>NW_027225609.1:0-673916 GCF_038994185.2 Dermacentor albipictus
CCACGTCCCTATATTCGCCGCACGCAATTCGTCGGTAAATTTCGCTTCATCAAGACCAGGAGAAAAACTGCGTAGGGAAGAGGCGCGATAACACACTCGATTCAAGTCAACCGGAAGTGTACAACGATTGCGTCACCGCTTGGAGTAGGCGGTACATAGCGGTGCAGACGTGGCATAAAAGTTGAGAAGAACGCCGCGGTTTTAGGGGAGAGTAACGTTTGGCCTCTCGTACCTGCGTTTATTGCTGACGCGAAATTCTTGCGAGAAAGCATTCCTAGAGAGATGCCCTCTGTGTCTAGGCGCACCACAAAAGAACCGTTTCGGGGAAATAGCGAACGGGCATACCCGAGGGTCGTGCTGCCTGTGGTGGATTCAGTGACCGGCTCGCTCTCGATGCTCGTCGCGGTGTGGCCCGTAGACTCGGAAGAAGATGGAGATTGGTTGACTTGGACCGCGGCTGGGCCCCGCGGCGTCACGTGCGATGCACGGCGCTCCGCCGGGTCAGACCGGGCCGCTCGTCCTCGGGCCGGGAACGCGGCACGGGACTCGCTCTTCTCGACCGCGCAGCTCTTCCAAAGCCGCTTCATTGCTGCCGCTCTGTCCTCGACGAGCGATATCGCACGGGCGCCGAAGCAGACAGTTGGTCTTCAACGTCCGCTGGCGCGCGATGAATTCCCGCTTCTTTGTCCTTCCCGGATTCACGGAGCACAACAACGCCACCACAATATGGTCACAAGGATGCGAAGTCTAATTTTGTCAGGTAAGAAATAAAGGAAAAAAAAGAAGAGTTGGCGGGGGAGGAAGGGGTTGACTGCAGCCTTTAAAAGTTCTGTGGTTTTACGTGCCAAAAGCACGATCCTGCTTATGAGGCACGCCTTAGTTGGTGACATCGGATTAATTTGCACTGCCTTCCTTATCAAGCACACAATGCATTATGCGCGAGTGTTTATTTTCAATTATTTTTTTCGCCTTTGACCTCGACGAATTGCTGCCGTTGTGACCAAGAGTCGAAACCGCGACCTCGTGCTTATCAGCGCAACGCCACAGCCGCTAAGCTAGCACGCGCTTCAATACCTACGACGGTGTTCTAACTACATGCGGGTGTGACATGCTTACGCAGCACACCATGCGAATCCACTGCCATTGAGAGCAGAAGGAATACTCTGCTATAACAGGAGACTTAATAACGCTCGCGTGGTGAGAAGCGCACCTCCAGTGGCTTTTGGAGGCGTCCCTCCTCTATGGTGCACGACGCGAGACCGACTGGGGACATTCTGTTTCAGTTTGTTTAATTTATTTAATGTCAAGGTCGGCAGGCCTGCAATTAGTTATGCAGCAGATTACACAAGAAACTATCACTGACATTGACGATAATCTTCGATGGTTTTTGCAACACATTTGGGGAATTCGACATTGCCAGTTCTGCTTGGCGGCAACGTGGAGTCATGTTGAATGAATGAATGAATCAATCAATCAATCAATCAATCAATCAATCAATCAATCAATCAATCAATCAATCAATCAATCAATCAATCAATCAATCAATCAATCAATCAATCAATCAATCGAGCAATCAAAATTTTATTGGCACTTAGCATTGGCCACAATGCTCTGGAATCCTCAGAGCAGTGCTTCCCTGGTGAACGTTTTATGTGGCGCTCCTGGATGCTGTCGACTAAACATCTGGTAACTAGGGAGTTAGGCATTAGGCCGAACGCGTTCTCTGTTGAACGGCTGCTCTGGCCTGCATAATGCTTCCGATTTCATTAGCTGTTCCTGTTTAAGGTCAGTGAGGTCCGCGCTTATAGCGTGGTCGTCGAGCAAGGCAAGCAGCCCTAATACGCGACACTGTGATAGCAGTGCGCTGGGCGTGTTGGTGAACGTACTTGGTTTATCGGCAGCGGAGGAGGACGAGAAACATTGGTACGCTCCGCGTGGCTCTATATGCCGCGGAAGCGAGTGTTCACCGCTTGAACCGTAGCAATACACTCACGGAGAAACGTCAGAGAGCGTGACGTCCGGCGGTCGGTCTTCGCAAGGTGATCTTCTCTGACGTTATACGTGCTTTCACTTGGAGGAGTCATGTGTGTGTGTGTGACAACTTTATTAAATATACTGCATTTGATGGCTTGGCTCTAGGCTGCACTGGGTGTAGCAGAGATACCTTGTCTCTCGGTAGTCTACCGGGCTTTCTGGATGGCCCAAAGTTGGTCGTGAAGATCAGAGCAAGTCACTGTGGCTCTCCACCGCGCCTCCAGTTCATCCGGGGGGGGGGGACTGCAATTCTCCTCTGAACTATTGCACTATCCCAGAGTATATGCTCTAGGGTGACTCCTCTATCATCACATAATTTACATTTGGAATCGGACTATAATTCCGGAAACATGCCGTTAATATATACCGGGTTCGTGTAAGTTCTGGTTTGAAGGTGCCTTCAGTCAACCGCCTGAGAGCTGTCCAATTTTGGGCCAGGATGTGGATAAATACACCACGACTTTCTATAGAATTGAGTAATCTCACTGAACGAGAAGACTCTATCGCTATTCTTCCATTCCATCTCCTCCTCCGTCAGAGCCCCTCCCTCCTCCCTCATATTCGGGCATGGTTATTGAGTCCTCGCGCAACACGATGGGCAGATTCGTTAAGCTTTTGGGTGGTTGTGGATTCGCACGCTGTATGGATTGGGAACCAGATTATTTTCTTGTCGTTAAATTTCTCAGATCATATGAGATATGAGTTTGACTTTACTGTTTAGAATTCTTGCAGCCTCAGATGATATCCGTCCTTTGTCGTAATTTCGTACAACCGATTGAGAGTCGCTAATTATGTATCTATGTTTGGGAGAAGCGATAGCCAGAGCGATGGCAACCTCCTCCGCAACCTCAGATACCCTCGCTTTGATTGAGCACGTGTGTATGCTTTTTTGCTCTGTATTAATTGCTACTGCTGTAAACGCTTGGTAATTTGAATACTGCGCGGCGTCCACGATTAGCACTTCCTTGTCATTGCCATACTGTTTCAATACAGCTTCAGCTCTGCTCGTTCTCCGTCCCTGATTGAATACCGGGCGCATATTTTTGCGTACTTTCTTTATTTGAATCTTGCTCCTAGTTTCTCTGGCCAACGCAACCTTGAGTCCTTGATGGTTATGGTAATTAATTCATAATTTATTGAGTATACTTCGGCCAGTCCGGGTGCTGGCAAGACTTTCCAACTGAGCTATCTGCTGAGCTTCAATTAATTCTTGTAAAGTGGAATACACGCCCTGCATTAAACACGCAGCTGCATTAATCTCTCAGTACTGGTGTTTTCGGGTAAGCCTATGGCCTGCCTAAAAGCTTTCCTTCGAACGTATTCATGTTGTCCTTTTCTGCCATGTGCCAGTTAAGGTACGCAGCTACGTAAATGATGTGGCCTATAGCAAAAGAGTGAATGAACCAAACAATGCTAGCTTGCTTGATTCCCAGATACCGGTTCGTGATTCTCCTGATCAACCTAATGGCGTTAGTGACCTTGGTACCGAGCTTTGTAAGAGTTTCGCCGTTAGTTCCCTTCGACTCAATGTTAAGTCCCAGGACCCTAATTTGTTTAAAGATGGGGATGGCACTGCCATTCTTCGTACGAATCTGTATCTTCTCGTACTTTCTCTCTTTGATGTATGCTTTGGGCGGCCTGCCCTTGAGGGTAGGTGTGTAAAGGAGACAGACAGACAGACAGACAATGAACTTTTATTGAGGTCCTGAGGGACTAGCCGGTGGAGACCCGTTGGGGCCCCCGGCTCGCCGCTGGCTGCTCCCATGTCGGAATCGGGAGGCCAAGCCTCTCCGCTCTTTCACGGGCCCTCTGGACGGCCATGGACTGGAACTTGAGTTGCGTACTAGATATGGCCTCGTCCCAGTCCCGTTCGCTGGTGAGGGACGTATCCCGTAACGCAGGACACTGCCAGAGCATATGAGGTAGAGTGCTAACCTCCCCACAATCCGGGCACTGTGGGTCAATTTCTGGATAAATCCTGCTTAAGAAACTTCGCGAGGGATATGACCTCGTCTGAAGCATCCTAAGCGGGATAGATTGTGATCTGCATAGATTTGGATGTGGAGGCGGGAAGCGCCTGCGTTCCTCTTTATAATGGGAGACGATCTCGTGAAATGTTAATAACGGGTCGCTGTGGCCGAGCTCCTCCAGATCCAATGTAGCCCCATCGCCGTCGCGGCGCGTCAATTCTCGCGCACGGCGGTGTAAAGGAGAAGCTCTGATTTCTCTATAGAGCATTCGAACCCCGTGCCTCTGAGGTATTTCTGCATTTTATTCAGCGCTTTCTGCATTTTCTGTTCTATCTCTCCATCACTGCCTTGCGAGATCCATATGGTAACACTGTTACGGTCAAAAAAGAGGACAAGGTTGTCAACGGTGCAGACTACGTAGTGGCAACACCCTCTCGGGATTCTCGGGTGCTGTTTATATACGCATCGTGTAAATACATCGTGTAAATAGTTTCATACCCGTGACATTTTTGTGGACGTGTGGGGTACGCATCTTCGCCACGGAGCTCCGCAGCGGACGTCTCACCCAGCCTGGGACCATGCTTCCAGTGGAAGGCACCGCGTCTGCATCTGCTATGCAGACGTGCATACTCAGTACGTTGCTCTACTTCAGCCACAAGACCCCGGCAAGTTCACCGGCCTCAATGGTGTTGACGTAGAAGAATGGCTGAAGATGTATGAGCGTGTCAGCAAGGTGAGCAACTGGGATTCGAGCATAATGCTGGCCAATGTCGTCTTGTACCTCGAGGGAACACCGCGAACATGGTTTTACACACACGAATAATAGCTTACCAGCTGGGACTTGTTCAAAGAAAAGCTGCCCGACGTTTTTGGCAATCCGACCGGTCGACTACAAGCCGCCAAGCAACAACTCGCCACCCGTGCTCACACTGCTACCGAGTCGTATGTCTCCTACATTCAGGACGCTCTAGCCCTCTGTCATAAAATCGACACGTCTGTGCCAGAGGCGCACAAGGTTGGACACATTATCAAAGGCATCGCGGACGACGCATTCAACGTTCTGGTCTTTAGAACCTTATCGACTGCCGACGCCATCGTGAAGGAATGCCGTCGTTTCGAGCAGGCGAAGAGCCGCCGTATATAGAATCAGTTTACACGGCTTCAAGATACTGCAGCGACCTCTTCATGTATCGACCCCACCGACCAATCTAGCTCGCCACCAGCAAGCGAAAACGTGACCCGAATCGTACGCCGTGAACTCGAATCAGCGTTTCCTGCCTCACCTCAAGATAGGTCTTGGAACATCAGTGCTGAGACGATATCGCTGATCCAGTCCGTGGTTCCCCAGGAAATCGCTAATATGGGTGTTCCCAGCGCCTGCTCCCCGAGTCGCCCTGACACCCACCCTGCTCCTATGCCTCGGTCCTATCGCACTCCACCTCACATGCAGTGTCCGTTATCCCTACAGTACCAGGAATCCATCAGACTGGCGTACACCTGACGGCAGGCCAATCTGTTTCTGCTGTGGCCGAATCGGTCACGTTTCCCATCACTGCCGGAGCCGTTGGCCGACCCCTCCTCGAAACACCGTCCGGAATTCAAGTTCACCACAAAGTTCCTCACCCCGTTGCTTCTACGACGCTTCCGACGCCACTACCTCGACTCGCCACTATGCTCGCTCGCCCTCACCTCAACGTCGCCAGCCACGACCACCCCAGCTTCACCGCTCGCCGTCACCGACCTACCTAGGGCCGTCCCAGCAGGAAGACTAGGCAATGCGACACCTCGAGGTGTTGCTGTAATGTCAAATTCGTCGCAAAATCCTCCTTTGACGCTGTTTACGAGACATAACCTTCTTGACATCCAAGTTGATGGCACACCCATCACAGCACTCATAGATACTGGAACACACATATCGATTGTGACCCGCCGCCTACGCCGCCATTTAAAGAAAATTGTTACGCCTGCCGTTACTCGGTTCGTACGAATCGCTGACGGTAGCATGGTGACCGTGGTCGGAATGTGTACTGCACGTGTGAGCATTTCCGGCCGACATACTGTCGTCCTTTTCACTGTGCTTGGCCAATGCCCCCATGACCTCATACTAGGCTTAACCTTCCTCTCCGCCCATTCAGCGCTCATCAATTATTCCTCAAGTATTGTGCATCTTCACCTGCCTCTACAGGATGTTCCTCCAACACCACACGAAATTCGCCTGAGACCGATTGATTTTATTTACGCTCCACCTGAGGTTTTGACATACATCGAATCGTCGCCTTCTACGCAAGTTCCCGATGGTGATTACATCTCCGTTCCCATAACTACCATCGTTCTCACCCACAACGTTACTGTCCCGCATACAATAGTGAAGGTCACAGACAATCACATGTATCTCCCTGTGGTGAATTTCGGGCTCGCTAAGCGACTTCTGCCTAAAGATATCACCCTGGCTACAATCACTGCTTTCGAAGTTAGTTTCGTTGAGAGTTTTGACGTCGACGCTTCCTGTGAGCCTTTCCTGTCTGCCAAACGTACTGACAATGACATTAGGAAAACGATCGCCCCGAATCTCACTCCTGTGAGTCTGGACAGCTCTGCAGTCTATTCCTTTCCTACAGGAATATATTCGACCTGAACAACCAACCCTTTGGTCAGACGTCAGCTGTCAAACATCGTATATATACCGACGATAAACCACCCATCCATCGGCGACACTAGCGAGTTTCAGCTTCGGAGCGTCACGTCATCAAAACGGAAGTTGACAAGATGCTAGCGAAAGACATTGAGCCATCGTCAAGTCCCTGGGCGTCGCCTGTCCTGCTGGTCAAAAAAAAAGGTGGTTCATGGAGATTCTGCGTCGATTACCGCCACCTCAACTGCATAACGAAGAAAGACGTCTACCCACTATCTCGTATTGATGACGCCCTCGATTGCCTATACGGGGCACAGTATTTTTCGTCCATCGACCTGCGGTCTGGATATTGGCCAATCGCTGTGGATGATATAGATCGTGAAAAGACCGCCTTTATAACGCCTAATAGTCTGTACCAATTTAAAGTTATGCCTTTTGGGCTATGCAACACTCCGGCTACCTTTGAGCGCATGAGGACTCACTACTCCACGGATTCAAGTGGTCTACTTGTCTCTGCTACTTAGATGATGTTACTGTGTTCTCGCCCTCATTCAGCACACACCGTGAGCGCCTTTCAGGTGTACTTGCCGTTTTTCGCAAGGCCGGTCTACAGCTCAACTCCAAAAAATGTAGCTTCGGCCACCGTGAGATTACTATTCTTCGACTGGCATCCGACCGAACCCAGAGAAAATTCACTCCGTGAAAGAGTTTCCTGTTCCACGGTCCGCAAAAGATGTCCGAAGTTTCGTGGGCCTTTGCTCTTACTTCCGCCGCTTTGTTAAAGATTTTGCCACCGTAGCACGCCCTCTCACAGATCTCCTGAAGAAAAGTGTGCGTTTTCATGGGGATCCTCTCAGGCCACCGCCTTTTCTCGCCTTGCCACCATTCTCACCACCCCACTGATTCCAGGATACTTCGCTGCTTCAGCCCCTACAGATGTGCGCACTGATGCCAGTGGCCATGGAATCGGTGCCGTCTTGGCACAAGTTCAACATGGCCATGAACGTGTCATCGCGTACGCTCCCTTATGAAAATGGTTATGTCCTTTATGTTTACTGTATGTTTCCCGGAGTTCACACGAAGAAGCGTCCTTTCTGTTTCCTCCATGTCGAAATTTGGCCACTGCTTTTATGTTTCCTTCATGTGTCCTCCCTTTATGTATCCCTTATGTTACTGTCCTTTGTTTCCTCCATGTTGAAACTTCGCCACTGCATTTATGTTTCCTTCGTATGTCCCACCTTTATGCATCCTTTATGTAGCCCCAGTGATTAAATCCCCTATTTCATGTAGACATGCATAGATGAAGAGTTCCCTCTACCCATTTTATATTTATGCACTTTTTGTGAGTTTTAAAGTTTGCATTGGTTTCATTGTAAGGTTACTTTTCCCTACATGATGCAGTATACGGATTGGAACACTGCTATGGAACAGAAATTCATACCAATTCGTTCTAAAGTTACAAACTAATTGGCCTTCATATAATATTTCAGTATAACACTTGAGTACCATTGTACGTTCTTCACTGCAGTGCTTCTGTTGTTCAAGTTATGTCTTTCTTACTAATATAAAATGTAATATTTGATTTGAAAATCAGGTTATATTAGTGCTTACACTTTTAAAAGAAAGTTTTGACTATACTTTGTAAAGTCTGAAATTACGAGTAGTTTATTGGACTATGCATGTTACTTCAATTTGCCATGTCTGCTCACAGCAGACCTCTGGAATGCGGTGCTTGGATAAGAGCTCACAGGGCACCTGAAAAACGAAACAAAAGCCAATCTTTTTCACTTATTCAAAAATATTCATATAAGCAAGAACAGGTTGGCCTGTATGCTCAGCTAAGAAACTTGCAGCAGTCAAAAATAGCTCATAAAAACATCAGGGCAACACAGAAGCTTTTAACCAGTTGTTTGATACAAACTGCACTGTTTATGAGGATAGCATTAGGGGCTTGTTGGGACGGCATATCTTATTTTGTTATAGCGCAAGCTTGACAAGGACAATAGAACGCACATATGACACACACAGCGCTACTTTCAACAACAGGTTTATTTCTCGTTCTCGTTGCTTCTCGTTCTCGTTGCCAGTCCACTCAGGTATGAAACTGCTCACAAATTATTTTAATCATTATTGCAGCAGCTGCTAAGTAGTACATGAACTTTACGAGTAGGCAACTGGCCAATAAACCTTTTTATGGTACCTCAAGTATCGAGGTTAGCAATGTTGAGGCCCTCACTATGCCACGAGCAAAAACTTGCCAGTATCTACCAGGAAAGCTCCCATCGCGCAATGCTACTGTCGATGCCATAAGGCAATGTGATGAAAAGTTAGTCGCGCACACATTCTAATGCCAAATTGAAGGCGTTACAATATCCTGTGCATTTTTCACATTTTGACAAAGTTTTTGTAGTTCTTACACATCTTTATTGTCAGTTGCGGGCTGTAGGTGTGCATTCTACTGAACCTTTAGCAAAACACTTTACTACCTTCAGCATGCCACAGAAGGTGGGAGGCAAACATTCTGTGTATGTAGCAGCATCTGCTTCACAGGCAAGAAAAGGTGTTATTCGCGTGGCGAGTTGTTTAGGCTTTAGTCACACGTACAACCATCATCAAAAGAAACACTGTGCCCATGCTTTCAGCTGAGTCTGGGACATCTAGTTGGCCTTGAAGCCGCCTCCATTGCAGCAACAGTCAAGAATGCAGTGGTATTAACCAGAAATAGTAAGACACATTGAACCGCTTACTTTAAACAGAGAGAAGTCTGTCACCATAAGAATAGTGGTTAAAAGACACGATGTTTGTTGCACACACAAAAGTGTTGAAAAAGCTAGGGCTTGAAGGCCACAAATTGATGGAACGATAAAGAATGCAGTCTGCAAAAATGCGCACGTGTGAGGAAATGTTATTGGGTATATCAATGTATATTAGAAATAGTAATGGCCCAAGAACATAGGTTGTTAAAACCTTTTCGCACAACCATCGAGAGTGCATTATTCTCAGTAGAAAACCTCAATTCAGTGAGAATGCAACAAATCATTACACTATATGAAAAAGGGGCTGTTTCGAAATTGCACCAAGTGCAGTGTGGCTCGAGCGTGTAGCAAGCCTCCCTGTAAGATATCGAAAATCTGAGGTGGTAAGCGTATGGTACCACAAACCACAGATGTATGCATAAGTTCTAGGTAGTACTTCGCATTGTTTGCGTGTCACAGAAAGCTTGTGTATTAGGCAGTTGACAAGTACTAAAGAAGGGAAGGTAAGAAAGATTCTCAACATTTGAGATAAATGACGGCATCGGACAAGCTTGTATTATCAACTGAACCAGTGCAGCGAAACGGAGAAAAAGGCAATGTAACAGAGAATGCTCTGCTTTCAGCTGTGCTGCCATGGTGGGCTTGCAACTAGTCTACTGGGCTGACTTTTATGATTCAGCAGCATTCTATACAACATTATGAGCAATTAAACTTCGGTGACATATATAGGAGACCCGCTTCCACCCGGAAGCCCACGAGCTCTTGGGACACATATTGAACTTGCCACATCAAAAGGTTAATGGCTTGTTGTTTGGTTGAAAAACTGAGCACTCAAACTGTACTAGTGATTTGGCAGCTACCTAATAAATCAGAAAATTTTACTGTCTTAATGCTGGTATTTTTTTAGATGAACTATGGTATGCAATACATAATTGTGATTGAGAAAAGAGAAGAAGTCAGGTGTGCAGGTATCAGTGTGAGAAGTGAATACATAATAATTAAGGTAACCAAAGCCTTCTGTTTCTGTCAGGTGGCTCATAGACACCCTCGTGTTCATCAATGATGTTCCTAAAAAAGCAATCTGGCTCGGATAATATATGGTCTGTATCGCGTATACATTGCATAGTCACTCCAGCCCTGTTTATATTTATATCAGAAGAATTTAATTTAGTTACATTGCTTCAACTGAAGGCTCCCTAGATAAATAAAAGATATTGTGCAAGTGATCTGCTACTAGAAATCCTGGAAATGGCACACGTACACAGCAAAATATTTGCATATTACGCAAGCATATCCTACAACTCACAGTGCAGCTAGTTTTTTGCTCACCTTGTAAAAGCATGCAGGTCAAGTGCATCAATGTGCGATCCAGTATGTAGCAGTGCAGCAAGTTCCTAGAGGTTGTAGGCTTGACTCCAGAACGTGCATAACCTTCAACAGTAAGAAAGGTTTAATTTATTGCGACGTGAAGCTTCAAGCGTGTGATTTACAGTGTCATGTGGAATTGAAAAAAAGGGACTCTCACATCAATCTGTGCCTGCTTGCACAGATGTCTCGTAGTTCTCATGAGGTTACACTGTTATATTGTAAAATTCAGGCGGGAATAAAACCAGCAGCAAGCATCAGAATATCTGTGAAATTATCACCAAAACATAAATATGTACAGAATCAAAACAATCGTTTATGAACGGTCTAAAACCTTGGCCGCGATTTTGTAGCGATGGCCTTTCCTATGCTACTCCTTTTACACAGTGGCCTGACTGACACTCCGCCATCGTTATTGACTAGAACCACCAGCAGTGAATGGTGGGCTATAAGAGAGGCAAACATCGAGTGGAAAGCATCGCAACAAAATCGCAGCCCTATTTACGCAGTGCTACAACCCACATACTTTCACAACAATCGCAGGAGCTGGCATCCTGTTCTTCAGACAAAAATATTAATGAAAACGAGCGTCTGATTGACATGCCTCGATTAAAAAGAAATTTCGCTGTTGTAATATCGGTCTATATTTGCCGTGCAATAAAGAAGACAAATACGCGAGCACGCCGAAGAACGGAAACAATGCAGACAGGTTCTGGCGAAGCTGGACTTCTAACTGAACTGCATCAATAAAATAATCTTCACATAAGCTAATATCTGCTCAAGTGTAAAACACCGCAGTCGAGTGCCAACTCGCGATGCCCGTGACACATCGACATGCATTACACACGTAACTTGCGGAAATGCGTAACTACGGAAGAATTTTTTGCTGGGAAACTACTGAGGAAACAGTAACTTTCAGCGTTTACGTAAATATTTGCCCATTAAGTCCCAACAATCAGCGGTGGTAGCACATCACTGCATAAAGCAAGTAAGCGGTGAGAAATAATACATTTCACAGAAACTCCCCTCGTGAAACGCTTTGCTAAATGTGCACAGCAACGTGGTCAACATACGCTCCGAAAGTGTTCTGTTGTCGTTCCACAAAGCTCACTACGTGAACCATAAGCTGCGAGAATGCGCGCAAGCGTTAGACCTGCTTACCTTCAATACGGTCGGCAAACGGCTCCTTAGTCTCGCAGGTACCACGCGACGACGCTCTTGCCGGCGCGAACACGGTCGAATTGCCGATGAACACCAGCGCACGAAAGCACAACTTTCAACAAATTTTTCCACGCACCATAATTCGAAGCCACAGTACCAGGTACTTCATGAGCGAACGCGAACAGGCGAAAACAAAGGCAGCTCGGACGGGCGCTGTAGTACACATAAGAGACAGGCGTATCACAGGAAACATAAGGCGAACGAATGGCGTTACACGAGCCCAGAGGTTTCCTGATGGTTAATGCACACGATACGGATCACAGTTTGTTTAGGCACTTCGAAAATATGATTCAATTACCGTGTAACTGCAACGAGCACTCTCACCGCGCACACCAACACAACGTGGCCCAGCTAAACCGGATGGATGGATGGATGTTATGAGCGTCCCCTTTGGAACGGGGTGGTGGGTTGCGCCACCAAGCTCTTGCTATTATACTGCCTAATATCCTACCTATGTTAAACAATAAAAAAAGTTAAAAAAAAACACTATGAACTACCACGCCCAAATTTTCTGATCCCCTATTGCGAACTGTGCTTTTGTACGTCTCCGTCTTTTGCCGTTTCCCTACTTTTCTTCCACCAATCCACCAATCCACCAATACTAATGTCTATTGCGGACATGTTTGCTTTACCATTGCTCTCTTTGAATCCAAGGGCTTCAAGGAGGCCAGTGGTGCCTAAATCGACCGCTGGGTAGACGTCTTCACATTCTAATAAAACATGCTCCGTAGTTTCCCTAGCTTTACCACAGCAAGCACATGCTTCTTCCTTCTTATATCTCGCTTTATAGGTGCGTGTTCTAAGGCATCCCGATGTCGCTTCGAAAAGTAATGAGCTTCTCTTTGAGTTATCATATATGGTTTCTTTCCTGATTTCGTTTTTTCCTCTTAAGTAGTTACTCATGGCAGGTTTCTTTTCCATTGCCGCCACCCATGAGATTAATTCAGCTTCTCTGACTTTCCGCTTGACCTTCTTTGTTGCTGTGTTGTCCACCCTGCAGGCCGCGTACTTGCTGGTAAGCTTCCTAGTTCTTTTCCTCCACTGTGAATCAATGCCTTTCCTGTACAGATACCTGAACACTCTCCCAGCCCATTTACTTTCTTCCATATTCCTCAGCCGTTCTTCATACTCAATTTTACTGCGAGCTTCCCTCACTTCAAAACTAGTCCAGCCCATATCCCCCTGCACCACTTCATTTGTAGTCTTCCCGTGAGCGCCCAATGCGAGGCGACCCACTGACCTTTGGTTCCCGTCGAGTCCTGATTGTACCCCTGATTTATAGCAAACAACCGCATTTCCAAAAGTAAGTCCTGGAACCATTACACCTTTCCAGATACCTCAGAGGACCTCGTACCTATTGTATCCCCATAGCGCTCTGTGCTTCATTATGGCTGCGTTTCTCTTCCCCTTTACTGTTATGGTTTTTTCCTGTGTTTCCATATAACCATTGCCTTCGTTTATCCATATACCAAGGTATTTATATTCTGTTACCCGAGGTATTTCTTGGCCCTGTATCTCCACTGTCTGTTCACTGTTTTCATTGAATACCATAGCAGCTGATGTTTTCTAACACTAAATTTCAAACCTAAATCGTTGCCTTCCTGTCCACAGATATTAGCCAGACGTTGCAAATCACTTTGCTTGTTAGCTAGCAACACAATACCGTCCGCATAAAATAAACCTGGGAGTTGCTGCTCTATTACTGTACCCGCCTGTCTGTATGAGAGATTAAACCCGATATTACTTCCTTCTAGCGCCCTCTCCATCCTCACCATGGACATCATAAACAACAGCGGGGATAAAGGGCACCCCTGCCTCAGCCCCTTGTTGATATGAACTTTCTCCTTGCTCCTCATCCCTTCCCATTCCACGCAAACGGTATTTTCTAGGTAAATCTCTCTCAAAAGCTGTATACAATCGTTACGTAAGCCTTCCCCTTCCAGAATATCCCACAAGGTGTTGCGGTCCACGTTGTCGTAGGCTCCTGTAATATCTAAAAAGGCCACATACAACGGTTTGCTTTCTGCTTTTGATATTTCAATACACTGAGTAAGAACAAACAAGTTATCATCCAAACGCCTACCTATTCTGAAGCCATTCTGAAGCTCTCCCAAAATGCCATTTTTCTCTGTTCATGCTTGAAGTTTTAATTTGATTGCCTACATTGCTAGCCTGTATATTACCGATGTAATGGTCAACGGTCTATACGAGTGAATTCTGTCGTTCTCCCCCTTTCCTTTATAAATTAAATTCATTCTACTTTGTCGCCAATTGTCTGGTATTCGTCTATCTTTTAAAGTTTTTTCCACTGCTTTCACCAGAGCTTCCTTATTTTTGGTCCTAGTTCATTTATCAGCCTAACGGCAACCTCGCCTAGCCCTGTGGCTGTGCGCTTAGGAATTTTCTCTTCCGCTTTCTTCCAGTTTAAATTTGTCAGCACCAGTTGCTTTTCCCCTTGGGTCTCTTTCATGCTCTTTTTTTCATCAAGTATAACCTCGTCATTGCCTTGGAAAGATTCGGCTGTAATTTATTGCCGCTCCCCCTTCCAGTCTGTTTTCATCTTCGTCTAGGATATGTTGTTGTATTGTTGTTGACTTCCTGCCTAATAATTTTATGTGGTTCCAAAATATTCTAGGTGCAGCCTTCTTTTTCTCACGTATTTCTGACAACCAATGTTCACTTTCACCTTTTAATTTTGCTTGCACCAGTATTTGAACGATAGACTTTTTTTCCCGGTATATTTCCCATTTACTAGTTACTTCATCCTGTAACAACTGCGCCTTCTTTGCCTGCCTGTGCTCTCGACATGCTTTCTGTCGTTCGGCGATCGCTTCTCGTATCTCCTTGTTCCACCTGCTTTTCGGTTGCTTTTTGCCTTTCCAACGAACATGTTGTTTCTCTTTCCGTATTTCTGTCGTTATTACACTTAGAAGCTCACCATATTCCCACTCTTTACTTGGCCATTTGCCAAGTTCTTCCTCAACTCTAGTGACTGTATTTGCTATTTGTTCAGCGTTGAAATTTGGACTGGCCATTTTGCTCTCCTTGCTCTCTTTCCCAACTACATATCCCATTTTCAATACGATACGTTTATGGTCACTCCCTATGCTGTTAAACCCTTCCTCATCGATGACCATTTCTCTCAACTTATCATGAATTCCTTCTGTCATCAGACAGTAATCAGTGGTCGATTGCTGGTTTCCCACTTCCCACGTGATATGTCCTTCACACTTAGGCCCTGTATTCACGATCACGAGGTTATGTTGCTCACAAAGGTCCAGCATTGACTTCCCGTTATTGTCGGTATAGCCATCTAAATCCTGTATGTGGGCATTCATATCACCTAATAGGACAATTTCAGCACCACTCCCGAAACCCTTATTATCAGCGCTTATGCATTCCACTAAAGGGCCATTTATAGTCCGACGTAACGCACGCGCACGCGCTCGCGCACGCTATGTTACGTTGGCGAAAACAACTCCTTCTATAGTCCGACGCACTGCAGCGCCGACGTAAAGGCACGTTCACACCGAAGGCGGAGCGGGCAAGCGGACAAACGGATCCGGCAAAGCGGCCGCGGATTTTCCGCTTTGCGGAAAATACGCGGCCGCTTGGCCGGATCGCGCTCGGACCGATTTTTTCCGCGTGGACAAGTTGGCCGCTTTGGCCGCAGCCAATCAGAGCCCAACACTGAGGAAGCGCTGGTGAACGAATGTAAACAAATGTGTTTCTCTGGGCTTTTCGCTTATGTTCTTGAAAAGCGTAAGAATGGCAAGTTGGGCCAGTTGGTTGGGATTCATAGTAAGGTTTGTTACAGCGCAACACAAGACAAGGACCAAAGAAGGTGTGAAACGACGACACGGCGCCGTGTCGTCGTTTTATACTTTTTTTCCTTGCCTTGTGTTGTCGCTTTTCAATATTTGTAACAGCGCTACACAAGGGGCGAGTAAAATGCCAACGATCTCGTCTTCGTCGTCTGAGCTCATCATTTCGCAGAAGTAGATAGCGGACGGGAGCGCGCCAACCCACGACGAAAAAAAATATCGAAAGTGCGCGTACAAACCCAAAGTGCCGCGAGATGGCGGCACGTCCCTGACATTGCTAAAGAAATTGCGAGATGCCCCGCCTTCCGTGCGACGCGGTACGCCAGGCAAGCTTGTCCGGTCTGAACAGGCGTACGCGCTCACCGCCTCGCCGCGTCTTCCTCTTCTACCATATTGGAATGTGAAATGGGGCGTAATTTTAGCGGCGAGAATTAGGAGTGGCGCCCTCTCGCGTGTGACGTCACGGCCAGGACGCCGCTCGCTCCGTCTCGCTCGGCGGTCGCGCGCGCTCGTTCCCTTCGTGTATGCTTGGGGCAGGCACGTACCCAGGGGGGGGGGGGGGGCCCCGGGGGGGCCCGGCCCCCCCCCGAAATAAAGTGGCATACCCCCCCCCTCCCCACCCACGCCACCACTCCTCACACATTCCTAAAGCGCCGCCAGATCAATGTTGAGACTTCGCAGCTGATCATCGGTCAGCATTATGCTGCCTTTTTCACTCCTTTTAGATGGCGGTATTTATCGCCATCTCTTGTAATGTGAAGGACAGTTTTCTCATAGATTCCGCACCCGCGCGATTAACTCGAGATGCGTTCAGTTGTCACCATCTATTCAACCGCCACGCGCATAGCTGTTGCTTTTGTTAGTTCAACCTTCTTTGTTTAGGCTGATCCTGGGACCAGGAGAGGGATGCGGCTGTTACTCAGCTGGCCTGCACTCTCATGGAACGAGTTGCGGCTGGAGAAAACTCCAATTTCGTTTAACTTATCCCTTTGCTTGATTATTTCCTTGAGTTACGGCTCGCCGCGACGCTGGCAGATGTCCGGAACCATACAGACGTGATATGCGTTAGATAATGTCGAAAATAAAATAATGTGAAACAGCGTCCATCATGGAACCCTGCAATAACCCTTAAACCCATAAGCAAGATGACTGTCGCCCGTTACCTCGTCTGTTTTTCCCTAACTGTATAGCACTTTGCCTGCAAAATTGGCAACTGGAAACAAAAATCGCAAGGAGTTGAGAAATTAAGCGATCTACTAAGGGAGAGAGCCAAGGCAACAACCAAACTGCAAGCAAAAGCGAATAATAAAAAAGTTAACCGATGTTTATGAGAATATTTATGGATCAACATCTTTTTATTTAAAAAGGAAGTAGAGAAAAAACGCCGCCAGAAGTGGAGAACAATTGTTTTGAATGACGCTTTTACAGTTATCGGTCAAACTGCCTCACGTAGCCACTTCTCTGCTGTGCTTATGTGGGTGTTTTTCTAACCTTTCGCGGTGAGCGCAGTACGTCTAGAATCGCAGAGTCCCGCGCTCTACGCGGTTGTATGGGACTGGCGGCCGCACAATGTTACGCAATTGGCGGAACTGTCAAAACTGATCGACAAGGCGAAAATAACTGATATTCGAAACTATAACATGACAAAGACTGAAGAAGCCGTAAAAAATGAACGCAGCCTGAAATCAGTAAAAAAGAAACCTGGCATAGGACAAACCATGATGTATGCACTAAAAGATAAGAAGGATAATATCATCAGCAATCTCGAAGATACAGTAAAAGCAGCGGAAAAATTCTAAGCTGACCTGTATACAGTAGCCAGAGGAGTCACGATAGTGGACATAGAAACAGTAATGAACAGGATACAGAAACTCTCCTATAACTAGCGATGAGGTCAGAAGGGCCCTGCAAGACATGAAACGATGAAGAGCGGGAGGATAAGGTGGGATAACAGTCGATTTAATCAAATATGGAGGAGACATAATGCTTGGAAAACTGGCGGCTCTCTATACGAAGTGTCTATCGACTGCAAGGGTCCCAGAAAACTGGAAGAATGCAGACATTATACTAATTCACAAAAAAAGGAGGCGTTAAAGAATTGAACAATTATGGGACAGATAACTTGCTCCCAGTATTATGTAAAATATTTACCAAAATTATCTCCAATAGAATAAGGTTGACACTGGATTTTGTCAACCAAGGGAACAGGCTGGCTTCAGGAAGAGATACTTTACAATGGATCACATCCATGTCATCAATCAGGTTATCGCGAAATCTGCAGAGTACAATTAGCCTCTCTATGTGGCTTATATAGATTACGAAAAGGCATTTGATTCAGCAGAGATACCAGCAATCGTAGAGGCACTACGTAATCAAGGAGTACAGAACGCTTACGTAAAAAGCTTGGAAAATATTGCTACATGCGTGAGGTATTTGTTTATTTGAACGAGGCGCGTGGGCGCCGTCATTCCAGAAAAGAAGAGGAAGAACGAACTGGGCTCGCGCTGTGAATCTAACCGGTCAGCGCATCAACCATTGTAAATATAATCTGTAAATAGTTTCTCGTCTTACTGACTCGTCTTTCGCGTTAGAATATCGATCTACAGCTACCTTAATTCTACACAAGAAAAGCAGGGAGATACCTATAGAGAAAGGGGTCAGACAGGGAGACACAATTTCTCTAGAGCTATTTTCTACTTGCTTAGAAGAATTCAAGCTATTAAACTGGGAAGGCTTAGGAGTAAAGATCGATGGCAAATATCTCAGCAACCTTTGGTTTGCCGATGACATTGTTCTATTCAACAACAATGCAGACGAGTTACAACAAATGATTGGAGACCTTAACAGAGAGAGTAAAAGAGTGGGGTTGAATATTATTATGCAGAAGATGAAGATAATGATAATTAGCCCGGCAAAGGAACAAGAGATCAGGATGGCCTGTCGGCCACTAGAGACTTTTAAGGAGTACGTTTACCTAGGTCAATTATACAGAGGGAACCCTGATCATGAGAAGGAAATTCACAGAATAAAAATAGGTTGGATCGCATACGGCAGACATTGCCAGCTCCTGACTGGAAGCTTACCATTATTATTGAAAAGTAAGATGTGTAATCAGTGCATTTTGCCAGTGCAACATGTCCAGTGCCAATGCATTTGCCAGTGCATTTCCCAGTGCATTTTGCCAGTGCATATGGGGCAGAGACTTGAGAACAAGTTAAGGACCACGCAAAGAGCGATCGAACGAAGATTGCTAAGCATAACGTTAAGAGAGAAAGAGAGTGGTTTGGATCAGAGAGCGAACGGGTATAGATGATATTCTAATTGACATCAAGAGGAAAAAATGTAGCTGGGCAGGTCATGTATAGAGCCGGTTAGATAACCATTGGACCATAAGGGTTACAGAATGGGTACCAAGAGAAGGGAAACGCAATCGAGGACGACAAAACACTAGGTGGAGCGATGAAATTAGGAAATTCGCGGGCGCTAGATGGAATCGGTTGGCGCAGGACAGGGGTAATTGGAGATCGCAGGGAGAGGCCTTCGTCCTGCAGTGGACATAAAACAGGCTGGTGATGATGATGATGATGATGATGATGATGATGATGGAGGTGGTGGGCCCCCCCTGAATAAAAATCCTGGGTACGTGCCTGGCTTGGGGTATGGGTGGCTCGAGCCGCACTCATTGAAGGGCATGTCGGCTTCTTTGTACTGCCATGCCTGAACCACAGTTCCTTCTCCTAAAGCATGTGAGTCAATAAAATTTGGGGCTTGGATATCGCAAGCTATGTAGCGTTGAACGGGGCTACTGGTATTACACTGCATATATGCGCCGTGTCTGTCCATAAATTTTGCGTAAAAAAAATGTCTGCAAATTCCATACGTGAAGTTGTGTACGATGCTAGGCTAAACACTTAACATTCCCTTAAAATTTAACTGTGAGAGACATTGCATTTTACATGAAAGAAACATCTTGGTAATTGGCGTCAGCATGTTATCCGTGTTAGAAAGACATTGCCCAGCGAAGCTGTCATCATGATTCTTATTACTCTGGTGAGTTGTCCTTGCCAAATATGGCCATTTATTAATGCGTAAAAGAAAGAGTTAGCACCTAGTTTTTATGAAAAAGTTTGCTGCTAGTTTCACCCCTCTCTGAAACAGGCCTCCAAAAAACGAAACGCTCATGGCTGCTAACACGACGGTGCGTCATGTAGAGTATTTACATAGTTTATTCAGACACCATAGTTGCAACCACCTGAGAGAAAAGTTTCGTTGTGAAGATCGAGAGCCAATCAATCGTAAGCGATTAAATGTTTCACAGTGGCCCTCAGTAGCCTTCATCGACAATATGGCAACCCATCACGCAACGGTAGCACGCAACGGTAGCAACCGACTGTCGGTATGGCGAGGCACCCTTTGTTCGTGAAACCCATCAGTTCACTACAGTTTCTAATTGAAACCATAAAGCATTTTTTACAGCTCCTATTGGAATGGCTAAAATATTCTTGAGCTACTACAGCGCAGCTGAGATTGCCTAGAAAAGGAAAATTCAAGCACTTTCTGTCTCACCATTCTCGATCCAGCGTTGTTTAATTATGCAAACGGAGAACTATTTGCTTCGTCGGTACATAAAAGAGAACCTCGCCCAACTGCAGGCAAAATAAAGTTTGCTGCTATCCAATCGCAAACATTCATAAAGAAAACACCACAAGACTTACATATATATTCACTTGATTTTTGACCCTCCACAAGGGAATTATATCTTCAATATGTCCCATGGTACAATTGATTGACGCTTCGACTTCTTTCTGGCTGCAGCCAGACGGCCCAAAAGGCAAATTTCTCTAAAAAATTTGGGCCGAGCAGCCTGTGTCAGTTCGCCAAACAATGTCGTCATGTTTATTCCTCAAGCAAGTAGCACCAGTAAATTTCTCAAGTGAGTTGAACGTGTAGCACAGAAAAGGGAATATATATTGGTACATTCCATTTTGTATTCTGTAAATAGACGTAAGCCTCCATTAGCTTTACTTCAAATTACCGCCGCTTAAGGGAAGCACGTGAAGAAGCGCATAATTTTAAGGAGCAGTCAAAGAAGCAAGTTGTGCTTGTAGAACCTAACTGCAGTATTAAGTCCTCGTGTTACTGCCGAGCGTTTCTGTGAAGAAACGCAAAAATTCGATATTACACCATGAACTACTCGTCGAGAGCAAACCAGTTTTAGCGGATTGTAACTGTTGTAGAAGTCATATACAGCCAGCGTCTGTGACATACTTGTTGCACCGCGGCAGGTATGGTATCATAACTGGATTCTTATTTCCTATATTATTGTGGTTGTCGATTAAAAAAGCTGCAATGTGCTGGTCTGCGCTCCTTCGGCTGGCACTGTAGCGTTGCCTTCGAGAGCTGCATGTCGCCTAAGAAATAAGCTCTATAAATAAATTTTTGCAAATGAAGACATCGTCGTAAAAATATATTTGAGACGCCCGCCATAAGTGTGCAAGCGAGCAAACGAGGGCGAGCAAACTAAAACACCGCAGAAAGCGCCCAGACACCGCCCGAACTGTAGCAGACGACAGGCGCGAGTCCTTGCCCTGACGTCACGCGAGCGGCGCTCGCAGCGCCCCTGTAGTTCGTTCTCGGGGCTAATACTCTTGCATAAATTTCATGAGCATTTATTCTTGTCTGTGCCACAGATCATTGTTGCTACCACTGTAAAAGCAGGGTGCCTGTTTACAGCACCCGTAGGGAACAATCTGTGAATCTTTAACGAACAGTAAGGATAATGAATAATCGAATAATTTTTAGTAATTTTCAACAAATTTAGCACTGTTTGCTTTCCACCATGGTGTTTTTCAAACTCTAATGTTGGCACAAGGTTTGACTGCAGGATTTCATTTTTTGTGAAAGAGTGCACTTGTGCACATAACACCTCATCGTCAACATTCTGCTGCACAGAATGTCATTAGCTTTCGTATGCATTGGTCACTATCTAGCAAACAGGTTGCTCCTTTGTTAGTTGGAATGTAGCATTTATGTAAAGCACATTTGATGTTATAACAAAAAGCATTGTGCCCTCTTATCCCCTAATTCTCCTCACTTGATGCCTAGTGTTGTAATAGCATGGTTGACACCATGAGAGTCAGTGTGGTGAATAATTATGTCTGGTGGGGTAGGGGGTGTACGTTAACTTAAGCAACTTTTCCAGACGACTTGAATCAGTATTGTGGAATGCTGTTGTTTTTTTCAATCACTGTTACCAAGTTTCACTTTGGTTGTGGCAACAAGTGTAATGTAGTTCGCTAGCACTCCTGCCAATACATATAATGTGCAGGCATCTGTGCTGAAAAAAAGACCAGCTAATGGTTTGCCAGGAGCTAAGGTCCATTTGGACCATTAAATTTTGAACTTACACCGCTGGAAATAGCTGGTGAATGAAAGCACACCCAGGAGAACTGACCATAATATTTTCTTTCATTATAACACTGCTGAAGCTTTGAACTGCATTTGAACTGGCTTGTTTAAAAAATGACCCATTTCCTTGTTCAAGTAAGACAAAGGTTCCACAGGAAGACAGAAACTTGAAGCCGTCAACAGCAGCATGAATATAAACAGCGCTCGACGTTTTGCAATCTTGCACCTGGTTATATTATCCATCCCATTTTTTTCCACAGGCTGTTCCTTACTGTTTTATGGTCATACCCAGTTTAATTTTATTGTCCCTATTTTTTAATATTTGGTTAATATATCTTTTCTTCATCGGCTTTCAACAAAATATATATTCATAATGTGCCTTCATTTACCATTTGCAGTGATCTTAACCAGATGCATCTTGATACAAAATTTATTTTCCTTAATTCTTCGTTTTCCTTTTCCAAAAGTGCAAACTGTTTACCTTGATACCTATTTTGTCTTCTGGGAAGATTAGGTCTACTGGATTAATGACTGCTTACATGTGTACATCGTTTTCTGTTTTGGTCACCCCTACTCTTGGCAAGTACTGACAGCATTGCTCCTACCCTCTCCATCACAATCACCACTGCTAAGCACACGCTTCCTTCCTTTATTTTAACACTTTGGCTTCTCTTGACCTATTATATGCACCAGTTACTTCTCCCCCAATGAGGCTAGGGGCCAGTGAGATATGCACAATCCAAAACAACACAGCCAAGGAAAACATTTGCTACCCTAATGACAAGCACCTATGTCGAAATGTTGGCTACAGCAACATCCCTTGTTCCAACAATGTTGATCTACTTACATGTTTTTCTCACACAGAAGTTACTGCTCTGTCGTGTTCTGTGATTATACTTTTTTGCCGCTTTCTTTAGGATGGATATTCACGAATACTATTTGTTTCTCCTAACAGCAGCAAGATTATCCTTGCAAGCGTTTGGAGTCAAGAACAACTTTCACTAGGAAGAAGTGCAAGACGAGTGATTGAAGAAAATAAAGTTGCTTCTGTGATCTAAGAACTTGAGGACTGAAATGTTGCACCTTTTTGTATATATGCTATGTAGTGCATTCATATCAGAAAGTGCAAAGTGTTTTATCTCTGCAGCCATGTCAGTGTGTTGGCAAGACAATTTTCTCAATGGTGACCTGCTGCTTTGACTATGAGCTGCCTTCATGACATTTGCATTAAAGGAGATGTACTATCGTGGACAAAAGTACCCTGGAATTGAGAGCGTTGACCAAATTGCATTTCTGCTCAAGACCGCTGAAAACAGTGGGTCACGTATGCACATTCCGAACGCAGATGGTGGCACGGCTGGTCCCAGCAAATAGCACACCAATAAAATTCGGTCGACTCTCGCACGTCCTGGGCAATTTTGTCCCCGATGGCACATTCTTCGAATAATGGATATGCTCTGCAAGATGAAATATGGGAAGCACCTGTACTTTAACGGATATAGTGCAGATTTAGCATACGGAGTCTTTCGTTTTCTGAATACGGCAAGCACCTGTATTTTAACGGTTATAGTACAGATTCAGCATGCAGTGTGTTCCGTTTTCTGAATACGAGAAGCACCGTACTTTAACGGTTATAGTACGGATTGAGAATACAGAGTCTTCCGTTTTCTAGATACAGAAGCACTCGTATCTTGTATAACGGTCTCTCTTTTACAGTTGTCCGTTCTACGGAAATGACCGTTCTTAATTCACGGAAGAGTGTTCGGTCACAAATTACCGGCAAAGTTTCTGTAAAGTAAGGCAAATTTTTTTTTACAGTGCAGCTACGAACTATCGGCTTCGTAAAACTTCGTAAAAAGAAAAAAGCTTGCTTCAGGTGGTTAGCAAATGTCACGGACGGGTCTTGAGCATAACATACAACGCCCGATTAAAAGAGAGAGAGAGAGAGAGAGAAAAGATTAAAAAAGAAGAAGAAGAAGAAAAAAACCCTGGCACCTGCTGTCCATTCAATGAAAACGAAAAGCTAGCTTGAAGTTGACGAGTGGAGCAGATGGCGGCCAGAGTGGCTGTTTGCACGTTGTTCGCAGAGAAAAGCAAAAAAAAAAAACAATGTTGCCATGAAATCTCCAAGCTTCTCTAGAAACTACTTTCCTCGGACGGCCTCTTCAGCCTGCAAGCAACAGAAGGAGAGCGCAAGGAATCTCTTAAAAAAGTGACGTCGGAATCAGTGGCGGCATGACGCATAGATAGTTAGGACGACGTTGCCACAAAAGAAATGTTTTTCAGTTGATCTTTCATGATATGGTTCAACTAACCTTCCTGAGTGATATACTTTGGAGGGCGCTGTGGAGCATAGGCACCGAAATGACGTATCCTTTTGTAGTCGCGAAGTCGTATAAGCGACACGCAGCTAGTGTTCTCTAGCTCGGCTTAACTTTTACTTTGTGCAGCAGTAGTAAGCAAGCGACATGTGCTACTCATGTTGGCTAAGTGTATAAGTTGCTAAATATGTGCCGAACGTAATTGGAGTTTCAAGAGGAGACGTCTACAAGTTACAGCCATAGCTCTGTGGCCGAGATGCGTCTTCGTGAGCGAACGTGTCCTTCAGTAACATAAAAATTAAATGGGATTTCCTGCACAGTTACTTAGATACCACAGTTTATTCTCTCTTGTAAAAGTAGGGTACGAAACATGCACGCAAAACTAAATATCGACTGTACGTCGACGGTGTGCTTGTCTTCCGTCTCGGCGTCCTGCTTAATTGTCAGCCACGAAACCGTGTTGACAACTGCTGTTCGAGAATGTCGCCAGGTCTGTTCCAAGGACACCCTATTTAATGAAAAGTCGCCTAGTGATTAGCATGACGATGACATTATCAGAATACGTTTGGTTTTGTCTATCATGGACGTCTCCCTTATTATTTTCTTTCAATTTACTTCTTCTGGTGGCGGGTCAACAATCGAAATATCTCCGATCTGTTATTACGTTATCGGATCTCAAAAATATGCTTTGCGAAAGCTTTGGTGCATCCAGATTGGTCACTAATCAAGGCCGCTATAACGCAAAGCTATTTTAAACTTTTCTATTCCATTTCGGCATTCAGCCCTCCACGATTGGTGAATTTGTTTGTTGGGGGGGGGGGGGGGGGGGCGCCGTTTGTCGCTTGTCTGTCACGCAACGTCGGAATAACCGCCAACGCTTCTCATCTGATATGACTTATACACTCTGATTATGCACGATTAGACCGAAAAATGTAACAAAATAATTATTTCTGTTTGTATACGCCTTTTTCACCATCGGCCCTCCGCAACAAGTGAAAAGCTTTCGGCCTGCGCCTACTGCACTTGTCTGTTACGCAACGCCACAAAACCGTGAAAATCTACAGCACCAAAATGAGGCGTACGCATCAAAGTTGCGTTACCATGCCGTACAAAACTGATTTTTTGGGGGAATAGACGGATACTGCCCCATTCCGAAATGAATAAAAGGTGGCTGCTCTGGCACTACTTAGTTTTTGGAGTGGACGGGGGAAGTATACATATCTGCGTATAATTATTAAGCTGTTGTGACAGTATAACGTCGTGTAGTCCTTCGAGCACGTACACAACATCGCACTGTGAATATTGCTTCACTGAGGATTTGTTTTAGCTGCACTTTTACCCTTCCGTTGCACTTTGCAGCGATTTTCTACCAGACACCGAGAGCTAAGCAAGAAGACACGGGTCAGTCGCAGACGCCGGTACTACCCTCCTCTTCACATTATCTAGTTTCACTGCGCTAGCCCGCCCCACCGAGAGTCCCTCCACTTCACGCTCCTCGCCTCTGGTCAACCAATTAGATAAGAAAGCCTCGGCAAGTAAGGCAATGCTACCAGCTTTGAAAGCAAACAAAAGTGACCTCCTACAAACGAAGGGAGCGTTTCATTGGCCTGTTGTAACAACGCTGTGATTCAATGCCCTTTCTCTGCGTCGGCAGTTACGTAAATTTGACTTCAAGAGATTGGTATAAAACAGATTGAAATATTTTTACGGTATAGGGCCCCACCTCTTTGGTATTCTATCAGAAGAACGACAAACGTAGGCGCAAACGTCAATTCTGGAATAAAATGGGCGCGAGGCACTGCAATTACCCACGGCTTTTTGAGTAATTTTACTAGAGCGATTTGCTACCTATTTACGTCAGTAAGAGTTATATTTAAAACTTGGTAAAACTCCAAACACCGCAATGTTGTCGATCAGGTGCCTAACAAGTCATTAATTTATCAAATTTCTATAGCTAACCCACCAACACTGTGATGAAACGAAGCAGGATTTGACAGCGGAGTTGAACTGGTAAACTTAAATTGAGCGTGGCGAAGAGGAATTACTAATAAGACGGTACATCCAGGATTGAGTTTCCACGCATCGCGCACGCTCTAGTTTGCCAAGGGTGACCTACAAACTAGGCCAACAATACATCATGCTACAATAGATGTATAGGTCGGCGTAGTTAACCTGTCTTTTAGAACTGTAAAGAAAGGATGGCATATCGTCGGACAAGAGCGACGGTCCCTTACAGGAACGCAGTTGGGGGGCGGCGGTGCAGGGCAGATACCTTTAGGGCTGCGATATGCGCCGCTTGAAGACGAGCGACGGCACTTTGCGGAACGAAGGGTACACAACGATCTCCTTGAGGCGCTCCAGCACCCAGCGGCTGCCGGTGACCTTGAGTTGGAGGAACCACTCGATTATGTGGTCCGTCTTGAGGTCACACTGGATGTTGCGAGCGCCCGACCATTCCGACAGGATGATCATGAAGGTGACATTGTAGTGGCGGATGATCAGGAGGAATCTCCTCGTCCTCCTCTTCCTTGTAGATCCTGCGAACGCACAAACGCAAAGGTCGATCATCAGGCTGCGTGAAGAGCGACAACTTCCGTTGTATTTTTTTTTCACTTTACTGACTACATTTACTGTTGAGTTGCATTGCGCTGCTCGTCACACTGGCTGACCGCTAGCTCCAACCCTGCTGTTCCCTTGCTTTGCAACGCCGTATATACGTATGAGGGCACATCCATGCGTGTGAATGCTGACACCTACTGTTATTTGATTTGGCAGCTTAAAAATGTACAATTGTGCTCATTTTCGTTAAATTTTCCACTGCGCGCCCCCACGCAGACCGCGAGACCAAACCAAGCCCGCCATCGTTGCTAGTATATAGGACAATCAAATCCTGAATTCGAACATGCTCAGTGGCTGTCGCGTTTCTGCTGCTGAGCGCGAGGACGCCGTTTCATTCGCCAGCCGAAGCAGGCGCATTTCGATGGGTTGGGCGAAGTAGGAAAACGCACGTGCACTTAGGTGAACGGTAAGTGAAACCCACTTGGTCAAAATTACTCCAGAGCCTTCTACTACGCAGTCACTCATGACACACTGCGTAGCTTCGGGACGTTAATTATACCCCAATTTACAAAGTCGTGAATTTTCGTGATGACGCAAGCGGTGATGTAGTCGCTTAACTATAAGAAGTGACGCCGGAACGTTACGGGGACTTTTTGGGTAATTCATTATTAATTATTTGGCAGTTGCTTAATGGCGCATACACACTATAGCACAATACCTATACGGTGCCTCGATGTCCAACTACGCTAAGTAAAACGCGGGCGGCGCACACCGCCTGTGGCAATAGGCACGCAGCGAAAGCTCACTCGCGGAGGCAACTACATGTGCTGATTACGGCACACGTATAGTTTTGCGTACGAACGAACTCGACTTCCTTCGTACCGTGCCGCACGGTTTTAACATGAGAGACAAAGCGCGCAGGAGAAAAGCTACTTCGTGTAGGCCATATCGTTTATGTTTAGGCGAAGGCGAATACAGCGGAAAAACGCGTGGGTGCGCCGCCGGCGGCAATACGCACGCCGCGAAATCTCCCTCGTGGACGCAACGGTTGCCAGCGCAAACGGTGGCCGAGATTTTCCCATTGCGGCACACGTACCTTTGCGTACGAACGAACTCGATTTCCCCCTTACCGTGCCGCACGGTTTTAACATGAGGGACAAAGCGCGCAGAAGGAAAGCTACTTCGTGTATAGGCCATATCGTTAACGTTTAGGCGCATAAGGTTGTTTCGGGAGTTTTTCATTTTGCCCTACAATTTTCTGATTGACACTTTCGATCTAACTATAATATTTGAGAAGTTTTTAATTAATTAGGACTAATTATATATTTAGCCGCGATGAAAAAAATAATCTATCTCCAAGCGATGCCAAACAACATTACCTTGGCTCTGGCCATCTACATGGCATTTGCATATCTTTAAACTATGGCTAAAGTTTGCTGGGACACCCTGTATCTCGAGAGAACCGTGCTTGGATTTATTTCTACTATTTGAAAAGTACACCGATTGGCTTGCTGACTTCTACAACTGCTGATGAGTAGCACCTATTAGTATACTAACTAAATAATTACCCGATTTACCTGTACACAGCTACAACAGCTGATCTTAGGAACCTTAATACTAATAGGGATAGGGATGCCAAGAAATTATTAAAGGGATACTGAGAAGCGCTGCTCCTTAGGGCGAATATGCGGGCCGCTCCGACGTGGTGACAGTAGGGCCTAACCTAACCGCCGCATCACACGCTTTCTCGACAACCCAAAGCAGACGATGATATTCCGAGCTCGTGATGACCGAGCTCCACTTATGTTCAGTGATGTCCTCATACTCTCGTAACGAGGGACACTGCCAGAGCATATGTTCTAAACTGCATGTCCCCCCGCATCTTGGACACCGTGAGCTAAAAACGTCCGGAAATAAACAGCGCATGAAGGCCAGACTAGGATAAGAGCTAGTCCGAAGCATCGTGAGGGTTATAACTTGACGTCTATCTTGTGAGCTTTTCATGTGGCGGAGGAAAGATTCTTCTCTCCAGACAGAAATGTTTTGTGAATTCGTTAAAGGTGAATAGAGTGTCCCGGAACTCTTGAACATTGAACTGTGACAATGCTCCTCCTCCCGCGTGGAGAGTTAGTACGCGCGCCTGTAAGTGGGCAATGTCAGTGAGGTTGGCGAGCGAATCCAGGTCTAGGCCAAAGTGTGCCAGAACCCAACTGATTGTATGCGGAGTGATCGCCCGGTACCTAAGAATGCTATGCGCGTCTTTCGCGATGGAGCCCGAGGCGAACGCCCTGACTGCCTATCTAGAGTCTGTGGCGAAAATTCACACGATGTAAATACTCCACGCAAGCCTAACGCCTTTTACACCAACGTAACGATGATGAAGCTAAAGAGGCCGAGACGCAAAGGCAAAATTACACACGTTCAGAAAACGCCGCGCAACGATAACGCATTTCACGCTAACATAACCGTGGTGAATTTAAGAGGACGGGACGCACAAGCAAAAATCCACACCTGGAGAATACGCCACCCCACCGCAACGCCTTTTAGGCTAACGTAACGATGACGAACCTAAATATGCCGAGACGCAAAGGCAAAAATACGCATGGCCAGAAAACGCCACGACAACCCAGCGCCTTTTACGCTAAGTTAACGATGGTGAACCTAAAGAGGTCGAGACGCAAAGGCGAAAATCTGCACGATGAGAATACGCCGCGCCACCCTAACGCCTTTTACCCTAACGTAACGATGACGAAGCTAAAGTGCCCGAGACGCAAAGGCAAAAATACGCACGTTCAGAAAACGCCGCGCTACCCTAGCGCCTTTTACGCTAACGTTACGATGGTGAACCTAAAGACGCCGAGACGCAAAGGCGAAAATCTGCACGATGAGAATACGCCGCGCCACCCTAACGCCTTTTACCCTAACGTAACGATGACGAAGCTAAAGTGCCCGAGACGCAAAGGCAAAAATACGCATGTTCAGAAAACGCCGCGCTACCCTAGCGCCTTTCACGCTAACGTTACGATGGTGAACCTAAAGAGGCCGAGACGCAAAGGCTAAAATCTGCACGATGAGAATACGCCGCGCCACCCTAACGCCTTTTACCCTAACGTAACGATGACGAAGCTAAAGTGCCTGAGACGCAAAGGGAAAAATACGCACATTAAGAAAACGCTGGGTCACCCTGGCGCGTTTTACGCTAACGTAATGATGATGCAGCTAAAGAGGCCGAGACGCAACGGCGAAAGTCCGCACGTTTAATACGGCGCGCCACCCTGACGCCTTTTACGTTAATGTAAGGTTTATGAACCTAAAGAGGCAAAGCAAAAATCCGCACCTAGAGTATACGCCGGGCCACCCTACCGTCTTTAGCCTAATGTAACGATGGTGAACATAATGAGGCCGAGACGAAAAAGCAAAAATCCGCTCGTGCAGAAAGCGCCGCCCTACCGGGACGCCTTTTAGGCTAACGTAACGATGAGGAACCTAAAGAGACAGAGACGCAAAGAGAAAAATACGCAGGTGGAGAATACACCGCGCCACCCTAACGCCTGTTAAACTAACGCAAAAATGATCAACCTAAAGAGGCCGGGACGGAAAGGAAACAAATGCGCACCTTGAGAGCACGCCGCACCACCCTAGCGTTTTTTACGCTAATGTAACGATGACGAACCTAACGTGGCCGTTACACAAAGGCAAAAATCCGAAGGTTAAGAATATGCCTCACCACGCTAACGGGTTTTTCGCTAGCGCAGCGATGATGAACCTTGAGAGGCCGAGGCGCAAAGACAAGAATCCGCATGTTGAGAATACGACACACCACCAGAACGCCTTTTGCGCTAACGTAACGATGTTGACCCTTAAGAGGCCGTGACGGAAGGGAAAAAACCCGCACGTTGAGAATACACCGCGCCACTATAACGCTATTGATGCTAACGTAACGATGACGAACCAAACCACGCCGTTACGCAAAGGCGAAAATCTGCACGTAGAGAATACGCCGTGCCACCCTAAAGCCTTTTGCGCTAACGTTACGATGATGAATATGAAGAGGCCGAGACGCAATGCCAAAAATGCGCACGTAGAGAATACGTCTTGCCACCTTAACGCCTTTGCGCTAACGTAAAGATGAAGAACCAAAGAGTTCGGGACGCAGAGGCAAGAGTCCGCTCGTAGAGAATACGCCGTGCCATCATAACGTCTTTTACACTAACGTAAGGATGACGAACCCAACGAGGCCGTTACACAAAGGCAAATATCCGAACGTTGTAAATACGCCGCGCCACCCTAACGCCTTTTGCGCTAAGGTAACGATGATGAACATAAAGAAGCCGAGATGCAATGGCAAAAATCCGCACGTAGAGAATACGCCGTGCCATCCTAACGCCTTTTACGCTAAAGTAACGATGATGAACTAAAGAGCCCGAGACGCAAAGGCCAAAATCCCATCGCAGAGAATGCGCCGTGGCACCCCAATGCCTTTTGCGCTAACGTAACGATGATGAACGAAAGAGGCCGAGAGGCAAAGGCAAAATCTGCACGTTGATTACGGCGCGCCACCCTAACGCCTTTTACACATACCTTTTGAAAGAAGCCGTGACCCAAAGGCGGAAATCCATACGTTGAGAACACGCCGTGTGACCCTAACGCCTTTTACACTAACGTAATGATGATGAACCTAAAAAGGCCGTTTCACAAAGGCAAAAATCCGAAGGTTGAGAATACGCCGCGCCATCCTAACGCGTTTTGTGCTCACGTAACGATGATGAACATAAAAAGGCCGAGACGCAAAGCCAAAAATCTACACGGTGAGAAGCCGTGACACCCTAACGTCTTTTACGCTAACGTAAGGATGACGAACCTAACGAGGCCGTTACACAAAGGCAAATATCCGAATGTTGTGAATACGCCGCGCCACGCTAACGCCTTTTGCGCTAACGCAACGATGATGAACCAAAGAGGCGGAGACGCAATGGCAAAAATGCGCACGTAGAGAATACACCGTGCCACCCTAACGCCTTTTACGCTAGCGTAACGAAGATGAACCAAAGATTTCGAGTCGCAAAGGCAAAAATGCGCTCGTAGAGAATACGCCGTGCCACCACAACGTCTTTTACGCTAACGTAAGGATAACAAACCTAACGAGGCCATTACACAAAGGCAAATATCCGAACGTTGTGACTACACTGCGTCACCCTAACGCCTTTTCCGCGAACGTAATGATGACGAACATAAAAAGGCCGACATGTAAAAGGGAAAATCCCCACGTAGAGAATACGCGGTGCCACCCTAACGCCGTTTACGCTAAAGTAACGATGATGAACTTAAAGAGGCCGAGACGCAAAGGCGAAATCGGCACGTTGATTACGGCGCGCCACCCTAACGCCTTTTACACATACCTTTTGAAAGAAGCCGTGACCCAAAGGCGGAAATCCATACGTTGAGAACACGCCGTGTGACCCTAACGCCTTTTACACTAACGTAATGATGATGAACCTAAAAAGGCCGTTTCACAAAGGCAAAAATCCGAAGGTTGAGAATACGCCGCGCCATCCTAACGCGTTTTGTGCTCACGTAACGATGATGAACATAAAAAGGCCGAGACGCAAAGCCAAAAATCTACACGGTGAGAAGCCGTGACACCCTAACGTCTTTTACGCTAACGTAAGGATGACGAACCTAACGAGGCCGTTACACAAAGGCAAATATCCGAATGTTGTGAATACGCCGCGCCACGCTAACGCCTTTTGCGCTAACGCAACGATGATGAACCAAAGAGGCGGAGACGCAATGGCAAAAATGCGCACGTAGAGAATACACCGTGCCACCCTAACGCCTTTTACGCTAGCGTAACGAAGATGAACCAAAGATTTCGAGTCGCAAAGGCAAAAATGCGCTCGTAGAGAATACGCCGTGCCACCACAACGTCTTTTACGCTAACGTAAGGATAACAAACCTAACGAGGCCATTACACAAAGGCAAATATCCGAACGTTGTGACTACGCTGCGTCACCCTAACGCCTTTTCCGCGAACGTAATGATGACGAACATAAAAAGGCCGACATGCAAAAGGGAAAATCCCCACGTAGAGAATACGCGGTGCCACCCTAACGCCGTTTACGCTAAAGTAACGATGATGAACTTAAAGAGGCCGAGACGCAAAGGCGAAATCGGCACGTTGATTACGGCGCGCCACCCTAACGCCTTTTACACTAACGTAATGATGATGAACCTAAAAAGGCCGTTTCACAAAGGCAAAAATCCGAAGGTTGAGAATACGCCGCGCCATCCTAACGCGTTTTGTGCTCACGTAACGATGATGAACATAAAAAGGCCGAGACGCAAAGCCGAAAATCTACATGGTGAGAAGCCCTGACACCCTAACGCCTTTTACGATAACGTAACGATGATGAACCAGAGACCGAGACACAAGTGCAAAAATCCGCACGTAGAGAATACGCCGTGCCACCCTGACGCCTTTTGCGCTAACGTAACGATGACGAACATAAAGAGGCCGAGATGCGAAAGGGAAAATCCGCATGTAGAGGAAAAGCCGTGCCAACCTAGTGCCTTTTACGCTAACATAACGATTACGAGGCAAAGAGGCCGAGAGACAAAGGAAGATCCGCGCGTAGAGAATATGCCATGCCACCCTAACGCCATTACGCTAACGTAGGGATAATGAACCAAACAGGCCGAGACGCAAAGGCGATATTCTTTACACAGAGAATACGCCGTGCCACTGTTAAGCCTTTTGCGCTAACGTAACGATGACGAACATAAAGAGGCCGAGATGCAAAGGCGAAAATCCGCACGAAGAGAATACGCCGTGCCACCCTAATGCCTTTTGCGCTAACGTAAGGATGACGAACCATACGAGGCCATTACACAAAAGCAAATATCCTAACGTTGTGACTACGCTGCGCCACCCTAACGCCTTTTGCGCTAACGTAACGATGACGAAAATAAAGATGCCGAGATGCAAAGGCGAAAATCCGCAGGTAGCGAATTCGCCGTGCCACCCTAACGCTTTTTACGCTAAAGTAACGATGATGTACAAAAGAGGCCGGGACGGAAAGGCAAAAATTCGCAGGTAGAAAATACACCGGGCCACCCTAAAATTTTTTGCGCTAACGTTAGGATGATGAACATAAAGTGGCCGAGAAGCAAAGGCAAAAATGCGCAGGTTGATTACGGCGCGCAACCCTAACGCCTTTTACACATACCTTTTTAACGAGGCGGTGACCCAAACGCGGAAATCTGTACGTTGAGAACGCGCCGTGCCACCCTAACGCCTTTTACGCTAACGTAATGATGATGAACCTAAAAAGGCCGTTACACAAAGGCAAAAATCTGAAGGTTGAGAATACGCCGCGCCATTCTAATGGGTTTTGTGCTCACGTAACGATGATGAACATAAAAAGGCCGAGACTCAAAGGGAAAATCCGCACGTAGAGAATATGCCGTGTCGCTATGACGCCTTTTACGCTAACGTAACGATGATGAACCAAAGAGGCGGAGACGCAAAGGCAAACATCCGCAAGTTGAGAATACGCCGCGCCACCTTAACGTCTTTAACGCTAACGTAACGATGATGAACTAAAGAGGTGGAGACGCAAAGGCGAAAATCCACAAGTTGAGAACGCGCCGTGCCACCCTAACGCCTTTACGTTAACGTAACGATAATGAACCAAACAGGCCGAGACGCTGAGGCGAAAATCCGTACATAGAGAATACGCCGTGCCACCCTAAAGCCTTTTACGCTAAGGTAACGATGACGAACCAAAGAGGCCGAGACGCAAAGGAAAATCCGCACTTAGAGAATATGCCGTGCCACCCTAACGCCTTTACACTAGCGTAACGAAATGAACCAAACTGGCCGAGACGCAAAGGGGAAAATCTGTACATAGAGAATACGCCGTGTTGCTATAAAGCCTTTTGCGCTAACGTAACGATGATGACCCAAAGAGGCCGACACGCAATAGCAAAAATCCGCACATAGAGAATACGCTGGTTTCCCCCTAAAGCCTTTGGCGCTAACGTTACGATAATGAACCAAAGAGGCCGAGACGCAAAGGCGGAAATGCGCACGTTGATTGCGGCGCGCCACTCTAATGCCTTTTACAATTACCTATTTTAAAGAGGCCGTGACCCAAATGCGAAAAAGCGTGCGTTGAGAACACGCCGTGCCACCCTAACGCCTTTTACGCTAATGTAATGATGATGAATCTAGAAAGGCCGTTACACAAAGGCAAAAACCCGGACGTTGAGATTACGCCGCGCCATCCTAACGTGTTTTGTGGTCACATAATGATGATGAACCTGAAGAGGCCGTGGTGCAAAGGCTCGGATCCACACGTTGAGAATACGCCGCGACACCCTAACGTGTTTTGTGGTCACATAATGATGATGAACCTGAAGAGGCCGTGGTGCAAAGGCTCGGATCCACACGTTGAGAATACGCCGCGACACCCTAACGTGTTTTGTGGTCACATAATGATGATGAACCTGAAGAGGCCGTGGTGCAAAGGCTCGGATCCACACGTTGAGAATACGCCGCGACACCCTAACGTGTTTTGTGGTCACATAATGATGATGAACCTGAAGAGGCCGTGGTGCAAAGGCTCGGATCCACACGTTGAGAATACGCCGCGACACCCTAACGTGTTCTGTGGTCACATAATGATGATGAACATGAAGAGGCCGTGGTGCAAAGGCTCGGATCCACACGTTGAGAATACGCCGCGACACCCTAACGCCATTTATGCTAACGTAACGATGACGAACCTAACTAGGCGGTTACGCAATGGCAAAAATCCGCATGTAGAGAATACGCTGCGCCACCCTAACGCCTTTTACGCTAACGTAACGATGTTGAACCAAAGAAGCCCAGACGATAAGACAAAAATCCGCACGTAGAGAATACGCTGGGCCACCCTAAAGTTTTTTGCGCTAACGTTACGATGGGGAACCACATAGGCCGACACCCAAAGGCGAAAATCCGTACATTGAGAATACGCCGTGGCACCCTAAAGCCTTTTGTGCTAACGTTACGATGCTGAACATAAAGAGGCCGAGACGCGAAGGTAAATATCCGCACGTAGAGTATGCGCTGTGCCACCCTAACGCCTTTTACGTTAACGTAACGATAATGAACCAAACAGGCCTAGACGCAAAGGCGAATATTTGTACATAGAGAATACGCCGTGCCTACGTAAAGCCTTTTGCGCTAACGTTACGATGATGAACATAAAGAGGCCGAGACGCGAAGGCTAAAATTCGCACGTAGAGAAGAAGCCGTGCCACCGTAACGCCTTTTACGTTAACGTAACGATGACGAACCAAAGAGGCCGAGACGCAAAGTTGAAAATACGCACGTAGAGAATACGCTGTGCCACCCTAACGCCTTTACGCTAACGAAACGATAATGAACCAAACAGGCCTAGACGCAAAGGCGAAAATCTGTACATAGAGAATACGCCGTGCCTACGTAAAGCCTTTTGCGCTAACGTTACGATGATGAACATAAAGAGGCCGAGACGCGAAGGCTAAAATTCGCAAGTATAGAAGAAGCCGTGCCACCGTAACGCCTTTTACGTTAACGTAACGATGACGAACCAAAGAGGCCGAGACACAAAGGAAGATCCGCACGTAGAGAATACGCCGTGCCACCCTAACGCCTTTACACTTACGTAACGATAATGAACCAAACTGCCGGAGACGAAAGGTGAAAATCTGTACATAGAGGATACGCCGTGCTGCTTTAAAGCCTTTGGGGCTAACGTTACGATGATGAACATAAAGAGGCCGAAACGCGAAGGCGAAAATCCGCACGTAGATAATACGCCGTGCCACCCTAACGCCTTTGGCTCTAACGTAACGATAATGAACCAAAGAGGCCAAACGCAAGCCAAAAATGCGTACGTTGTTTGCGGCGCGCCACCCTAACGCCTTTTAAACCTACCTTCTTTAAAGAGGCCGTGACCAAAATGGGTGAATCCGTACGTTGAGAACACGCCGTGCCACCCTAGCGCCTTTTACGCTAACGTAATAATAATAATAATAATAATAATAATAATAATAATAATACTTTATTGCGCCAAGTATTGAAAAAATGTACAAACATCCGGCCTGCCAAAGCGTCATTGGGCTTGAGTGCAGAGCCCGACAGGCAGCGGAACCACGCAGATAAACACACAGACATGAACGCACATTGAAAATTACGGGACATCAAATTAGTAGAGTGGCAAAATAATAATAGACACGGAACCCAAGTTACATATAAAAAACACATCATAATAAAGAGCGAGGAAGGAAAACAAAATAGCATGACAATACTCAGATCAGTGCAACAAATACTGCAGTAACCAGTGAATTCAGAGGATTCATTTGACAAGTCGTGGACCATGATTGTACAATGTCGTACACCCACTAAGTAGCGTATCGCAGCATCTTTTTTATTTTGTATTTAGTTTTCGCCCGGCGAACACTTGGAGGCAACCTATTGAAGTAAAAGGGAATGTAAAAATCTTTTACTCGCTTTCCATATCTTGTAAACCGTCGGGGAATACAAAAAAGCTTCCTTCGGTCGAAGAGACCATGTGGGAACATACGGAATCTTCATCATCATCATCATCCTCATCAGCCTGGTTACGCCCACTGCAGGGCAAAGGCTTCTCCCATATTTTCCAACAACCCCGGTCATGTACTAATTGTGGCCACGCCGTTCCTGCAAACTTCTTAATCTCATCCGCCCACCTAACTTTCTGCCGCCCGCTGCTATGCTTCCCTTCCCTTGGAATCCATTCTGTAACTCTTTAATGACCACCGGATATCTTCCCTCCTCATGACGTGTCCTGCCCATGCCCATTTCTTTTTCTTGATTTCAACTAAGATACCATTAAGTCGCATTTGTTCCCTCACCCAATCTGCTCTTTTCTTATCCCTTAACATTACACCTATCATTCTTCTTTCCATAGCTCGTTGCGTCGTCCTCAATTTAAGTAGAACCCTTTTCGTAAGCCTCCAGGTTTCTGCCCCGTACTTGAGTACTGGCAAGACACAGCTGTTATAAACTTTTCTCTTCAGGGATAATGGCAACCTGCTGTTTATGATCTGAGTATGCCTGCCAAATGCACTCCAGCCCATTCTTATTCTTCTGATTATTTCAGTCTCATGATCTGGATCCGCAGTCACTACCTGTCCTAAGTAGATGTATTCCCTTACCCTTTCCAGTGCCTCACTACCTATTGTAAACTGCTGTTCTCTTCCGAGACTGTTGAACATTACTTTAGTTTTCTGCAGAATAATTTTTAGACCCACCCTTCGGCTTTGCCTCTTGAGGTCAGTGAGCATGCATTGCAGTTGGTCCCCTGAGTTACTAAGCAAGGCAATATCATCAGCGAATCGCAAGTTAGTGAGGTATTCTCCATTAACCTTTATCCCCCATTCTTCCCAATCCAGGTCTCTGAGTACCTCCTGTAAACACGCTGTGAATAGCATTGGAGATATCGTATCTCCCTGCCTGACGCCTTTCCTTATTGGGATTTTGTTGCTTTGTTTATGGAGGACTACGGTGGCTGTGGAGCCGCTATAGATATCTTTCAGTATTTTTACATACGACTCGTCGACACCCTGATTCCGCAATGCCTCCATGACTGCTGAGGTTTCGACTAATCAAACGCTTTCTCGTAATCAATGAAGGCTATATATAAAGGTTGGTTATATTCCGCACATTTTGCTATCACTTGATTGATAGTGGGAATATGGTCTATTCTTGAGTAGCCTTTACGGAATCCTGCCTGGTCCTTTGGTTGACGGAAGTCTAAGGTGTTCCTGATTCTATTTGCGATGACCTTAGTAAATAGTTTGTAGGCAACTGACAGTAAGCTGATCGGTCTATAATTTTTCATGTCCTTGGCGTCTCCTTTCTTATGAATTAGGATTATGTTAGCGTTCTTCCAAGATTCCGGTACGCTCGAGGTCATGAGGCATTGCGTATACAGGGTGGCCAGTTTCTCTAGAACAATCTGTCCGCCATCCTTCAACAAATCTGCTGTTACCTGATCCTCCCCAGCTGCCTTCCCCCTTTGCATATCTCCCAAGGCTTTCTTTACTTCTTCCGGCGTTACCTTTGGGATTTCAAATTCCTCTAGACTATTTTACCTTCCATTATCGTCGTGGGTGCCACTGGTACTGTATAAACCTCTATAGAACACCTCAGCCACTTCAACTATCTCATCCATATTAGTAATGATATTGCCGGCTTTGTCTCCTAATGCATACATCTGATTCTTGCCGATTCCTAGTTTCTTCTTCACAGCTTTTAGGCTTCCTCCGTTCCTGAGAGCATGTTCGATTCTGTCCATATTATACTTCCTTATGTCAGCTGTCTTACGCTTGTTGATTAACTTCGAAAGTTCTGCCAGTTCTATTCTAGCTGTAGGGTTAGAGGCTTTCATACATTGGCGTTTTCTTGATCAGATCTTTCGTCTCCTGCGATAGTTTGCTGGTATCCTGCCTAATGGAGTTACCACCGACTTCCATTGCACACTCCTTAATGATGCCCACAAGATTGTCGTTCATTGTTTCAACAATAAGGTCCTCTTCCTGAGTTAAAGCTGAATACCTGTTCTGTAGCTTGATCTGGAATTATTGTATGTTCCCTCTTACCGCCAACTCATTAATGGGCTTCTTATGTACTAGTTTCTTCCGTTCCCTCCTCAGGTCTAGGCTAATTCGAGTTCTTACCATCCTGTGGTCACTGCAGTGCACTTTGCCGAGCACGTGCACACCTTGTATGATGCCAGGGTTAGCGCAGAGTATGAAGTCTGTTTCATTTCTAGTCTCGCCGTTCGGGCTCGTCCACGTCCACTTTCGGCTATCCCGCTTGCGGAAGAAGGTATTCATTATCCTCATATTATCCTGTTCCGCAAACTCTACTGATAACTCTCCCCTGCCATTCCTAGCGCCTATGCCATATTCCCCCACTGCCTTGTCTCCAGCCTGCTTCTTGCCTACCTTGGCTTTAAAGTCGCCCATTAGTATAGTGTATTTAGTTTTCACTCTACCCATCGCCGATTCCACGTCTTCATAGAAGCTTTCGACTTCCTTGTCATCATGACTGGATGTAGGGGCGTAGACTTGTACAATCTTCATTTTGTATCTCTTATTAGGTTCACAACAAGACCTGCCACCCTTTTATTAATGCTATAGAATTCCAGTATGTTACGAGCTATATTCTTATTAATCAGGAATCCGACTCCTAGTTCTCTTCTCTCCGCTAAGCCCCTGTAGCACAGGACGTGCCCGCTTTTTAGCACTGTATATGCTTCCTTTGGCCTCCTAATTTCACTGAGCCCTATTATATCCCATTAAGTGCCCTCTAATTCCTCCAATAGCACTGCTAGACTCGCCTCACTAGATAACGTTCTAGCGTTAAACGTTGCCAGGTTCATATTCCATTGGTGGCCTGTCCGGAGCCAGTGATTCTTAGCACCCTCTGCTGCGTTGCAGGTCTGACCGCCGCCGTGGTCAGTTGCTTCGCAGCTGCTGGGGATTGAGGGCCGGGGTTTGATTGTTGTGTTCATATAGGAGGTTGTGGCCAAGTACTGCACCAGCGTGGCCAATCCTGCTCTGGGGAGGGAGTGCGTTACCGGATCAGGCCACACTCCAGGCCTGTTTGTGCAATTTTATCAACACGCGGATTTTTTTTAATCCGGTGGCAAATTGCCGGCACCGGCATTCGAACCACGGACCTCTTGCACGCGAGGCGGGTGTTCTACCTCTACGCCACCGCTGCAACGCTGACGGAATCTTAGAGTCACTAAACCAAAAATGTTTCAGGACAATAGTTTCCATCAAAAGGCGATCAAAATCAGGTAGCGAAAATACCTTAAAAACATCAGAATTGGGGCGTAGGCCTAAATCATTGCCAATATTTCTTAACAAAGATCTTAGGAGAGAATCGACCCTGTTCTTCCAACGAACTGCACAGTGACCATAGATCGTTATGCCATAACGCAGTACGCTATAACCAAGAGCGTTTACAATAGCTTTGCGTATTGAAAGTGGCATATAGTATCTAATGTTGTACAGCACACAAGAGACGGTTCGGAGCTTTTTACAAACACGGGATAAGTGGTCATTCCAAGAAAGAGCACTGTCAAAGTATAATCCAAGGTATTTCACTGCAGTTTTATAGCTCAGGGGTAGACATTGACATAGAGAACAATTAGATCCGTGCAAGAGCAGCTGCTGGTTCAAATCTACTTTCTTCATCGGGCTGTGTAAACATATAAGTTGAGCTTTAGAACTGTTTACTTTGATTAGGTTGCGTGAGAACCAGTCCACAGCAATTGTTGCTGAAGCTTGAAGAGAAGAAAGGGAGTCAGAGTAGTTCGGTGACAGGGATGCGAAGACAGTATCGTCAGCGAACTGATACAGGCCTACAGGCACGCGTTTGGAAGGTCGTTCACGTAGACGTTAAATAACAGGGTACTAATTATGGAACCTTGAGGAACGCCTGCTTTTATTAGCAAAGAAGCATTCTTTGCCTGCCCAATCAAGACGTACTGCGTTCTCTGCTGCGAAAAAAATTTTTCAAAAGCGAAAGAAACACTAAACGGAAGCCTAACCTGGATAGTTTACACAATAACAGAGTGTAACAAACGCTGTCAAAAGCGATACAATGATGAACCTAAAAAGGCCGTTACACAAAAGCAAAAACCCGAAGGTTGAGATTACGCCACGCCACCCTAACGCGTTTTGTGCTAACGTAATGATGATGAACCTGAAGAGGCCATGGCGCAAAGGCAAGAATCCACACAGTGAGAATACGCCGTGACAACCTAACGCCATTTATGCTAACGTTACCATGATGAACCTAACTAGGACGTTATGCAAAGGCATACCCGCCGTGGTTGCTCAGTGGCTATGGTGTTAGGCTGCTGAGCACGAGGTCGCGGGGTCGAATCCCGGCCACGGCGGCCGCATTTCGATGGGGGCGAAATGCGAAAACACCCGTGTACTTAGATTTAGGTGCACGTTAAAGAACCCCAGGTAGACAAAATTTCCGGAGTCCCCCACTACAGCGTGCCTCATAATCAGAAAGTGGTTTTGGCACGTAAAACCCCATATATTATTTTTATGCAAAGGCAAAAATCCGCACGTAGAGAATACGCCGCGCCACCCTAACGCCTGTTACGCTAACGTAACGATGATGAACCAAAGAGGCCCAGACGCAATGGCTAAAATCCGCACGTAGAGAATACGCTGGGCCACCCTAACGCCTTTACGCTAACGTAAAGATTATGAACCAAACAGGCCAAGACGCAAAGGGAAAAATCTGTACATAGAGAATACGCCGTGGCACCCTAAAGCCTTTTGCGGTAACGTTACGATGATGAACATAAAGAGGCCGAGAGGGGAAGGCAAAAATCCGCACGTAGGTAATACGCCGTGCACGCCTAACGCTTTAACGCTAACATAAGGATGATGAACCAAAGAGGCCGAGACGCAAAGGCAAAAATCCGCACATAGAGAATACGCCGTGCCACCACAAAGCCTTTGGCGCTAACGTAACGATAATGAACCAAAGAAGCCGAGACGCAAAGGCAAACATGCCCACGTTGATTGCAGCGCGCCACCCTAACGCCTTTTACACATACCTATTTTAAAGAGGCCGTGACCCAAATGCGAAAATCCGTGCGTTGAGAACACGCCATGCCACCCTAACGCCTTTTACGCTAACGTAATGATGATGAACCTAAAAAGGCCGTTACACAAAAGCAAAAACCCGAAGTTTGAGATTACGCCATGCCATCCTAACGCGTTTTGTGCTCACGTAATGATGATGAACCTGAAGAGGCCATGGCGCAATGGCAGGAATCCACACATTGAGAATACGCCGCGACACCCTAACGCCATTTAAGCTAACGTAACGATGATGAACCAAAGAGGCGGAGACGCAAAGGAATATCCGCGCGTAGAGAATACGCCGTGCCACACTAACGCCTTTACGCTAACATAACGATAATGAACCGACCAGGCCGAGACGCAAAGGCGAAAATGTGTACATAGAGAATGAGCCGTACCACCGTGAAGCCTTTTGTGCTAGCTTTACAAGGATGAACATAAAAAGTCCGAGACGCAATGGGAAAATGCGCACGTAGAGAATACGCCGTGCCACTATGACGCCTTTTACGCTAACGTAACGATGATGAACCAAAGAGGCGGAGACGCAAAGGCAAACATCCACAAGTTGAGAATACGCCACGCCACCCTAACGCCTTTACGCTAACGTAAAAATGATGAACCACACAGGCCAATACGCAAAGGCAAAAATCCGTACATAGAAAATGCGCCGCGGCACCCTAAAGCCTTTTGCGCTAACGTTACGATGCCGAACATAAAGAGGCCGAGACGCAAAGGTAAATATCCGCACGTAGAGGATGCGCTGTGACACCCTAACGCCTTTCACGCTGTAGGGGTTGAGGACGGACTTCGGGATGAAAACAAACTTGGATGATTTATTTTACATTATATACAGAGAGGTGAGATTCAAGTAACAGTCGTACAGTCATTACGGGCCGGCAGCAACTCGGACGCTGCGGCCCGCGCAAGAGGTTCGAGAGAGGTCAATCTGGGAATGCTCTGGTCTCTCTGGAATGCTTCTTTTAAACCCTTCGAGGACTGGAAGTCGCATCATGTTCGGCGAATGGGAGAGTCCGCTCAGATGACGCCATTTTCGGCCAATGGTAGGCGCCCGTGTCGCGGTTTCAAACCCGGCGGCTCTCTGCGGTCTTGCCTTGCAGACTTGCAATGCGCTCTTCAAAGGCGCAGAAGGGGGACGCTTGGGGCTCATTGTCCGAGGGCCCCTTCTACTCCCGGCGACACGGCTCCGCCGGCGGCGTACGAACTTGTTTGCACGTGAACTTGTTTGCTCGAGCGCTCCTCTTGGATGTGCTTTCCGCGTTTCTGCGCTTCTCAATTACTTATGTTGCGATTCGATGTGGTCTGGGGAACTCGAAGTAGGCGCAGGAAACAGCCCCATATTTAACAACGCTAACGTAACGATGATGAACCAAAGAGGCGGAGACGCAAAGGCTAAAATCTGCACGTAGAGAATGCGCCGTGCCACCCTAACGCCTTTACGCTAACGTAAGGATAATGAACCAAACAGGCCTAGACGCAAAGGCGAAAATCGGTACATAGAGAATACGCCGTGCCGCCGTAAAGCGCTTTGCGCTAACGTTACGATGATGAACATAAAGAGGCGGAGACGCGAAGGCTAAAATTCGCACGTAGCGAAGAAGTCGTGCCACCCTAACACCTTTTACGTTAACGTAACTATGACGAACCAAAGAGGCCGACACGCAATGGAAAATCCGCACGTAGAGAATACGCCGTGCCACCCTAACGCCTTTACACTAGCGTAACGATAATGAACCAAACTGGCCCAGACACAAAGGCGAAAATCTGTACATAGAGAGTACGCCGTGCTGCTGTAAAGCCTTTTGGGCTAACGTTACGATGATGAACATAAAGAGGCCGAGACGCGAAGGCAAGAATCCGCACGTAGATAATATGCCATGCCACCCTAACGCCTTAACTTTAACGTAAGGATGATGAACCAAACAGGCCGAGACGCAAAGGAAAAATTCACACGTAGAGAATAGGCCGTGCCACCCGAATGCCTTTTGCGCTAACGTAACGATGATGAACCCAAGAGGCCGAGTGGTAAAGGCAGAAATCCGCGCCCAGAGAATACGCAGTGCCACCCTAAAGCCTTTGGCGCTAACGTAACGATAATGAACCAAAGACGCCAAACGCAAGCCAAAAATGCGTACGTTGATTGCGGCGCGCCACCCTAGCGCCTTTTAAACATACCTACTTTAAAGAGGCCATGACCCAAATGCGAAAATCCGTACCTTGAGAACACGCCGTGCCACCCTAATGCCTTTTACACTAACGTAATGATGATGAACCTAAAAAGGCCATTACACAAAGGCAAAAATCCGAAGGTTGAGAATACACCGCGCCATTCTAACGGGTTTTGTGCTCACGAAACGATGATGAACCTAGACAGGCCGAGGCGCAAAGGAAAAAATCCGGACGTAGAGGATACGCCGTGCCACCCTAAAGCCTTTTGCGCTAACGTTACAATGATGAATATAAAGAGGTCGAGACTTAAAGGGAAAATGCGCGCGTAGCGAATACGCTGTACCACTATGACGCCTTTCACGCTAACGTAACGATGATGAACTAAAGATGCGGAGACGCAAAGGCGAAAATCCACAAGTTGAGAACACGCCGTGCCACCCTAACGCCTTTACGCTAACGTATAGATATTGAACCGAACAGGCCGAGACGCTGAGGCAAAAATCCGTACATAGAGAATACGCCGTGGCACCCTAAAGCCTTTTGCGCTAACGTTACGATGCTGAAAATCAACAGGCCGAGACGCGAAGGCAAATATCCGCACGTAGAGAAGAAGCCGTGCCACCCTAACGCCTTTTACGTTAACGTAATGATGACGAATCAAAGAGCCCGAAACGCAAAGGCGAAAATCCGCACGTAGAGAATACGATGTGCCACACTCAAGTCTTTTACGCTAACGTAAGGATGACCAGTACAGTACCAGTGGCACCCACGACGATAATGGAAGAGAAAATAGTCTAGAGGAATTCGAAATCCCACAGGTAACACCGGAAGAAGTAAAGAAAGCCGTGGGAGATATGCAAAGCGGGGAGGCAGCTTGGGAGGATCAGGTAACAGCAGATTTGTTGAAGGATGGCGGGCAGATTGTTCTAGAGAAACTGGCCACGCTGTATACGCAATGCCTCATGACGTCGAGCGTACCGGAATCTTGGAAAAACGCTAACATAATCCTAATCCATAAGAAAGGGGACACCAAAGACTTGAAAAATTATAGACCGATCAGCTTATTGTCCTTTGCCTACAAACTATTTACTAAGGTAATCGCAAATAGAATCAGGAACATCTTAGACTTCTGTCAAGCAAAGGACCAGGCAGGATTCCGTAAAGGTTACTCAACAATAGATCATATTCACACTATCAATCAGGTGATAGAGAAATGTACGGAATATAACCAACCCCTATATATAGCTTTCATTGATTATGAGAAAGCGTTTGATTCTGTCGAAACCTTAGGAGTCATGGAGGCATTACGGAACCAGGGTGTAGATAAGCCGTATGTAAAAATACTGAAAAATATCTCTAGCGGCTCCACAGCCACCATAGTACTCCATAAAGAAAGCAACAAAATCCCAATAAAGAAAGGGGTCAGGCAGGGAGATGCGATCTCTCCAATGCTATTCACAGCGTGTTTACAGGAGGTATTAAGAGACCTGGATTGGGAAGAATTGGGGATAAAAGGTAATGGAGAATAACTTAGTAACTTGCGATTCGCTGATTATATTGCCTTGCTTAGAACCTCAGGGGACCAATTGCAATGCATGTTCATTGACCCGGAGAGGCAAAGCAGAAGAGTGGGTCTAAAAATTAATCTGCAGAAGACTAAAGTAATGTTTAGCAGTCTCGGAAGAGAACAGCAATTTACAATAGGTAGGGAGACACTGGAAGTGGTAAGGGTATACATATACTTAGGGCAGGTAGTGACGGCGGATCCGGATCATGAGACGGAAATAATCAGAAGAATAAGAGTGGGCTGGGGTGCGTTTGGCCGGCATTCTCAGATCATGAACAGCAGTTTGCAATTATCCCTCAAGAGAAAAGTCTATAATAGCTGCGTCTGACCAGTACTCACCTACGGGGCAGAAACCTGGAGGCTTACGAAAAGGGTTCTACTCAAATTGAGGACGATGCAACGAGCTATGGAAAAAAGAATGATAGGTGTAACGTTAAGGGATAAGAAAAGAGCAGATTGGTTGAGGGAACAAACGCGAGTTAATGACATCTTAGTTGAAATCAAGAAAAAGAATTGGGCATGGGCAGGACATGTAGTGAGGAGGGAAGATAACAGATGGTCATTAAGGGTTACGGACTGGATTCCAAGAGAAGGGAAGCGTAGCAGGGGATGGCAGAAAGTTAGGTGGGCGGATGACATTAAGAAGTTTGCAAGGACAGCATGGCCACAATAAGTACATGACTACATGACCAGGGTTGTTGGAGAAGTATGGGAGAGGCCTTTGCCCTGCAGTGGGCGTAACCAGGCTGATGATGATGATGAAGGATGACGAACCTAACGAGTCCGTTTCACAAAGGCAAAAATACGAAAGTTGAGAATACTCCGCGTCACCCTAACGCGTTTTGCGCTAACGTAACGATGAGAACACAAAGAGGCCGAGAAGCAAAGGCAAAAATACGCACGTTGAGCATACGCCGTGCCACCGTAATGCCATTTACGCTAACCTAACGATGATGAACCAAAGAGGCTGATGTGCAAAGGCAAAAATCCGCACGTAGAGGATACGCCGTGCCACACTTACGTCTTTTACGCTAACGGAAGGATGGTGAACCAGAGGCCGAGATGCAAAATCGAAAATTCACAACGTAGAGAATACGCCGTGCCACCCTAACACCTTTTACGCTAACGTAACGATGATGAACCAAAGATGCCCAGACGCAAAGCCAAAGATCCTCACCTAGATAATGCGCCGGGCCACCCTTACGTCTTTTACGCTAACGGAAGGATGACAAACCTAACGAGGCCGTTACACAAAGGCAAAAATCCGCACGTAGAGAAGAAGCCGTGCCACCCTAACGCCTTTTATGCTAACGTAAAGATGGTGAACCAAAGAGGCCGAGATGGCAGGGCGAAAATCCGCACATAGAGATTACGCCGTGCCACCCTAACGCCTTCACGCTATGGTAACGACAATGAACGAAAGTGGCCGAGAGGCAAAGGCGAACATCCGTACATAGAGAACACGCCGTGCCACCCTAAAGCCTTTGGCGCTAACGTTACGATGATGTACATGAAGAGGTCGAGACGTGAAGGCAAAAATCCGCACGTAGAGATTACGCCGTGCCACCCAAATGCCTTTAACGCTAACGTAACGATCATTAACCAGAGGCGGAGACGCAAAGGAAAAATCCGCACGTAGAGAATACGCCATGCCACCCTAACGCCTTATACGATAACGAAACGATGATGAACCAAATATGCGGAGACGCGAAGGCAAATATCCGCATGTAGAGAGAGAGAGAGAGAGAGAGGGCTCTTTATTAGAAAAACAGAGAATTTTGCCGGCGCGTATATGACCGCTGGCATGCTACTCTGTATAGGGATGGGGAATGGGAATAAAAGATTCCAGAAAAGAGTGGGAGAAAAAAAAAGGATAAAAAGAAATATGAAATGTCCGAGTGGACCCGATACTAATTTTTACAGGTGACATGGCGGGTAAATTTAGGCTTTTGTATAGGAAGGATGCAATTCTTAAAGCTTTCCTATTTGACCAATTTCTGTCAGGTACTTGAACAATAAATCCAAAACCAGTCGCTGTTTTGAAGGGCCGGGCATTGGACCTAAGATGCTCGGTAACGTTAACGGTTCGGGGCAAATCATGTCCATTTGGTGCTCAAAAAATTGTCTCTCGTCGCGGTACGCGGGGCATTCTAGTAATATGTGCTCAATTGTCTCTAAGTTGCGACAGTTATCACAGTATGGGTTAGTGGTAAGTCCTATGCGGTACAGAAAATTGTTCGTGTATGCCACGTTCAGTCGAAGACGATGGTACAATGTCTCTAAGTGTCGAGGACGTGGTCGTGGAATTTTCGGTCTCATTTTTGGGTCAATGTAACGTAGGAAGTTGTCTTGGTGAAGCGGCAGATTCAAGATGCGGTCTTTTTCTTGATAGGCATATTTTTTTGCCATGGTTGAAGCGTCGGCTTTTGTAAAATATGTTCTTCTGAATTTGCGGTATTGGAGTCCATTTCTGGCAGCTTCGTCCGCTCTTTCATTTCTCGAAATGCCGGCATGGCCAGGTATCCCCTGAAACTTTATGCAATGCCCAGCAATCTTAGCCCTGTGGTGAAGATATGCAATGTCACATGCTGCTGGTTGATTATTGCAACGCTTGTGCCTGTTTCACATACTTTGTAGGGCTGCTTTGAGTCTGTGAAAATCACCCATTTCTTTGGCGGCTGCTGTCGAAGTACATACACAAGGGCCTCCTTAATGCCATATAGCTCCGCTGAAGTAGATGATGTCGCTCGCTCAAGACGAAACGAGAATCGTTGCCCTGTAGATTGAACAAAAGGTCCGCATGATGAACGATGTGGGGTTGTAGAGCCATCTGTGAAAATGTGCGTTGCGGCTGCGTATTCTTTGTGCATATATTCTAAAGCTATCTGATAAGTCGCTGCTTGAGGCAATTTCTTTTTCGCACTGATTCCAGGTATGTATGGCACGATTTCCAGTGGGGACAGTGTCCATGGTGAAATGTTGCGCGGCATAATTTGTGACGCCTGAGCAGGAATCCAAATAGATATGCTTCCGACGGCCTGGCCAAAGCTAGATGTAGCACAGGTTTTGGAAATATCCTTTAAAAAGTGAGTCTTCGTATGAATGACGTGGCGGAGGTGTATCCGAAGTGTCTCCTGCGAACATAGCACTTCCAGAGGTAGGCATCCGGCTTCTGCTACAGGCCCTGAGCGGGACGACCCCTTCGGAAGGCCAAGACATACGCGAAGGCAGTTGTTTCGTGCTGCCTCGAGTTTTCTCTTGCTTGTGGGAGACACTTTGTGCAGGATCGGGAGGTAATATCGTAGTGTTCCGTCGACGTAGGCCTTATGGAGGAGCACCATTGATCGACAGTTGCTGCCCCACTGTGATCCGGCTAAAAATCGGAATAAGTGCGACGCCGAGGAAATCTTCTCACTCAATTTTTTCACTTGGGGCGACCATGTGAGGTTCCTATCGATCGTCACTCCAAGAAACCTTTGCGTCTTGACGTATGGAAGGGCGCGACCACCCAACACTAGTGTGTATTTTTCCATACACCTCCGCGTGAAAGCCATGGCAACGCTTTTGTCGGGGGACAATTTCAGACCTCTTGGATTTAGGTAGGCCGATATATTTGCTAGCGCTCTCTGGAGGCGTTGTTGGGTGGCACTGCGGGAACGCGCCGCACTCCAAATGCAGATGTCGTCCGCATACAGTGTGATTTTGACGCCAGGGGGCAGGTTTCTTTTCAGATGGATGAGGACTAAATTAAATAATACCGGGCTTAACACAGCTCCTTGTGGCACTCCCTTCTCGACGGCATAAAGCGCTGTGGGGCCATCCGGGGTACACATGAAAAGTTGGCGTCCTTGAAGATAGTCTGCAATCCATGCGTAGAGCCGTCCTCCAAGACCAAGGGTTTCCAAAGCGTCAAGTATTGCTGTATGATAGACTGAATCATATGCTGCCTTAATGTCTCAAAATAATGCAGTAGGTATGTTTCCAGAGACCAATTCCTCTTCAATTGATGAAACCAAGGCAATGACATTATCAATTGCGGATCTATTTTGCCGAAAGCCATTAATTTCCTCCGGGTAAACTTTTGCAGTTTCCAGGAACCAATTTATACGTTTGTAGATTATTTTTTCGAATAGCTTCCCTACGCAGCTAAGCAGAGATATGGGTCTGAAGGAGGCGTAATTTGTCTGCTGGTTTGATGGTTTCAATATAGGAATGACTTTCGCAAACTTCCATCCGTAGGAACCTCCCCAGTTATCCATGAGGCGTTGTAGTACTCCAGAAGGCGTAGGCGAGATGTGTGGCATAGATTTGCGAGCGCTTCATAATTCACGCCGTCATGGCCAGGTGATGATCGCTTGTTTACGTCGCTGATTGCTGCCGTAAGCTCTTCGATGGTGAATCGTAATTCTAAGTCAGGAAGGGTAACTCGCATGTAGACGATGCGCTGTGCCACCCTAACGCCTTTTACGCTAACGTAACGATGATGAACCAAAGAGGCCGAGACGCAAAAGCAAAAATCCGCACGTAGAGTATACGCCGTGCTATCCTAACGCCTTTAGGCGAACGTGAAGATAAAGAACCTAACAGGCCGAGACGCAAAGGTGAGAATTTGGACGTAGAGAATAGGCCGTGGCACACTAACGCCTTTTACGCTAACGGAAGGATGACAAACCTAACGAGGCCGTTACACAAAGGCGAAAATCCGCACGTAGAGTAGAAGCCATGCCACCCTAACGCCTTTTACGCTAACGTAACGATGATGAACAAAAAGGCCGACACGGTAGGGCGAAAATCCGATCATAGAGATTACGCCGTGCCACCCTAACGCTTTACGCTATCGTAATGATAATGAACCAAACTGGCCAAGAGGCAAAGGCGAAAATCCGTACATAGCGAATACGCCATGCCAACCTAAATCCTTTGGCGCTAACGTTACGACGATGAACATAAAGAGGCCGAGACGTGAAGGCAAAAATCCGCACGTACAGAATGCGCCGTGCCACCCTAACGCCTTTTACGCTAAAGTAACGATGATGAACCAAAGACGCCGACACTCCACGCCAAGAAATCCGCACGTAGAGAATAAGCCGTGCTACCCTGAGGCCTTAACGCTTACGTAAGGATGATGAACCAAAGAGGCCGATACGCAAAGGCAAAAATCTGCACATAGAGAATACGCCGTGCCACTTTAATGCCTTGTACGTTAAGGTAACGTTGATGAACGAAAGAGGCCACAGCATAAAGGCAAAAATCCGCACGTAGAGGATACGCCGCGCCACCCTAAAGCCTTTTGCGCTAACGTTACGATGATGAACATAAATAGGCCGAGACGCAAAGGGAAAATCCGCACGTAGAGTATACGCCGTGCCACCCTAACGCTAACGTAGGGATGATGAACCAAAGGGGCCGAGACGCAAAGGCAAAAATCAACATGTAGAGAATACGCCGTACAACCCTAATGCCTTTTACGCTAACGTAACGATGATTAACCAAAGAGGCGGAGACGCAAAGGGAAAATCCGCACGTAGAGAATAAGTCGTGCCACCCTAACGCCTTTTACTCTAACGTAACCATGATGAGCCAAAGAGGCGCAAAGGCAAAAGTTCGTACATAGAGCATTAGCCGTGCCACCCTAACGCCTTTTTCGCTAACGTTACGATGATGAACATGAAGAGGCCGAGACGCGACGGCAAAAATCCGCACGTAGTGGATACGCCGTGCCACCCTAAAGCCTTTTGTGCTAACGTTACGATGATGAACATAAAGAGGCTGAGGCGCAAAGAAAAATCCGCACGTTGAGAATACGCCATCCCATTCTGACGCCTTTTACGCTAACGTAACAATGATGAGCCAAAGAGGCAGAGACGCAAAGCCACAAATCCACAAGTTGAGAATACGCCGTGCCACCCTAACGCCTTTAAGCTAACGTAACGATGAGGAATCATCGAGGCTCAGACGCAAAGGCAAAGATCCGCACGCAGAGAATACGCCGGGCCACCCTTACGTTTTTTACGCTAACGGAAGGATGAAAAACCTAACGAGGCCGTTGCGCAAAGGCAAAAATCTGAACGTTCGGAATACGCCGCGACACCCTGATGCCTTTTGCGCTAACGTAACGATAATGAAGATAAAGAGGCCGAGACGCTAAGGCGAAAGCCCGCACGTAGAGAAGAAGCCATGCCACCCTAACGCCTTTCACGCTAACGTAACAATGATGAACCAAAGAGGCCGAGATGGCAGGGCAGAAATCCGCAGATAGAGAATACGCCATGCCAACCTAACGCCTTTACGCTGACGTAACGATAATGAACCAAACAGGCCGAGACCCAAAGCGAAAATTTGTACATAGAGAATACGCCGTGCCTCCTTAAGCCTAAGCCTTCGTTTCCCTCCTCAGGTCTAGGCTAATTCGAGTTCTTACCTTCCTGTGGTCACTGCAGCGCACCTTGCCGGGCACGTCCACATCTTGCATGGTGCCAGGATTTGCGCCGAGTATGAAGTCTATTTTACTTCTTGTCTCGCTGTTCGGGCTCCTCCACATCCACTTTCGGCTATCCCGCTTGTGGAAGAAGGTATTCATTATCCTCATAATATTCTGCTCCGCAAACTCTACTAATAACTCTCCCCTGCTATTCCTAGTGCCTATGCCATATTCCCCCCCTATCATCCCCCACACTATCAATCAGGTGATAGAGAAATGTGCGGAATATAACCAACCCCTATATATAGCTTTCATTGATTGCGAGAAAGCGTTTGATTCTGTCGAAACCTCAGCAGTCATGGAGTCATTACGGAATCAGCCTGTAGACGAGCCGTATTTAAAAATACTGAAAGATATCTATAGGGGCTCCACAGCCACCGTAGTCCTCCATAAAGCAAGCAACAAAATCCCAATAAATAAATGCGTCAGGCAGGGAGATACGATCTCTCCAATGTTATTCACAGCGTGTTTGCAGGAGGTATTCAGAGACCTGAATTGGGAAGAATTGGGGATAAAAGGTAATGGAGAATACCTTAGTAACCTATGACTCGCTGATGATATTGCCTTGCTTAGTAACTCAGGGGACCAATTGCAATGCTCGGTGCTTGGTGGGCTCGGTGACTGCACCACAGCGCAGCCACCTAATCCGCTTACCTTTGCGATGCAAACGACCGTCCTCGCATTTGCCAGCCTGCTGCGGCCGTCCCTGGCAGGCCTGTCTACGGGGGCGTCATCGGTGTGCGCACTGCCGTACACTGGAGATGACCCTGGCTCCTGCCATCCACCGCCCGGCGGATGCTCGTCCCTACTGGATATGCCGCCAGAGGAGCTGCACACACCGGAAATCACAAATCACAGAACCATGGATGGCCACATCGACATCAGCAACAATGCCAACATGTATAAAAGAGCTTCATCCGCTGACGCCGCTTCGTGGGCTCGGTGACTGCACCACAGCGCAGCCACCTAATCCGCTTACCTTTGCGATGCAGACGACCGTCCTCGCATTTGCCAGCCTGCTGCGGCCGTCCCTGGCAGGCCTGTCTACGGGGGCGTCATCGGTGTGTGCATTGCCGTACACTGGGGATGACCCTGGCTCCTGCCATCCACCGCCCGGCGGATGCTCGTTCCTACTGGATATGCCGCCAGAGGAGCTGCACACACCGGAAATCACTAATCACAGTACCAAGGATGGCCACATCGACATCAGCAACAATGCCAACATGTATAAAAGAGCTTCATCCGCTGACGCCGCTTCGTGAGCTTGGTGACTGCACCACAGCGCAGCCACCTAATCTGCTTACCTTTGCGATGCAGACGACCGTCCTCGCATTTGCCAGCCTGCTGCGGCCGTCCCTGGCAGGCCTGTCTACGGGGGCGTCATCGGTGTGCGCACTGCCGTACACTGGGGATGACCCTGGCTCCTGCCATCCACCGCCCGGCGGATGCTCGTCCCTACTGGATATGCCGCCAGAGGAGCTGCACACACCGGAAATCACAGTACCAAGGATGGCCACATCGACATCAGCAACAATGTCAACATGTATAAAAGAGCTGCATCCGCTGACGCCGCTTCGTGGGCTCGGTGACTGCACCACAGCGCAGCCACCTAATCCGCTTACCTTTGCGATGCAGGTCAGTTCATCGTATGCCATCTTCGCTAAAAAATCCAGTAATTATATGTTGGTGCAGTTTCCGAGCCCGCACTGCTGTGTTACCATTGCCGTTGAGTGTGCTCACGTAATTCATTCCTTGCTCATGCTATCAGGTGATGTTCAGACTAACCCTGGCCCTCAGGGCAACGCTGCTGTACTCGCCGAACTACAGAAGCTAAACGCGGGACAGACCCTGTTGATTACGGAAATACAGGGCCTCAAAACACAGCTGAACACAACAGACCAAACCATAGCAAGCCTAGACAAACGAATGGCCGATCTCGAAACGCATTACCAAACACTTCTTCACCTCAGAAACGATATTGAAATAATGCAGTCAACCACAATCGACCAAGCTAAAAAGATTAAAGAACTATAAACACGCCTGGATGACGCGGAAAACCAATCGCGTCGGAATAACCTTATTTTCTATGGCATCCCCGACCCTGCTAGCGCTGAAACGTGGGCTGAGTCAGAAAAACTAGTCATTGATGTTTGCCGCAAAAATCTTGATATAACCTTGGAACCTAACGACATTGAAAGAGCTCATCGCCCCGGGAATCATTCAGCCGATCGAATTCGTCCCGTAATCGTAAAATTCCTATCTCATAAAACCAAAGACGCACTGCTATCGAATGGCCGTAAATTGAAAGACACAAGCTACAGTATTGGAGAGGACTTCTATCGCACCGTTCGACACGCGCGTAAACAGTTACTAGTGTTTGCCAAAGCCAATTCTAACAAGTACTCCTTGCGCTTCAAAACCCTGCACATCTGCTTAAAACGCTATGTATTTGACGCATCATCTCAAGCCGTTAAGGAAATAGCATAGCAACTGCCCTGTCACAAAACTTTAACATATCGTCGACCCGCTGCACCGCACAATGTTCTCTCGTTTTCGATAATATTCACTAACATCCGTAGTCTTCTTCCAAAGCGCGAACTCATATCAAACATCATGTCGTCATCCGGGAGCAACATACTAATACTAACAGAAACTTGGCTAAATAGTGACGTAACGGATACGGAAATTTTGGCCGATTTATCCAACTTCGAAGTGTATCGAAACGATCGAAAAGGCAAACGGGGGGCGGTGTTCTCGTTGCCATTCATCGAGGCATATCATGCTCTGTTGTTGACGTCTCATCCGACATTGAAGCCATATGGCTCATCTGTCGCGCTCCCCCCGTAACAGTTCTGCTTGGCGTTTGCTACAGCCCCCCCCCCCCCCCAGACCAATCCAGACTTCCCACGTCATCTGAACAACATCCTTCATAAACTTGTTCTCACATATCCAAATGCCCGTATTCTTCTTTTTGGTGATTTTAATTACCCGGATATTGATTGGCAGAACATAGCTAGTTCCACAATAACGTGTCATGCAGAGGCGCAGAACTTCATCGATGTCTGTTTAAATTTTAACCTCACTCAATTAATTTCCCAACCAACCCGTGTCTCACGAGAATCAGCAAACACGCTCGACCTGATACTAACAAGCAGCCCCGAGAATGTATCATCCATCAGTTACCTTCCTGAAATCAGCGATCACAAAGTCATGCATGCTTTATTCTCATTTACCTCGACTCAAAAACAGACATCCGATAAAACGATACAACTCTACGATAAGGGTAACTATTATGCAATAACTGAAGAACTTAACACCTTTTTTCCTGAATACGTATCCGCATTTCACACTCGCTCAATTCATAAAAACTGGCTGATATTCAAGAACAAATTAAATCATCTCACTAATATGTTCGTACCAAGGATTACCTTTCATACTAATCGCAATAAACCATGGTTTACCCAGCACCTAAAACGACTCGAAAACAAAAAGAAACGATTGTTTCGTACCGCCAAACGAAACGACACGCTTGCCGCATGGGGAAAATACTTCGAGGCCGAAAAATCATACCTACTTTCTGTCCGTAACGCCAAGTACTCATTTTATCATAATGACTTACCAAACTTCCTTATAAGAAACCCCAAGCAATTCTGGCAAGTTTTAAACCCAACACATCCTCCCGATATTAAACTGACGAATTATTGACATGAAGCGGGGACTGACCACGACTGCGCAGAAATATTTAACCATGCATTCGCATCTGTGTTCACTACCGAACTCGACGCACCTTCACAATTACCACCCTTTAGATTAGATACCCCCATGCCGGCAGTCACGTTCGTCGAAGAAGGCATTTCATCAATAATTCATAATATGAAAGTTTCATCATCAGCTGGTAAGGACCTGATTAATTCAAAACTATTGAAAAATGTGGAATCAATTTGTGCATCATATTTATGTCTCATTTTCTCACAGTCACTCTCCTCAGGAATTTTGCCTCTTGATTGGAAAACGGGGAAGGTCGTTCCAGTCTACAAATCAGGTAACAGAGACTCGCCCTTGAATTACTGCCCCATTTCATTGACTAGTGTGCTCTGTAAAATCATGGAACATGTCATCTACTCACAAATCATAAACGTCTTGGACCGAAACCATTTTTTTCACCCTTCACAACATGGGTTTCGTAAGGGCCTCTCTTGCGAAACCCAACTAGCGCTTTTCCTTCACGACTTGCACACTAATCTAGACCGTAATATGGAGACCAACACCATCTTTCTTGATTTCGCTAAACCTTTTGACAAGGTTCCCCACCGCCGGCTATTACTAAAACTCTCAAAGCTGAACCTACCCCCTAATATTCTCAAATGGATTGAATAATTCCTAACTAACCGTTCTCAGTCCGTCTATCTTAACGGCCATCTCTCTACATCTCTCCCGGTTACTTCAGGCGTCCCACAAGTTTCTGTCCTCTGTCCCCTCCTATTCTTAATACATATTAACGGCTTGCCCCTGCAAATTTCCTGTAGTATTCGAATGTTCGCAGATGATTGTGTTATTTACCGCGCCATTAATAACTGTCATGATCAATACACTCCTCAGACAGAGCTTAACAGCGTACTAAATGGGTGTAATAACTGGCTAATGTCCCTCAATCCTAGTAAATGTAAACTCACGTCCTTCACTCGTCGTCACAATCCATATCTCTTTCATTATTTAATTTCTAACACACAGATTGAGCAAGTACAATCATATAAATATCTAGGAGTCACCCTCTCTTCTAATCTATCATGGCAGGTTCCCGTTGGTAACATAATTTCAGCATCAAACAAAACACTCGGTTTTCTAAAACGTCACCTTCGTCTTGCCCCACCACATGTTAAATTGCTCGCGTGTAAATCACTTATAAGACCCAAATTAGAACACGCATTCCCCATCTGGAGCCCACATCAAGCATATTTATTCACCGCATTGGAAGCTGTGCAGAATCGTGCTGCCCGATTCATTCATTCCTCATGCTCATATGACGTCAGTGTTTCATCCTTGAAAGCTACATACGGACTGCCACCCCTCTCTTTTCGTCGTCGCATTGCTAGCCTCACCCTTTATCACAAATTCTTTTATTCTCCTCTCAATCAAGCACCGTATATCGCCGCCGCATCACGCATATCTCACCGCACCAGTCATCCCCTTCAAGTTGCCCGCCCACTATCACGTACTACTACGTTTTCAGCTTCATTATTTCTTCGAGCAGCCGCGGAATGGAACGGCCTACCCCATGACATCGTCACCATCCGTTCAACACCTGCTTTTCAACAACGCGTAACAGATCACCTTCAATGTCAAATCACCATCGCTGTTTGTTTTCCTCACTGCAAATGTAATCCCACCCCTTATGTAACACCCCCTGAAATGGGGGCCTTTAAGGAATAAAACTGAACTGAACTGAACTGAACTGAACAGAATGCTCACTGACCTGGAGAGGCAAAGCTGAAGAGTGGGTCTAAAAATTAATCTGCAGAAAACTAAAGCAATGCTTAACAGTCTCGGAAGAAAACAGCAATTTACAATAGGCAGCGAGGCACTGGAAGTCATAAGGGAATACATCTACTTAGGGCAGGTAGTGACGGCGGATCCGGATCATGAGACGGAAATAATCAGAAGAATAAGAATGGGCTGGGGTGCATTTGGCAGTCATTCTCAGATCATGAACAGCAGGTTGCCATTATCCCTGAAGAGAAAAGTATATAATAGCTGTGTCTTACCAGTACTCACCTACGGGGCAGAAACCTGGAGGCTTACGAAAAGAGTTCTACTCAAATTGAGGACGACGCAACGATCTATGGAAAGAAGAATGATAGGTGTAACGTTAAGGGATAAGAAAAGAGCAGATTGGGTGCGGGAAAAAAAACGCGATTTAATGACATCTTAGTTGAAATCAAGAAAAAGAAATGGGCATGGGCAGGACATGTAATGAGGAGGGAAGATAAACGATTGTCATTAAGAGTTACGGACTGGATCCCAAGGGAAGGGAAGCGTAGCAGGGGGCGGCAGAAAGTTAGGTGGGCGGATGAGATTAAGAAGTTTGCAGGGACGGCGTGGCCACAATTAGTACATGACCGGGGTTGTTGGAAAAATATGGGAGAAGCCTTTGCCCTGCAGTGGGCGTAACCAGGCTAATGATGATGATGATGATGATGATGAACGGTGATGAAACAAAGAGGCCGAGGCGCAAAGAGGAAAATCCGCACGTAGAGGATGCACCGTGCCACCCTGAAGCTTTTGCGCTTACGTTAGGGTGATGAACATAAAGAGGCCGAGACTCGAAGGCAAATATCCGCACTTAGGGAATGCGCCGTGCCACCCTAACGCCTTTTACGCTAACGTAACCTTGATGACCCAAAGAGGCCGAAACGCAATTGCAAAAATCCGCACGTAGGGAATACGCCGTGCCACCCTTACGCCTTTTACGCTAACGTAACGATGATGAATCATAGAGGCCCAGACGCAAAGGCAAAGATCCGCACGCAGAGAATACGCCGGGCCACCCTAACGCCTTTCACGCTAACGTAACAATGATGAACCAAAGAAGCCGAGACGGCAGGGCAGAAATCCGCACATAGAGAATACGCCGTGCCAACCTAACGCCTTTACGCTGACGTAACGATAATGAACCAAACAGGCCGAGACCCAACGCGAAAATCCGTACATGGAGAATACGCCGTGCCTCCCTAAGCCTTTTGCGCTAACGTCACGATGATGAACATAACGAGGCCGGGACGTGATGGCAAAAATCCGCACGTAGAGAATGCGCCGTGCCGACCTAACGCCTTTTACGCTAACGTAACGATGATGAACCAAAGAGGCCGAGACGCAAAGGCAAAAATCCGCACGTAGAGGATACGCCGTGCCACACTAAAGCCTTTCGTGCAAACGTTACGATCATGAACATAAAGAGACCGAGACGCAAAGGGAAAATCCACACGTAGAGAATACGCCGTGTCCCCCAAACCTCTTTTACGTTAACGTAACGATGATGAGCCAGAGAGGCGGAGACGCAAAGGGCACCATCCACAAGTAGAGAATACGCGGTGTAGCCCTAACGTCTTTTAGGCTAATGTAACGATGATTAACCAAAGTGGCGGTGACGCAAAGGGAAAATCCGCACGTAGAGAAGACGCCGTGCCACCCTAACGCCTTTTACGCTGACGTAATGATGATCAGCCGAAGAGGCGGAGACGCAAAGGAAAACATCCACAAGTTGAGAATACGCCGTGCCAACCTACCGCCTTTACGCTGACGTAAAGATAATGAACCAAACAGGTGGAGACGCAAAGGAAAAATCCACATGTTGAGAATGCGCCATGCCAGCCTAACGCCTTTACGCTAACGTAAAGATAATGAACCAAACAGGCCGAGACGCAAAGGCAGAAATACGTACATAGCGGATACGCCGTGCTACCCTAAAGCCTTTTGCGCTAACGTTACGATGATGAACCTAAAGAGGCCGAGACGCGAAGGCAAGAATGCGCACGTTGAGGATGCGCCGTGCCGACCTAACGCCTTTTACGCTAACGTTAGGATGGTGAACCAAAGAGGCCGAGAAGCAAAGGCAAAAATCCGCACCTAGAGAATACGCCGTGATACCCTGACGCCTTTTACGCTTACGTAACGACGACCAACCAAAGAGGCCCACACGCAAAGGCAAAGTTCCGCACGTAGAGAATTCACCGGGCCAACCTAACATCTTTTACGCTAACGGAAGGATAACAAACCTTACGAGGCCGTTACACAAAGGCAAAAATCCGAACGTTGAAAATACGCCGCGGCACCATAACGTCTTTTACGCTAGCGTCACGATGATGAGCCAAAGAGGCGGAGATGCAAAGACAAACATTCACAAGTGTAGAATACGCGGCACCACCCTAACGCCTTTTATGCTAGCGTAACGATGATGAACCAAAGAGGTCGAGACGCAAAGGCGAAAATCGGCAGGTGGAGAATACGCCGGGCCAACCTAATGTTTTTTGCGCGAACTTTAGGATTGTGAACATAAAGTGGCCGAGACACAAAGGGAAAATCCGCAAGTAGAGAATACGCTATGCCAGCCTAAGGCCTTTTACGCCAACGTAACGAGGATGATGCAAAGAGGCGGAGACGCAAAGGCAAAAATCCGCACATAGATAATACGCAATGCCACCCTAAAGCATTTCGCGCTAACATAACGACGATGAACCAAAGAGCCCGAAACGCAAAGGTGAAAATCCGCACCTATAGAATACGCTGTGCCACCCTCACGTCTTTTACGCTAACGTAAGGATGACGAACCTAACGAGTCCATTTCACAAAGGCATAAATACGAAAGTTGAGAATACTCCGCGTCACCCTAACGCTTTTTGTGCTAACATAACGATGAGAACATAGAGAGGCCGAGACGCAAAGGCAAAAATACGCACGTTGAGCATACGCCGTGCCACCGGAATGCCATTTACGCTAACGTAACGATGATGAACCAAAGAGGCTGAAGTGTAAAGGCAAAAATCCGCACGTAGAGGATACGCCGTGCCACCCTAAAGCCTTTTGTGCGTACGTTACGATGATGAACATAAAGAGGCCGAGACGCAAAGGGAAAGTCCGCACATAGAGAATACGCCGGGCCACCCTTACGTCTTTTACGCTAACGGAAGGATGACAAACCTAGCGGGGCCGTTACACAAAGGCAAAAATCCGCACGTAGAGAAGAAGCCGTGCCACCCTAACGCCTTTAATGCTAACGTAACGATGGTGAACCAAAGAGGCCGAGATGGCAGGGCGAAAATCCGCACGTAGAGATTACGCCGTGCCACCCAAATGCCTTTTACGCTAACGTAACGATGATTAACCAGAGGCGGAGACGCAAAGGAAAAATCCGCACATAGAGAATACGCCATGCCACCCTAACGCCTTTTACTCTAACGTAACGATGATGAGCCAAAGAGGCGGAGACGCAAAGGCAAACATCCACAAGTAGAGAGTACGCTGCGCCACCCTAACGCCTTATACGATAACGAAACGATGATGAACGAAAGATGCGGAGACGCGAAGGCAAATATCCGCATGTAGAGGATGCGCTGTGCCACCCTAACGCCTTTTGCGCTAACGTAACGATGATGAACCAAAGAGGCCGAGAAGCAAAGGTGAGAATCCGGACGTAGAGAATACGCCGTGCCACCCTAACTCCTTTTACGCTAACGAAAGGATGACAAACCTAACGAGTCCGTTACACAAAGGCGAAAATCCGCACGCAGAGTAGAAGCCGTGCCACCCTAACGCCTTTTACGCTAACGTAACGATGATGAACCAAAAGGCCGAGACGGCAGGGCAAAAATCCGCACATAGCGATGTCGCTGTGCCACCCTAATGCTTTACGCTATCGTAACGATAATGAACCAAACTGGCCAAGAGGCAAAGGCGAAAATCCGGACATAGCGAATACGCCGTGCCACCCTAAATCCTTTGGCGCTAACGTTACGATGATGAACATAAAGAGGCCGAGATGTGAAGGCAAAAATCCGCACGTAGAGAATGCGCCGTGCCACCCTAACGCCTTTTACGCTAACGTAACGATGATGAACCAAAGACGCCGACACGCAACGCCAAGAAATCCGCACGTAGAGAATAAGCCGTGCCACCCTAAGGCCTTAACGCTTACTTAAGGATGATGAACCAAAGAGGCCGATACGCAAAGGCAAAAATCTGCACATAGAGAATGCGCCGTGCCACCCTAATGCCTTTTACGCTAACGTAACGATGATGAGCCAAAGAGGCGGAGACGCAAAGGCAACCATCCATAAGTTGAGAATACGCGGCGCTACCCTAACCCCTTTTAGGCTAACGTAACGATGATTAACCAAAGAGGCGGAGACGCAAAGGGAAAATCCGCACGTAGGGAATAAGCCGTGCCACCCTAACGCCTTTTACTCTAAGGCAACGATGATGAGCCAAAGAGGCGGAGACGGGAAGGCAAAGATCCACAAGTTGAGAATAGGCTGCGCCACCGTAACGCCTTTTACGCTAACGTAACGATGATGAGCCAAAGAGGCGGAGACGCAAAGGGAAAAATCCGTACATACACTGTAAACACAAAATAGCCCATATGGCCGTTTTAGCAGCTGACATCCCCTTTTACCTCCCGAGCCCAAAATGCGTACCTCCACGAAAGGTAGTAAAATGGGCTGAAACCTTCATTTTTCTCGGGTACCCAGGAATCGGAGTATCGTAATGGTGAAACGGGCGTTTCTAAGGAAGGGACCGCACGCAGTTTATAATGGGAGCTTAAAAATATGCCCATTCAACCCTCTGCGGCGGTCTTCCACCCAGGTGTTGCACTTAAGCGGCAATTGTATACTCGGTGAAGAACCGGTGTCAGGCTCTACGTCCGACGGCCGTCATCCGTAATTTTATTGCCCGGACCACCTTGAACAGATAATTTCTGTCATGTGCCAGCGTGCGAACCAATGCGTGTACCAATGAGCGGAGAGAATAATCCCCAGCCGACTGCATCATAGTTGTCATAGTCTGCACTGTCAACATGCGGGTCAGCTTGCTGAGCGACTTAGTCCATTTCTTATTATCGTCGAATTACAGGCTTGTTAAGGCACTCGGTATAAAATTTTCAACCAAGTGTGAAGCCACCTGGAGTATCTGCAAGTGAATTTCTACATGGAAGTGGATATTGTGGCGAAAAGACGTGGAGATGAGTGGTGTGTAGTGCAGTCTTTTGTAGAACGAAGCGCATCTGGCAGATGCCGTGGCCGTGACTCGCATATAAGGATTCGTTCGTGTGCAGGTAACTACGATTGCTACCTTCGTGAGCCTGCGCAACAACTTGATTAGAGCATATGAGTGATAACTTTTGGACTGCCGTATCAGTACTCGCATGGCCGATATGCTTTCTTTTTCTTCCCTTTCTTGACCTACGTGTTGCCGAATAAAGAATGTACTACATTGTATAAATAGAGTGACTTGTTCAACAAATATTTTGAGAAACTTGTTTCGCGCAATAATTCTCAAACATATGCGTTCGTGGACAAGTGGTATGAAGTTTGCCGTGACAGTTGCAGTGTCTATAGTGCCGTCAATGTCGGAGCGACGATAGCTTTTCACGTTACCCTAAGGCACGTTATTCACCGCATTCTGAATGTGGGCGCGGCGAAAATGCGGCGGTGCGCTAAACTTGAATTTCTAATATGCGAACCTTGTCATGCATTCGAAAACAACGCTAACTGGGGTCGCCGTTGCGCCTACACAGCTTGCAAGCTAGATCGCGTATTTCAGAGTACTCGACGTTCGCCTAAATAACAAAGATGTACTACTAACTGTTTCAATTGATGACTGCTATTCATTGTGCACGCATGCAAATCATAAGCGCCATAATATTTGTAGCCAAATTGCAGAAATACATTCGCATTTTACATATTCTAATAAAATACTACGTTTTTTCGGTATAATATGTCAAACATCAATAAACTTCTCCCCACGGAAACTGTATAAAGTGTACCTATATGCAAGTAATCACCAGTCACTGTAAGCAGGCCTTTTGGAGAGTAACATTGCAGTATACGTTATTAGTAGCTGCTTTGCAAGAAACACATCTTGCGTGGGAACTGTCACAAACAATGGTCAGCCATGGGCTCACTCGAACACAGCCTGCATGAAATCCATCATTAAAAACAGCCAACCACAACTATGCTCGAATGCAAGAGCAGTTGCTGCCACCTATAAGTGCAGTCTTCACTGGCTTTTGTAAACGACAGTCTCAATTCAGGTTGTGATGGAGAGAGGCTGTGGCTCATTGTTGTTAGTGATGGCTTCCATGCAGCCTCCATTACAGCCACACAGAACTTCTTGAATGGGAGCAGTCACTAACAACGGTCAGCCACGGGCTCACTCAAACACAGCCTGTGTAAAAGCCACGATTAAGAAAAGCCAGCCACAACTATGCTTGAATGCATGAGCAGTTGCATCCGCCTGTAAGTGCAGTCCTGTCTGGCTTTTGTTAATGACAGTCTCAATGCAGGCAGCGATTGAGAGAGGCTGTGGCTCCTTGATGTTAGTGATGGCTCCCATGCTGCCTGTGTTAGAGCAACACAGCACATCTTGCATAGGAGCTGTCACTAACAACGGTCAGCCATGGGCTCACTCTAACACAGCCTGCGTGAAAGCCATCATTAAGAACAACCAGCCACAACTATGCTCGAATGCAAGAGCAGTTGCATCCGCCTATAAGTGCAGTCCTGTCTGGCTTTTGTTAATGACAGTCTCAATGCAGGCAGCGATAGAGAGAGGCTGTGGCTCGTTGTTAGTGATGGCTCCCACGCAGCCTGTATTACAGCAACACAGCACTTCTTGAATGGGAGCAGCCACTAACAACGGTCAGCCACGGGCTCACTCAAACACAGCCTGTGTAAAAGCCATCATTAAGAAAAGCCAGCCACAAATATGCTCTAATGCAAGAGCAGTTGCATCCGCCTATAAGTGAAGTTCTGTCTGGCTTTTGTTAATGACAGTCTCAATGCAGGCAGCGATAGAGAGACGCTGTGGCTCCTTGATGTTAGTCATGGCTCCCATGCCGCCTGTGTTAGAGCAACACAGCACATCTTTCATAGGAGCTTTCACTAACAACGGTCAGCCACGGCCTCACTTGAACACAGCCTGCGTGAAAGCCATCATTAAGATTAACCAGCCACAAATTAACTATCCTCGAATGCAAGAGCAGTTAGTTACTGCCGCCTATAAGTGCAGTCTTGGCTGGCTTTTCTTAATGACAGTCTCAACTCAGGTTGTGATAGAGAGAGGCTGTAGCTCATTGTTGTTAGTGATGGCTCCCATGCAGCCTGTATTACAGCAACACAGCACATTTTGCATACAGGATCTGTTCTGAAAGTAGTAGGACCGGCTTTTTCCTTGGCGAACGGGCGGACGAGAGGTGGTCTGTGCACGCAGGATCGGTGAAGGGGGATATTGCGAACGCTGGAAAAATCGGCAGTCGGCTCTCGGCCGTTGCAGGTCGCTTGTACTGTGAACCCCTGTCGAAACGCCTCGTTACGGATCGAGAATCATAGAGCCTTTACTGGAGCAGCGATAGGCGATCAAGGTTTGTGTAAAGCTTGGTAAAATGGGCGAAGGGTCTCACAACATGATTAAGGAGGCCTGTGGTGATGCTGTCATGGCTAGATCAGGGGTTTTTCAGTGGCACAAGCTGTTCTGAGAAGGTAGGGGAAGAATTGAAGACGACGACCGCTCCGGACGCACTTCGACCAGCAAGACCAATGAAAATGTGTCGCGACTGCAAAATTTACTGAAGAGTGATCGTAGGATGAGTATCACAATGATTGCTGATGACTTGAGCGTTCCTCAAACCCAAGATTATGAGATCGAGACAGTGAGGAAAGTGTACACGAATTTCATGCCGCGATCGTGTTGTCAGAGGAGCAAAAGGCAACTGGAGAGCGATGTGCCAGGATCTTTTTCACCATGTGAATGAGGACCCCGCCTTTTGGACAATGTAGTGACTGGTGATGTGACCTCGGTGTTTGATTACGCCCCGGAGAGCAAGCGACAGAGCTCAGAATGGCACACCCCCTCTTCCCCACGCCCCAAGAAAGCATGCATGAGCAAATCCAAGCAAAAGTCCATGCTCATTTGCCTTTTTGATCGACATGCATGCAGTCATCTACAAAGAGTTAGTACCAGCCCGGACCAACAGTTAATGCAGATTTTTTTACGTGGAAGTCCTCAAATGACAGCGAAAAAGCATTGTTCGTGCCCGCCCAGCCATCGCCAACAATTGGTGGCTGCACCAAGACAACGCGCCAAGACACACACAGCGTTCCGCGTACGTAGTGGAGTATCTTGCCCAGCACAAGGAGGCAACGCTGCCTCAGCGGCCCTACAGCCTCTACTTGGCCCCGCCAGTCTTTTCTTCTATTCCCGAGAATAATATCGACGCTCAAAGTGAAGCATCACGAATCGATAGAGGCGGTTCAACAGGCTGTCGCGATGAAGCTAAACAGCATTCCGGTCTAGGCGTACCTAAAGGCGTACGAAAACAGGAAAACTCGTTGGCAGCAGTGTGTAGATGCGGAAGCGTGCTACTTTTGAAAATTCTAATCGTTTGTGCTATTCTCATGAATAAAAAAAAACTGAGTCCTACTACTTTCAGGATGTAGGAGCTGTCACTAACAATAGTCAGCCATGGGCTCACTCGAACACAGCCTGCGTGAAAGCCATTATTAAGAACAGCCAGCCACAACTATCCTCGAATGCAATAGCAGTTGCTTCCGCCTATGAGTGCAGTCTTGGCTGGCTTTTGTTAATGACTGTCTCAATTCAGGTTGTGATAGAAAGAGGCTGTGGCTCGTTGTTGTTAGTGATAGCTCCCACGCAGCCTGCGTTATGGCAACACAGCACTTCTTGAATGGGAGCAGCCACTAACAACGGTCAGTCACGGGCTCACTCAAACACAGCCTGCGTAAAAGCCATCATTAAGAAAAGCCAGCCACAACTATGCTCGAATGCAAGAGTAGTTGCTTCCGCCTATAAGTGCAGTCGTGGCAAACTTTTGTTAATGACAGTCTCAATTCAGGTTGTGATAGAAAGAGGCTGTGGCTCGTTATTGCTAGTGATGGCTTCCATGCAGCCTGCATTACAGCAACACAGCACTTCTTGCATGGGAGCCGTCATTAGGAACGGTCAGCCATGGGCTCACTCGCACACAGCTTGCGTGAAAGCCATCATTAAGTAGAGCCGGCCACAACTATGCTCGAATGCAAGAGCAGTTGCTTCCACCTATAAGTGCAGTCTTGGCTGGCTTTTGTTAATGACAGTCTCAATTCAGGTTGTGATAGAGAGAGGCTGTGGCTTGTTGTTAGTGATGGCGTCTATGCAGCTTGCATTACAGCAACACAGCAGTTCTTGCATGGTATCTACCACGCAGCCTACATTACAGCAAAACAGCACTTCTTGAATGGGAGCAGCCACTAACAGCGGTCAGCCACGGGCTCACTCAAACACAGCCTGCGTAAAAGCCATCATTAAGAAAAGCCAGCCGCAACTATGCTCGAATGCAAGAGCAGTTGCTTCCACCTATAAGTGCAGTCTTTGCTGGCTTTTGTTAATGACAGTCTCAATTCAGGTTGTGATAGAGAGAGGCTGTGGCTTGTTGTTGTTAGTGATGGCGTCTATGCAGCTTGCATTACAGCAACACAGCAGTTCTTGCATGGGAGCCGTCATTAGGGACGGTCAGCCATGGGCTCACTCACACACAGCTTGCGTGAAAGCCATCATTAAGTACAGCCAGCCACAACTATGCTTGAATGCAAGAGCAGTTGCTGCCGCCTATAAGTGGAGTCTTGGCTGGCTTTTGTTAATAACAGTCTCAATTCAGGTTTCAATAGAAAGAGGCTGTGCCTAGTTGTTAGTCATGTAGCCTGCATTGCATTAACAGCTTCTTGCTTTCTTATTACAAACTTCTTGGTGTCATCCTCCACAAAGCCAAAATTACGCAATGCAAAGAACAAAAATTATGAAATACTAGTTAAATATATGAACAAATAATTTGTTTTCTCTTTGAATGAGCGATGCGCATGGTAACTTTTCTTCATAGCAATTGATCATTCCATTTCAAAGCAAATTGAGGGTTGCACACCATGTTGTGTTGCACTTACAAGTTGATATTGGCAATGTGACTGCATGCCACCATACGAAAACCTTTGTGGAACTCTTAGTAAACAGCTCCACTGTGAAATTTGGCTTTTACAGCTGGTATATGCCCATGGTAACAAACCACCGCTTGAAAACCCTATATGGTATATTCTAATAAACACAAAGAATAGGACATAAATGTGCTGACAAACAGCACCATTATTGGATAGTTTAGAAGTGGAAGAACATGGCAAGCAGGCACCATGTAGCACTTAATTTCTCTTCACCTCTCAAGCTGTCGAGGTTCTGTAGCAGTGTGTCACGAAGGATTAAGAAACTGCATTGCAAAAAGTACCATGCCGAGTTTGTAGACTTTGCTGTTGGAGTAGACTACAAAATTCCCTCATCATGTCGCAACATATACTTTCGCCAGACTGGCCGCTGCATTAATGAGCACCTGGAGGAGCATCTGAGCAGTCTTTACTGACACAAACGACCTGGCACCTAACAGGGCATTGCAAGATGTGCACCTGGCTAGCTCGACTCAAAGGTACATCGATATGGATCCAGGGTACTCCTGCCCAATAATTGCCTGTAGCGTTTTTTGTAGCAAACTTTGATCAGAATATGCTTGCGCTTCTTATGTCTGGGTTCCTGTAACTAGAACCGTGACGTAATAAAGGTGCCAGTTAAAACTATGATTTATTGCTGCTGTTGTTCTGCACAACATTGCATTTTGTTTACTAGAAACTTCTGTTTCATATCACTCCCTTGATCTTTGCGATGTAATGGCAGTTTCTCCACTCATGCTTTTTAGGTCTGGAATGTATTTTTATGTCTAGCACACTTCTATACCTACTTACAAAGAATAAGGATGCTTACAAAAACCTTTACAAGTAAGTATGGAAGTGTGATGTACGGAAGATGTTGGTTGACAGTATTGCCAATTGTCCTTTCTCTTTGTGTCTTCCTGTTTGCACTAAGCATTGTTATGAATACGCATGAACTAGTTCTTCAATGCATCCTGCTGAGTAAAAGCACTGCAATTACAGAACATAGTTGACAAATGAAAGCAACCAAATATGCTCATGTTGCACTTCAGTAATGCCTTTTATTTGGCACCTTTTTGCCGTAAAATGCAATACAATGCATTGTACTTGCATTTCAATGCATTAATGAGATTAATGAGCAGAAGCACCATTTCATCAACTGCACAAGTCACCACAAAAGTCTAACATACGAAAATACTTTAAAACATGCACAGTTGCTCACAGCTGTATAATGCTTATATGTATATTCTCAATGTGAACTTCATCTGTAATGCGCACTTTCAGGGCACTTACCCCTATCGCATCTCTTTGAAGTCTGGCTGGGTACAGTTGACACTAACTTTGTTGTTTTCATTTCGTCCGCTTGAAAAATATAGCATAACTAAACTGATTTAAGGTTGTCCAAAATGCGTAGTCATCTTTGTAATAGGTATACTTCGTCATTCTGCTTGAATTGAACTAATTGCATTTGTTTATGCGTTGTGTGATTTATTACAAACCAAATTAAGTGACATCTGAATCCAAGCTGGTTGGCCCAACAAAATATTTGGAATTAAAAGAACATGTGGCAAAGAGGAGTGTTCTTCGCTAGTTCAAGCTACTTGCAACACCGCTCTGTATGTTCGTTTGTCACTGGTACTTGGTTACAAGACCTGAGCTGCCTATTTTATTCTCTTGTTAGAAGTCGTCAGTCTGCACTAGTGAAGAAAGCATAGCGAGGGTTGACATAGTTTGTGTTCCTTACCTTGTAAAGGTACAGTGGGTCAAAAAACACACGTGCAGTGTCTTCAACTATGACATTGTGAGCCGTGTTTTCCACGACAAAAGCATGCATGTGGTCGTCAAAATACTTTGTTTCAAACATTGAACTGAAAAGAAAATATTTCTGGTCACAGGACACAATCAACACAACCTGGGCAAAGTGTGGAAGGTCATCATCTGGTACAAAGAGTGGCAGTATACAACCCACATTGATTTTTCTTTCACACACTTTGACAGAAGTCAAACTATTCACATCTGCCATATGCATGTCAAGCTTATGCAGTCTGTCCTTCAAAAGGATCTGGTAGTGAGTTTATGCCCATTCTTGCACTACCTGTAGTAGCCACAGATTCTAGTGGTTGGGTTAATGAGTACATAAACTGCATCTGATGTCGGCGGCTCAGGGTTCCACAAATGTTCTTAAATTTACGAGTTTTTCTTGCAACTGTTTTGAAAAATTGATGTTTTGCCTCAAAACGCACACAGGACAACTTGCACAGAGGACCATAAAAAAGAATAGGCCTGGGGTAATGGATCATATAGTGCATTTTCGGAATGATTTTTACATTTAGAAAAGTTTCTCTAAATGCAATGTAAAAATCGTCAATGAGGACTCGCAATTGCGCAGCTGCACCAAAGCACAGTTGTGGTGCAAGTACAATGACAACAATTGCACGCAATGAAAGGTACACATCATATGCAGCATTTCCCTTTGCAACTACATCGCCCACAAGCAGTGAAAAGAACCGAAAAAAAACAAAGCTTTTCAGCAGCAGAACCTTTTATGGCTGATGTGCCAAACACTGAGTGATAGGACAGAGGAGGTAGTCGTGATTTTTTCTCCCCTCCTTGCAAGGGAAATGAGCTAAGCCTCTCATTTAGCTGATCAAGAGTGAACACACGGCATGACATAATGTGGCGCAAGATGTGTTTCATGGCAAATGGAATGACTCCTTCGAACAGGTCATGCATACCATCAGGCGGAAGGCCTTTCGTCACATCAAATGACTGAAGTGAACTTAGACAGCTTTCACCACTGATGCCATAAACATTGCTGAGGCTTGAATCAGTCTTCAACAGATTAATATGTTGAGTATGCATTTTCTGTGTTCGAACGATAAACTCTTCATTCTACTTCTCACTGATGTCCTCTTTCTTTGCCAAGCAGAAACGGCAGATTAGCCCCAATGAAAAGCATTCTCGGAAACCGCCAATTTGATGGCTAGACAAGTTATCTCCACAGACATAAAGAAGAGAGCCTTTAACGAGTTCTCCATCAATCGCAACTCCTTGGGATTCTAGCTGCTGTATGTCCTCAAGTAATGGTTGGACAATTCTGTGCAATGTGAATCTGGCTACAGTGGAATTTTTTACAAGAAGAACAAGGTGCTTGCTGTCAACTTTCGAGCGAAATCGGGGTGGCAAGTTTAGAATTGTTAGATATCCAGCCAAGACTTTGTGTTTTCCACGCTTGCTTCCAATGGGATTGCAGACTTCAAATTCATCAAAGCACAGCTGCAGAGCAAAAAGTTTCTGATTGCTGGCATTCTTGAACAAGCAGTGCTTCTTGAAGTACATGCCATCAGACACATCCTCTAGAAGAGTTGAAGAAGGTTTGCGATTTGTTTGGAAAATGTCACGGGCACTTGAGACAGCCTTTAATGTTTCCAAAATTGGAATGTACTCATAGCTGTCAGAAGTAACTTGATCTTCAAGGTATACTGTTTGCGGAGGAACAAACGTATGTTAAGTTTTCCACCAGTTTTCTCGGCCTGCTTTTGTTCTGAGCTGCTCAAGTTTTGTAATAGTGGTTGCATTGAAGTCTGCTCTAAATTCTGAAATGAAGTTTATCATATCCTTTGTAACTTCATTCAAGGTGCTCTCAGGTAACTGCCTGCCTTCTTGCTACTTTAGTAACAACGAAGACAGAACCATAAGACACTGAACGCTGCTGTCAGGAGTGCCAACATCAACACGCTGACCACTGGTGTTAAAAATATCAACATCCAAGCACGCCTGTTCAGCTGCTTGCCCAACAGGCTGGGTGGGATAAGTTTGTAGTGTTTCTTCGAGGTTGTCAGCACGGGGTGCCAAGGATGCATCAGCTGTGGTTGTCTGGAGGAACAGATGATTGTGGTGACGGCTGACATGTTTACGGAAGGAGCTATAAAGCCTATACGTTTTTCGCAGCCTTCCAAGTCACACTTCCAGTTGTCCTCCGTGCCATGCCAGGTGCAAAAATGACGAAAAAGAGATGACAAGGAGTGGGTCCTCTGGTGGCACCGGTTGCAAGCATATGTGTCCATGCGTGATGTACTGGCTGCAACACAAGATTACTGAATAAGCGTAACTTCCCCTCTTACGTAACTACAAAAGCCATAAAATGATCAGGCAGCAGCTGCAGCAATCCCAATAAAAAAGGCCTGGTGTTGAGCCCTGTTGGATTTTTGAATGGGATCCAACTGGTTCCAATTAGACATCATAGGAGGGCCAAGCTCCAATTTGGCTTCATGCAAAGTCCAATTAGTTCAAATTGGGCATCATGAAAAGTTCAGTTGGTTCCAGTTGGACATCACTGGAGGTTGCATGATATGACAATTGGTCCCAAGTGGACACAATTGATGTGTAATATTGCGAAACAGCAAAGTAGTTTATACTAATATTAGCAGAATTATAATGTTAGTTTTAAAGTAGGAGATCTTTGTATTTTGGTGTGATCATTGGATAGAACAATTCAGCTTTCTATCAAGAGAAATATCTCTCTTGAAGTTTTACCTATTTCTCATGAACCACTGGCATCACTTTGTCAATAATTATTCCTTACATATATAGCACCTGACATCTCTCTCATATAGTGAAATGGTGAATATTGGTTGTCAGCGAAGAGAATTGTCACAGTGTGTGTTCATGCAAGAGCATGCTTCTCGAAATGAGTTTCGAGTATATCGGTATTATGTTGATGTGAGGGCCAATCTGGGTTTCATTTCTTTTCCAACTTTTTTTCCATGATGGTCCCAAAGAGTCCAATTCAGAGACCAATTGGGTTCGACTGTGTCAAAAAAAAAATAAACGAATTGGTCCAATTGTTCTTGTTGAATTTTTCCAATGGGCTTTCTAAAGCAGAATTGCAAATATCCAATTAGTTCCAAATGGAAATTTTCAATTGCTTCGAGCATTTCTTGCTTTTTATTACTGGGATGCCATTTGCAGATGTGGAAGTTGATATATATTTAAAAAAACTCACTATCTTGGAGTCATTTCAACGCCAAGATTCGGATAAAGAGAATGACAAACAAGAATGTTATCTTTAGTATAAAAAAAAAGATCAAGACGACTCCCCCTCTTTCTCTTATACCGACCGACAGGTGCTGCACTGCACATGCAGAGAGCCCCACAAGGAGCCAATGAAATGTTTATGAACCACTGCATCTAACTTACCTTCCATTCCTCACATTTACGTGCGAGAACTCGGCAATCACGCAGCACAGAATCACATCGATATACGATGCCGTCGATCGTTACTGCGTGCTGTAAGAACGGAAATTTCGATACGCTGCTGTACCAATAGATTCTACATCATGTACGTCGTGCTTTTTGTCTGAACTGAACGCAGCAAGAATTAACGTCAGCTCAACTGGCCGCCCGGTTAACAAAGTTAAGTTTAATTAATTACTTTATTAACGAATCAGTGACCGTAATCAACGAATTAAATCATAATAACGAATCAAATGACCGGTTCGTTGATTACTTGACGGGATCATTAATTGCTTAGGTGAATATTTCATTTGTAAAATTTTCAAGTTGACCAATTTTTGAAAAGAAAAACAAATAAATATCAGGCACTACATTAAAATTTTGCTTCTTATAGTCACTATAATCTAACTTTTTTCTCTCAAATTTAACAAATTTCATTAAGATCGGCCTGGTGGTTATCGCAGAAAAGCATTTCTGCGTTTTACATGCATTTAAACATGCGGAATCAGAGTTTGGCCTGAAGTAACAAAGGGAAGAATTACGGAAAGAGGCCATCATCGACAATTTCAACAAATAACTTGACCCATAAGTTCAAAGGCAGACAACACTCGAAATTATAAAAACGACAATCGAAACCAAACCGCCAGTTTCCGATTGCGATACTTCTCGCAGGCGGCGCTGTGGTAGCGTCATTTCGCGGTTTGGCGCCTATATGCCAAGTCCCTTGATATTTTTTGCTTTAGATATAGGAACTTTAGGCGCCTCTTTCGGTTGGCGCTGGTGCCCGCCACTTCCTCGCGTACTTTTCAGGGTGGTCGTACAGTTATGGCAGGCACAGTTTGCCTCGCTATCCTGGAGGATGGCCAAAGAAAGAAGATTTCGCTGCCAAACGGCGCCTACGCCGAATTGCGGTTTGCTATACGCTCTCTGACCGACATCAATGACACCACTCTGGTAAGTAATTTTAATGTACTATACAAGTAGCGAGAACTGGGCGAGTTGGAATATGTTCCTGATCTATCACCGCAAGAACTTTACCTGTACAGTTCGTTGCGCTGACAGATCATGGAAGTAATCTTAATTTAACTTTTGTGTATTGCTAGACGCCGGTTCTGTTAAAATTGCTGCAATGTTGGCATAACTGTGATGGCGCGCTTTTCCAGTGTGGCCCGTGAAACGTTAATTCCTGACCCGTTTGCTATATAATCCAACTCGAAATTGTAGCTTTAAGAGGCTTTTTGTTGAATTACTTGCGGCTCCAAACTGACGGAGAAGTTCGTCGTGAAGGCGCGCTACTCACAAGCGCGGTTCGCGCTTACTGGCAAACTGTTGGCGCGCTTTGCGGGTCGTTGTGTCCCAGTTGAATTATTTCTAGGGCTGACTATTTCAAAGCACCGCGGTATATCTGATATACTCAATGGAAGACAGTATGTGCTGCCAAAGCGAAATTATCTTTCAAAGTTAAGCTTTTTGTTGTGTAAAGCGGAACACCTGATTTATGCGAACTTCATTTTATTCTCCTTCATTCCCTGAGCTTTTCTCACTTGTGGCGTTTCTTACAATATTCCTCTTATTTTGAATGACAACTATAAGGAGTAACCTGCGCAGTTATATGCGTAATTACGCTTAGTAACTTATTACTCAGGCGTGCGAAGTCTTGTTGCGGCGTAGGATAGTTTTTACACTAGCATACTTTCGCATTACGTATTTTCATTTTGCTCTTTCATAAGCTTGCAGCAATATAGGAATGTCTTTACGAGTGTGTAAACAGAGCATTCTTTACTTGAATTTCAACTCCAGCATTATCCAAATTATTGTGCTGTTGGATGGGCTTTGGTTGCATGATTTCTAGCACATGTTAACAGCACAAACTTTATACAGATAACTTTGTCCTACATTTGATCTTGCACTTGTGTCTAATTTTGGAGCTCTTGAATTTTCGCTGCGGTATTGCGTGCTCCAGCGCCGCCTGGAGCAGGCTCACCACCAGGGACGCCTATAAAGCCACCCTCCGGCTTCGCACTTCTGGGATTCGCGGCCACGAGAGCATATTGGTGACTTGTGCACTTTGCTTTCTAGGTAGGCCTTTTTTTATCACTTTTTAGAATATTCCTGTGGCCGCGGATCCCAGTTGCTGCATTTCAATGGGTGTGGATTTGTGCACGTATCGCGCTCGCATCGGCTCATTTTCTTCCTGTCACGTACATGTGTGTGAACAAGTCTATCCATTCAGTCCAGGGGCGCGACTAGTCCGTGAACTTTGCCCGAGACCCACTTCATTCCTGCTTTCTACATGTCTGACCCTACTTTTGCTTTGTGCGGGAGATGTTGAAGCAAACCCCGGACCAAAGGTTGATGATGTGCTCACACTGTTAAAAGAATGTCATGCTGAGACGTCAAACACGCTAAAACAAATCAAACAGGACATAAACAACATCCAGGGCCGTGTTGCTGTGGTAGAGAAAAGTATGTCCGCTGTACTCGATATGAAGAAAAACTTCGACACCGTGTCTTTTTCTGTAGAAGACGTCAAGACAAATATACGCAAAACAAACGATGAACTTACAGGTGTAGTCGAAGACATGAACAACAGAATGAGAAGGAACAACTTGATTATCAAAGGACTCGCTGAAGAAGAACACGAAGGTTATGCAGAAACAGAAAAAATAGTTAAGGACTTCTTTAGCGAACATCTTAAGATACAGTGTGGTGACATCGAAAGTGCACATCGCCTTGGCCGGCCACGTTCTGATAAAGCTCGACCAATTATAGTTAAATTCCTGAACTTTAAATCTAAACTCGAAGCATTTCAAAATGCGCATAAACTAAAACATCTCACGGAACCAAAAGTTTGGCTAGACGAAGACTTCTCCCCGAAGGTCCTACATGCACGAAAAAAGCTGCGCGACTTCGCCAAGGCCAATATCAGAGAAAACGAGGGTTATTCTGTAAGATTTGATAAGCTTCACATAAGAAATTTTGTTTACCGGTATGATTCGGCAACAGATAGCGTGAAAAAACTTTTTTCTAGGCACTCGCCCCCAGAGAATTGACAGTCTACCCCAAAGAAAGTCAACGATAACAAAACCAAACCAATCTCCTTTGTCTTGGCAAACTTCCGCAGCATTCATAACAAAGTAGACGCACTCAAGGCTATAGCACATACCTGCTCAGCTGATATCATCATGGGTACGGAAACGTGGCTAACCGAAGACGTTGCATCTCAGGACATCGCGCTTCCACCATCGTTCGTTATATTTAGAAAAGATAGGGCTGATTCTCGACCAAGAGGAGGAGTGCTCATTGCAATTAACAAAGACTTCCATGCATCTCTTACCCCTATCGACTCTCCCTTAGAAATAGTCTGGGTTTCTGCTCAACTTGGTCATAAGTTCTGCATTATTGGCGCCTGTTATAGGCCACCAAGTAGCCAACCTGAATTCATTGAACTGTTAAATGACGCTATCGAGCACATCCTTGTTAGGCACCCGAATTGCCTCCTATTTTTAGCTGGCGACTTTAATTTTCCCGCGATTAACTGGACGACGCTAACTGTTGGCTCCGACAATAACCGACAGGAGAACATTAACTTTCTTCATTTACTTCAATATCACCAGCTCACCCAAATTGTTCACGAGCCCACTCGCGGTAAACACATCCTGGACCTCATCCTAACAACCCATCCTGAGCTCTCAGACATTCACGTCTTGGAAGAAATAAGTGACCACAAAGTTGTGCACTGTTCTCTTCTACTCCCACGGACCGACAAAACAAAAAACACGAAGCTTATCTACAACTACGCACGTGCGGATGTTGAAAAAATGAACCTGTTGCTGGAAACTTTCACAAATAGCTTTCAGACCAATTTTCATAACCGTACGACTAACGAAAATTGGAAGTTGTTTCGTGACAAACTCAAAGAAATTGAAGATTCCTGCGTGCCAAAACTAACGATAAGTACGCGTACCAACGATCCTTGGTTCACCACAGACGTCAACAGGGCACTAAATAGGAAAAAAAGAGCATTTAGTAAAGCGGTTCGATCAAAAGAAGCTACAGACTGGGAAAACTATAAAAACATTTCCAAAATAGCTGAAAAACTAATTTCTGAAGCCATGAACAAATATTTTAATTTTACGCTTCCTTGTTTGATGAAAACCAACCTTAAGAAATTCTGGAACACTGTTAATCCTAAAACCGCTAGTACCGTTCCTGTTCTTTTGGACGCCCACGGCAGCACTCTGCCTATAGAACAGTGTGCAGAACAATTCAATAGCCACTTCTCAGAAGTTTTTACGAACGAATCGCCCATTTACAACCCACTGTTGCTTCCTGAGGCCGATATACAGATTCCGTTTTCACCCATTCACATATCTGCGCTTGGCGTGGCTCGTGCAATTGAACGCCTAGCTCACCACACTAGCCCAGGACCCGATGGTATCAATGCGAAACTCTTAAAGATTACCTGCCAACACACAGCTTTCCTGCTATCTCTCATTTTTCAGCAGTCACTCGATACGACATGTGTGCCAGAAGATTGGAGATCCGCTTATGTAATGCCGGTATTTAAATCTGGTGACAGATCCGTTCCTAATAATTACAGGCCAATTTCACTAACATCGATATGTTGCAAGATGCTCGAACACATATTATACACTAACATTATGACTCATATTAACCAGAACAACTTGCTTCATAACAACCAACATGGCTTCCGCAAACATTTATCGTGTCAGACGCAGTTATTTGAGTTAACAACGGACCTTCATCAAGCAATCGACTCTTCCTTCTGCATTGACTCCATCTTTATTGATTTCTCTAAAGCCTTTGACCGCGTGGCTCATAACCGCTTGATGATAAAGATACGCAACCTGCAGCTGGACCAACGTACTACGCAGTGGATCAACGCATTTCTAGCAAACCGCTTTCAGTCAGTTAAGTTAGGAAGCTTCTTATCAAGACGTACAGGCGTTGCTTCAGGGGTACCCCAGGGTTCGGTGCTGGGTCCACTGCTTTTCTTAATATATATTAATGACATCACGTCGAACATAACATCATCAATACGGCTATTTGCAGACGACTGCGTAATTTACCGAGCAATATCAAGCCCTTGCGACATCATTGCTCTCCAGACTGACCTTGATGAACTAACTCACTGGTGCGCCAGGTGGCAAATGGTTGTTAACGCAGACAAAACTAAACATGTCAAGTTTACTTCCGCTGCTAACACAAGTCCTAATGCCTACACTGTTAATAATACTACCATAGAAACTGCAGCGTCGGTAAAATACCTCGGCGTAAATCTTACCTCTAATTTATCCTGGAGCACTCATATAGAACTGATTACTACCAAAGCCTTAAAAAAACTTGGTCTTCTTAAACACCGACTACACCAAGCCAACCAGGATACAAAACTTCACGCATTCAACATGCTAATCAGGCCTGTGATAGAATACGCCTCAGTGATCTGGAAGCCTCATTATACCTATCTTATTAACATGTTAGAATCTATACAAAACAAGGCTGCACGATTCATCCTTTCCCGTTACTCTCGATATCAAAGTGTAACATCACTGAAAATATCGCTCAATCTCCCGCCTCTGGTCATGCGCAGAAAATTCAGCCGATTATCCTTTTTCCACACTCTCTACTACAATAACACACCATTTGCAAGTTCACATCTTCTCCCGGCGCCGCACACATCGGCTCGTGTAGATCATATGAAGAAGATTAAACCCATTTTCGCTCGAACGGAACGATTCAAATACTCACCTTTGGTCCTGGCTATCGAAGAGTGGAATTCGCTTCCTTCCAGCATTGCGGCTATCGCTGAAACATCATCATTTCAGATAGCTCTTTGGTCATACATGGAAGATTCCAACGTAAAATGATGTGCGTCGTTGTTTTTTTCCTTTCTTTCTTTTCTTTCTTTTTCTTTTTTCTCTTTTTCTTTTTTTTGTGCGTGCCGGCCATATTGTTGCGTGAAATGTTAGGTGCCATGTTTTGGAACTTCTCAAGGTGCTTTTTGTTCTTTTTCTTTTTTTGGAATTTGCTACATGTGCAATTTTCCAGTTCCTGTTCCTAGCCATTGTTTCTATCTTAATAACTTGTACCTGGCTTCTTAACTCGTTTATTTCTGTATCCAGCCATTTATAACCTGTGTTGTATATTTATAAGTTTTCTTTGATGAATCCCCCCCTATGTAATGCCCGCATTGGGCCTTTAGGGTATTGAAATAAATTTATAAATAAATAAAAATTCCCCCTTGATCATATCAGACTGTTTGTGATCATGGACCCTTCACCTCGGAAGGCTCGTTTCTTCATTATAATGTTAAATTTATCTGCCAGATCCAGATGTACGACGAGGAGCTTGAAGATTACGTTGACTTGGATATGCACAGCAACATCCAAAACAAGGCCAAAATAAGATTGGTACGGAGGATAGCCCCTGAAATGGATGTGAGTGCGGTTACAGGTTGACGTAGTTGGCATCAAGTGAAAAGGGTCATAATTGTTTAATGGTTTGATAGTTGGTACATAACTTTCAGGAGAGCAGCCAGCAACCTAGGATGGAGAACCATTAAAGAAGGCTAGAGTGCACTAGTAAGAGGCAGTAGGGATTGCAGCACACTAAAACTGATAAAGCTCGCACACATACCAGCAGTTGTTCGTAAGGTACATGTAAGAATGTTAAAAAATAAAGATGTTGAGGTTGTATAGAAAATCACATTTTTTAGTAGATGACAATGTCTTGTTTGCCAGCATTTTGTATCCATTAGATGAAGGGTGCAAAATGGTGCGCATACACAGAGGACATGCAAAACATGGCAATTGTCTTGCCTTTCTCTGTGTATTTGTCTCAATTTGCAGTTCTCTTCTAATAGCTATGTTTCGCAAATAGATAAAGAAATACTTCAAAGAATCCTGTGCCCTCTTCACTCAGTTTTCTGCCTCGCTTGCTGCCTGGACACCTTAAAGCTGTATCAGGCATTGGAAAATGCCAGGCTTTCTACATTGCAGTTTTGCAAAACAGAAAGCTGTTTAGGCACAATTAATTTTTCAAAGGACTGACAGGTGATTTTTAAGGACCGAGATTTTTATGATGCAACAATAAACTCTTCCTCGGAAGTGTTTATACCTCCAGCAGTTGCTTCCGAAGGTGCAGGAAAATTTAATAGGCAATTTTTTTATCTGAGCAAACCTAAAACACATTTTATTTTATTTATTATTTTATTTATTAATACCTCAAGGGTCCAAAATAGGACATTACATGAGGGGTGGGCATGTAAAAGGCGGGATTGATGATGTGGAAATTAGAAGGATGAGTCGGAACACTCAATGGCAGATCGAAAGCGTGCTGTATCGCGGATGAGTGCAGTTTGTCTGGGAAGGCCATTCCAGTCTCGGGCAGTTCGGACGAAGAATGACTGCAGGAACGTAGTGGTGCGGGCTTGTGGTGGGATTACGGAGTTCGGATGGCCTGTTCGACGAACACGATGAGCCAGCTGAACCAGCTGGCTGTCAGGAGGTATGGAATAAAAAAACGTGTGATAGAGGCATAGGCGAGAGATGAGACGACGAGAGGCAAGAGGCGATAGGTCTAGTTTAGATTTTAGGGATGAAACGCTAGTGTGATATGAGTAATCTGAAAGAATAAATCTAGCAGCACGGTTTTGAACGCTTTCAAGGGCTTTAGTGAGATTAGTTTGGTAAGGGTCAAAGATAGCACATGCATATTCAAGTTTTGGTCGCACAAGCGTTTTATAGGCAACTGATTTCACGGGTGGTTGTGCCATGAAGAGATTACGGCGAAGATAACCAAGAATTTTGTTAGCTGAATTAATTATGTGGCTTACGTGATTTGTCCAAGACAAATCTTTGGATAGGTGAATTCCTAAGTACTTGAAGGAGTCGGTAGTAGATATAGTGCAGTTGTTAATCTTGTAGGCAGGGGGAATGTAGTTAGGTCGACGATGGAATGAAACATGTACAGTCTTACTAATGTTTAGGGACATGAGCCATGTAGCACACCAGTCTTGAATACGAAAGAGGTCCTCCTGAAGAGTAGAGACGTCTGCGATGGTTTTGATAGGGCGGTACAGGACACAATCATCAGCGAAAAGACGTATTGCAGAGGTTACAGCGAATGGCAGGTCATTAATGTAGATTAAAAATAGGAGTGGCCCAAGAACAGTGCCCTGAGGTACACCAGATAGAACGGAGGAAACGGAAGATGTAAGGTTGTTAGCACATACAAACTGTGTTCGGTTAGTTAAAAAACACTGGATCCAGTTAAGAACAAGTGGGTGGATGTTTAGGCGTGATAATTTTAGTAGAAGGCGAGAATGTGGAACCTTATCGAAAGCCTTTTCAAAATCTAAAAACAGGGCGTCAGTCGGAATGTTAGAGTCGAGGTTTAAATGAATATCATGAATAAATAAAGCTAACTGCGTTTCACATGAGTGATCTTTCCTGAAGCCATGTTGATTAGGGTGAAAGAACTTCACTGAAGTTAGGAAGTTAGCAACATGAGAGTAAATGACATGTTCCATGATTTTGGAGCATACGCTGGTGAGTGAAATGGGGCGGTAGTTACCTGGGGAAGACCGATCACCTTTCTTGAAGACTGGAATGACCTTCCCTGTTTTCCAGTCTCTTGGAACAATGCCTGTGTCAAGTTATTGCTGAAAGATGATACAGAGGATCGAACTACAGACATACTTCGTATTTTTTAACACTTTGGCATTAATGCCGTCGGTTCCACAGGATGATGAGCACTTCAGGCCATCTATTACCTTAACTATGCCTTCCGGCCTAAAATTAATACCTTCCATTAGTGTAAAATCGTAAAATGGTACATCTGGTAGTTCATTGGCAGGTTCTTTTGTGAACATTGAACAAAATGCAAGGTTCAAGGCATCAGGAACATTTGAGTCAGGAATGGGTGAGCCAGAATTATCACATAGAGAAATAGAGCTATTAGTTTCGGGTTTTATCGTTTTCCAAAAACGCCGCGGGTTAGAGTGCAACATGTTTGGGACGGTAGTAGAAAAGAAATTACGTTTTGTGTGTGCTTTTAATGAGTTATATTCCTTAGTAGCTTTGTTATATTTTTCCCAGGCAGAAGAAGAACCTGAGCATTTGGCTACACGAAATAATCGTTTTTTCTTATTGTTTAAGCGCTTTAAAGTGGTGTTGAACCAAGGGGAACGCGCTCTTTCATTTATCGTGATAGTTGGAATGTAAAGACCTATTAAACGCAGTATTTCTGTTTTGAAAAGTGCCCAGTTACTCTCAGTCGACCGCTGCTGATACGTAAGGGCAAGTTGCTCATGAAAGATAAAAGTTCACGATTAATGCTTGGATAATCGGCTTTATCATATAGTGTTAGTACTTTCTTTGATATTTTACTTTTGAGTATATTGCAAGGAAACGTGGCAAGAATGACGGTGTGATCGCTAAGACCACTGACGTACGTAAGAGGAGGCATCTTATCGGGGTGCCACGCTAAGACGAGATCTAGGATATTTGATGAGTGTTGAGTTATTCGCGTAGGTTTAGTAACAAGCTGCGATAGACCGAACAGCAAGCAAATGTTTAAAAATTCGCTAGCCATGTTTGTTTGTGTTAGACATGAGGCAACGTTACTCCAATCTATAGTTGGAAAGTTGAAGTCCCCGAGTAACAATATGGGGGTGTTAGGATAAGCCGTTGTTAGTTCAAACAAAGCATCGTGAAAAAACGAAAGAAAGGAGCTATCAGTGCAGGGTGGACGATAGCAACAGCCGATGAGCGTGCGCGGTGAAGTGGCGTGGCAACACGTCCAGATCATTTCTAGAGGCGTTCTTATATTGACAAAAGAGCACTTAAGTTGGCGATGAAAAAAAAAATTAAATTATGGGGTTTTACGTGCCAAAACCACTTTCTGATTATGAGGCACGCCGTAGTGGGGGACTCCGGAAATTTTGACCACCTGGGGTTCTTTAACGTGCACCTAAATCTAAATACACGGGTGTTTTCGCATTTCGCCCCCATCGAAATGCGGCCGCCGTGGCCGGGATTCGATCCCGCGACCTCGTGCTCAGCAGCCCAACACCATAGCCACTGAGCAACTACGGCGGGTGAGTTGGCGATGAGTTGCAATAGCCACACCGCCGCCACGGGTTCCATCGCACCTGTCTTTGCGAAAGATATCAAATTCTGGTAGATCTGGAAGAATTTCGCAATCAAGTATTGTGGAATTTAACCATGTTTCTGTTAGTGCAACAATGTTACTGGATGACGAGGAAATGAGGCTGCATAACGAATCCCGTTTGGGTATCAGGCTGCGGATGTTAGTGTAGAGCAACGATAGATTGTGCTTAACACGCTGAGTCGGCCTCAGTGGTTTTTGCACTTGCTGCTAGGATTGACGTTCCACGACCGACTGTTTAGCGGGATCATAAACGTAACTTTTTCGGCCAGAAATAAGTTTGTCGTAACGGAGCTTGAATGAAGATTGCTGCGCTTTTCCAAATTCGATTAGACGTCTCCTGGCCAGACGAGTTTCTGGGGAGAAGTCTTCGCTAATGCCGTATTCGGTGCCCTTCAGCTTACCGCTTGAGAAAAGGATGCCTTCTTTATCTTTAAAGTGGGCGAATTTTACTATTATTGGCCTCCGTTTTCCCTCCTGAAAAGTGCCAAGTCTGTGGGCACGTTCTATATCACGGCTTTGAATAGTTACGCCCAGGTTTTTGTGGCAGTGTTCAATTACTGATTCCTCAGAAACACGCCACGACTCATTACGCGCATCGCTGATACCGTAAAAAACCAGGTTACATCTTCGGGATCTGTTTTCTATCTCATTAATGCGGTCGGTCAGCACAGTTACCTGAGCAACGCTGCTATTAGCGACGCTTTCTATGTTATTTACCTGGGACTTTATATTCGAAAGTGACAACAGGTCGGATTCAATCTTGGTCAACCGTGTGCCGAGTTTGCTGAACGTTTTCTCATGATCAGCAAGGGTTGACCTAATTGAATTTAGCTGCTCAAGCATGGCCGACTGCCCGATTTGCAATGTCTTCAGAACATCAAGCATATCAGCAGGGAGTACAGTTGGATCATTTCTAGGTCCAGGATTAGTCTCAATATCTCCTGCCAACAAAAGTAATCTCAATAGCATGCGAGCACAGTCAAATACTATACAAAGAGAGCGCCGTGGGCTCGGCAGCACGAGTAATGTTCGGTAACCAGTGCGTTTAGCGATAAGGCAACAGCAATTTGTTACCTGCGTAGCGAAGAAGTGAAGTCGGTTAGGATGGCCCATCATTGACGTGCCGCCAAGCCCACTGAGCGTGGCGATGGTTTGTCTAGGCTTTATATCGGGGATCCGAGGGAAGATGGCGCTGTCAATCGAAGATAGTGTGCCAGGAAGCCAGGGCGTCAGCCGATGACACCGCAGCGACAGAAGTGGCGTAATCTGTGATGCGCACTCCGATGTTCCGTAGAGGTAGGTCCGGCGCAGCTCGCCATGGCAATGCGGGGCGTCCTCATCGGCAGGCAGTGGAATCCAGGTAGGCTGTTCGGAGCACGGTGTTAGCTTCAGAATCCAGGACAGCACCAAGAACTGCGTAGCGAAGAAGTGAAGTCGGTTAGGATGGCCCATCATTGACGTGCCGCCAAGCCCACTCAATATGCCCCCATGATAGCAACACTGAAGAGTAAGAGCGATGCCAATAACCTGCCTCGTAAATTAGGAATGCAGAATGATGAGTGGGTTTCACTACATAGGGTTTCTGTTGTACGTCATTCTTTTTTTTTCAATGTGAAGCATTCTTTGCGAACTTTGGCCACATTGAGTGTGTCTATCTACCTATCTAGCTTCTATTTCGGTGGGGCTGGTGGTGTCAACCAACTTGAGCTGCTGGGTATGTGCTCACGGTCTCGCTGCCGTATGGTCACGACATTACTGTCAGTCGAGCTCCATTATCCGACTCTCGCATCTGATTCTCATTTACTACCTGTGCTGAACCAGATGGCCTGCGCAAGATACTGGTATGTCGGCTGCAGAACTGCGGATGGTGGCTGCCATTGCACGAACAGCAAATTGATAGCAAGTTTTCCCCCTCATGCACGCTATCAGCTCCTGCTGCACACAAAGAAGCTCTTAGAAAACTGAAGCTTCGTCAGGAAATGCATGAACTTGTACATTGCGTTCTTTGGAAGTTTACTTGAGCAGCTCTAGGATCGTGTACCACAAGAGGTACCTCTTGGTGCAGAGAAAAGGGGATGTGTTTGCCATGATTGAGCAACGAGGCAAGCCCACATTCTTTCTGACCCTCAGCTTGTCTGAACTCCACAATGAGCGTCCGCTTAAAGTAATTGAGAGAGTCAAAGAGCTGGTGGAGGCACACCACCACAGGGTCGACGCTATAGCCAGCTACCTACAAAATGCATCGCATGACTTCGATTCCCACTGTACGTGGGATCTGCATAGTTTCTTTTAAATGGAACCAGCATATCTGCTTACGATCCTTTCACTTGCAGACAGTTTCGTGTCTGAAGCCATGCATACTTTCAACTGGTTACATGAATGTGTAACATGAATTTACTTTTACTGAACAAATTCAGGCTTCATAGCATGATTACAGAATAAGGATATTGAAAACATTTGCAGAAATTTCAGGACTGTTATCTGGCTGTTACACCGGTGTGCAGGCGTCTAGTGAAAAAGATTGTTAAAATAAAAATAAATAGTGATAGCAAACCGCATGAAAAGTCCAAGAATGGAAAGGAAATTATACGTCATAGCAGTTTCAATGGTTTGCAATTAAGGCGTGTTAATTGAAATAATATAGTATAATATAGTAATGAGAAATAATAGGTTATCAAAAAATTGTAGTATTCTGTTTTAACTGCAGTATTAACAGAGCATTCACCTTATGAATACTTACATGTGGCGTGAACAAACAAGAGCAGTCACAGTGCCTCCAGACTTGCATAATGCGTTTCCATATATTGACTATGTGCGTAGCTCGCAATATTCTATATGTCCTTGCTATATAAGCTCAGCCTTGTTCTATAAATAGCTCACTTGAGCTGTAAATATAGGTTCAAAGTGGAAGTATGTTTAATGGGTATATGCGTAATGAACACCCACTATGAAGACCTTGACTTGGAAGTGGTGGGGGTGTGCACAGTTAAAACAGTTACTTTACTGTCTTGACAATTCATTCATTAAGCTACATTGCAATGCCTCATGTTTTCCGTTTGAAAAGTTAAATATATGTGCATCTCGCAGCGTGCGGGCCCTGCGTTTGCTGTTCGAGGTGGAAGCAACACGGAAATGACTCAGTCTAGGTAAATTATTAGTACCGAAAGGGAATAACCACACATTTTGGGATGTTAGTGTTTCTTATTACTATTTTTTTGGTTACTTAGCTATATAAAGCAATCTGTATATTGCCTTGCAGTGCTCTTACAGAATGTGCAGAGGAGGTGCAGCATGTACAGTCTGTGCCGTTGGAGAAGGAGAAGGACTACTTAGATTTTGTACTACCCTCTTTTGTCCATTACGAGGAAGTGCTTCGTAGAAAGGTCCCGATTAATTGTGCAGTGCGACGTGCCATTATCAACAAGCTGTTTGCAGCTTGCTTCAAGATAGCTTGGTGAGCGCTCCATTAGGCTTCTATTGCTTTCAGCTTTAATTCGGTATTTTGACTACTCAATGACTCAACCTTTCATCATAAGTGTTCAGCGTTGCCATAAGATGTTGGTCATGAAATAGTTGCACAGAATACACTACCTGTGTGATAAATTTTCTGCTTGCTGTAGTGCCAGAACACAGAAATGCTTCCAAAGCAAGCAGAATCTGTCTAAAAGTATTAGTGCACCATTTAACACTGTTATGATGATATCAATTGTCACGTACAGCGTATACATAGACGAGGCACAAAAAGGACGACGTAGACAAGCGCTGTCCCTCGTTTTTGTCCCTCGTCTATGTATGCGCTGTAAGTGACGATTGATACCATGGAATACCAGCTAGCCCGTACCCAAACCTTGCTTCTGTTATGATGAGCCCAGAATTTGGTCTTAAGTCTGGGAAATGTTCCAGCTTGCTTGCCCTCCTTGAGGTAACTGCCCAGCTTGCTTGCCCTCCTTGAGGTAACTGCCTTACGAGATTACATCACCCTATGACCCCTGCTACATCCTGAGTGGACACTGGCAACCAGCATGCCACAAAGAGGAGGGGGGCATTGATGTAGCAACATGACAATGCTGCGATGGCACCCACTTCACCTGGTCAGAATGTGTCAACACCAATTGGCACTCAGTTTTTTTAAGTGCTTGTAACTACTAATTGTAGCATCAAGTGCAGATTTCAGAGTGAAAAAAAATTCCGAATTGGTGCTCAAGGGGCCCTAAAACACTTTTCTAACTAATTGTAGAATGATGTCACTGTAAAGTATCATCAGCCTGGTTACGCCCACTGCAGGGCAAAGGCCTCACCCATACTTCTCCAACTACCCCGGTCATGTACTAATTGTGGCCATGTTGTGCCTGCAAACTTCTTAATCTCATCCGCCCACCTAATTTTCTGCTGCCCCCTGCTACAGCTTCCCTTCCCTTGGAATCCAGTCCGTAACCCTTTATGACCATCGGTTATCTTCCCTCATTACATGTCCTGCCCAGTGCTGTAAAGTATGTTGCCTAGCAAATCTAGTGCCACAAAATTTGTTGTGTACTTCAAGCATAAGTAGAGTTAGAGGTATTATTGCACTGATGCAGTTTTCTCTCCTTTCATGTCCACTAGCATGCCAGAAGCTACACAGGGGGCTAACAAGGCCTCGCGCAAAATTTGGGAATTTAAAAATATTTTTTGTGATGCTACTTTTGGTTCAGCCGTGCATGACGCACACTCAATGCGAGATGGGCACTTGTGCTTGAGCTATGTCATTCACAGAGGCTAATCAGAACACAGTTGTCAGAGCATTGCACTGGTGAGAGGACACATTTCAGCACCCTCTGGTGGCTGTAGTATCTATGCCATGCTGCTACATAGCTCTGGTGTGATCTCCCGCAGTGCACAGCAGACGCAGCTCCACAAAACTCGTGTGTAGACAGAAGTACAAAGACGAAAAATGTTTTTAGTCTTTGAGATCACTTCCATGTGTATTTTGCATTTATTATACTTAAGATTAGCATTTAATTAAAACTGGCAAATATTTTGCACTGGTTTTTTTTGGGAAACAGAATACAAAATTGCCCATTTATTAATTCTATGATTATTTCACCTGCTGTACAGGTACCCTTCTAGACAGTTGTACCGCGTAGCTGCCGAGAGGCTTGTCAGTGCATACCCACACCTTGCTGACAGAGTTGGCAGCGGAAATGGCCTGGTAAGTTTCATATATCCCATACTGTCGCCATATTTACATTTCTAAGAAAGAAATATCATTTCTACCTCATATGGACAATTCAATTGCACCATGTACCTGCACTTCTGAGCTTCCATGTTATATTATGGCTGTTGATTCTCGTGGTCATGTAGAGATGATCAAAGGGATAAATTTTGTGTTGTCTGGTGTTTTACTTTGCGCTAATAATGACGTGTATGTTTCAGTTCATCCAAAACTTCTCTTTTGCTACAGATAAGCTTTTACAAACAGTGTTCATAGTTTGTCATGGAGTATGGTCATGAAGGAAAAGAGATAAGTGACCGGACTGATCTGGGAGTTTAATCTGAGCCCAGCATCAAATTAAACTGTTGCACCATTTTTTCAGCAGCTATCTGCCTATCAGCAAGCGATACGGCATCAACTTATGATTCATCAAGTAGCAACAGTTGGCCACTTCATTTTTTTCCGTTGTGGCCTGTTTGACTGCATTGAAATTGCTTGCACCATTTCACGTCATAGGCTGCTGCATTGTTATTGTACACTGCAGCCAGGTTGGCATGTTTTCATGGCATTAGGTCCGTTTAAATGCAAAAAGTGGATCACTGTTGGGGCTTCTACCAGCTGTATGATGCATGCTGCCATCATTGTTTTGATGCCCTAGGGGTGTTCTGCAGCTATATATATATATATACATATATTCCGCCGGAACTAGACGTACGCTAACTTTTATGTTTGTTGTTAGGCCTATTCCAAGTTTATGGCATGGATGTTGCGAACTTTATGGCCGGACCTTCTGTTAATAAGCAATTATGTTCGATGCATAAAACAAACTGCAAAATGGTAATACTTCTATGTGTATACAGGCAATACCAATAAACTTCTAAGTGCTTTTAACAGTAGTGATATGTTTCCAATTCTTCACAGGACTCGTGGGTCATGGCATTGAGAAACAAATTCAAGAACATGCGTAAGAAGGCAGAGAATTGCTCTGAAGAAATGTTGGCAAAAAAAAGGCACTTCCTGGTCAAGCGGAAACAGCAGGTGGCTTCTGGTGAAGCTACAAACAAGAAGTTATGCCGCCTTTTTGTGAGTTGCAGCTGAAAAGCTTTCCGACATTTTCCAACAGTACTATGGTCGAGCAAGTGCACTGCCATTTTGTGGAGCTGTAAATTGCTTGAAAAACTGAAAGTGACAGACCTAGGACAGTATACAGTCGCCGACCGTTTATTCGGACCTCACGGGGACTGCGGAAATGTCCGAAAAAGCAGATTAAGAAAAAAAGAAGTTTCATTTCCACGCACTTATTCAGGCTTGGTAGTAGGCTTGAAGAAATTGTGAATGTGCCATTGCACGCTGTTCCGTGTACACGCAATCAGATATGTTTAAATCTCTGAGAGGGTCGTACGGTCACTGTAGGCAGCTGAAAGCACAGTCACTGCTTGTACTCGGAGTCGTTGTCCGGTGGTGTAGCAGAAACCTGACGAATGATCTTGCCGTCGTCGAGCTCTGCACACGTCAGTACAGCAGTGTTAGCACCTGTGAAACTGCTAAATGAGATGGTGTCCGGAATTGCAATGCAACTATTGCGCAGGTCTGGGCAGAAGATTTTCGGTGTCAGTAGGGAGCACATCTGAAGGCGATAAGTCCTAGGCCTCCCGGCACCCGCTTGCCGGCATTCCCCAGCGCAGTCTGCGCGGGCACTGTCGGCGCCATTAGACACTTAATGTGATGTTTCCCTCTGCCGCGTTGGATCATCACTTCTACACAGCATACAAAGCAAACACCACCATGCTGACACCAGTTGGACAAACGAAAAACGTAACCTATTTGCACCGTCGTGCACACAGAAGAAACAAATCAGCTGCTAAATTATCTTGACGTGGCTTACTAAGCTGTGACCGGCACTGCTGTAGCCACTCTATCGAAGCAGGCAGAAACGATGATGATGAGCGGGGATTTGCAGTAGCCACTTCGTGGGGCAGCAAGGAAGCTCTGTTCAAAACAAATATGGCATTCAGCAAGTCGAACCATGCACTGGTCAGAGTTTGTGCACGGTGCTCTCAATCGACTTGGCTCAAGGAGTGCCGAAAAATCAGACGAGAGGTTGCAAGGTGTTCGAACTTTCGGCAGTTGTATAATTATACATTATGGTCTATGGGGAGAATGGCCGTGCCGCGAAGCAGACCGAATAATCGAGCATGTCCGAATTTTTGGACTGCAAGTCCGAGAAATCAGTCGGCGACTGTAGTATCATGCAGCCAGTATTTCCAGGCAGTGTATAAAGCCGGAGGTCACAGGGAAATGAGGGAGGGGGCTTGCACGGAACACATGCATGATAGAGTAATGGCTTCTCTCCTCTACACAATGATACCAAAGTAAAGGAAGTGCAATTGCAAAGATCTAAGCGGTAATAGTGCAACATCTTCATGTTGCAGGTGGTTTAGCAAGTGACCCCTTTTGCTGACCGAACTGAAAGAACTTTCACACGGGAATCCTGAAAATTGTAACTGATACAAAGAAAACGCAGCTTACAAATCACGTAATGTTCCAACTTAGAGAGGGCAAAAAATAGATTTATTATTTCATAATTTATACTTTATTTGCAGAACGTTGTTCAATGAAATAACATAAATTTAGTTGTTTGCACAAGCCTATAGCATGAACAAGAAAGGGTAAACCTAGCTTTTCAACGAGAGGGGCAAGAAAGGACATTTTTGGTTATCCTTCAGTATGTCTCATAACAGTAAGCTTCTTTACGAATTCAGCCTGTGCATACTTTGCTACATGCTAAACAGGCAGCCAAGTGTATTTTGTCTCACATGCAGTTATTCTCTATGTTAGTGGCAAAATTTGAAAAAAACGGAAACTTCGAAAGTGAGTTTGTACATGCAAATTAAAAAAAAATCAATCATGTTCATTGTCATTCACATTTCCCCAAGGTTATCTACTGCGATCAGTTATGTTATATGCAAAAGCATAGTGCCTTATCTTGTTCTGAGTGCAAAAGAAAGCAATGAATAATGTATAGGCTATGGTGACCATTGTCATCTCTTAGAAAGTTGCATGTCAGGTCTTATGATGGCTTCCATTTGTTCCACGAACTAAAAAGCAGTCTACAGTGATGCTGAAGGACTGCAGGTGTTTTCTTATACATACACACCACAGAAATGAAAATTAAGCTTGAGTTGGAGCCATTTGTTTTAGTGTCAGTTTGGTTCACATGATGACCAAAACAGATTTCATGCATCTCTAGTCAGCTGCTGTTCTTTGACTTTTGAGTAAAAGATTAGCAACTATTAGCTGCATCTATTGAAAAGCATTCGGGTTCCTTCTGTATTGCTGCACGTTGCTTCTTAGTCCATGTAATATATGGAAGCAATAATTAAACCTACATAGAATTTTCATCAGATTTACCATTGACGTACAAATTGCTCAGGCTTGGGTTTAAAACACTTATGCCATATCGCAGTACGACACTAAAGCAGGGGCTGCGGGGCAGTGATAAATGCAGCATATGCACCATTATTGATTGCTTAGCTTGTATTCAAAACAAAGCATACCCACTGTTCCATCTGTAGAGAGTTAATTTAAACACACAAAATTTGTAAGTTAAACTTCTGACAGTAGGTGGTGCACGTGCCTGTGGCCTGTGTTCTGGTGCTGTGTCTCGGCAGGGAAGCCAGGGTGAGTGAATGTAGCAGGTCCATTTGCACATTGACAGGCTAAAGAATCTACATATAAACTATTGAATAATCAGACAAAGGGACAACGAAGAACCAGCTATGTGGCATGAATTGTTTGCTGAAACTATATGCAAAGAAAAAAAATTGACATGAGCTGAGGATTGACAGGGAAGCCATGCCAAGCCAGTGTGGAATCTGCACTTTGACAGGTATTGGAATTAGGGAACTTTTTCAAAGTTCTGAATTGGGAGAAAGTGACGACAAAGTAAGCTGTAGCATGCAATGTCTGCTGTAGCATACATTAAAAAGACCCAAAGGGATGGAGAAGCAGTCAGAAAGAAAGGGGAAGGGGCCATTAAAAGGGTTAGGCAAGGCAAGATTACACGTATGTCATCATCATCATCAGCCTGGTACGCCCACTGCAGGGCAAAGGCCTCTCCCATACTTCTCCAACAACCCCGGTCATGTACTAATTGTGGCCATGCTGTGCCTGCAAACTTCTTAATCTCATCCGCCCACCTAACTTTCTTCCGCTCCCTGCTACGCTTCCCCTCCCTTGGGATCCAGTCCGTAACCCTTAATGACCACCGGTTATCTTCCCTCCTCATTACATGTCTTGCCCATGCCCATTTCTTTTTCTTGATTTCAACTAAGATGTCAATAACTCGCGTTTGTTCCCTCACCCAATCTGCTCTTTTCTTATCCCTTAACGTTACACCTATCATTCTTTTTCCATAGCTCGTTGTGTCATCCTCAATTTGAGTAGAACCCTTTTCGTAAGCCTCCAGGTTTCTGCCCCGTAGGTGAGTACTGGTAAGAAACAGCTATTATATACTTTTCTCTTGAGGGATAATGGCAACCTGCTGTTCATGATCTGAGAATGCCTGCCAAATGCAACCTAGCCCATTCTTTTTCTTCTGATTATTTCCGTCTCATGATCCGGATCCGCCGTCACTACCTGCCCTAAGTAGATGTATTCCCTTACGACTTCCAGTGCCTCGCTGCCTATTGTAAATTGCTGTTCTCTTCCGAGACTGTTAAGCATTACTTTAGTTTTCTGCAGATTAATTTTTAGACCCACACTTCTGCTTTGCCTCTCCAGGTCAGTGAGCATGCATTGCAATTGGTCCCCTGAATTACTAAGGAAGGCAATATCATCAGCGAATCGCAAGTTACTAAGGTATTCTCCATTAACCTTTATCCCCCATTCTTCCCAATCCAGGTCTCTGAGTACCTCCTGTAAACACGCTGTGAATAGCATTGGAGATATCGTATCTCCCTGCCTGACGCCTTTCTTTATTGGGATTTTGTTGCTTGCTTTATGGAGGACTACGGTGGCTGTGGAGCCGCTATAGATATCTTTCAGTATTTTTACATACGGCTCGTCTACACCCTGATTCCGTAATGCCTCCACGACTGCTGAGGTTTCGACAGAATCAAACGCTTTCTCGTAATCAATGAAAGCTATATGTAAGGGTTGGCTATATTCCGCACATTTCTCTATCACCTGATTGATAGTGTGAATATGATCTATTGTTGAGTAACTTTTACGGAATCCTGCCTGGTCCTTTGCTTGACAGAAGTCTAAGGTGCTCCTGATTCTATTTGCGAATACTTTAGTAAATAGTTTGTACGCAACGGACAGTAAGCTGATCGGTCTATAATTTTTCAAGTCTTTGGCGTCCGCTTTCTTATGGATTAGGATTATGTTACCGTTCTTCCAAGATTCCGGTACGCTTGACGTCATGAGGCATTGCGTATACAGGGTGGCCAGTTTCTCTAGAACAATATGTCCACCATCCTTCAACAAATATGCTGTTACCTGATCCTCCCCAGCTGCCTTCGCCCTTTGCATATCTCCCAAGGCTTTCTTTACTTCTTCCGGCGTTACCTTTGGGATTTCGAATTCGTCTAGACCATTGTCTCTTCCATTATCGTCGTGGGTGCCAATGGTACTGTATAAATCTCTATAGAACTCCTCAGCCACTTGAACTATTTCATTCATATTAGTGATGATATTGCCGGCTTTGTCTCTTAACGCATACATTTGATTCTTGCCAATTCCTAGTTTCTTCACTGTTTTTAGGCTTCCTCCGTTCCTGAGAGCATGTTCAATTCTATCTATATTATACTTCCTTATGTCAGCTGTCTTACGCTTGTTTATTAACTTCGAAAGTTCTGCCAGTTCTATTCTAGCTGTAGGGTTAGATGCTTTCATACATTGGCGTTTGTTGATCAGATCTTTCGTCTCCTGCGATAGTTTGCTGGTATCCTGCCTAACGGAGTTACCACCGACTTCCATTGCACACTCCTTAATGATGCCTACAAGATTGTCGTTCATTGCTTCAACACTAAGGTCCTCTTCCTGAGTTAAAGCCGAATACCTGTTCTGTAGCTTGATCTGTGATTCCTCTATTTTCCCTCTTACCGCTAACTCATTAATTGGCTTGTTATGTACCAGTTTCTTTCGTTCCCTCCTCAGGTCTAGGCTAATTCGAGTTCTTACCATCCTGTGGTCACTGCAGCGCACCTTGTTGAGCACGTCCACATCTTGTACGATGCCAGGGTTAGCGCAGAGTATGAAGTCTATTTCATTTCTAGTCTCGCCGTTCGGGCTCCTCCACGTCCACTTTCGGCTATCCCGCTTGCGGAAGAAGGTGTTCATTATCCTCATATTATTCTGTTTCGCAAACTCTACTAATAACTCTCCCCTGCTATTCCTAGTGCCTATGCCTTATTCCCCCACTGCGTTGTCACCAGCCTGCTTCTTGCCTACCTTAGCATTAAAGTCACCCATTAGTATAGTGTAATTACTTTTCACTCTACCCATCGCCGATTCCACGTCTTCATAGAAGCTTTCGACTTCCTGGTCATCATGACTGGATGTAGGGGCGTAGACCTGTACAATCTTGATTTTGTACGTCTTATTAAGTTTCACAACAAGACCTGTCACCCTCTCGTTAATGCTGCAGACTTGCTCTTCAGAAATATTTACCTCTGCATTCTTGTGGTTTTGCTGCATCATTTCAGTTACTGCATCTCGGTAAAGCGAAATGAAAACACCGTATAAACACGCTCGCTTGCCCATCAATAGTTCTAATTCGAAGGACTACTCAGTGGCGTTCAGTTGGACATTAATGCTTTCGCATTCACAACTTGTAAAAAGGGCTTCATTTTCTTTGTGTTTCAGGATTGCAGTCATCTTGTAGCATATGGGGAAACTGCCGAGTCATTGAGGCTGCACAATGAATGGCTTCAAGACAATGCTGGCTGCCAAGATGTAGAGGCAGTAAGGCCGAGGCTGCTTGCAACAGCAAAAGAGAGGCATGATCAACTTCGCAGCCCTACGCTGTCAGATGCTCTGTTGCTGCTCCCCTTTCTGGCAACTGAGGCATCGGTATGCTCTAGCAAGAGCTTTTGTCATCTTTTTTGTTTTTGTTTTAGTGGGTTCTTAGCTTTAGGTTAAGGCAGTGGCTTAAGTTTTTCAGTCAGTAATTGTGGCACTTTTCTTTCAGGACAAATCAAACAAGTGTGTGTATTGCAGTGACAAAATAACATAGGATAACAAAACTGAGTTGTATTTTGGGATGAGTAAGCTTAGCAAACTTTTGTAATGATGAAGTAATCACAAGAGCACAACCATAAGATGCTCAGCATATGAAGTGTGTAGAATATATGCATCAGCATAGTGCTATATACAAGGTTAAAAAAATTTTAATACAGTGTTCCACCAGTCACATTTGTCTTCAAAGATGTGGTACAGTCACATACCAATGATATATACATGTTCATACAGCTTCAAGGTACTGCCATTCGCCCAATGGCCATAATTTATATGGAGAGGCAATGTTTTAGATGTCTTACAACTCACCGGTTGACTTAATTGAAAGGTGCCTTTATAGCTGTTGGTTGTGTAAGAAGAAAACAGGGAAGGCAGAGAAAGCATAGTGGAAACTAATTGCTTGATTGAAATGTGGAAGTATAACAAAAAGGCAAATAAAAGGAGCGAAGGACAACAGGTACAGTAGGGAGCCAAGTTATGTGTGCGTTTCTTCAAGACTGCAATAGTGACTATTCTACCATTCACTGTTTTTTGGTTCACCGCGCACATAATGTGGTGATAAGCCCTTCTTTGGCATTAATTCTGCCTGTCGAAAACTCTTCTATGCAATGAGTGAGAAGAATGGAGTGACCCAAGGTGCTTGATTGTGAGTTACTGCTATAAAAGAAAACACTCAATGATTAGAGATGAACTATGCGTGAATAATTATTTCTCATTTAAACATACCACTCATAAGGCAGTTACAAAAAAGCGGACTAAAAGACCATTTGCTACTTGTTTATTTGTCCACTTTCATTTCCCTTTTTCTTATCGCTTCTACGTTAAATCAACCATAATATACCTGGCTTTCTGGATTTGTTGACTGTTTTCTTATGTAGTAACTAACAAGCAATCTTAAATTCGACAGTATGCTGATGCCGTGCGAAGGTTTATTGGCTGGTTGCTTGCTCCTAAGCTTATGTACTAGTATGTGATGCCTGCTCTAAGAGATGTTTGACATCTGCTGCCTTGGCTGTTCTTGCACATTTGGTTCTCACTATTGCATTAGTTTGCTAGTAGATCAAAGAATTCTTGAACATTCTTTCTTTTCTTTCCAGCTTCTCGTGGAGTTTGACCTACTTTTCCAAAGAAACGTGATGGAGGCAATGGAGAATGGCTGCAAGCAGCTTGGTTACACTATTCTGAGCTTTGGAGAGCCAGAAGAGATTGTGGCATTTTCCGAAGTGGGATCCGGTAAATATGTTTCTATGATGACGCTTTTAAAGGGCAACTCGTATTTTTTCAACCATATTGTAACATTGTCATATTGAAATGGCATTGGCAGTTCTGTCACCCGTAGGGTGATTTAGTTTGCTTAGAAGTTCACCAGTAATTTTAAATAACCAATAAATGAGATACCGAAATAGGTAGCTGCTTCTTGTGACAATAGATCCTACACCACCATAATGTAAACATGCAGTACATGTGGTGCTAACGCCAAAGAAGCCAAGCGGATCATTTCTCCTGACAAAGGGAGCTCTTACAGAGTTTCCAAACTAGGCAGTGGCAATTTAAGTGAGGATTCCAGCAACAGTGACGGCATTGTCTCTGATGTCACAAACACAGTGGCCAGTAGAAAGTCGCGAGTCAAGAATGCAACCAATCTTTAAAATTCATCTTCAGCCGTATAGTTTGGTACAGATACTCAGAGTGCAAAAGAGAACACATATACCAAATTTTATTAAAATCAGTGGACATTGAAAAATCGCAGGTGTTGCCCTTAAAGGGAGTTCAGGAATTGTTTTTTGTGGGGTGATGGCAACTGCGGTGGTGGTGGGGTTGGTATCAGGTATCAGAAAGTCGGCAATGCTGGTTGAATTGAAACCTTGAATTTCTTTTTTACTTGTACTTGTCAAGAGTTATAAAGCAAGTTGTTTTTTTGTATACCTTACTCTACTATATTTGTGCTGTTTACCTAAGCCAGTAATGGGCAATTAATATGTGCTTTCTCAGTTCTTCAACGTAGAGCTGAGTTAACCTAAATGAGCTAGTTAAAGGGCTCTTAAATCATCTCTGGCTTTTTTTGCACATTGTATAAACATGCGCATCGCGTACGTCATTCTGTAATGACCATCTTTGTGAATGTAGCAATGCTATGCTCTGCGAAGAACCCCAAAATTTTTAAAAGAATCTTGTGCTCTTCTCCCGGCTTTTCTGCTCCCTGCTTTGCATGCTGTAATGCACGCAGGGTGTTGTCACAACCCTTACTTTTCGCTGCCCTGCATGGAGTTGGTGGGAATATGCAGAGAGAACAGAGTGCAGTGACGAGGGTAGCAAAGGCCTGTAACTTTGCTAATACGGAACCTTTGAAAAAATTCTGGTTGTATGTTCATTGTGAACACTGTTGCCACTTCAACATTTTTGAGATGAGTGGTTTAGTGGTTGTCTAATGTGATGTTCTGAATTCTTTGTGATCTTGTTCTGAAGTGTTTTAACCATAGTTTTCTCTACAGTTAAAAAATAGGATGTATGTATGTTTCGATATGTGGAATATTTGGCAGTATGTTACGAAACCATGAAACATGAGGGAAAGCATCTAAAAGAAATGTTAAAATATGCCATAGTTCTAAGGGGGGAGCAAGCGCGCGAGTTTTCAGCACATACCATTTTTTCCCGTTTCATTGAGCAGCAAGCAGACGAAACTAGACCCACAGTCATTGTTACTGGTGGTAATCATCCATTGGAAGATTAAAGCACAAGTTATTTCACTAGTTATGTGTACCTCAAGTGTTTATCACAGCAGATGAATTACCCATGCAGGGCTCTGAGGTACTATATAAAAGCTGTAAGCTGTTTGGTGTGAAAGGTTTCCTAAGCATTCTACAATATCTGATTTCTTTTTTAACAGAGGATGCTGTTCTGGCAGTTCTGCAGTTTGTAGCGAAGCGCTGCAAGGAGCCCATAGATTGCATCATTACGCAGGTGAGTGCCTGTAGGATTCTGACTATCAAGATGCTTCTGTTGCATTTATCATTCTGATTGGCTTTCTGTTCACTTTGTGTTTCAGTGTGCTACATTTGGCCATTAAAATGAGTACACAGGAATTAAAAGCAGATTGTTTATTTCTTATTACACTTGCACACAAGGCCGGGACGTCGAACGAAGAAGGGACAATATGCGCAAACTTCAGCTGGTTTTTATTGTGACAGCGACATATATATACGCTTCCACAATCGGAAAGAAAAAATCGGGATGGCAAGAAAACAAGCGAAACCATGTGCAAAACCGCATAGCCACTAGTGAAACCAAACATCACTGTCATACCTTTTCACCGCCCTGAAGCAATATATGTGATAGATATGATATAAGCGATATATGTGAGAAAATAATATTGTGCATCTCTTAAAGTTAGGATAACACCCATTGCATGACTTGCAGTGTTCTGCCATGTAGCCTTCGATGCCTTGCTTTGCCTTGCGGTAATGTTCTGCTAGCCTCGTTTACGTATCGGCTGGTTTGACCGATATAACACTTGCCGCACGTCAAGGGAACCCAATATACTACAATTTCTTTGCATGCAACGAACTCGTGCGGTGTTATATCGGGCGTTATATCGGTCAAACCAGCCGATGCATAAACGAGAGGCCAGCAGAACACCACCGCAAGGTAAAGGAAGGCATTGAAGGCCACATGGCAGAACACTGCAAGTCATGCAATGGGTGTTATCCTATCTTTAACAGATGCACAATATTATTTTCTCACATAAATTGCTTAACCAGCGAGATAGTTGAAGCCAGAGAAATTCTTTGGCATGATCAGAGTTGTGTTAGTGCCCCATCTGTAGCATTAAGGGATAAGGAATTGAGGTTTCTGGGTGGTGAAAACGTATGACAGCGACAACGTTCGGTTTCGCCGGCACATGTGGCTATGCAGTTTTGCAGCAAACCTGGTTTTGTTTGTTTTCTTGCCATCTCATTTTTTTTCTGATTGTGGAAGCGTTTATATATGTTGCTCTCACAATAAAAGCCAGTTGAGTTTGCGCATATTGTGTGTCCCTTTTTTGTTTGACGTCCCGTCTTTGTGCGTGCAAAACGCTTATAAGAACCATGCACAACCAACTCGCCCAAAACCTAATGCTTTTGTTTATTTCCTCTAACTGCCACAGGATACTTTTACCAATAGGCATCATGCTTTTAAAGGACACTAAAGGCAAATATTAAGTCAAGCTGAAATGATAAATTAGAGCTCAAGAACATTTAAGGCCTCACTATTATCTTGAACGAAGCTTTAGTAATCGAGAAATTCACGTAAGGGCAAGAGACGATCAGACTCCCCCAGGACATTCAAGTACTAGCCTGATGACAACGGCACTCATTATAACTCACTAGTTATCAACCACTTGTAATAGATAATTGTATTGCAATGTAACATGAAAAAGATCTCCAGTTCTATTTCATATTTAGAAAAAGGAAGCCCTGACAACCACGCGGGTGGTTGAAGGGTTTCATTTTCTCCACTCTATCGCCTGTATTTTCACATTCCAGTAGTTATCGTGTAGTGCTGAGCTAGTTTTGCTGGCTCAAGAAACTGGCGTACTGCGAGTAGCAGAGAATGCCACATCCATGGGATATTGTGGTATTCCTGAACAGTCCACACCACTTGACCAAGAGCAGCTGCAGCAGCGAATCCCACACTCTCTCTTTGCTCTGTTGCTTCTTGGCTGCGTGCTTGCGCTTCCCGCAGACAACCGTGATGTCTGTTGGGCACAGTTTTACTCACCGATGGCACTAAAGAGCGGTGACTGCGTATGCAAAGTCGCCACTTGCGGGCTGGTTATATGAATTGCGCCAAAGGCATCCGAACCCTTCAAACGTGATTTTATCTTTTCTTGGCACGAAACAAGTGCAGTGAGGTTTCTGGAATTACATTTTGACAATCTACATTGATTAGTATTTGCCTCTAGTGCCCCTTCAAGTACCGCATGTTTTTCGGGGGCATGTAGGTGGCTATCTTAATCTTAATGAAAAAGTTGTAATCAGTTGTCTGAGTGTCATGTACAATGAGACCATTGTTTTCTAAGCAAAAGTATAGAACTGCCTGGTGAGCCAGAACTGCCTTGTGCAAATTTTTACGAATCCACATTTGGTTAAGTACTAATAGAAAAGTAGTGTAGCTATAGCTCTAAGAATATTTAGCGACAGACTACATGTCAGTTGCCTCAATTTCAACTCATTATCGCAGAGTATCACTGCTACAATATCAAAAGCAAGAACAAAGTGTTGCATATTAGAGATTTTTCTTTATTCTTATTTGAATTTATTTAGTGCGCGGTTTCAAAATTTTGCCAACCTGTTGCCATGAAAGTTTGAATTTCGAGCAAGTATCTCTTCCCTCAACAGCACTAAATGTCCCACGAGAGGTGCTCAAGCTTGGCCAGATAAGGAAATGACCTTTTTTGATAAAATACTCTTCAAAAAAGCAGTCTGACTTTCCTAAAATAAGTTTATTGGCTTTACTAAAGCAATCTTAAAAAACAAGTTGCATTATTTTAGTGTTGGAATCGGAAAATGAGAAATGTGGCTGAATAAATGGTTGCGCCATTGCGACACATGCGGTCTGTATGTGCTTGTAGCAGGTTCCTTTACGGCGCAAAACGGAATCGAGGCTTTTGACCTGTAGTCTAATGCTAAGTATTCTTAGAGCAGTACCCACCATCCTTTGCTTTGGGAGCCAACCAAAATGTGAATTCGGAAAGATCTGCAACAAGTGCTTTAACTCATTAGGTGCTTATATTTTTTTTGTGAAGCCGAATGTTTCTTGAAAACTAATGTTGTCCTCAGCACTTGGGCAGCAAAAACAAACGAAAGAAAGTCTTTTTTTATCAGGATAACAATATTCACTGGACATGTCCGGCTTTCTCTTAAACAGGGCAAGAGACCTGCAAACACCTGCTACTCGCGTGTGGGTCTAAAGCGAAAATGTTTTTTTTGTAGTTGGTTCAGCGTTATTGACTCTAAAAGACTTTACACAATAGCATTCCTTTTTTCAACCTTAGGAAGAAGCCCCGCTGGCCCCGTGTCTGGTGCAGGATGAAGGATTTGCACTGCACATAGACAAGCAACTATTGTTTCAAGTCTCCTCGCTGCTTTCGGGAGTAGCCTGCCTCTTTGCATCCTTTTGTGTGTTTCATGTGGAATACCCACGAAAGGCGCACAAAATGTTAACATTCATAGAACATGCATTTCTGAACTTAACGCACACAAAGCCGCGCGTCAAAGCTCTTCAACTAATCAATTTTTTCAGAGGCCATGCAGACGCCCTGGAAGAGCCATAGGCTACTAACCAGTGGCCACACTCAAGGCCTAAAAAACTTCTTTGCAGCCGAGTCTTGTGTAGAGTTTCACAGCCCAAATGATGCTTTGGTCCAAGGGCTGGGCAATCTGATGTGTTAGGAAGCACAAATGCCAACTTCGCAGCTGCAAAGTTATCTAGTGTGGTGTGCGCCGATGCATTTAGGATAACTGCAATTCTGTTCTTCTCTGCAACATAGTGGTCAGTGAGGCGCATGTACGCCTAAAAAAGCTTTGCAATCCATGCATTTGTATTGCTGCAGTAGACAAGTCTAGACGGCAGTTGGGTGCTTTTGAAACATCTTGGCATGGCTGACTTCCCAATCACAAGAAATGATTCACTTCGAATGCAACTGAAATCCTGTCATTGGCATGCTTAACGCCAGTGCATGTCTCATCATTGAATGCAGGCATTCTGTCTAGTAGCAGCTTGAAGAGCGCAGACTCATTCATGTTAAAGATATTGTTGGGTGCACAGTCCATCAAGATGTGCCTCAGTTGACCATTGCGCCATGTTTCTGCATCCTCTCTGTTGCCAATGGCATCTTCTCCTGAAGTGGTCATGTTTATGCCGTGCCTCACTTTAAATTCGCCAGCCAGCTGTTGCTGCATATGAAGTTGTGGTTCAGCTGCGAAGTGAAAACCAGGGCCTACTCGGCAAGTAGGGGTTGCAAAAAGACAGTGGACGTTAAACTGCCTCAATACTGTAATACTTCAATCATAATGTGGTCGTCAAGCTTAAGTGTTAAGTTATTGCTTGTGTTTTGTAATATTGTTGCCTTGCACACAATGGTTTTCCTAGTTCTTTTTGTGCTGTTTGCCACAGTTCATTTTAAAAATATGTGCCGGCTTTTTTCTGCAATGTGCATTTGTTTAAGATACAGTGGCCAGTGCATCAATGTGACCAGTAGTGCACAGCTCATGTGTTTTATGTTGTAAAGGTGCTGAGCTTGATACACAAAAGCAACAGTAGCAGATATACTGTGAGCTAATTTTAACGTACTGGCTCATATGTTATGCACCATTCGAATTTGATTCAGTATGAACAGGCCTCAAGAATGTTTGGTCAAATGGCCTAGTGAAACCTTTTTTATATATGACTTTAGGAGTATTAAAAAGTGCCTTTAATTTTTATTATTTATTTCGGTAGATAAATGTTATATTCAGTCACATTATAGGCAATTTATTTTTGCACACCAAAATGTTTGTAATGAGCACAGGTATGCAAGAAAGCCCTCAGGAATGTTGGTCACCTGTGCTGTGTTTCAGCTTTCAGCTCAATAAGTGGGATGAGTTGACCTCTCAATATAGTGCTAAGGTTTTTCACTTTTATTTCTGTTGTACTAAGTCGCACAGACTACCACTGACTGGCATCAATGCAAGATTGGTAAAGGAGTACTGACACGAAAATTTGGTGTCCCGGCTTCTTAAGTAGCTGCTGACTCCATATTTATGGTGCGAAGCCTCAGTTCCATGAGAGTGCTACAAATTAATAATTACAACACCTTTGTACGGCTCGTCCAAAACACTCCTCTGGCAGAGAGGCCTCAGGCATGAAAAAGGTTATTTGTCGCTTCACCGAAAGTGAAGTTGGCAGTGTGTAGTAGTTGAATTGAAGTTAAGGGCATGAACTGATTGTGTCGCCGAAAGCTGCCAAACTGTCCCCTCTGATTGTTCACTTCTCTTGAAAATACAGGGAGACACTCCATTCCCTCTTGTGCCGTGGAGTGTTAAATGGACTGGGCTTTAATCACCACGACCATGGTGTGCATACATGTTGGCAGTATCCGGTACCATGAAATTGCAATTGGTTTCATCGCTACATGCGTAACCTTTTACACCTCTGAAGCAGCACTGCTCTTAGCATGCATTTTGAGTCTTAATAAAAAGTAATTTAATTAATTATTGCATACTTGGGGAATTGAGATGCCATAATTTATTTATTCGGTTGAGGTCTATCAAGTGAAGTAATAAATGGGACAAAAATTGTCAATACTTTCAATTTGACAAGGCTTAAATTTGGCAGCTTCACAAATCTAGTCATATGCTAAAGTGCTGGGCATGGTCTGGTGAAAAGGGATTGTTTAATAAGCTGGTTGAAGCTTCGTATGTTGATATATTTTAAGTGTGTGATAAGTTCCTTAAATTTGTGCCTTTTCATTCTTTGCTGGCCACTGGCACCATTGTACAGTGCCTGGATTTCTTTGTTTTAGCCGTTGTGCAAGCTTTCTAGTCACTAGATCGAAGTATATATTTGTGGTAAATGCTGAATATGTGATAAGTTCAGGTTTCTTATGTTTGTGCCATAGGTTTGTCATTATTATTATTTTATTGTGCAAGACCGTCTCCTGGCCACTGAAATTTTTTTACATTACCTGTATCTGTAAAAATACTGTTCTAAACATGTGCAAACTGTCTAGTCATCATTTGTACTCATTGTGGGAAGGAACTGCAGGACTGCAATATATAAAATGTGATATTTCTAATAAAACATTTTGTGAGTGCTTGTTTTGCATGTAATCTTTCATAGCGCACAAGAGGAACTCCAAGGGGTTTCTACCCTGGCGTCTGAACAGCCCGAAACAAAGCCCTCCAAAGCTTTTAACCACGTTTAAGTGCTCAAAAAGCAGTCTCGTGGGAATGCAAGCCAATGGCTTGCATTTTCGGGACTGCATTTTGAGCTTCCAGCAGTGAGTAACAGCTTTGGAGGGGTTTATTCCGGATGTAAAAATTGCTCCCATTTACTGCCCAAGAAACGGGGGGGGGGGGTAGGGGGAAGTAAACTACAATGCTTTATTTCCACCTATTTACTCTTAAATTAACACCAAAAAAACTCCTTTATTTTACCGCAAATGCTCCTAAATGGAAATAATAAAACTCCCATCGTACCTCTTCGAATTTCTGCAAGCGGGAGTAAAATTGTACTGCTTATTGCTCCTGATGTACCCTGCAAACACTCTAATCTAAATGGGAGTATTATTGCACTCCCTTCAATGAGAGTAGATACATGTACAAAAGGGAATGCGCTAGAGGACAAGCCAAAAATGCCCATCTGGGTGTTTTTCTGTTTACAGTGTAGAGCATTAGCCGTGCCACCCTAAAGCCGTTTTCCCTAACGTTACGATGATGAACATAAAGAGGCCGAGACGCAAAGGGAAAATCCGCACGTAGAGTATACGGCGTGCCACCCTAACGTTAACGTAAGGTAGATGAACCAAAGGGGCCGAGACGCAAAGGCAAAAATCCACATGTAGAGAATACGCCGTACCACCCTAATGCCTTTTACGCTAACGTAACGACGATTAACCAAAGAGGCGGAGACGCAAAGGGAAAATCCGCACGTAGAGAATAAGCCGTGCCACCCTAACGCCTTTTACTCTAACGTAACGATGATGAGCCAAAGAGGCGGAGACGGGAAAGCAAAGATCCACAAGTTGAGATTAGGCTGCGCCACCGTAACGCCTTTTACGCTAACGTAACTAAGATGAGCCAAATAGGCGGAGACGCAAAGGCAAAAGTCTGTACATAGACCATTAGCCGTGCCACCCTAAAGCCCTTTTCGCTAACGTTACGATGATGAACATGAAGAGGCCGAGAAGAGACGGCAAAAATCCGCACGTAGCGAATACGCCGTGCCACCCTAAAGCCTTTTGTGCTAACGGTACCATGATGAACATAAAGAGGCTGAGGCGCAAAGAAAAATCCGCACGTTGAGAATACGCCATCCCATTCTAATGCCTTTTACGCTAACGTAACGATGATGAGCCAAAGAGGCAGAGACGCAAAGCCACAAATCCACAAGTTGAGAATATGCATGCCACCCTAACGCCTTTAAGCTAACGTAACGATGAGGAATCATAGAGGCCCAGACGCGAAGGCAAAGATCCGCACGCAGAGTATACGCCGGGCCACCCTTACGTTTTTTAGGCAAACGGAAAGGTGAAAAACCTAACGAGGCCGTTACGCAAAGGCAAAAATCTGAACGTTGAGAATACGCCGCGCCACCCTGATGCCTTTTGCGCTAACGTAACGATAATCAAGATAAAGAGGCCGAGACGCTAAGGCGAAAATCCGCACGTAGAGAAGAAGCCGTGCCACCCTAACGCCTTTCACGCTAACGTAACAATGATGAACCAAAGAGGCCGAGATGGCATGGCAGAAATCCGCACATAGAGAATACGCCGTGCCAACCTAATGCCTTTACGCTGACGTAACGATAATGAACCAAACAGGCCGAGACCCAAAGCGAAAATTCGTGCATAGAGAATACGCCGTGCCCCCCTAAGCCTAAGCCTTCGTTTCCCTCCTCAGGTCTAGGCTAATTCGAGTTCTTACCTTCCTGTGGTCACTGCAGCGCACCTTGCCGAGCATGTCCACATCTTGCATGATGCCAGGGTTTGCGCAAAGTATGAAGTCTATTTCACTTCTTGTCTCGCCGTTCGGGCTCCTCCACGTCCACTTCCGGCTATCCCACTTGCAGAAGAAGGTATTCATTATCCTCACATTATTCTGCTCCGCAAACTCTACTAATAACTCTCCCCTGCTATTCCTAGTGCCTATGCCATATTCTCCCCCTATCATCCCCCACACTATCAATCAGGTGATAGAGAAATGTGCGGAATATAACCAACCCTTATATATAGCTTTCATTGATTACGAGAAAGCGTTTGATTCTGTCGAAACCTCAGCAGTCATGGAGTCATTACGGAATCAGGCTGTAGACGAGCCGTATTTAAAAAATACTGAAAGATATCTATAGCGGCTCCACAGCTACCCTAGTCCTCCATAAAGCAAGCAACAAAATGCCAATAAAGAAATGCGTCAGGCAGGGAGATACGATATCTCCAATGCTATTCACAGCGTGTTTACAGGAGATATTCAGAGACCTGGATTGGGAAGAATTGGGGCTAAAAGGTAATGGAGAATACCTTAGTAACTTACGATTCTCTGATGATATTGCCTTGCTTAGTAACTCAGGGGACCAATTGCAACGCCTGCTCACTGACTTGGAGAGGCAAAGCTGAAGAGTGGGTCTAAAAATTAATCTGCAGAAAACTAAATCAATGCTTAACAGTCTCGGAAGAAAACAGCAATTTACAATAGGCAGCGAGGCACTGGAAGTCGTAAGGGAATACATCTACTTAGGGCAGGTAGTGACGGCGGATCCGGATCATGAGACGGAAATTATCAGAAGAATAAAAATGGGCTGGGGTGCATTTGGCAGGCATTCTCAGATCATGAACAGCAGGTTGCCATTATCCCTCAAGAGAAAAGTATATAATAGCTGTATCTTAACAGTACTCACCTAAGGGGCAGAAACCTGGAGGCTTACAAAAAGGGTTCTACTCAAATTGAGGACGATGACACGAGCTATGCAAAGAAGAACGATAGGAGTAACGTTAAGGGATAAGAAAAGAGCAGAACTTGTGTGGGAACAAACGCGAGTTAATGACATCTTAGTTGAAATCAAGAAAAAAAATGGGCATGGGCAGGACATGTAATGAGGAGGGAAGATAACCGATGGTCATTAAGGATTACGGAATGAATCCCAAGGGAAGGGGAGCTAGCAGGGGGCGGCAGAAAGTTAGGTGGGCGGATGAGATTAAGAAGTTTGCAGGCACGGCATCGCCAGAAATAGTACATGACCAGGGTTGTTGGAGAAGTATGGGAGAGACCTTTGCCCTGCAGCGGGCGTAACCAGGCTAATGATGATGATGATGATGATGATGATGAACGGTGATGAAGCAAAGAGGCCCAGGTGCAAAGAGGAAAATCCGCACGTAGAGGATGCGCCGTGCCACCCTGAAGCTTTTGCGCTTACGTTAGGGTGATGAACATAAAGAGGCCGAGACTCGAAGGCAAATATCCGCCCTTAGAGAATGCGCCGTGCCATCCTAACGCCTTTTACGCTAACGTAACCGTGATGACTCAAAGAGGACGAAACGCAAAGGCAAAAATCCGCACGTAGAGAATACGCCGTGCCACCCTTACGCCTTTTACGCTAATGTAACGATGATGAATCATAGAGGCCCAGACGCAAAGGCAAAGATCCGCACGCAGATAATACGCCGGGCCACCCTTACGTTTTTTACGCTAACGGAAGGATAAAAAACCTAACGAGGCCGTTACACAAAGGCAAAAATCTGAACGTTGAGAATACGCCGCGCCACCCTGATGCGTTTTGCGCTAACGTAACGATAATCAAGATAAAGAGGCCGAGACGCTAAGGCGAAAATCCGTACGTAGAGAAGAAGCCATGCCACCCTAACGCCTTTCACGCTAACGTAACAATAATGAACCAAAGAGGCCGAGACGGCAGGGCAGAAATCCGCACATAGAGAATACGCCCTGCCAACCTGACGCCTTTACGCTGACGTAACGATAATGAACCAAACAGGCCGAGACCCAATGCGAAAATCCGTACATGGAGAATACGCCGTGCCTCCCTAAGCCTTTTGCGCTAACGTCACGATGATGAACATAACGAGGCCGGGACGTGATGGCAAAAATCCGAACGTAGAGAATGCGCCGTGCCAACCTAACGCCGTTTACGCTAACGTAACGATGATGAACCAAAGAGGCCGAGATGCAAAGGCAAAAATCCGCACGTAGAGAATAAGGCGTGCCACCCTAACGCCTTTTACGTTAACGTAACGATGACCAACCAAGGAGGCCCAGACGCAAAGGCAAAAATCCACACGTAGAGGATACGCCGTGTCACACTAAAGCCTTTTGTGCTAACGTTACGATCATGAAGATAAAGAGACCGAGACGCAAAGGGAAAATCCACCCGTAGAGAGTACGCCGTGCCACCCAAACCTCTTTTATGTTAACGTAACGATGATGAGCCAGAGAGGCGGAGACGCAAAGGGCACCATCCACAAGTTGAGAATACGCGGTGTCACCCTAACGTCTTCTAGGCTAACGTAACGATGATTAACCAACGAGGCGGAGATGCAAAGGGAAAATCCGCACGTAGAGAATACGCCGTGCCACCGTAACGCCTTTTACGGTGACGTAATGATGATCAGCAGAAGAGGTGGAGACGCAAAGGAAAACATCCACAAGTTGAGAATACGCCGTGCCAGCCTACCCCCTTTGCGCTAACGTAAAGATAATGAACCAAACAGGTGGAAACGCAAAGGCGAAAATCCACATGTTGAGAATGCGCAGTGCCAGCCTAACGCCTTTACGCTAACGTAAAGATAATGAACCAAACAGGCCGAAATGCAAAGGCAAAAAGACGTTCATATCGGATGCGCCGTGGCACCCTAAAGCCTTTTGCGCCAACGTTACGCTGACGAACATAAAGAGGCCGAGACGCGAAGGCGAGAATGCGCACGTAGAGGATGCGCCGTGACACCCTGATGCCTTTTACGCTTACGTAACGATGACCAACCAAAGAGGCCCACACGCAAAGGCAAAGTTCCGCACGTAGAGAATTCGCCGGGCCAACCTAACATCTTTTACGCTAACGGAAGGATAACAAAATTTACGAGGCCGTTACACAAAGGCTAAAATCCGAACGTTGAGAATACGCGGCGCCACCCTAACGCCTTTTACGCTAGCGTAACGATGATGAACCAAAGAGGTCGAGACGCAAAGGCAAAAATCCACACGTAGAGATTTTGCCGTGCCACCCTAATGTCTTTTCCGCTAATGTAACGATGATGAACCAAAAAGGTCGAGATGCAAAGGTAAAAATCCGTACATAGAGAATACGCGGCGGCACCCTAAATCATTTTGCACTAACGGTATGGTGATTAACATAAAGAGGCCGATAAGCGAAGGCCTAAATCCGCACGTAGAGAATCCGCCGTGCCACCCTAATACCTTTTACGGTAACCTAACGATGATGACCTAAAGAGGCCGAAAAGCTAAGGCGAAAATCCGCACGTAGAGAAGACGCCGTGCCACCCTAACGCCTCTTACACTAACGTAACGATGATGAAGCATGGAGGCTCAGACGCAAAGGAAAAGATCCGCACGTAGAGAATACGCCGGGCCACCCTTACGTCTTTTACGCTAACGGAAGGATGAGAAACCTAACGAGGCCGTTACACAAATTCAAACGTCCGAACGTTGAGAATACGCTGCGCCACCCTAATGCCTTTTGCGATAACGTAACGATGATGAACACAAAGAGGCCGAGACGCACAGGCAAAAATCCGCACGGTGCCATGCCGTGCCACCCTAAAACGTTTGCGCCAACGTTACGATGATGAACATAAAGAGGCCGAGGCGCAAAGGGAAAATCCACACGTAGAGAATACGCCATGCCACTCAAAAGCCTTTTACGCTGACGTAACGATGATGAAGATAAAGAGGCCGAGGTGCAAAGGTAAAAATCCGCACGTAGAGGATACGCCATGCCACCTTAAAGCATTTTGCGCTAACGTTACGATGACGAACGTAAAAGGCCGAGACGTAAAGGAAAAAATCCGCACGTAGAGAATGCACCGTGCTACCCTAACGCCTTTACGCTGATGTAACAATAATGAACGAAACAGGCCGAGACGCAAAGGCGAAAATCCATACATAGAGAATACGCCGTGGCCTCCTCACGCCTTTTACGCTTACGTAACGATGATGAACCAAAAAGACCGAGAGGCAAAGGCAAAAATTTGCTCGTAGAAAATACGCCGTGCAACCCTGACGCCTTTTACGCCAACGTAACGATGATGAACCAAAGAGGCTTAGATGCAAAGGCAAAGATCCGCACGTAGACAATACGCCGGGCCACCCTTACGTCGTTTAGGCCAGCGGAAGGATGACAAACCTAACGAAGCCGTTACACAAAGGCAAAAATCCGCACGTATAGAAGAAGCCGTGCAACCATAACGCATTTTACGCTAACGTAACGATGGTGAACCAAAGAGGCCGAGGTGGCAGGGCGAAAATCCGCACATAGAGATTACGCCGTGCCACCCTAAAGCCTTTGGCGCTAACGTTACGATGATATGCATCAAGAGCCCGAGACGTGAAGGCAAACATCCGCACGTAGAGATTACGCCGTGCCACCCTAACGCCTTTACGCTAACGTAAAAATAATTAACCAAAAGGCCGAGACGCAAAGGCAAAAATCCGTACATAGAGAATACGCCGTGCCACCCTAAAACCTTTTGCGCTAACGTTACGATGCTGAACATGAATAGGCCGAGACGCGAGGGGAAATATCCGCCTGTAGAAGATGCGCTTTGCCACCCTAACGCCTTTTACGTTAACGTAACGATGATGAACCAAAGAGGCCGAGACGGAAAGGCAAAAACCCGCATGTAGAGGATACACCGTGCCATCCTAACGCCTTTACGCTAACGTAACGATAAAGAACCTAGCAGGCCGAGACGCAAAGGCGAAAATCCGGACGTCGACAATACGCCGTGCCACCCTAACGCCTTTTACACTAACATAACGATGATGAACCAGAGGCCGCGATGCAGAGGCAAAAATCCGGACGTAGAGAATACGCCGTGCCACCCTTAAGGCTTTTGCGCTAACGTTACGATGATGAACATAAAGAGGCCAAGAGGCAAAGGCAAAAATGCGCATGAGCAAAACACGCCGTGCCACCGTAACGCCTTTGCGTTAACGTTACCATGATGAACATAAAGAGGCCGATGCGCGATGGCAAAAATCCGCACGTGGAGAATATACCGTGCCACCCTAACGCCTTTTACACTAACGTAACGATGATGAACGAAAGAGGCCGAGACCCAAAGGCGAAAATCCGCACATAGAAAATACGCCGTGCACCCTAACGCCTTAATGCTAACGTAAGGAAAACGAACCAATGAGGGTGAGACGCAACGGGAAAAATCCGCACGTAGAGAATACGCCATGCCACCCTAATGCCTTCTACGCTAACGTAACGATGATGAACCAAAGAGGCGGAGACGCAAAGGCGAAAATCCACAAGTTGGGAATACGCCACACCGTCCTAACGCCTTTTGCGCTCAAGGTGCGATGATGAACATTCTGGTACGTTCAGACTGAGGAATCCGGCGTCTACAGCGAATGGAATTCTCCTGCCGCCGAAAATCGCGTAGTTCACACCAGTGGCGTAGCCAGAAATTTCGTTCGGGGGGGGCTACGCCACTGGCCCAATATATATATATATATATATATATATATATATATATATATATATATATATATATATATATATATGTAGCTGCACGTTTTTCCCTGCAGCAAATTTGAGGTTTGTGGCATTTAAAAGAAAACGTTTAATTCTATTCACTACTGGCTTCGAATTTTTAATTTAGGAGGTCAATTATTTATTAAAAATTGGCCAAAATTGAAAATTTTCGGCAAACGAAACTATCAAGTTTAAAACTCCGTGACTCAACAATGAAAAATGATATCACAATGCTGTGAATTGCATGTAATAGTACATCTACAGCGGACAAAATAAATATGTTACACATGAATCTCAAAAAAATTTAGTATTGTGGAAATACGGCTTTTGCAGAACCCTTGTACACAACGTAACCAATTAACGTAAGATACAAATTGACACTGCAAACTTGTCCGCTTTGACTGTTATGATAAATGCCGTTTACAGAACCACAATATCTGTTCTTCATGCATAGCTATTAGTTTGTAAACGCCGTGCTTCTATTTTTTCAAACTTTCGAATTTTCCAAAATATTTTAAACAAAATTCAGGCCCTAAATCGAAGTTCTGTTTCCAACAGACACTAGGATTTAACTTTCTCTCTCAAATGCAACCAATTTCAATAAAAGCGATTAGCAGGATTATATCAGAAAAGCGTTTCTGCGTTTTACAAGTATTTGAATAGGCCGCGTCGGATTGGGCCCGAGCTAAATCTTCCTCTTAAACAATTTATCGAGGGATCAAATACATGAATAATAACTGCATTGTCATTGCCAAAGATGCTGCAAACGAATTCTTGAAAGCTACGCTCTGTAAATACAAGTAAAATATGTATTTTTTTCATAAAATATTATACTCGTATGTGCCAAAAATTGTGCCCAACATAACTGACGTCAATGCTTCCATGTTTTTTGTCTATTTATTAAGTAAAGAAAATATCACACGAACTTTAGAACTATATCAGTTCGAGACCAGGAAAGCAGTGCATGCCGCTGATATGAAAAATTAAAAGGCAATGAACTGAACAAGTTGAGGACAAATATCATAATGAAACTTTGTCATTCAAGAACCGTGCTTACATTCTTGTATATATGCAATGGCCAGTGAAAAATCTCAATGACGCTGTCGTTTGTTCCATTGTATTACGCAGGAGTAGCTGTCCCTTGTCGTGTATCGTGAGTAATTGAACCGAAGTTATAGCCGCGACAGAGAGCACGTATAAAAAGCAGGAGTTCTGCAAGATATATGAAGGCAAGTCAAATGAATGAGCCAACAATGGGGTACTTTATTTAAAAGTAGTCTTCATGAGAATTTAGACATTTGTCCTATTGACTGACGAGTTTCGTGATTCCCGTCTTACAAAACTCCTTGGGTTGCTGCTTCAAAAAGTCTGTATCTGGTTCCCTTGAGCTGTTTTTTCGGTTGCCCCAAAATGTAGAAGTCGCAAGGTGACAGGTCTGAGCTGTATGGCGGATGTTGCAGCGTTTCCCACTTGAACTTTGCCAGTTTTGTATTAACCACATAAGCGACGTGGGGACAGGCATTGTCGTGGAGCAAGATGACCCCATTCGTCAATTTTCCACGTTGTTCGTTCTTGATTGCAACACGCCGCCGTTTTGGCGTTTCCCAATTACGGAAACAATTGATAGCCTCTCAAGATTTAGCAAATTCTATCAGTAATGGACCCTGTCGATCGAAAAAAAAAAGTCAACAACACCTTTCCAGCGGAACTGATGGCCTTTACGTTCTTTGGGCGTGGTAAATTCGAATGTTTCCGCTGTAAGCTTTGCCGTCGTGTTTCAGGCTCGTAGTAGTGGCACCAAGGTTCGTACCCGATCACAGTTGCAAACAAGAAGTCACCATGCTCATTGTGATACCCGATCAGATGAGTCAAGGCAGCGCGAAACTTCTTCGTCTTCTCGCGATGGATAAAAATCTTGGGGATCCATTGCGCACCAAAGAGCCGATAGCCGAGAAGCTCATGAATTATGGCGTGAACCGAACCGTGACTGATGTTGGGATGGTCTGCCAGTTCATCGATGCTTATCCTCCGTTCTTGTTTCAGCAGCTCATGAACCTTTGAAATTGTGTGGGGGGTGATTGCACGATGGTTTTGGCCCGGTCTTGGAATGTCTTTGCAACGTCCTTTGAACCGTTTGCTCCAACGGTTCACAGTGGTCAATGAAATGCAGTGTTCAACGTACACGGCGGTCATATGGTGATTAATTTCTGTTTTGGAAACACCTTCAGCTGTCAAAAACTTCGCGACACCGAGTTGTTCAACTTTTGAAGTGTCCATTATGTGACGCAACCATATTCAACCCAGTGTATGAGAGCATTAAAGAACATTTATCTTCACACCTGCGTGTCACTTTTGTAAATGAGACATGCCGGTCTCCTACGCGCATGCCTCGCAGATAATGAACCGAACCATTATTGCGCGGTTAGGGTAGGCTCACTTTCATTTGACTCGCCCTCGTACATTAGAAATGCAAAGATACAATGGGATATGCAAATGCGAAAATACTGCTTGATAAAGGACAAAAAAGTGTCACTGGAAACAAAGTTCACTGCATGTATACACAAAACCTCGCAACAAGATATTTAAGTATACGTATAAGTCTCCAATGAGTCTATGTATGTAACTGTATAAGTTAACTGTATATAATGCGTCTAATAACTGTATATAATGCGTCTAATAACTGTATAACTGTAATAACTGTATAATGCGTACATAATACTGTAATAAAGAAGTAACTGTATATAATGTGTCAAACAAGGCAAATAAACATGTTGCACAATCATAGATTCACAGAATCCTAGATTCCGCCCCCATTCCATCCACTTCCCCCGATGTATTGCGCGCGACGGAAGGCGGCGCGCTTGCTCCCCGCTTTTCTCCTTTGCGCACACAAGACTGAGCCACCATCGTCGGCTCACCCATTCCACCTCCCCTCCTACGCTTTCACTCGCACATACAGCATGCAGCGCGTGGTCACGATGTTATCACCCTTGGACTTTATACGAAACATGAGGGAGATGGCAGGAATGCGCCTGGAGTGTCCATGTAATTGCTTTCGCAATAATATAATAAACGTATCCGGCAACTGAAGCGTCCCGTCGCCCATTACTTTCTGCAAAAGAAGTATCAAAATCGAACTTTCACCATGCGACATTTCGCTGCGCCGCAACAATGTATTTTTTTTTTTGTGAGGCGGAGGCCCCGAAAGGAAAAAGAAACGCATAGGAAAGTATCTTGGCCAGAATCTAATGCCTACTTCGGGCACCTATTGGGGCAACGGAAGGAATACCGAAGAAAACATGAGACGCTTGGTCCACTGAGAACCATACGCATACTGCTCAGTATCCTACAGGGGCGAAAGAAGACTTTCCGGAAAGGTTCCGCTCAAGGAATGCGGTGCAATCCTTCGACTCCCCACAGTGACGGCGGCGAGCGACCATTGTTTTTTTTTTTTCTCGTCTGGGGCCCTATAACGTAAAACTATTCCAATACGTTTCTATTCCAATTTCCTGACGTCAAATTTGCGTAACCACCGACGCAAGCACCAGGCGGTCACCCATAGGGTTGTCTGAACAGACCAATCAAACGCTCTCCTCATTCATAGGAGGTCCCTTTTTTTTTGCTTGAAAAACGAATAACATTGCCTACACTGAGCGGCTTGTTGTATCTAATTGGCTGACAAGAGGCGAGGAGAACGCTCAAGTGGAGAGGGATTCACTAGGGCAGAGCCAGTGCACTGAAAACCGATAACCGGATGAAGAGGGTGGTGCCAGCTTCTGCGATTGGTCGGCTTTCCCTTACTTAGCTTGTGGTGGCTGGTCGAAAATCGCGGCGGCATGCAACGGAAGCTTAAGAATGATGCTAAAATTGACCCTCAGCAAAGAAGAGTTGGCAGAATGAGGTAGTAAACGTGTCGAAAGTGCTTAAAAACGTTACATGGTCACGCAAGAAGTTTTTTTATACGCAAATACACCCATGCTCTCCGGCAGGTGCGAGTAGCCAGCGTCTCAGCGATCGGCGGCAGCTATCTTTTATTCCTTTCGGAACGGGGCAGCCTGCGGCTATTCCGAAAAAAATTCAGTTTTGTTCGGCATATTAATGCATCTTTATCGCGTACACGTCACTTTGACGCGGTGAGTTCGTGCGGTTTTGTGACGTCGCGTGACAGGCAGGTGAAGTGGGTGCAGCCCGAAAACTTTTTACCAATAGCCGAGGGCTAATGGCGAAAAGGGGTCGAATCAGAAATAACTGTTTTTCTTTTTTCTGTCAAATCGTGCATAATCAGTGCGCACACATCATATCAGATGGGGAGGTATTGCGGTTTTTGTAACGTCGCGTGACAGACAGGTGAAATGGGGGGTGGTCGAAAAAAGTTTTTGACCAATCGCGGAGGGCTGATAGCAGAATTGGAATAGAAAAGTTTGGAATAGTTTTACGTTATAGCGCCCCTGCTAGCCAGAAAACGTCCAAAACTTTGTCCGGTGAAAATCCACTCGGCCAGAGCAAACCGAACGCGCACCAAAGTGTACCGCACGGTGGTCGGGGCCATACGAGAAAAACGTATGCGCTCTGGTTGGCTCTGGCAGCCCGCGGTTAGGGTAGTGAGAACAAAAAAAAATCGAAGAGGCTCATTGTGTCCTCGCGAATAAAAGTCAAAGTAGAAAAAATAAATAAGAACGTATTTACTTTGGCTGGCTTGAGTGTCTTGACATGGATGTTCTGGCGTAGGTTAAAAAAAATGTTTATATTTTTTTATGTGACATGACGGCACAAATGAACCACCCCAGCGCTTCGTCTCATTGGACCTCGCTGCCTGTTTGTCAACTCGTCTGCTAGTGTGTTGATTTGGCTTGTCTCGTTGTATGTTATGATGTAAGACTTTAGAAAAGTCAATAGACATTTGGCGTCCAATGTTTATAACAACATTAAACCCACAAAGTTCCGCAATTGAAAATCTAAAGCACAACTTTGGAAATGTCAATGCACCTTTCACATCAAGAGCTTATGAGATTTATACCCATAAAGTTTCGCAATTGATATCCATGCGCTCCACAGATTCCGTGGCCTCAGTGAGATGCCACGGCGAGCCCGCTCACCATCAAAGCGCCCTCGAAACTTTGTGCTCAGATGGGACTGCTTGGCGTTATGTGACTTCCGGTGTATGGGCGTTGCCACGAAATTCAGCCCGAGTTTGCAATCTTCGCGGTTAAATGTCTTTTCGAGCGTCAAAAAGACATTCTAGACAAAATCCAGAGTGATTTCCGGCGCCGGAGGTCACTTTGGTCGGCGGTGCATGGACAGCACGAAAAAATTTCGGGGGGGGCTGAAGCCCCATAAGCCCCCCCCCTGGCTACGCCCCTGGTTCACACTGCTTGTGGACCGCGCCGCCGGAAAGACATACAGCGCCATCTGCACCATTAAGTGCTAACCTCCAATCAAGCGCGGGATATCCCGGATGTTTGCGCGGCTCGAAATTGCGCAGTTGCGCGCTTGGAAAGACAATGATGAACCCCGAGCAAGAAGAGGCAGTACTGCTCGGCCTGTTGGCAAGCACCTTTCTGGCGATGCATGACGCGCAGAAGCATTCGCCGAAGAGACGGCGGCAGCGGCGTTGGTGGGTTCGCCCACCAATCTCGCAACCGATCTTGCGCCACAAGTCGTCCTTCAGCAAGTTGTCTTTGTGCTTCAAGTGGCGCTTATCGTAGAGGAATGGGTGGTTGCACACCAGTTCGATGAGCATTTCGGAAGTGGATGTCGCGGCGGACTTTGATGACTGCGACGACTGCGACATGACGCGAGACTCGGCCGCTATCTTTGGAAGTTCTGTTTCGCGCTCCCCGATTGGTCAGCGCCGCGCGGCGGCGAGGCAATCCGGCGGCAGCTGCCGCAAAAATCGGTACGGGAGCGATCGGCGCGGAAGGGGCTATTCCGGCGGATCTCGCTGCCGCCGAACTGGGTTCCGCCGAACTGGGCGCCGCTCCAGACGCCGAATGTCTCAGTGTGAACGGGGCAGAAGAGGCCGAGACGCAAAGGCAAAAATCCGCACGTAGAGAATACGTCTTGCCAACCTAATGCCTTTTACGCTAACGTAACGACGATGAACCAAAGAGGCGGAGACGCAAAGGCAAAACTCCACAAGTTGAGAATACGCCGCGCCGCCCTAACGCATGTTGAGCTCAAGGTACGATGTTGAACCTGAAGAGCCCGAGGCGGAAAGGCAAAAATCCGCAAGTAGAGAATACGTCTTGCTACCTTGACGCCTTTACGCTAACGTAACGATGATGAACAAAAGAGTTCAAAACGCGAAGCAAGAATTCGCATGTAGAGAATACGCCGTGCCACCCTAAAACCTTTTACGCAAACCTAAGGATGACGAACATAACGAGGCCGTTACGCAAAGGAAAATACGACACAACTACCTAACGCCTTTTGCGCTAAAGTAACGATGATGAACCAGAGGCCGTGACCCAAAGGCGAAAATCCGCACGTAGAGAATACGCCGTGCCACCCTAACGCCTTTTACGCTAACGTGACGATGAACCAAATAGGCCGATACGCAAAGGCAAAATTGCGCACGTAGAGGATACGCCATGCCAACCTAAAGCGTTTTGCGCTCACGTTACGATGATGAACGTAAAGAGCCCAACACGCAAAGGCAAAATTCCGCAAGTAGAGAATACGCCATGCCATCCTAAACGCTTTTGAGCTAACGTTACGATGATGAACCTAAAGAGTCTGAGACGCAAAGGCGAAAATGCGCACGTAGAAAATACGGCGTGCCAGCCTAACTCCTTTTACGCAAACTTAGGATGACGAAGCTAATGAGGACATTACAGAAAGGAAAATACGAACGTTGAGAATATGACGCAGAAACCTAACGCATTTTGCACTAACGTAACGATGATGAACATAAACAGGCCAAGACGCAAATGCGAAAATCCGCACGTAGAGAATATGCCGGGCCACCCTAACGCCTTCACGCTAACATAACGATGATGAACCAAAGCGGCTGAGGCGCAAAGGCAGAAATCCGCACGTAGAGAATGCGCCGTGCCACCCTAACGCGTTAACGCTAACGTAAGGATGATGAACCAAAATGGCCGAGACGCAAAGGCAAAAATCCACGCCGTGCCACCCGATAGCCTTTTGCGGTAACAGTACGATGATGAACATAAAGAGGCCGATACGCAAAAGGAAAAATCAGCACGTTGAGAATACGCCGTAGCGCCCTAATGCCTTAACGCTAACATAACGATCATGAACCAAAGGGGCCAAGATGCAAAGGCTAAAATCCGCACGTAGAGAATACGCCGTGCCACCCAGAAGCCTTTTGCCCTAGCGTAACGATGATGAAAATAAAGAGGCCAAGACTCAAGGGCGAAAATTCGCACGTAGAGAATACGGCGTGCCACCCTGACGCCTTTTGCGCGAACGTAACGATGACGAACCAAAGAGGCCGAGACGCAAAGCTAAAAATCCGCACGTAGAGAATACGCCGTGCCATCCTAACGCCTTTACGCTAACGTAACGATAGTGAACAAAACAGGCCGAGAAGCAAAGGCAAAAATCCGTGCGCAGAGAATACGCCATGCCACCCGAAAGCCTTTTGCGGTAACAGTACTGTCACGTGGTCGTGACGTCAAAGAACACAGTACCAATACTGTGAAAGGCAAAAACTAGCTTTTATTGGGCGAACCTGTGCCCACAAAACCGGCTACACTTAAAGCCCAACGAGAGCGGCGAACACAGTCGGCGATCGTCGTAAATCTGATCAGTGGGTCAAGCGCGTCGGCTTTTATAAAGCAGTCGTCGAATGTTCCAGAATCGTTTGGACCCGTGTGCCTTCCACAAAGTTCTACACCATTCGCGTTACGCGATGAAATCAGATAACACAAAGTTCGGTGACAACAGACAGCCGGGTAGAAGCATCGATAACTTTCCAGAAACGTCGGATACATGTAGCCGCGTCTCTCGCTGTGCGATTACAGTTGTTTAAGCGGCGAAACGTGGTCGTCCGATAAAGATAAGTGCACGTGTCAATACCCCCCTCTTAAAAAGCATCGTCCCGATGCTACAAATATAAGAGAGCGAAACACAAAAGGACACTTAATAAACATAAGTAACAAAACAACAAAAATAAACAAGGTAAAAGGTCAGTTACGCGAAGCGCCAAAGTTCATTAACGATGGTAGTACGGCTTCAGTCGCACAACGTGGACTATTTCAGGTCGTGAGCGGCGCCGCTGTGATAGCGAAATGCCGTCGGGCACGACCTCATAGTCCAGTGCGCCAATACGTCGGATGATCTTGTACGGTCCGAAATAGCGACGCAAAAGCTTCTCGCTCAGTCCTCGTCGGCGTATCGGGGTCCATACCCAAACACGGTCGCCGGGCTGATACTCGACGAAGCGTCGTCGGAGGTTGTAGTGTCGGCTGTCGGTCCTCTGCTGGCTCTTGATTCGCAGGCGGGCGAGCTGTCGGGCTTCTTCGGCGCACTGGAGATAGCTAGCGACGTCAATATTCTCTGCGTCAGTTACGTGCGGCAGCATGGCGTCAAGCGTCGTCGTCGGGTTCCTACCGTAAACCAGCTTAAACGGCGTGATCTGTGTTGTTTCTTGCACCGCCGTGTTGTACGCAAAGGTTACGTAGGGCAGGACGGCGTCCCACGTCTTATGTTCGACGTCGACGTACATTGCTAGCATGTCGGCGAGGGTCTTGTTCAGGCGCTCCGTGAGACCATTAGTCCGAGGATGGTAGGTAGTTGTCATCCTGTGGCTTGTCTGGCTGTACTGCAGAATGGCTTGGGTGAGCTTTGCTGTAAAAGCCGTTCCTGTGTCGGTGATGAGGACTTCTGGGGCACCATGTCGCAGCAGGATGTTCTCCACGAAAAATTTCGCCACTTCGGCTGCGCTGCCTTTTGGTAGAGCTTTAGTTTCAGCAAAGCGGGCGAGATAGTCCGTCGCCACGACGAACCACTTATTCCCGGATGTTGACATCGGCAACGGCCCCAATATATCCATCCCAATTTGCTGGAATGGTCGGTGAGGAGGTTCGACCGGCTGTTGTAATCCTGCTGGCCTTGTCGGTGGTGTCTTGCGTCGTTGAAAGTCTCGGCATGTCTTGACGTAACGGGCGACGTCGGCGGTCAGACGCGGCCAGAAATACCTTTCCTGTATTCTCGACAGCGTCCGTGAGAATCCGAGGTGCCCAGCGGTTGGATCTTCGTGTAGGGTGTGCAGTATTTCTGGACGCAGCGCTGACGGTAGAACAAGAAGGTAGCTGGCGCGGACTGGTGAGAAGTTCTTCTTCACGAGCAGGTTGTTTTGTAGCGTGAACGAAGACAACGCGAGCTTAAATGCCCTAGGGACTACGTCGGTGTTCCCTTCCAAATACTCGATGAGGACTTTTAGCTCCGGGTCGGCTCGTTGCTGTTTAGTGAAGTCTTCCGCGCTTATTATCCCAAGGAAGGCGTCGCCGTCCTCGTCGTCTTGCGGCGGGGGATCGATGGGGGCGCGCGATGAGCAGTCGGCGTCGGAGTGTTTTCTTCCGCACTTGTATATTACCGTGACATCATAGTCTTGTAGTCTGAGGCTCCACCGCGCCAGCCGTCCTGAAGGGTCCTTTAAGTTAGCTAGCCAACACAATGCGTGATGGTCACTGACGACTTGGAATGGCCTGCCATAGAGGTAAGGGTGGAATTTAGCTGTAGCCCAAATGATGGCGAGGCAATCCTTTTCAGTCATAGAATAGTTGCTTTCCGCTTTGGACAGCGACCGGCTAGCATACGATATCACCCTTTCGAGTCCTTCTTTCCTCTGGACTAGGACGGCACCGCGGCCTAGGCTACTGGCGTCAGTGTGGATTTCGGTATCGGCGTCCTCGTCGAAGTGTGCAAGTACCGGCGGTGACTGCATGCGTCGTTTGAGTTCTTGAAATGCCTTGGCCTGCGGCGTTTCCCACTTGAATTGAATTTGGTTAGAAGAGTTAGCGGTTCCGCGATGCGTGAAAAGTCCTTGACAAAGCGCCTATAGTAGGCACACATGCCAAGGAATCTGCGCACTGCCTTCTTGTCGGTTGGCTGCGGGAACTTTGCGATGGCAGCTGTCTTCTGTGGGTCGGGGCGTACTCCTGATTTGCTGATCACGTGGCCTAGAAACAAAAGCTCACCGTAAGCGAAACGGCACTTTTCCGGCTTCAGAGTGAGCCCTGATGACTTGATGGCTTCTAACACTGTCGCAAGCCGCCTAAGGTGATCGTCGAAATTTCCGGCGAAGAAAACGACGTCATCCAGGTAAACAAGGCATGTCTGCCACTTCAGTCCGGCTAACACCGTGTCCATGACGCGCTGAAACGTTGCAGGCGCCGAGCACAGTCCGAATGGCATGACCTTGAACTCGTAGAGGCCGTCTGGCGTGATGCAGGCAGTCTTTTCGCGATCTCTTTCATCGACTTCTCTTTGCCAGTAGCCGGACTTGAGGTCCATCGACGAGAAGTATTTAGCGTTTCAGAGCCGATCCAATGCGTCGTCTATCCGTGGAAGGGGGTACACATCCTTCGTGATCTTGTTCAGTCGACGATAATCGATGCAGAAGCGTAGGCTTCCGTCCTTTTTCTTTACCAGGACTACACGAGAGGCCCACGGGCTTTTCGATGGCTGGATGATGTCGTCACGCAGCATTTGGTAGACTTGTTGCCTAATAGCTTCACGTTCTCGCGTCGAAACTCGGTAAGGGCTCTGGCGGAGTGGTCGAGCGCTCTCTTCGGTTATTATGCGATGCTTTGCAACTGGTGTTTGTCGAATCCTCGGTGACGTCGAAAAGCAGTCTTTGTATCGTCGGAGAAGACTTCTGATCTGTTGCTGCTTACTCATAGGAAGACTTCGATTCGCGTCGAAGTCTGGTTCGGGGACAATTCTCATCGGTGTAGATGCGGCTGAGTCCGAGAGGACAAAGGCGTTGCTGGTTTCCACAATTTCCTCGATGTATGCGATTGTCGTGCCCTTGTTGATGTGCTTGAACTCTTGGCTGAAGTTGGTTAGCATAACTTCCACTTGCCCTCCGTGGAGTCGAGCGATCCCTCTTGCGACGCAAATTTCACGGTCGAGCAGTAGATGTTGGTCGCCCTCGATGACGCCTTCTACGTCAGCGGGTGTTTCAGTGCCGACGAAAATAATAATGCTGGAGCGCGGCGGGATACTCACTTGATCTTCAAGCACACTCAAGGCGCGGTGACTACGGCAGCTCTCCGGCGGTATCGCTTGAGCTTGTGACAGCGTTATCGATTTCGACTTCAGGTCGATGACTGCGCCATGTTGATTCAGGAAGTCCATGCCGAGAACGACGTCTCGTGAACACTGTTGGAAGACTTACCCTGCCACCTTCGTTGTGGCAGGGTAAGTCCGGTCATGAACGGTAATTCTTGCCGTGCAGATTCCAGTCGGCGTAATGAGGTGTCCTCCAGCGGTCCGAATTTGGGGGCCCTCCCATGCAGTCTTAACCTTCTTCAATTGGCAGGCGATGTGTCCACTCATTACGGAGTAATCGGCTCCTGTGTCTACTAAGGCGGTGACTGCGTGGCCGTCGAGAAGCACGTCGAGGTCGGTGGTTCTTTGTCTTGCGTTACAGTTAGGTCTCGGCGTCGGATCACGGCTGCGTCGTGTTGAACTGAAGCTGGAACGTCGCGTCGTCAAGTCGTCTTTCGTCGGTGTAGTCTTGGCTTCCCGACTTCGTCGGGACGGCGGCGTGTCATCATTAGGTCGTCGAGATGGTTTCTTCGTCGTCTTCGTCGGCGGCGGAGGATCTTCGTCAGTTCGACGAACAGCAACCGCACCTCCATCAGTTGCTGCTTTTAGTTTTCCGGATACGGGCTCGCTGGCAGGCCCCGGGCTGGGCCAGTGTATGGTCGGCGCTGCGGCGACAGGTAGCGGCCTGGTGATGGCGAACGCGACGGTCGTCGAGAGCTCCACTGAGTAGCGGCGAGGTAGTCGGCGATATCGCGAGGGCGTTCACCTCGCTGCGGGAGCGGAGCATTGACGGCGAAACCTCGCAGTCCCATCTCCCGGTATGGGCATCGGCGATACACATGGCCGGCTTCTCCGCAGTGATAGCAGAGCGGGCGGTGGTCGGGGGCTCGCCAAATGTCCGTCTTCCTCGCGTAGGTGCGCTGGGTGACGGGTGGGCATGCTGGCGGTGGCGGCGGCGGACGACGGAACTGCGGCGTGACAGGGCCCTGGCGCGGTCGCGGAGGGGCACCTTGACGGTGTTACGTTTCGCCTATGACGCGCGCTGTAGCCGGCGCGGATTCAACGGACGCCGGGGCTTCGTTCAAAGCGGCGGACATTTTGGCCCGTTCGGAGCGGCCGCGACGCATCCCCGCCGAGCGCGTCCCGGCATGTTCAGTGCCACGTGTCTTTGTGTGTGCGTGTGTGTGTGTGTGCCCACGCTTGTCAAAGCGCGGCAGCCGGGGAGAGGAGCTCCCCCAGTGTGAAGCGAGGAGGTCTGACCGGCGCCGGCCCGGCTGATGCGTCACCTCCTTGTCTCTACATGTCTCTCAGTCCGTCCGTCGCCGCTGTCACGTGGTGTCATCTCGTGACCTTCCTTCTTGCCCGCGACGGCAAGAGTATAAGAGCAGCTGCCCCCGGACGCCAGGAGAGAGGCTCCGATTTCTTCTGTTGAGTAACGTGCTCTCCCGTCTCTCTACTTCGGTCGACCTGACCGCCCGCTCTTTGCGATGTTAGAATAAACAAGTTGTTCTGTTAGCAGTCGACTCATGCTTTGCTGGGACCTTCGGATGCTTCCAGTGTGCCCCAGGCCGCCAGGCCAACGCTACCCTTGGGGCTTGCGACCCATTTGCGACAACGGGCGCCAGCGGTCCGATTGCAATAACGGGTGTCAGCACTGAGGTTCCAACAGCTGATGGCAGCGCTGAGGTTCCAACAGCCGGTGCCATCGGTGCGGTTCAAACATATGGTTGCCAGCGGTGAGATCGCGGCAACGGAGGCCAGCAGCGAAGATATGCGGTTGACTGTATGCTGAGCAGCACAACGACCATCCGGGAGCAGTGCAACGAGCCCTGTGTGATGACTGGTTGCCTGCAGCGGAACGACTGCGCTGAATTCTTGGCTGCGAGGTTTGGTGAGTGCGGGACTTTCTTCTGAGTTTTGCCAGGCTTTTGTTAGTGTCAGAAACAGAGCTGGTAATTGTGGTTGTCGTTGCTGCCGGGTTAGTTGCGGCAAGACAATAGTAGGCAGTAGAGAAAGCAGCATTCAGAGCAGCCATGGATTTGAAGTCGTTGCGCAAACCGAAATTGCTGGAGCTTGCAAGAGAGTTGGGTATGGATGTCTCAGACAAACTCAGAAAACCAGAACTGCTGAGGGCTATTCTTGAGTTGGAAGCTGAGGATGACGAGCTGTCGGAATGCCTTGAGACCATTGAGGAAAGGGCAAAAAGACAGGAGCGTGAACGTAAAGAACAGATAGAACGAGAGCAACAAGAGAAACAGATAGAACGAGAGCAACAAGAGAAAGAAAAAGAGCGAGAGCAACAAGAGAAAGAAAGAGAGCGCGACCGTCAACACGCTTTGGAAATGAAGCGTCTCGAGGTAGAGATGGAACGCGCTCGTAATGGAAGTCAGGCACACGGTGCAGGAGAACGAGTATTGTTCAAAATGACTGACCTGATGCGGCCGTTTAAGCTTGGAGAGGACATTGGTTTGTTCCTGGTTAACTTTGAGCGAACGTGCGAGAAGCAGGGTTTCTCTCGGGAAACGTGGCCACAGCGCTTGCTCACTTTGTTACCCGGCGAGGCGGCCGACGTAGTCGCTCGCTTGGAGAGAGAGGAGGCAGAGGATTTCGACAAAGTGAAATCGAGTCTGCTAAAAAAAGTACAGGCTGTCCGCGGAGGCGTTCCGTCGGAAGTTTCGGGAAAATGAGAAAGGTAAAAGCGAGTCATATACAGAGTTTGCCTACAGGCTTATGTCAAACATGCAGGAGTGGCTCAAAGAAGAGAAAGCGTTTGGTGACCACGAGAAAGTTCTGCAGTGTTTCGGGCTAGAACAGTTTTATAGTCGGTTACCTGAGAACGTGCGGTACTGGGTCTTGGATAGGCCAGACGTTAGTACGGTGGCTAGAGCCGCTGAGCTAGCCGAAGAGTTTGTGACGCGTCGGGCTCGCGGAGCTAAGGACGGTCAAAAGGGTGAATTTGGCTCTAAGTTCGAGAGGCCGAAGTTCACGCCCATGAGAGCAAAGGGGGGGACACGTAGTGCGGATGCGAGTGAAAGCAGTCCGACCGAACGTAAGGAGACGGCGGCAGCCGAAGCCGAACGCAGAAAGCGGTTCGAGACGAGGCAAGCGCGCGTTTGTTATACGTGTCAGAAGCCGGGTCATTTTTCGGCGCAGTGTCCAGAAACAAAAACAAAAGTCGTGTTTTTGTCGTTATGCAGCACTGACGAGAACATGAAGCTTCTCGAGCCTTACATGCGAGACCTCCTCGTGAACGGGAAAGAGTGCCGAGTGCTTCGCGATTCCGCAGCTACGATGGATGTAGTTCACCCCTCTTACGTAGAACCCGATATGTTCACTGGCGAGTGCGCATGGATCAAACAAGCCGTGGAAGCTCATAGCGTGTGTCTGCCCGTAGCAAAAGTGCTTATTGAAGGACCTTTCGGAGCACTTGAGACGGAGGCGGCAGTGTCATCTATGCTGCCCCCCCAGTACCCGTACCTATTTTCGAACAGGTCCGATCACCTCCTGCGCGAGAAGGGGCTTTTGTTTGGTGAGGCTAGCGTTCAGGCCTTAACCAGATCGAAGGTTCGGGAGCTCGCTGCAAAGGCGGTAGTTGCGGGGCCGACGTTGTCGAACGATGAGAAAGGGTCAGAGGCGCAGCAAGCTGATATTCAGAGCACGCCCGAACTGAATAAAATTGAGCCTGTAGCGTTAAAGGCACCAGATACTGGAGAGGAAATTCCCGATGCGGGAAAGTTAGAAGAGCTATCTGCAGATTTGCTCGTCGCGCCTACGTCAGACGGACTTAATAGGTTGCTAAAAGTCAGCCGGTCGGCTTTGATAGCCGAGCAAAAGAAGGATGGCAGCCTAGAAAACATACGCTGCATCGTCAAGGAAGGTGTCGCCAAGAAAAATGCTCGCTTTGTGGAAAGAGGTGGGGTCCTGTACCGGAAGTATCTAGACCGCAGGGGAGTGGAGTTCGATCAGCTGATCGTGCCTCAGTGCTACCGTCAGGATCTGTTGCGCTTGTCTCATGGGGGTTCGTGGTCCGGACACCTAGGAGTTAAGAAAACTAAGGACCGTCTCTTGCAAGAGTACAATTGGCCAGGGTGTTTTCGGGACGCAGACCACTTTGTGACGACATGCGACACCTGTCAGCGGGTGGGCAAACCAGGGGACAAATCGAGGGCGCCGTTGAAGTTGGTACCTATCATTACGGAGCCTTTTAGACGGCTCGTTATTGATACAGTGGGACCTCTGCCGGTATCAGCCACGGGGTACAGACACATTTTGACTGTGATCTGCCCAGCGACAAAGTTCCCTGAAGCAGTGCCGCTTAAAGAACTCAGCTCAGTTGAGATAGTCAATGCACTACTGTCCATATTTGCGCGAGTTGGTTTTCCTGAGGAAATCCAATCAGATCAGGGCACAGTGTTTACTAGCGCTTTGACGACGGCCTTTCTCGAAAGGTGCGCGGTAACGCTGTTACACAGCTCAGTGCACCACCCCCAGTCGAATTCCGTTGAGAAGCTCCACTCCGTCATGAAGCGCGTGTTGAGGGCCTTGTGGTTTGAACAACAAACTGACTGGGAGCTGTTTCTGCCTGGGGTGATGTTTGCATTACGGACCGCGCCGCATGCGGCTACGGGGTTTTCGCCAGCTGAGCTGGTGTACGGTCGCTCGCTGCGATCTCCGCTTCGCATGCTTCGAAACGGATCACTGCCCTCTCCAATGGCTGCAGACCACCTGTTCCACAAATGGCCGCCTCCTGCACTGGAGCCTCGCTTTGCAATAACATTCCTTTGAGGTGCGTTACAAATAGGGGAGTCTCAACGGTAACGCCGATGGCTTAAGTCGAAGCCCCTAACGTGGGAATCAGCCTCAAAATTGTTTGTTATTGATGTTTTTCTTCCTGAGGCAGGATTTTTAACATATTGCTTTTGTGTAGTGTTTCAAAGTGATGATGTGCTTTCTAGTGCAATTTTCCGATTTGTGGACGCGTTCTGAGTGCTGCTAGACTACCGTAAGGAACTAGGCAGTAGTATTAAAGGGGAAAGAGCCTGGCATGGCTTAGTGAGGGTTGTGCCGTGCTTGCTGACTGAGCGGCTGAGTTTCGGCGCAGTTCTAACGCTTGCTGGGAAAGAGAACAAAAATGGCAACTCTCCTGAAGTCACTTTGCAGTGTCCTGTGTGAACCTGAACGTGAGAACGAGGCCTTCTCGGTGCGCTGCGCTCAAGAAACGCCGAGGGACGACCGACTTCGGTTATGAGCATCATCGAGCGACATCCGTCCGGACAGCGGATGCAGTCCCCTGACCATCGGGATCTCCTTCCCCCGGCGGGGCGGTCTGTTACGTTTCGCCTATGACGCGCGCTGTAGCCGGCGCGGATTCAACGGGCGCCGGGGCTTCGTTCAAAGCGGCGGACATTTTGGCCCGTTCGGAGCGGCCGCGACGCATCCCCGCCGAGCGCGTCCCGGCATGTTCAGTGCCACGTGTCTTTGTGTGTGCGTGTGTGTGTGTGTGCCCACGCTTGTCAAAGCGCGGCAGCCGGGGAGAGGAGCTCCCCCAGTGTGAAGCGAGGAGGTCTGACCGGCGCCGGCCCGGCTGATGCGTCACCTCCTTGTCTCTACATGTCTCTCAGTCCGTCCGTCGCCGCTGTCACGTGGTGTCATCTCGTGACCTTCCTTCTTGCCCGCGACGGCAAGAGTATAAGAGCAGCTGCCCCCGGACGCCAGGAGAGAGGCTCCGATTTCTTCTGTTGAGTAACGTGCTCTCCCGTCTCTCTACTTCGGTCGACCTGACCGCCCGCTCTTTGCGATGCTAGAATAAACAAGTTGTTCTGTTAGCAGTCGACTCATGCTTTGCTGGGACCTTCGGATGCTTCCAGTGTGCCCCAGGCCGCCAGGCCAACGCTACCCTTGGGGCTTGCGACCCATTTGCGACAACGGGCGCCAGCGGTCCGATTGCAATAACGGGTGTCAGCACTGAGGTTCCAACAGCTGATGGCAGCGCTGAGGTTCCAACAGCCGGTGCCATCGGTGCGGATCAAATAACGGCGTGCGAAGGCGGCGTAGGTCATCGTTTGCGGCTCAGGTTGGGGGGATTCAGGGGCTACTCCAAGTTGTTGTTGGAGCTCCTCACGCACGGCGTCGGCAATCGAAACCACTTGAGGCTGTGATGGTGGGAACAGCTTTTGTAGCTCCTCCTGCACGACCGCTCGGATAGTCTCGCGCAGGTCGTCGGTGGCCAGTGATTGAACTCCGGCGTAGTTTGTCGAGTTCGTGCGGCGGTCCAATTGCCGGTTTCGCATCTCGAGTGTCTTCTCGATGCTGGTGGCCTCGCGAAGAAACTCGTCGACGGTCTTCGGTGGGCTTCGTACCATTCCTGCAAAAAGTTCTTCCTTCACACCACGCATCAGCAGGCGGACTTTCTTCTCCTCGGGCATTTCAGGGACGGCGTGGCGGAAGAGACGACTCATTTCTTCCGTGTAGATCGCGCTCGTCTCATTAGGTAGCTGCACCCGGGTTTCTAATAGCGTTTGGGGTCGTTCTGGGCGTACGACGCTTGCGAATGTCTGCAGGAAGCCGCTTCGGTAAAGTTCCCAGGTCGTTAAGGTGGCTTCTCGGTTCTCGAACCACGTCCTGGCCGCGTCTTCCAAAGCGAAGACATATCGCAGTTTGTCGTCGCTGTTCGAGTTGTTAAAGGTAGCGACTCTCTCGTACGTCTCAAGCCAGCTTTCCGAGTCCTCGAAAGTTGAACCGCCGAACGTCGGAGGCTCCCTAGGCTGCTGCAGCACGACGATTGACGCTGGGGCTGCCATTGGGGCGGACTTGGTGGCCATCTTCCTGGTCGTCTCAGGCAAAAGTCCGTGCTCCGGGGGCAGTTGTTGAAGACGGCGGCTTGCTCGATGGTCCGGGGCTACGTAGGTGTTGTCTTTGCGTTCCGCGCTTGGATCACGGCTTGTCGGGGGCGTCCGGTACATGAACCAAAAGCGCCTCCACCTGATGTCACGTGGTCGTGACGTCAAAGAACACAGTACCAATACTGTGAAAGGCAAAAACTAGGTTTTATTGGGCGAACCTGTGCCCACAAAACAGGTACACTTAAAGCACAACGAGAGCGGCGAACACAGTCGGCGATCGTCGTAAATCTGATCAGCGGGTCAAGCGCGTCGGCTTTTATAGAGCAGTCATCGAATGTTCCAGACTAATCGTTCGGACCCGTGTGCCGTCCACAAAGTTCTGCACCATTCGCGTTACGCGATGAAATCAGATAACACAAAGTTTGGCGACAACAGACAGCCGGGTAGAAGCATCGATAACTTTCCAGAAACGTCGGATACACGTAGGCGCGTCCCTCGCTGTGCGATCACAATTGTTTAAGCGGCGGATGAACATAAGGAGGCCGACACGCGATATCAAAAATTCGCATGTAGAGAATGCGCCGTGCCACCCTAACGCCTTTTAACGCGATAGCGTTAAGGAGCTCGTGTCGCAGAAAAGCCGGTGTCGTCGGCGTCGGGTGTCGGCGTCGGTGTCGGCGTCCGCGGCGTTGACCGTGAGCGATAAATCATGGCAGGCACTTCATAAATAAAAAGCAACTTCCAAGATGGGCTGGGTGGGAATCGAACTAGGGTCTCCGGAGTGTGAGACGGAGACGCTACCACTCAGCCACGAGTTTGATGCTTCCAAGCGGTACAAACGCGCCTCTAGTGAATGTGGTGTTGCCTTCGAAACGAGCCGTGGAAAGTTATACTGCGGTGTATATCGGTAATTATGAGCATGTAACTTACAGAAGTCGCAATTACACGAGTAGCGAAGTGCGTTTCCGCTGCATTTCTTCTGCGCTTTCCGCACACGCAGAGCCATCTTGTGGCAAACACAGAAGACCCCCTCCTCTCCATGTACGGCGCTGCCCCGACAGATGGCGCGCCACGCGCGCATTGGAGCTGCGAGGACCGGTGCGAGGCGGTTCGCGGCCCCGACTCCCTCTCCCCTGACAACGCTTCGCCTTGCTCCCTCGGCAGAATCAAGCGTCCTTCCTTTCTTTAGATCGCTATCTGTCTATCTCTCTGCCCGTGCCGATCACGACGTTTGGCTGGCGTGCATCATTTCCCCCTCTGAGATACCGAGTTCTTCGGTTCGTTCCGCTTGCTCAGGCGCACGTTTCGTTGCTGCGCCGAACGCCGCGTTGCTCGACCATATGGCTCGGCGCTCACTGCGTCTGATGCGGGGCGCCTCGTAAGTGATGGCTGCCCTGTAGCCCACTCTCTTACACCCCTTGGCGGGTCGACGGGAACGCTGTCGCGTTCCACTCTTGAAGGCGAAGCTTAAGCGTCCTCCAATTTTTACGCTAACGTAACGATTATGAACCAAAGAGGCCGATACGAAAATGCCAAAATCGGCACGTTGAGAATACGCCGTAGCACCCTAACGCCTTAACGCTAACATAACGATGGTGAACCAAAGAGGCCGAGACGCAAAGTAAAAATTCCGCACGTAGAGAATACGCCGTGCCACCCTTAAGCCTTTTGCGCTAACGTTACAATGATGAACATAAAGAGGCCGAGAGGCAAAGGCAAGAATCCGCAAGTAGAGAATACGCCGTGCCACCCTAAAGCCTTTTGCGCTAACGTTACGACGGTGAACATAAGAGGCTGAGACGCAAAGGCAAAAATGCGCATGAGCAAAATACGCCGTGCCACCCTAACACCTTTGCGCTAACGTTACCATGATAAACATAAAGAGGCCGATGTGCGATGGCAAAAATCCGCACGTGGAGAATGCGCCGTGCCACCCTAACGCCTTTTACACTAACGTAACGATGATGAACCAAAGAGGCCGACACCCAAAGGCGAAAATCCGCACGTAGCAAATAGGCCGTGCCGCCCTAACGCCTTAAGGCTAACGTAGCGATAACGAATCAATGAGGGCGAGACGCAAAGAGAAAAATCCGCACGTAGAGAATACGCCATGCCACCCTAAAGCCTTCTACGCTAACGTAACGATGATGAACCAAAGAACGGAGATGCAAAGGCAAAAATCCACAAGTTGAGAATACTCCGAACCGCCATAACGCATTTTACGCTCAAGGTACGACGATGAACATGAAGAGGCCGAAACGCAAAGGCAAAAATCCGCACGTAGAGAATACGTCTTGCCAAGCTAATGCCTTTTACGCTAACGTAACGATGATGAACCAACGAGGCGGAGACGCAAAGGCAAAAGTCCACAAGTTGAGAATACGCCGCGCAACCCTAACGCATATTGCGCTAAAGGTACGATGATGAACATGATGAGGCCGAGACGCAAAGGTAAATACCTGCACTTAGAGAATACGCCATGCCACCCTAACGTCTCTTACGCTAACGTAACAATAGAGAACAAAACAGGCCGAGAAGCAAAGGCAAAAATCCGTGCGTAGAGAATACGCCGTGCAACCCTTAAGCCTTTTGAGCTAATGTAGCGATGATGAACATGAAGAGGCCGAGACGCAAAGCCAAAAATGCGCAGGAAGAGAATACGCCCTGCCACCCTGACGCCTTTTGCGCGAACGTAACGATGCCGAACCAAAGAGGCCGAGACGCAAAGCTAAAAATCCGCACGTACAGAATACGTGGTGCCATCCTAACGCCTTTAGGCTAACGTAACGATAGTGAACAAAGCAGGCCGAGAAGCAAAGGCAAAAATCCGTGCGTAGAGAATACGCCGTAGCACCCTATCGCCTTAACGCTAACATAACGATGATGAACCAAAGAGGCCGAGACGCAAAGTAAAAATTCCGCACGTAGAGAATACGCCGTGCCACCCTTAAGCCTTTTGCGCTAACGTTACAATGATGAATATAAAGAGGCCGAGAGGAAAGGCAAAAATCCGCAAGTAGAGAATAGGCCGTGCCACCCTAAAGCCTTTTGCGCTAACGTTACGACGGTGAACATAAGAGGCTGAGACGCAAAGGCAAAAATGCGCATGAGCAAAATACACCGTGGCACCCTAACGCCTTAACGCTAACGTAAGGACAATGAACCAATGAGGGCGAGATGCAAAGGGAAAAATCCGCACGTAGAGAATACGCCGTGCCACCCTAATGCCTTCTACGGTGACGTAACGATGATGAACCAAAGAGGCGTAGATGCAAAGGCAAAAGTCCACAAGTTGAGAATACGCCGCACCGCCCTAACGCATTTTGCGCTCAAGGTACGTTGATGAACATGAAGAGGCCAAGACGCAAAGGCTAAAAACCACACGTAGAGAATACGTCTTGCCAACCTAATGCCTTTTGCGCTAACGTAACGATGATGAACCAAAGAGGCGGAAACGCTAATGCGTAAATCCGCACGTAGAGAATACGCCGGGCCACCCTAACGCCTTTACGCTAACGTAACAATAATGAAGCAAAGAGGCCAATGCGCGATGGCAAAAATCCGCACTTGGAGAATGCACCGTGTCACTCTAACGCCTTTTACGCTAACATAACGAGGATGAACCAAAGAGGCCGAGGTGCAAATTCAAAAATCCGCACGTAGACGATACGCCGTGCGGCCCGAAAGCTTTTGCGCTAACATTACGAGGATGAACCAAAGAGGCGGAGACGCAAAGGCAAAAATCCGCACGTAGAGAATACGCCGTGCCAACCGAACGCCTTTTACGCTAACGTAACGATAATGAACCAAAGAGGCCGAGGTGCAAATTCAAAAATCCGCACGTAGACGATACGCCGTGCGGCCCGAAAGCTTTTGCGCTAACATTACGAGGATGAACCAAAGAGGCCGAGACGCAAAGGCAGCAATCCGCACGTAGAGAATACGCCGCGCTGCCCTAACGCAATTTGCGCTCAAAGTACGATGATGAACATGAAGACGCCGAGACGCAAAGGAAAAAATCCGCGCGTAGAGAATACGCCGCGCTGCCCTAACGCAATTTGCGCTCAAAGTACGATGATGAACATGAAGACGCCGAGACGCAAAGGAAAAAATCCGCGCGTAGAGAATACGTCTCGCCAACCTAATGCCTTTTACGCTAACGTAACGATCATAAACCAAAGAGGCGGAGACGCAAAGGCAAAAATCCACAAGTTGAGAATACGCCACGCCACCCTAACGCATTTTGCGCTCAAGGTACGATGATGAACATGAAGAGGCAGAGACGCAAAGGCAAAAATCCGCACGTAGAGAATAGGTCTTGCCACCTTAACGCCTTTACACTAACGTAACCATGATCAACCAAAGAGTTCGAGACGCAAAGGCAAAACCCTGTACGTAGGGAATACGCCGTGCCACCTCTTACGCTAACGTAAGGAAGACGAACCTAACGAGGCCACTACACAAAGGGAAAAATCCGAACGTTGACAAAACGCCGTTCCAACCTAACCCCTTTTACGCAAACGTAACCATGATGAACCAAAGTGGCCGAGACGCAAAGGCAAAAATTCGGACGTTTAGAATACGCCGGGCCACTATAAATTTTTTGCGCTAACGTTAGGATGATGATCATAAAGAGGCCCAGACGCAAAGGCAAAAATCCGCAAGCGAAGAATACGCCATGCCACCTTGACGCCTTTTACGCTAACGTAACCATGATGAACCAAAGAGCCCCAGACGCAAGGGCAAACATCCGCACATAGAGAAAACGCCGTGCCATCCGAACGCAATTTACGCTGACGTAAAGCTGATGAACGAAAGAGGCCGAAACGCAAAGGCAAAAATCCGCAAGTAGAAAATACACCGTGGCATGCTAACGCCTTTTGCGCTCATGTTACGATGATGGACATCAAGAGGCCGAAACGAAAAGGCGAAAATCCGCAGGTACAGAATGCGCCGTGCCACCATCACGGCTTTTACGCTAACGTAACGATGATGAACCAAAGAGGCCGAGACGGAAAGGCAAAATTCCGCACGTAGAGAAGACGACATGCCACCCTGTCGCCTTTTACGCTAACGTAACGATGATGAACCAAAGAGGCCGTTACCCAAAGGTGAAAATCCGCACGTAGAGAATACTCCGTGCCACCCTAACGCTTTTTTGGCTAACGTGACGATGAACCAAAGAGGCCGAGACGCAAAGGCAAAAATCCGCACGTAGAGAATACGCCGTGCCACCCTAAAGCCGTTTGCGCTAACGTTAGGATGGTGAACATAAAGAGGCTGAGACGCGAAGGCAAAAATGCGCACGAGCACAATAGGCCATGCCAACCTAACGTCTTTGCGCTAACGTTACGATGATGAACATTAAGAGGCCGATGCGCGAAGGCAAAAATCCGCACGTGGAGAATGCGCCGTGCAACACTAACGGCTTCTACGCTAACGTTACGGTGATGAACCAAAGAGGCCGAGACGGAAAGGTAAATTTTCGCACGTAGAGAAGACGCCGTGCCATCCTTTCGCCTTTTACGCTAACGTAACGATGATGAACCAAAGAGGCGGAGATGCAAAGGCAAAAATCCACAAGTTGAGAATACGCGGCACCGCCCTAACGCATTTTGCGCTCAAGGTATGATGATGAACCTGAAGAGGCCGAGACGCAAAGGCAAAAATCCGCACGTAGAGAATACGTCTTGCCACCTTAACGCCTTTACACTAATAAATGATGATACATCAAACAGTTCGAGACGCAAAGGCAAAAATCCGCATGTAGAGAATACGCCATGCCACCCTAACGCCTTATACGCAAACTTAAGGATGGCGAACCTAACGAGGCCGTAACACAAAGGAAAATACGAACGTTGAGAATACGACCCAACAACCTAACGCCTTCTGCGCTAACGTCACGATGACGAACATAAACAGGCCGAGACTCAAATGCAAAAATCCGCAAGTAGAGAATACGCTGGGCCACCCCAAAATTTTTTGCGCTAACGTTAGGATGATGAACATAAAGAGGCTGAGACGTAAAGACAAAAATCCGCAAGTAGAGAATACGCCGTGCCACCCTAACGCCTTTTACGCTAACGTAACAATGGAGAACCAAAGAGGCCGAGAAGCAATGGCGAAAATCCGCACACAGAGAATACGCTTTGCCAGCCTAAAATCTTTTGCGCTAACGTAAATATTATGAACCAAAAAGGCCGAGATGCAAAGGCTAAAATGGCACGCAGAGAATTCGCCGTGCCACTCTAACGTTTTTTACGCTAACGTAAGGATTACGAACCTAACGAGGCTGTTACGAAAAGGCGAAAATTCGAATGTTGAGAATTCGCCGCGCCACCGTAACGCCTTTACGCTAACGTAAGGATGATGAAACAAAGTGTTATAGACGCAAAGGCAAAAATCCGTACATAGAGAAGACGCCGTGCCACTCTAAAGCCTTTGGTGCGAACGTTACGACGATGAACATTAAGAGGCCGAGACGCGAAGGGAAAAATCTACACGTAGAGAATGCGCCGTGCCACTCTAACGCCTTTTGCGCTGACGTTAGGATGATGAACATAAAGGGGCTGAGACGCAAAGGCAAAAATGCGCCACCCTAACACCTTTTGCGCTAACGCAACAATGATGAACGAGAGGCGGAGAGGCAAAGTTAAACATCCGCACGTAGAAAATACGCCGGAATACGCTAATCTTTTTTGTGGTAACGTTAGGATGATGAACATAAAGAGGCCGACATGGAAAGGCAAAAATCCGGAAGTAGAGATTGCGCCATGCCACCTTAACGCCTTTTGCGCCAACGTAACAATGATGAACCAAAGAGGGCGAGCTGCAAAGGCAAAAATCCGCACATAGAGAATACGCCGCGCCACTCTAAAGCCTTTGCGCTAACGCAACGATGATAAACCAAAGAGGGCGAGACGCAAAGGCAAAAATGGCACGCAGAGAATTCCCCGTGCCACTCTAATGTCTTTTACGCTAGCGTAAGCATTATGAACCTTATGAGGCTGTTACAAAAAGGCAAAAATCCGAACGTTGAGTATTCGCCGCAGCACCATAGCACCTTCTGCACTAACCTAATGATGATGAACCTAAAAAGGCTGAGTCGCAGTGGCAAAAATCCGCACGTAGAGTATATGCCGTGCCACCCTAACGCCTTTACGCTAACGTTACAATAATGAAGCAAAGAGACTGAGATGCAAAGGCAAAAATGCGCACGTAGAAAATACGCCGTGCCACCCTAACGCCTTTTATGCTAATATAACGATGATGAACCAAAATGGCCGAGGCGCAAAGGCAAAAATCCGCACGTAGAGAATACGCCGCGCCACCCTAACGCCTTAAGGCTAACATAAGGATGATGAAGCAAAATGGCCGACCCACGATGTCCAAAATCCGCACGTAGAAAATGCGCCGTGCCACCCTAACGCCTTAACGCTAAAGTAACGATGATGAACAAAAGAGGCCTAGACGCAAAGGCAAAATTCCGATGATGATGATGATGTGTGGTGTTTTGTGGCGCAAGGGCCAGGTTTGGCCAAAGAGCGCCATGACAAATGGTAGTGTTAACGATGTATTATGGAAGATGTGACTTGGCTGTAAAGTGGCCTAAAAATAGTCGCTGTAAAGTGCGTAAAATCTACGGGCTATAAAATTATGGCGATGAATAATGGCGAAGACTGTGAAGATTAAAAGCCATCATAAAAGAATGATGCATTGTTTAAAATATGCGAGACGTTAAATGGCTTACAGCACTACAGCCTCGCCAGAGCCCTTGAACCACAAGGGCCTAGAGGCATGTGCTTATTCAAAATGATTATCGCAGCGGCATCCTCTGAAGAGAGGAAGCGCTACGAACGTGTGGGGCGGATAACGTGCAACACAACAGCTTTCAAAAAACTAAAGACGGCGTTAGTGTCAAAGAGTGGTTCTGGACCAAGTAACATAACAGGATGAAGGGGGATGTGGTGCCTGTATGCTAAGAAAAAATGTTTTTTTCTTTGGGGTTCGTCTTCCCGACACTCCAGTAGGACATGGAGGACGGTCAGCCTCTCCCCGCATCTACCACAGGTTGGAGGCTCGTTTCCCGTGAGTAAGAAGTTATGTGTGCCAAAAGCGTGTCCTATTCTTAGACGGCAGAATAGGACATCTGTCCGGCGGGATTTTGTTACAGGAGGCCAGAAACCTAATTGTGGCTTTATTACATGCAGTTTATTATTTATTTCTTCGTCCCACATGCGTTGCCAGTGGTTTCGTAGTTTCCTTCTTAAGAAAGGCTTCAGGTCTGTGACAGGGACCGAAGCAGTAGAGTTAACTGCATGGGATGAGATTGATGTGGCCATCTGGTCGGCTAGAACGTTTCCCTCGATGCCCCTATGTCCAGGCACCCAGCATATGATCACATGTTGGTTAGATATATATGCTTTGCACAGTGCGGAGTAGAGTTTAATAAATACTGGATTTCTGTGATTACAGAAAGACATCAAGGCCTTCACAATACTGAGGGAGTCCGTATATATAACTGATTTCGGGAGTTGTGATTTGTTTATATGCTTTACAGCCGAGAGCAGTGCGTAGGCCTCAGCCGTAAAGATACTAGTTTCCGGGTGCAGTACATCGGATTCCGAGAAGGATGGACCGACGGCTGCATAGGATACCCCGTCGTGTGACTTTGATGCGTCTGTGTAGAACTCCGTGCAGGAGTATTTGTGCTGGAGTTCCCGGAAATGCATCTTGATTTCAATCTCTGGAACATGCTTTGTGACTTCCACGAAAGATATATCACATTGTATGAGCTGCCACTCCCAAGGAGGTAGCAGCTCGGCTAGATGCATTATGCGAAGCTCGAGGAGTGGAACTTCACTAAGCTCCCTCACTCGAAGCGAGAAAGGCTTTCTTACAGAGGGGCGATTATGGAAAAGTGTAGTGCAGGTCATATCGTTAACAGTGTTAAAACATGGATGTTGATGATTGGATGGTATTTTAAGGAAATATGTAAGGCTAATATAGGTTCTCTGTAGATGGAGGGACCATTCATTTGAGTCCGCGTGTAAGCTTTGAATCGGGCTCGTTCTGAAAGTGCCAGTGGCTAACCGGATACCTAGATGGTGAACAGGATCTAGCATCTTTTGCGCGGTCGGGGTGGCAGAGTGATAAATAACGGCGCCATAGTCTAGTCGCGATCGAATCAGGCTTTTATAGAGATTCATTAAGCACTTCCTGTCACTGCCCCATGTAGTCTGGGATAGAAGTTTGATTATGTTCATTGTTTTTAGACATTTTTCTTTAAGATGTTTAATGTGGGGGACGAAAGTGAGTCTGTAGTCAAGTATGACACCTTGAAATGTGTGTTCTTTGTTTACAGGTATCTGTTGCCCACGCAGTTCTATGCAAGGATCTGGGATAAGTCCTCTCTTTCTTGTAAAAAGAACACAAGAGCTTTTGTTAGGATTGATCTTAAATCCATTCCTGTGTGCCCACATTGACACTTTGTTCAGGTCATGCTGTACCTGTCTCTCGCAGACTGCGAGGTTACAAGATTTGAAAGCTATTTGAATGTCGTCCACGTAAACAGAGTAAAAGATGGCGGGTGGTAGTGAGCACGAAGCGTGTTCATCTTCACGATAAAGAGCGTGCAGCTAAGCACGCCTCCCTGGGGTACACCAGTTTCTTGTATGAAAGGACGTGACAGTACATTGCCGACTTTTACCCGGAATGTACGATTTGACAAGTAGTTTTTTATTATGTTTAGCATATTGCCATGAATGCCCATTTCTGACAAGTCTCTTAAGATGCCGTAGCGCCACGTTGTGTCATAGGCCTTCTCCATGTCGAGGAATATGGATAAGAAAAACTGCTTGTGTACAAATGCGTCCCGGATATTTGCTTCTACACGTACAAGATGGTCAGTTGTTGAGCGCCCTTCTCGGAAGCCGCACTGATAAGGATCAAGCATTTTGCTGTGTTCAAGGAAAAAGATGAGTCGCCGATTTATTATTTTTTCAAACACCTTACAAGTGCAACTTCTGAGGGCTATTGGGCGGTAACTTGCCGCTGAGAAAGGGTCTTTTCCTTGTTTCAAAACAGGGACCACAATGGCTTCCTTCCACGCGATTGGAAGATACCCTGCATCCCAGATGGTGTTGAAAAGTGTGAGTAGTGTAACTTGCGTATCCGTGTGTAAATTTTTGAGCATTTCATACATGATTCGATCCGATCCTGGTGCGGAGCTCTTGCATGCGCTCAAGGCAGCTCTCAATTCAGCAATACTAAAAGGACGGTTGTAAGGCTCATTCGCTCGACCTTTTCTTGTTAATGGCTTACGTTCTTCTGTTTGTTTGTATTTGAGAAAGGATTGTGTATAATTTGTTGCACTTGACACGCTCTCGAAATATTCCGCAAGTGAGTCTGCCTGATCTTGTAGGGTATCGCCTTCTGTGTTTACCAAAGGGAGTGCATGTGCTTGTCGCCCTCTTATCCTATTGACCCTGTTCCAGGCTTTCGCCTCATCTCTGAACGAGTTAATACTCGATAGAAATTTCTGCCAACTTTCTCGTCTGGCCTGTCGGCGGGTTCGCTTGCCTTCGGATTTTACTTTTTTAAAGTTGACTAGATTCTCTGCAGTGGGAGAAGCGCGTAGCAACCCCCATGCCCTGTTCTGTTTTTTACGAGCGATCCTACAATCGTCGTTCCATCATGGGACACGCCGTTTGCAGGCCAAACCTTTTACTTCTGATATGCATTTAAATGCGACATCTATTATGAATGCTGTAAAAAACTCGACTGCAGCGTCAATTTCTAACGAAGACAGGTCAGCCCATGAGATACTAGTTAGAGATCGAAAGTTCTCCCAATCAGCTGTCTCAATCTTCCACCTAGGAGCGTATGGTGGATATTCGTTTTCTTTATATGATCTTAGCAGTATAGGGAAGTGGTCGCTACCGTAAGGCTTGTTGGTAACTTCGCATTCAAGTTCAGGCAGTACAGACAGGGAGACTATACTAAGATCTAATGACGAAAAGGATCGGTTTGCAAGAGAGTAATATGTGGGTTCTTTCTTATTGAGAAGGCATGCTCCAGAAGAAAAAAGGAACTGTTCAACAAGGCGACCTCGCGCATCTATACGAGGGTCGCCCCACAGGGAGCTGTGCGCATTGAAATCGCCAAGACCAGCATAAGGTTCTGGCAATTGATCGATCAAGGAGTGAAATTCATGTTTGTTCAGTTGGTAATGCAGGGGTATGTAAAGGGAGCAAATTTGTGATGAGTTTGTTTAGTAGGACAACTCGAACCGCCACTGCTTCAAGGGACGTTTGTAGCTGTAAAGGTTGACACGCAATACTTCGATGAGTAAGAATCGCAACACCACCCGATGATGCGACGGCATCATCGCGATCTTTGCGAAACGTAACATACGTACGGAGAAAGTTTGTGTGTTTATATTTTAAGTGTGTTTCCTGTAAACACAGCACTTTTGGATTATGTTTGTGGATGAGTTCTTGCAAATCATCAAGGTTTCTAAGGAGACCTCTGATGTTCCATTGAATGATTTGTGTATCCATGTTTAAGGAAAATTGGTACTGTGTTTACGGAAACGGAGTGGATGCCTTATATTACAGAGCCCTTTCGAGGCCCTGTAATAGGTGTTTTGTTCTTTCTGAAGCGTTCGAGCGATTCTCGACGCTCCTTAGGCGTTTCGTGCGCCTTGGGGACAGGTGTAGTGTCCATTGCCTCGTGTGAGGCGCCGGACAAGCGCTCTTGCGAGCGAGAGGTTTTCAGAGGGAGTCCCGCCTTGGAGGGCAAGACCCCTGCGCCCACCAGCCCGGAGGTCGATGGGGCTCCCTGAGGGATTTGGCTGCGCTGGCCGTTGCCAGCGCAGGAAGGGGCCTCGGAGGTTGGGGCAGCCTCGGCTGCACCCACCTTCGGGGTGGATGGTCCCTTCTCCTCGGTTGACGGAGCAGCGTTAGCTGCAACCGCCGCGGGGGCAGTTGGCATAACTGCCGACTCACTGCCTGTGGGTCGGACAGCCGCCGGAGGCCGTTGTGACGCTGCCCCCTTACGCGCCACATCGGCAAAGATGCACTTACACAGGTATGACACCCGCCTGCACGCTTCTTTAAATGAAATATTCTCTTTAACTTTTATCGTCACGATTTCTTTTTCTTTTTTCCATGACGGGCACGAGCATGAGTATGCAGCGTGCTCGCCATCACAGTTGACACAGTGTAGAGCGCTTTCGCAATTTTCAGAAGTATGATCTCCGCAATTACATTTAGCACATGTCTGCCGGCCTCGGCAGTTCTGGGAACTGTGTCTGAAACGCTGGCATTTAAAGCATCGAAGAGGATTTGGGACATAGGGTCTGGCACGTAGCTTTACATAGCCTGCCTCCACTGTCTCGGGCAGGATGCTTGAGCCAAAAGTGAGTATAAGATGCTTTGTCTTGATTTCCTTACCGTCAGGCCTTAGCATGATTCGCTTGTTCGGTCCAGCCTTCCATCAGTTCGGCTTCTGTCAGCTCCATTAGATCATCATCAGAAACAACACCACGGCTCGTATTCATAGTTCGGTGCGGGGATATAGTGACTGGAATTTCTCCAAATTTAACTAGATTATGAAGGCTTTCATGTTGCTTCGCGTCGCGGAGTTCTAGAAGGAGATCTCCACTAGCCATCTTTGATGCCTTGTAACCTGCACCAAGTGCTTCGGTAAGACATTTTGACACAAGGAAAGGTGAAATCATTCTCATCGTCTTTTCAGGTTTGTCGGAATGGATGATGTGGAATCGGGGAAAGCTTTGTACGCTGTTGCCAAAAAACGTGAAGACATCTTCGGTGCGCCCTCGTTTGTGAGGGCGATCAGAAAGTTTAGGGAAAGGAGTTTCCATGAGAATATATACAAATTCGGCAACAGCGCTGACCACCCACCACGGAGCCCAATGAGGGGACACGGCAGAGCTTGCATGCAAGTCTGCACGACGCCCGTCGTACGCCGCCACTATAACCAAATATGGTGTACCCAAGGTTGGATAGCCACACAGGGCTAACCCTTGCCGCCAAGAAGAAAGAAGTAAATAGAAAAGAGAAGAAGACAGGAAAGGTGGAAAGTAAGGGAAAGACGAAGGTTGTAGGAAGAGAGACAGGAAAAGGCGACTGCCGATTTCCTCCAGGTGAGCCAGTCTGGAGGTGCCGTCTATGTGAAGCCGAGGCCGAAGAGCTGTGTTACCTCCACCGGGGGGCCTTAAAGGTCCAAACACCCAGCATCGGCTCAACCCCCAGGATCCCCTTTCCCCAGACACGGCTAAGCCACGCACGACTACACGTGGGAGGGTCCAGCCCTCGTGTGCTCGGGTCCGTGGTGTCGCAACACACCAAACGCCTGCTTGCGCAGACGCCCCTACGGGAGCAAAAATCCGCACGTAGAGGGTACGCCTTACCACCCTAAAGCCTCTTGCGCTAACGTTACGATGATGAACATAAGGAGGCCGAGACGCAAACGCAAAAATCCGCACGTAGAGAATACGCCGTGTCACCCTAAAGCCTTTTGCGCTAACGTTACGACGATAAACACAAAGAGGCTGAGACGCAAACGCAAAAATGCGTACGAGAAAAATACGCCGTGCCTCCCTAATGCCTTTTACACTAACGTAACGAAGAACAACCAAAGAGGCGGAGACGCAAAGGCAAAAATTCATAAGTTTGAGAATACGCCGCGCCGCCCTAACGCATTTTGCGCTCAAGGTACGATGATGAACATGAAGACGTTGAGAAGCACAGGCAAAAATCCGCACGCAGTGAATACGTCTACCAACCCAATGCCTTTTACGCTAACGTAACGATGATGAACCAGAGAGGCGCAGACGCCAAAATCCACAAATTGAGATTACGCCATGCCACCCAAACGCATTTTACGCTGACGTAAAGCTGATGAACCAAAGATGCCGAGACGCAAAGGCAAAAATCCACAAGTTGAGAATTCTCCGCGCCATCCTAACGCCTTTTGCGCTCACGTTACGATGATGGACATAAAGAGGCCGAAACGAAAAGGCGAAAATCCGCAGGTAGAGAATGCGCCGTGCCACCGTAACGCCTTTTACGCTAACGTTACGATGATGAACCAAAGAGGCCGACACGGAAAGGCAAAATTCCGCACGTAGAGAAGACGCCGTGCCACCCTGTCGCCTTTTACGCTAACGTAACCATGATGAACCAAGGAGGCCGACACGCAAAGCCAAAAATCCGCACGTAGAGAATATGCCGTGCCACCCTAATGCCTTTTACGCAAACGTAACGATTATGAACCAAAGAGGACGAGACGCAAATGGAAAAGTGCGCAAGTAGAGAATACGCCGTGCCACCTGTTAGGCCGCTCATCGTCGAACAGGCAGAATGGACGGCGTAGGGCTGCATGATTGTTTTGTATATACTTTTGCAGTGCCGCGAGTTGCCCACGCGTTTTGTGAATAGGGAAGCGTCCACCCCCCAGCGCCTCGGGCGGCAACCGTTTCTGTTGTTGAGGGGTCGGACGGCCCGCGTGGTGTTGGGTGACGAGCCGAGGCGAGCGCCGCCGCGGGGGGCGCGGTGCAGAGGCGGAAAACGGATTCGGAGAACATGCTTTTACGCGGGCTTTGTTGACATTCCGCCGATGGTCATAATAGGGCCACGCGGACAAAGCTCGAGCGGGACGGTTGTATACGCGACGTTGTGGCGCCGGCTCTTGAGTCCCCTGCTAATTAGAGACGCAGCTGCTAGCAATGTTGACCACGTCTGGCGCGTACGGAGCGGGGGGTTCACGCCCCTACGCATTCGGGCGGCAGCCACGTGCATCTTGCTTTGAGCGCTGGGGAGAGCCCGCTTGGTGTCTTGTTACAACATGCAGTGCGCGCCGTAGAGAGGGGCGCGGTGCGCATGCGGAGGCCGCGTTCGGAGAATGTCGTTTTAAGAGCACCCGAGTCCGGATGCCGCCAGCGGTAATTATTTTTCTACCAGGAAAAACCTTGAGGGGGACTATGGTACGCGGTGTTGGGACACCAGCGCCCGAGCCCCCTTGCTGGCTAGAAACGCCGCTGAGGTGCAAGATGGCCCCAATAAATCGTGCATGCCTGGCGTGTTTGACGAGGCCGTCACTGACCACGTGGAAATAGGAGGGGGAGAAGAAGATGTGGGAAGAGGGAAAACAGGGTGGTTTTCCAATAGATTCACTTATGAGAGTAAGCCCATCCCTTTGGGTTGTGGCTTAGGAAACTGTCAACTCTCATTGGCAATTGCTTCCGTGGGATGGGCTAACGACCCTACCGCTCTTTTTCTTTGTCTCTTTCCCCTATAACAATCGAGACGAGGCGCTTGTTCCTCAGTCTAGGCTGTAATCACTAAACCTGATAGAACAGTAAGACTCCGTACGATGCAACGCTAGTCTGGGCCGTAACCACTTAGTGGTAGAACAGTGAGACTCGGTTGGTCGTATGTAATGACAGTTGTCCTAGGCTCTAACTTAAGAAAAGTAGAAGAGTAAGGCGCTGTTTGCTTGTGTGTTTTGTATCAGTGTTCTTCTGCTAACTCTGTATTTGACTGTGTGAATATTTCCGTTACAATATATCTTCAAGTTTTGTTACCTCCAACCTGCCTCCTGCTTCATCAACGCCGATAAACACCTTGAAGAGACTTTGGTCGACTTCAAGGAGTAAAGAACAATCAAAAACTTAACTGGCGCAGTCGACAGGATCGGCGAGCTCTACAACATCGAATCCTGGACCAGTGGTGAAGGGATCAAGTCATCCAACGAGCACCTCCTGCACCTTTGAGAAGATCCCACAGCAGCCAAGCCCGGCACCGTGGAGGAGATCCGAAAACGACAGTGCATTCAGCAAAGGGTGAGCAGGATTTCTTGTGTCTTTGTCAAGTTGGCATGGCAGTTGATGTGTAGAGCAAATGGTGAGGACACGCGGGGGCGCAGAGACAATGGAGTCTAATGGAGTTGAGTGTGCGACGGTGGCGGAAATGGATCGGAATCGGGAGTTATCAAATGATGATAATCTAAATTCCGATAAGTCAAATGAAATGAGAGAACCCAGTCAGAGCCAGGAATTTTCGCAGCAGGCATCTCAGCCTTTGCAAATTCCGAATGATACAAGAACGCTTGAACTTGAAATTCAAAGGCTCAATGCTCAGACTACCTGTATACAACTTCAGATTGAGTACGAAAGGCTGTTGCAGGCAAGGACGAATGCTGAACGTCTCAATGGCACGTCGTCCAGCGCTGAGTCGGAGCGGGGCGATCGGAGGCGAATGGGCTTCGACTCCGTCGAGCAATGCGCAAAAGTGCCGAAAGGGTTCCGCCTGCCGTGTGACGCGGATGTACCCTTATGGTTTGAGGAGGTAGAGAGACTTTTTGCTACTTACGGGGTACCGTATGAGAGTCGCGTGCATTTAGTCATGCCAGCTCTAACTGAGCGCGTTCGCTACCTACTGCGTAACCTCAACCAGGAAGAGAGTACAGATTACGAGTCAGTTAAACAGGCAGTGTTGATGGAACTGAAGCTTTCTCCGGCAGAGTATCTCCAAAGGTTTGAGAGAGCAGTGAAGCGGAAGGAGGAAACGTGGTCACAGTTCGCGTCGCGAGTGAAAACGTATTTTTCCTACTACCTTCAAGTAAGAGGAGCCGACACTGTAGAAGTTATGGCAGAACTCATGGTAGCGAATCGTATAAAAGCGGGCCTTAGTATAGAGGGTCTTGAATACGTGATGCTACGAGAAGGCGAGGGATGGCTTAAGCCACCTGAGATTGCCAAAGTACTACAAACTTTGGAACAAGCGAAAGGCAAAGGATACGCCTCAAAGCCATCAGCGGCAGAGATGGGGCAAAAGCCGACGCGAGTGGCGAAAAGCGCCCTCAAGTGCCACGTATGTCACAGCTCAGGCCATTTCGCTAAGGATTGCCCGAAGTCTAGTGACAAGGGAAACCAGCCAAAGAAGGCTACCGAGCCAAGGCCGAGGACACAAAGGGTGGTGATAGCCGACGAGGCGGGAAGTGGGATACCTGATGGAGTCCTTACTGCAAAGGTAGAGGCCTTGAAACACAAAGGTGAAGGCATGACTAACCTACAGTTGATCCCGATCTCATGCGGAAACGTATACACAGATGCGATTCTAGATACGGGGAGTGAAATAACTGTCATACGCGAGAGTCTGCTTCCGCAATGTATTGTGGAGCCTTCAGGTACGATACGATTGGTGTCTGCATTTGGCAAAACTATTGAGGCAAAGCTAGCAACGTTGCCGGTAAAGTTAAATAGCCCGCAAATGGCAGCGGAACCTCAGAACGTTGACCTACTTTGCGCGTTGACTAATGAGCTCGTCGAGGGCACAGATTGTTTGTTGACCAAGGAAGATTGGGAACAATTGTTGAGGGCCAGCAGCTCTCTGGAATCCATTGTAGCACCGGCCGAGCCTGCTCAGAGGATAGAGCGATCAAATGAGAAAGCCGAGGCAGTGGCCTGCAACGTTACTTTGGAGGAGGAAGGTGTTTCTGGAGAAGTTGAGCTAATTGATGAAGAGACGGATGCGTCAATAAGCCAGAGAGAAGAGTTCCGCAGATTGCAGCTAGCTGACGCTACCTTAAAGAAAGGGTGGGAAGATGCTCGGAGTGGGAAATCCGGCATGTTCGTCTCTGATGGACTCTTATACCACTGGGACTCAGTAGTAGGCACCCGAGTGAGACAACTAGTTGTTCCGAAAGACAAGCGCAGTGAGGTGATGCATTTGGCTCACGAGTCACTATGCGGAGGGCACCTAGGCCCGAAGAAAACTAAAGCGCGCATTAGGTATAATTTTTTTTGGCCTGGCATGGAGAAGGAGGTGTTAGAGCATTGTCGCTCATGCCATGATTGTCAAATTCGCTCTGACAGGCGTCGCACGGACCGAGTGCCTATAACTCCTCTCACTAGGCCAGAGCACCCTTTTCAAATTGTCAACGTAGATATCATTGGACCCTTAGACACACCGTCAGCGAGAGGCCATAGGTACGCGCTATGCTTGGTGGACATTTGCACAAGGTGGCCAGAGGTTGTCCCACTGCGCTCTTTGACAGCTAAGGCGACTTGCGACGCGTTGATTGAAATTTTTAGTCGTACTGGCGTTCCGGAAATGATCTGTTCCGACCAGGGCACTAATTTCAAATCACAGCTCACACAGTCGATGCTCGAGAAATTAGGTTGCGCACCAAGGTTCTCAACCCCAGAACACCCAGAGAGTAATGGAGTCGTAGAAAGATGGAACAGGGTATTGAAAAACATGTTGTTCCATGTCATTCAAAGGGACTCGAAAAATTGGGACAAATTGATCCCGCTTGTATTATGGGCTTATCGGGAAGTTCCCCATGAGGTTACCGGAGTGGCTCCATTCCGTCTGTTGTATGGAAGGAACCCCACGGGACCGCTTCTAATACTACACCGGACGTGGACGGGAGAACTGACGGTACCTGCAACTTTAAGAGAGAACCCCGCTAAGTATTTACAGCAACTTCGGGAGCAACTCGAGACCGCTGCTAATATCGCTGAGCTAACTAGTGCAACACGTCAGGACAGCTATGTGGGTGCGTATAATCGCAGCACCAGAGACAAAGCTTTTAAGGTTGGCGACAAAGTGCTGGTATTCGACAACGATCGGAATGGTAAGATGGCACCTAAGTGGCTGGGCCCGTTCACAGTGGTTGGACGTGAGCGACGGCATTCTTATCGGGTTGAAACAGTAGAGGGTAAAGTGAAAAGTATTCACGCCAACTACATTCGACCATACTATGCAAGAGTCAGCCATATTGGGGTCATTTTCGATCAGGACCATGACTTTGGGGAGGTAGAATATGCTCCGCAACCTACAACTATAAGGCGCGAAGAGTTGGCGGTGACAAGCGAAAAGGTTGCTCATCTAGATGCTGATTCCCAGACGGAAATACAGGCTGTATTTCAAAGGCATCGTGCACTCTTTCACGGCATTCCGGGTATGGCAAATGTGGGTCAACATAGGATAGAATTAGAACCAGGGCACCAGCCAAGGAAGACGTTCCCTTATCGGATACCTGAGCTGTTAAAGAAAGAAGTCAGCCGGCAAGTTGGTGAACTTTTGGCTTGGAAACTGATCTATCCTACTGAAAGCGAATTTGCGCATCCGGTAGTATGCGTGGGGAAAACGGATGGGACAATCCGCATGTGTGTAGATTACCGCGCGCTAAATGCCGTCACCAAAGTGGATGCGTTCCCTATGATGAATCCTCAAGAATTGATTTTCAGAGTGGGAAGAGCACAGTTCATTACGGTGATAGACCTTAGGCGCGGGTACTGGCAGGTGCCGATGGAAAAGAAGAGTCAGAATTTCACCGCGTTTGTAACGCATGAAGGTCCATATGCTTGGAAAGTGATGCCGTTCGGGCTAAAAAATTCAGCCGCGACCTTTCAGAGAATGGTGAACAAGCTCTTATCGCAACATCAGACATATGCCACGGCATACCTAGATGATATTGCCATTTTCTCTAACACGTGGAAGGAGCACTTAAAGCATCTCGACATTATCCTTCAGGTCCTAGAAAAGGCTGGACTGAAAGCCAGTCCGGAAAAGTGTCAGGTTGCACAATCCCACATTCATTACCTCGGGCATATTGTCGGTTCAGGGACGCACGCACCAGATCCAGAGAAAATAGCTGCAATTAAGAATCTGGTGCCACCACGCACTAAAAAGGAGCTACGCAGCCTGCTAGGACTGTGCGGGTACTATCGCGAGTACGTCAGAGAATATGCAGAGGTGGCGAGCCCGCTCACGCGGTTGACAAAGAAAGCGGTACCGAATAGCATACCTTGGCCGGAGGAAGCTCAGACGGCATTTGAGACACTGAAACAGTCCCTGTGCGAGGCCGTGGCGCTCAGCACTCCGGACCCATCTGAGCCCTACTGGCTTTTCACTGACGAATCAGCTACGGCGGCGGGCGCTTGTTTGGCGCAAATGACAGCTGAGGGAAAGGAGAGGTCTATTGCCTTTGCCAGCCACCGCTTCACGCCGACTCAGACGCGATGGTGGACAATTGAGAGGGAAGCGTTTGCTATTATATGGGCCTTAAAGAAGTTTGACTACTGGCTTTTTGGTGCCGAGATAACCGTGGTTTCCGACCACAATCCATTGTCGTACCTTACAACTTCGACTCCACACGGGGCAAAATTGACAAGATGGGCGCTGGCTTTACAGCGATATCACGTGTCAGTGCGACATCGGAAGGGTGTTAGTAATGGTAACGCGGATGCTTTGTCCAGGCTTCACAACAGCTCATGGAAGCCAGCGTAATACTATAGTGCCATGCCAACTGGATGGGCGTGAATGTTCCTGCTCACTTGGCGCTGTATATTGCGGACTTTGTGAGTGCCGATTCAAGACACAGAGACACTAGAGTGCTCTTACAGTTTGGAACTGCAATCGTGTGCTTAATAGTTTGATGACATGTATTGTGTATTTCTTTTTACTCTCTTCTTGCTTTGTTATTTGAAAGTGTTTGTTGTTGTGATGTAATTAGGCTAGGGTGTGATTAGAATGTTCATTACGTAATCGCGGCAGTGATTTATCGTATCACTGAGCGAAAATCAGCCCAGTATACTCTTTAGGGGGAACGTGTTAGGCCGCTCATCGTCGAACAGGCAGAATGGACGGCGTAGGGCTGCATGATTGTTTTGTATATACTTTTGCAGTGCCGCGAGTTGCCCACGCGTTTTGTGAATAGGGAAGCGTCCACCCCCCAGCGCCTCGGGCGGCAACCGTTTCTGTTGTTGAGGGGTCGGACGGCCCGCGTGGTGTTGGGTGACGAGCCGAGGCGCGCGCCGCCGCGGGGGGCGCGGTGCAGAGGCGGAAAACGGATTCGGAGAACATGCTTTTACGCGGGCTTTGTTGACATTCCGCCGATGGTCATAATAGGGCCACGCGGACAAAGCTCGAGCGGGACGGTTGTATACGCGACGTTGTGGCGCCGGCTCTTGAGTCCCCTGCTAATTAGAGACGCAGCTGCTAGCAATGTTGACCACGTCTGGCGCGTACGGAGCGGGGGGTTCACGCCCCTACGCATTCGGGCGGCAGCCACGTGCATCTTGCTTTGAGCGCTGGGGAGAGCCCGCTTGGTGTCTTGTTACAACATGCAGTGCGCGCCGTAGAGAGGGGCGCGGTGCGCATGCGGAGGCCGCGTTCGGAGAATGTCGTTTTAAGAGCACCCGAGTCCGGATGCCGCCAGCGGTAATTATTTTTCTACCAGGAAAAACCTTGAGGGGGACTACGGTACGCGGTGTTGGGACACCAGCGCCCGAGCCCCCTTGCTGGCTAGAAACGCCGCTGAGGTGCGAGATGGCCCCAATAAATCGTGCATGCCTGGCGTGTTTGACGAGGCCGTCACTGACCACGTGGAAATAGGAGGGGGAGAAGAAGATGTGGGAAGAGGGAAAACAGGGTGGTTTTCCAATAGATTCACTTATGAGAGTAAGCCCATCCCTTTGGGTTGTGGCTTAGGAAACTGTCAACTCTCATTGGCAATTGCTTCCGTGGGATGGGCTAATGACCCTACCCCCCTTTTTCTTTGTCTCTTTCCCCTATAACAATCGAGACGAGGCGCTTGTTCCTCAGTCTAGGCTGTAATCACTAAACCTGATAGAACAGTAAGACTCCGTACGATGCAACGCTAGTCTGGGCCGTAACCACTTAGTGGTAGAACAGTGAGACTCGGTTGGTCGTATGTAATGACAGTTGTCCTAGGCTCTAACTTAAGAAAAGTAGAAGAGTAAGGCGCTGTTTGCTTGTGTGTTTTGTATCAGTGTTCTTTTGCTAACTCTGTATTTGACTGTGTGAATATTTCCGTTACAATATATCTTCAAGTTTTGTTACCTCCAACCTGCCTCCTGCTTCATCAACGCCGATAAACACCTTGAAGAGACTTTGGTCGACTTCAAGGAGTAAAGAACAATCAAAAACTTAACTCCACCTTAACGCCTTTACGCTAACGCGATGATGATGAACCAAGCAGTTCGATACGCAAATGCAAGAATCCGCACGTAGAGAATACGCCGTGCCACCCTAACGTCTTTACGCTAACGTAAGGATGACGAACCTAACGAGGCCGTTACACAAAGGCAAAAATCAGAATGTTCAGAATACGCCGCGCCATGCTAACGCCCAAGGCAGAAAGCTGGGCTAGTTGGTGTGTCTTCGTTATTCAGTCCATATTATACCAGTCCATTCTTCGCCCTGAAGAATGGACTGATACCGCCAGATGTGCAAGCCTTGTTCCATCCCTGCCAAGCGTCCGAACGACATACTAGAAGAATCACCAAGATTTTCCCTGCCGAACTCTGGAGACACATCCGGTATTTCCAATCGTGCCTACGTGTGCATGCCGCGAGTAGGACAAGCTGCCAGGTAACCTGTGACGCCTTGATGAGGGCTTGGGCTAGGGAGGCAGCTAATGTTACCGAGTTTCTGTGGTCTTCTGGCCTGCCATCTTTGTGTGCTTGGAAGAAAGCATAAGAGGATTCCCAAGATGTTCATAAGAAAAAAGTGTTGTGTTTAGCGGAATGTGGTCTCTCAGATAATGTTCAAAGGGTTTTGTGCTGCGGGCCTAAATTTTGTAATGAGGTTAAGGAGACACCGCTTGGTCTCCTTACTATGGTTAGGAAAGTTGGGCAATGTGCAGATGCAGAAGAGAAAGCTAGATGTATTTCTGAAGGTGTCGACTGCCTGACAAGTAGGAAACCATGCTCACTTGGGGCAACGCTAGCGGTGAGCAAAACTATTCATTACCTCAGGAAGAATAATCTCTCTTTGCTGACTGCTCATAAGGAGGGTGGTTTCGTCGTGTTGCCCAAAACGATGTATCTTTAAAAGGCTAAGCAGGCTATTGAAAAGAATTTTGTTCCCTTGGAAAGATCTGGCAGGAAAGTAAAGGCAGAGGCACTAAAACTGTGTGAACAGATCAATTTGACAGGACTACACAAGTCTGTAAAAGCTGCGAATATGCCGGGGCTGAACGTATTTTTTTCTCCAAAAACCCACAAGGAAGGCATGCCTCTCAGATCAATTGTATCCGAGAAAGAAGCCTGGCAAGGTCTGGTATTAAAATACCTACAAAAGCATCTTATCGAAATAGACATAGAAGATCCTTTTCGTGTGAGCAACTCAAGGGATGTGATTGAATTTTTGGGTGAGCGAGATGGTGCTTCACAAGCCAATTTTGCCTTTTCAGTTGATATTGAGGAGCTCTTTTATTCCATTCCCCAGACAGAGTTGTTAGATTCAGTAAAAGAGCGGATTGAAAACTGGGGGGCTGTCCAGTTCCAAAATAGTAGCGGGGTTTCCGTAAACGACTTTGTAGCATTAGTTGAGTGCTACCTCTCTTCCACCTACATTTGTTTTAACGACAAGCTGCTCGTTTAGCGCTCGTCCTGTCGTCCTCTCTGTCTTTGTCCCTGCTTTTTGCGCTAGTCTTTTGCATAATGCTAACGCCTTTTGTGTTCCCGTTACGATGATGGACATAAAGAGGCCGAGATGCAAAGGCACAAATCGCACGTAGAGAATACGCCGCGCCACCCTAACGCCTTTTACGCTAAAGTAAGGATGACGAACCTAACCAGGCCGTTACACAAAGTCCAAAATCCGAACGTAGAGAATACGCCGGGCCACCCTAACGCCTTAGCGCTAACGTAAGGATGATGAACCAAAGAGGCCGAGACGCAAAGGCAAAAATTCGCACGTTGATAATACGACGTGCCACACTATCGCCCTTACGCTAACGTAACGATTATGAACCAAAGAGGCCGAGACGTAAAGGTCGAAATCTGCACGTAGTCGATATGCCGTGCCACCCTAAAGCTTCTTGCGCTAGCGGTATGGTGATGAACATAAAGAGGCCGAGAAGCAAAGGCAAAAATCCGCACGTAGAGAATACGCCGCGCTGCCATAACGTATTTTGCGCACAAGGTACGATGATGAACATGAACACGCGGAGACGCAAAGGCAAAAATCCGCACTTAGAGAATACATCTTGCTAACCTAATGACTTTTACGCTCACGTAACGATGATGAACCAAAGAGGCGGAGACGCAAAGGCAAAAATCCACAAGTTGAGAATACGCCGCGCTGCCCTTACGCATTTTGCGCTCAAGGTACGATGATGAACACGAAGAGGCCGAGACGCGAAAGCTACATTCCGCACGTAGAGAATACGTCTTGCCAACCTAATGCCTTTTGCGCTAACGTAACGATGATCAACCAAAGAGTTCGAGACGCAAAGGCGAAAATGCGCGCGTAGAGAATACGCCGTGCCACCCTGACGTCTCTTATGCTAACGTAAGTATGACGAACCTAATGAGGCTGTTACACAAAGGCAAAAATCCGTACGTTGAGAATGCGCCGCACCATCCTAACGCCTTTTGCGCTAAAGTAACGGTGATGAACCTGAAGAGGCCGAGTCGCAAAGGCGAAAATCCACAAGTTGATAACTCTCCGCGCCATCCTAACGCCTTTTGCGCTCACGTTACGATGATGGACATAAAGAGGCCGAGACGCAAAGGCAAAAATCGCACGTACAGAGTACGCCTTGCCACAGTAATGCCTTTTACACTAACGTAAGGATGACGAACCTAAGGAGGCCGTTACACAAAGGCGAAAATCCGAACGTTGAGAATGCGCCGCACCATCCTAACGCCTTTTGCAATAAAGTAACGGTGATGAGCATGAAGAGGCCGAGATGCAAAGGCAAAATCCGCACGTAAAAAATACGCCGTGCCCCCTTAATGCCTTTACGCTAACGTAACGATGATAAAACAAAGAGTTAGAGACGCAAAGGCAAAAATCCGTACATAGACAATACGCCATGCCACGCTAACACAATGTGCGCTAACGTAACGGTGATGAACCACTCAGGCGGAGACGCAAAGGCAAAAATCCACAAGTTGAGAATATGCCGTGCCATACTAACGCCTATACGCTAACGTAACGATGATGAACCAAAGAGGCCGAGACGCAAAGGCCAAAATCTGCACGTAGAGGAAACGCTGTGCCACCCTAAAGCTTTTTGCGCTAACGTTATGGTGGTTAAGATAAAGAGGCCAAGATTCAAAGGCAAAAATCCGCACATAGAGAATACGCCTTGCCACCGTAACGCCTTTCGCGCTTAAGTTACGATGATGAAAATAAAGAGGCTGAGAGGCAAAGGCTAAAATCCGCACTTAGAGAATACGCCAAGCCGCCTTAAATTTTTTTGCGCTAACTTTAGGATGATGAACATAAAGTGGCCGAGACGCAAAAGCAAAAATCTGCAAGCAGAAAATACGCCGAGCCACCCTGACGACTTTTACGCTAACGTAATCATGATGAACTAAAGTGGCCGAGACGCAAGGGCAAAAATCCGCACATAGAGAAAACACCATGCCACCCAAACGCATTTTACACTGACGTAAAGCTGATGAACCAAAGAGGCCGAGACGCAAAGGCAAAAATCCGCACGTAGAGAATGCGCCGTGCCACCCTAACGCCTTTAACGCTAACGTAGCGATGATAAACCAAAAAGGCCGAGACGCAAAGGCAAAAATCCACAAGTTGAGAATTCTCCGCGCCATCCTAACGCCTTTTGCTCTCACGTTACGATGATGGACATAAAGAGGCCGTTACACAAAGGCAAAAATCCGAACGTAGAGAATACGCCGGGCCACCCTAACGCCTTAACACTTACGTAAGGATGATGAACCAAAAAGGCCGAGACGCAAAGGCAAAAATCTGCACGTAGAGAATACGCCGTGCCACCCTAAAGCCTTTTGCGCTAACCTTACGATGATGAACATAAAGAGACTGAGGCGCAAAGGCGAAAATGCGCACGTAGAAAATACGCCATGCCACCCGAACGCCTTTTGCGATAACGTAACGATGATGGACGCAACAGGCGGAGACGCAAAGGCAAAAATTCACAAGTTGAGAAGACGCCGTGCCACCCTAACGCCTTTTACCGTAACGTAACGATGATGAACCAAATAGGTCGATGCGCAAAGGCAAAAATGCGCACGTAAACGAAACGCCGTGCCACCCTAACTCCTTTCGCGCTACCGTAAAGATGATGAACCAAAGATGCGGAAACGCAAAGGCAAAAATCCACAAGTTGAGAATACACCGCGCCGCTCTAACGCCTTTTGCGCTCACGTCACGATGATGAACATAAAGAGGCCGAGGCGCCAAGGGACAATCCGCACGTGGAGGATGCGCCGTGCGACCCAAAAGCCTTTTGCGCTAACGTTACGATGATGAACGTAAAGAGGCAGAGAAGAAAAGGCGAAAATCCACACATAGAGAATGCGCCATTCCACCCTAACGCCTTTGACGTTAACGTAACGATGATGAACCAAAGAGGCTGAGACGGAAACGCAAAAGTCCGCACGTAGAGAAGACTCCGTGCCACCCTAACGCCTTTTATGCTAAAGTAACGATGATGAACCAAAAAGGCCGATACGCAAATGCAAAAATTCGCACGTAGAGAATACGCCGGGTCACCCTAAATTTTTTTGCGGTAACGTTAGGATGATGAACATAAAGAGGCCGAGACGCAAAGGCAAAAATCCGCACGTAGAGAATACGCCGTGCCACCATAAAGCCTTTTGCACTAATGTAACGATAATGACAACGAGGCCGAGACGCAAAGGCAAAAATGCGCACTTAGAGAATACGCCGTGCCACCTTAACGCCTTTACGCTAACGTAACGATGATGAAACAAAGACTTAGAGACGCAAAGGCAATAATCCGTACACAGAGAATACGCCGTGCCACCCTAACACCATTTGCGCTAACGTAACGATGATGAACCAAAGATGTGGAGACTCAAAGGCAAAAATCCACAACTTGATAATACGCCGTGCCACCTTAACGCCTTTTACGCTGACGTAACGATGATGAACCAAAGAGGCCGATACGCAAAGGCAAAAATTCACACGTTGAAAATACGCGTAGTAGAGAGCTTTAGTATAGCGTAATATTCTTGCATTAGCGTCCGACGCAACGCTAACGCAAAGAAAGACTGCACTTAGCGGCACAAGGTAGTGTTTTAGAATAGCGGAACGGAGAAAAGCGTTAACGTTAACGCAAACAAATACAGCGCCATCTAGATGTAAAAACACAAAGTATTGGAAAGCCAAATCCACACGAAATGTCGAAGTTATCCAATGCCGAATCCGCAAGTGTGTCCCTACGTCAAGCTTATCGAAAGCCACAGTCACTGCCTTAATTGCGCATGTAGGTGTTTGGTTTGAGCGTTGTTTAGTCGAGAGTCGCGAAACACACCGATTATTCTTGGCATGCCGCGATCGAGTGTTCTGTGGGACCCATATTACGTGTCCTTTTTAAGTTGGGATGACATAGACGCCCTCATGCTTCGGGAACGAGAGCGACCGCGCAGGTTTTACGTGTCCTCAAGATCCACTCAACATCGAAGCTATTCCGGAGGGGACGTTTTGCCGGCAATTTCACTTCCAGAAAGCGAATTTCCCACTTCGTTCCAATTTTTTTTTGCAACGGATGCCCATCTTCACGTCCGCCTGAATGGGTTCAAGGGGAAAACTTCCTTCACGAGGTTCATATCGTCGTCGTTGGTAAAACGCACACTCATTGTGACCACAGCACCAACCACACTACTGTGTTTTGCCGCGGAGAACGTAAAATGCGTCGGCTTGACATGTGGCTATGCAACGGGCGAACGAGCGAAATACACTTAGGCGCCATCTCGAGGCGGATGCAGCAAACATGAGCAAACATTAGCAAACCCTCTCGTTAAGCCTACTGCGCCGCTAATCGAGAACGTATTTCGTAAACAACGCCCATTTATCACCTGTGCGCCACTGTCGAAGCATCATCACACAAATCTAAAACGAACACGAGCATTAGTGGGGAACGAATGAGCCGAACAGTGCAGGCCGACGACTCGATAGTTCCGAAGCGGGCTGCTCTCACTTCGACTGGCGCCGCCATGTTGCCGTACGTAAGGCTCCCCTTGCGTGCGTTAGCGTTCAACGCTAAATCTCGAAAACAGCGTACGTACGTAAGAGCTCCAGCACCGTTTACGTACAGCTGTTGGTACAGCGCATGCGCAGTGTGGTGCACGCCACACTAACGCTAACTCTTTGCGTTTGCTCCTTTACTAAAACTGTCTTAGCGTATACCATACGATATAGTTGCGTACGCTAAACTAAAACTGTTGGCATGCAGAAAGTGAAGCGCCACCTCCTCTCCGCCGGCTGCAGGGTAACTGCGCCGTTGCTGGAGTCGCACCTCACATGGATGTGGTGGGAGTCAATTAATGGCCACACGCGCTGCAAGGACTCATTTCTGCGTTTGTTAGAAGCGATTGCTCGGCGCTACCCATTGTGAAGGTACACGACAAATTAGTGGAAAACAAAGCGCAGTTTTCGGAACCTTCGCTTTTGTATGAATGTTTCCCGGCATTGTTGCGCGCTTACATGGGGCTCTTGCATTGCCCAGGGGACGCTGCGGAAAAGGTGCTCAAAAGCGCCTTCTTTCCTAAAATGGGTCGTACAAAGCTCGGTCGTCTGCTTCGGAAAGCAAATTTACAATGTGGACCCGCCACTTTCGGTTGTGTTGTACCACGGCCTGCAGCGAATCGGGCGCCGAAGATTTTTTCAGGGGTGGCACGCTGCGTAAAGGCAAGAAGTTATGCAGTGCCAAATACGTGTACGCCGTTCGAGAATTAAGCGGCGAAGTTTTAGCGCGGTGTCAATCGCAAGTGAAGCGAGTCGCGTACGAAGTGGAACTTCAGGTAAGGTTTGCACGCTAGCTGCTACATTCAGGCGCATAAACGCAAGGAAATGCTTGCTATAAATGAATCCACAGCAGCGATAAGTAGGCTTCATGTGTACGGAACTGCTCGAGCACATGACGATACGCGCCGCGATGTACGAACTGCTCGAGCGCACGATCGTACGCTCCGCGACCTGCAGCGGTCTGTCGACATGCCGCGAAACGGCGGGCCTCCTGCAATCTTTGTTGACTGCATGCCGCTAAACAAGTAGTTATGCCTGCGTTGTAGTAGCGGCCATCTGTCCCTTTTAGTAACTGGTAATAACTGATGCAATGCATATGAGCTCGCACGTAACGTGCGAATCACGCTGCAGCGCGAGCTCATGCGCTGCTCGCTTGATGTAGCTTTTAGTGACAGCGATCGAACATCAATCTGCTGTAATCAATACTACCTTGCTGCGCTGCCTCAACATGCTGGCTTGAGGTCAAGTATGAGCACATTTAACTCTCTAACCTGTGCTGCTCGTAGTGGGGTAGTGAATTGTCACCAAATTAGCCCGGCCATTTGTGGTCATTTGCACACACCTGGCCACTTCACCACTTCACATCGGTCGAATTGTTTGCTGTGGCCGGGTCTCGAATCGTGAATTACCAGCCATGCCTGCTGCTATGACGGCCTGCTGTCGGGACTGTAGGTGCAAAAGACCGAAATTTAGAACGCAGATAATCACGCAAGCTTCAAGACAGGCGAAGCAGTCAGCATGGCGCGAAGTTTCGCTTACTCAGCGCGACGAACTGCAGCTATGCAGCGCGCCCGACGCTCCACTTCGTGAGGCCTTGAAGGAAAACGGTAGAATCTGATGTTGGGATTCAGGCCTTCTTGTTCAAGGCAGCCCACGATTCAGAAGTAATGACGGTGACGCCTTTTCGAGGCTGGTCTAGGTCTCTCCGGATCGGCGTCACCGATTCCTTCTGCTCCCAGCATTACGTCCCACGGCACACGGAGAGTCCGTTTTCGTTTTCATCGGGCGAGGAGGACGGGGCGCGCGGAGAGCCTTTCCTCCTCTCTGGCTTGGGCGATCCGGCGCGGCGCTGCTTGGAAGTATTGTTGTCGCGTGCTGCGGAACGATTTCGAAATGTTTTAGATGGTACTTTGTGAAATTTACGCCAGGTCCATTCATATAAGGTCGTCGGGGAAGCCTTTCGGTGCATCGGTAACTACAGTAGGCGGAAATATCTCTTGGGGGAGCAAAAATGTGATGCGCCTTATCAGCCGCGGCGTACGCACATTATCAGTCGTGGTGTGTTTATGTGTTGTGAACTATTTTGTTTATATCGGTTTTAATTCAACAAAAAAACCGGTGTCTCTGTATTAGCAGCATGAAATGGTAAATCTGCTCACTATCTGATCGCTTGGCGTAGGGAGTAAAACATAAAGCATAAGAGCGCATGCTCGTGCACGCCCAACCTAAGGCAACCACGAAACATCTAAGCGGCAGGCGCTGTCAAATTTTTGTGATGCACCGGCATCGTTCTCGCGCATCTCAAGTCTCGTAGGCTTCAAATTATCATATGTCTACGCTAGCCTTCCTGCATGAGACCGATGGCGTTGCTCAACTCAGAGATCACTGCGGTTGGTGAACCAGCACGATACATATGTGAGCTGTGCGCTTCGGCATTGCCTTTTTGGCCTGCATACAGGCATAATATATGAGAGGGTTCGCATAAAAAGAATGCGATGCCTATTTTTGAGGACAAAATTTCCGTAATACGTGTGAGTGCGTCGTAGAGAACGGAACGAACACAACCGAAAAACAAATTCCATTATCAGCCTCTTTCTCGAAAAAGTAAGAGAAAACGGGCTAACGCCGCAATACGACCTCGCATAGTCACGCCGCACAACATATATAATTATATAAACGCTGAAGCCCTATGCTTGGACCATGCGGTATATAGAGCAAAGATATCTGTAATCCAGCACCTACCACTGCTGAGCATGCTCGCGCAGTTCGTAAACAGTCCCTTTGCTGGATAAGCTTAATTCAGAATGTAAGGTATGCTGCTATTACTTGCCAAAAATATTTTATTGAGAGGCGGAAACCTCATCCATCGAACGAAGTAGTCACGCAATGTAACCTGCAGCGAGCAGTTTGAACGCTTCCACCCACGGTACCCACGGTTGTAGAACGGTACCCACGCTGTTACGATCGTCGCGTATGTTTCATGGCTCCTAAACCGCAGCTTATAAAAAGAGGATAATATTGCAATAAGGTCACATTAGTGATTGGAACATTCAGAAATACACAATTGATCTCCGAGGCTGTTTGTAGGCTCAAATATGCACGCACACATCGCGCTGCGTGTTCCGCCCACCTCAACGCCAACAGAAATTCCGGCCATGATGCCTTAAACCACTTCAGCACGTCTCACAGAAACGTTTACCACGTAGACGACGCACGTCATACTAAACAGACGGCACAACCACGAAAACAAACGCCAGAACCTACTGCCGAGCGTATACCTGCCATGCAAAAGACCGCTTTCACCTATTCGCACGCGCGAGGAAAGCAGAGACGAGGCGTGGGGCTTGGAGTCTCGGTGCCAACTGATCTTTATTCTTTGTGCGCCGGCCCTCTCTCAGCGGCCGGCTGGCTACGGTCGACTGCGGTCGGCTCTGTTACGTGCTGGCAGCACCGCGGCTTATCCACGGCATTTTTGTGTTCACTACAGCATCCCCCCCCCCCCCCCCTAGAGAGAACACGAACGGAATCAACACGACAAAACACTCGTGTGATTAGAGGTTGAGGCGATTTGGCGCATTTAGGCGTCTGCCACTGCGCGTGTGGTAGGTGCGAGTATCAGGCGTGGCTGCGTTTTTCGCCCTAGTGGAAACCGCTGCCCTGGGACGAGGCACTTTTGTATGGGTTCCAGGCGACGGGGTGGAGGTGGGTGTCATGGACTGCGTTTCCATGTACGCAGGTTTAAGTCTGCCCAACGAGACAACTTCCCGCCGCCCCCGCATTGCGACAGTGAACGTTTTCCGCCCACGAAGGAGAACCTTGAACGGCCCATCGTGCGGTGCTTGTAGTGGTCGTCGTACAGCGTCGTTCCGCAGAAAGACGTGACTACATGACTCAAGCTCGTTGCTCACGTGTGTCCTCCTCTCTGTGGGCTGTCGCGGAGGTGTAGCGCGAAGCTTGTTCATTATGTCACGGAGGCGAGATGCGTAGTCGCTGGCGGAAAAGCGAGCTTGCTGTTGGCCAGATGCAAAGAAATCACCGGGCAGACGTAGCGTCGTGCCGTAGACAAGTTTCGCAGTGCTGCAGCCGATATCTGCCTTGCACGCTGTGCGTATGCCCAAGAGCACGATAGGCAGTGCTTCCACCCAAGAGTCATGTTCACTTGCCATAAGTGCTGCTTTCAGCTGCCGGTGAAACCTCTCGACCATTCCAGTGCTCATCGGGTGGTAGGCCGTTGTTCTGATACGTGAGGCGCCGATGAGTTTCGTCAGACTGGCGAACAACGCAGACTCAAATTGGCTTCCTCTGTCCGTTGTATTGGAGGAAGGTGCACCAAAACGACATAGCCAGTGGTTGACGAAAGCGCGAGCAACAGTTTCGGCTGTCATGTCGGGAATCGGGATAGCTTGTGCCAACCGCGTGAAACGGTCGACCAAAGTGAGCAAGTACGTTTGGCCCTGGCAAGGTGTCAATGGTCCGACTATGTCCATATGGATGTGATCGAATCGAGCATCTGGCCCTGGAAACGTCTCCAATGGTGTCACCGTGTGACGCTGAACCTTGGACCGTTGACACCTAAGACACTCGCGAATCCACTGTCGGGAATGGCGGTTGATGCCAGGCCATACGAAACGTGCCGTGAGCAGCTTCTGGGTCGCCCGAATTCCTGGGTGTGAAAGCTCATCTAACGAAGCGTATACCTCCCGACGGAGGCAAGCAGGCACGAATGGTCGAGGGCTACTTGTAGATGTATCGCAACAAATGTCTCCTGCTCCGGGCAAAGGAAACCACTGTAGGATGAGTGACGTCGATGTTTTCTGCAAATGGCGCAGTTCGTCATCGTCGCGTTGAGCGGCCGCCACTTTTGCGAGGTCTATTCCTGTGTGAGTGATGGCATTTACTGGGCTGCGCGGCAGAGCATCGGTGACAGCTTTGTCTACTCCTTTTATGTGGCGAATGTCCATGGTGAATTCCGATATGTAGGACATCTGCCGCAGCTCGCGGGCTGTGTGCGTGCCGCCATCAGATTTGAGGGAGCGTAAGGCGTAGGTGAGAGGCTTGTGATCAGTCATCACAAAGAATTCCGTCCCTTCTAAGTAATGACGAAAGTGCCGGATTGTCGCGTAGACGGCCAACAGCTCGCGTCCGAAAGTGCTTCAACGCTGCTCGGTGGGTGTCATTTTCCGAGAAAAGAAAGCGATCGGTTGCCATACTGCTTTGTTGAGTTGTTGAAGGACAGCACCCACAGCTGCGTCCGAGGCGTCGACCATGACGCACTGTGGGACTCCCGGTTGCGGGCAGGCGAGAAGTGTGGCGTCGGCGAGGTTTCTCTTGATCTCTTGAAAAGCCGCTTCGGCGTCGTCCGCCCACAGCAGTTACCTAGCAGCACATTCGTGTGTCGACAGCAGGAGGTGGAGAGGGTGCAGAACGGCCGCGCACCGAGGTACGAAACGTCGGTAGTAATTTACAAGGCCAAGGAACTCGCGGAGCTGGCGCTTAGTGGTGGGTCGTGTAAACTTCTCGACAGCTTTAACCTTGTCTGGATGAGGTTGAATGCCAGAGCTTGAAACAACATGGCCAAGAAAAGTCGAGGATATGCAAAACGCCGTTGATAAAACACTGGAATGTCTGTCCGGCGTTTCGCAGGCAGAACGGCATGCGCAGGAACTCGAACATGCCGAAGGGCGTGGTTATCGCCGTCTTCGATACATCCTCTGGAGCCACAGGGATCTGATGGTACGCCCGCACGAGGTCGACCTTGGAGAAAATCGCCGCACCATGTAGGCTGCACGTGACATCATGAATGTGAGGTACCGGATAGCGGTCGGGCATGGTTTCTTGATTGAGGGCTCGATAGTCGCCACAGGGTCGCAAGTCTCCTGGTGTAGACTTCGGCACCATGTGCAGTGGAGACAGACGCCCACGGATTAGCGGACGGGCGGATTATGCCGAGCTCGAGCATGTGGTCGAATTCCTGTCGAGCTGCTTGCAGCTTTTGCGGGGACAGGCGACGTGGGCGGGCGCAAACTGGTGGGCCTGTGGTGACAATGTGGTGGCATACATTGTGATTGACGGCCGCGCCAGTTCGAGGGAATCGCCGAGGATGCCGGTGAATCGCGTAGCGCCAGGCGGTGCTACGAACGTGGGGCTGAGGGGTGGATGCCTGGATGGGTTCCCGCGCACTTCTGCTTGTGACATGAGGTCCTGTAAACGCCGGTTGCGGACATCGACAAGCAGTCCGAAGTTGCGCGAAAAGTCCGCTCCCAGACTGGCAAATTTTACGTCAGCCACGACGAAAATCTGCCGAAACGTCCTCTTGAGGCCAAGGTCCAGCGAGAGGGTGTGTTGCTCGTACGTTGGTATTGTCGTATTGTTGACAGCTGCCACGGTGCTGCGCATGGTCGTTTGCAGTCGGCTGGCGACGCCGGCACGACACTAACTTCCGCCCCTGTGTCGACTAGGAAACGAGCACCTCTTTCCCTATCGGTCAGGAAGAAAACCGATGGGCGACTGTCCGGCGGGGCGGGGGCACTGGTCACCCTCAGTGCTGGCCCGGGGCGTTTCCCTAATTTTCACAGGGCGACAAACAGTTCCGTGCAGTGTTGCCGAATTTGCGGTGGTACCAGCACACCCTACGTTGTTGTGGTTGTGATGCGGTACGCTTTCGTGGTCGCTGGTTTCCGCTCGAGTGCAGCGCTGCGACGGTGTCTGCGAGGCGAGAAATTTCCTCTCGCATCTCTTACAAGGAATTGGCGGACGGTGCGTCTGCGTGCACCGACGCGACTGTGGGCACGGCGACAACCATGAGTTTGTCGGCGAGCTCGGCCATCTTGGCAAGGTCTGTCTCGCCCGACGCCATGAGGCCTATCCGTACACTTGTGGGAAGCCTTTGCAGGAACAGTTCCTGCACTAAACGACCGTCGCTTGCTGTCGCGTAGCCGGCCAGTTGTTGCATGTGGCGTAGCAACTGGCTGGGTCAGCGGTCACCAAGTTCGGCCCCCCGCAGTAGCTGTTGGAGACGCTCGGGCTCTGTCGGTGTGACACGGGAAATCAATGTCTCTTTTAGCGTCTGGTAGGCGTTCTCGGCGGGTGGCGTTAGAGTAGGTCCCGCACCTCGCTGGCCGCCGCAGGCGGGAGGTTGCCCACCACGTGGTGGTATTTGGTGCTGTCAGCAGTGATGAGGCGTGCAGCGAACTGCGACTCAACTTGCACGAACCAGTTCCGGGTCGCCAGTCCAAAACGGAGGTAGCTTGACATCAAGTACGGCTACCGTGGGGCTGTCGGCGTCGCTTGGCTGGTTCATGGCGATCACGTCTGGGTCACCAATTATTGGCACGCGCGAGGAAAGCAGAGACGAGGCGTGGGGCTTGGACTCTCGGTGCCAACTGATCTTTATTCTTTGTGCACCGGTCCTCTCTCGGCGGCCGGCTGGCTACGGTCGACTGCGGTCGGCTCTGTTCCGCGCTGGCAGCACCGCGGCTTATCCGCGGCATTTTTGTGTTCACTACACACCCAAGCCAGTATGGCGCTGCTCATAGGCGGCGCCACTGAGTTCAGAATATGGCGGCGCCTACGAAGAAACGGTCTATAGGCTGCGGCGAGCTCGCAGCGTGGTCGGCATGGTCTGTGAGAAGTGACTAGCCTTTTCGCACTCGCAACAGGGCAGAAAAAAGCGCGAATCGACGCAAAACTTGGCCTAGAAACGTGCTTCGCCACAGCCAGGGCACAATATGACCCAGATGTCGTTTCCCGAGCCACCACCAGGCGCCGCTACTATACCTCAAACTACAGCGCAAGACGCCCATACACGGTACGGCCGCGGCGTCGCACTTCCGCGCTAAGCGACGCTCAATTCGTATTTATATATAAGCGCGAGCAGTGAGCGATGTGTTCAAAGACCAGTGCGAAAAAGCAGGCGCACACCACGTCTGTGCGCCTGCACCAAGCCGCGCCGAATCAATCCAGAGGAAACGAAAGCAGCAAAAACCAGACGCACACCAATGTGCACTCGGAAAAGCGATTGTGTAAAAGCCTAGTGCAGAAAGCAGGCGCATGTCAATCTACGCTCACAAAACCATGCGCAAATACGTAGCGAGCCGCGCCAATCGAATCCAGAAGTAAAAAAACGTGGGGGAAGTTTATAGAGTTTCTCACTATAACACTTAGAGGGAAATCTGGCGCTGCTGCGCTATGGTATGCATAGGAATGCCGGTATATTGTGGATTCGGATTGGCGTTTGGCGGCTTGTGAATGATTCTACGGATTGGATTTCGGAGGTGAGTTTCGTTTTCGTTTGTCGTTCTCCGTGCCGTTCCTTTGTCGCTGCCTGGCGTGCATCGGCCCCTGCGACCGACGACTGCGCGGTGCAGCGGTTTAAGGTGTGTATCATTCCGTTGTTACAAATATTCTAACGTGACAGTAGAGAGTTTTAGTATAGCGTAAAATCCTTGCGTTAGCGTTAGCGTGCGACGCAACGCTAACGCAAAGAAAGACTGCACTGCGCGGCACAAGGTAGTGTTTTAGAATAGCGGAACGGAGAAAAGCGTTTACGTTAACGCAAACAAATACAGCGCCATCTAGATGTAAAGACTGGAAAGCCTGGAAAGTACTGGAAAGCCAAATCCACACGAAATGCCGAGCTTATCCAATGCCGAATCCGCAAGTGTGTCCCTAAGTCAAGCTTATCGAAAGCCACAGTCGCTGCGTTAATCACGCATGTAGGTGTTTGGTTTGAGCGTTGTTTTGTCGAGAGTCGCGAAACACACCGATTAATCTTGGCATGCCGCGATCGAGTGTTCTGTGGGACCCATATTACGTGTCCTTTTTAAGTTGGGATGACATAGACGCCCTCATGCTTCGGGAATGAGAGCGACCACGCAGTTTCTACGTGTCCTCAAGATCCACTCAGCGTCGAAGCTATACCGGAGGATACGTTTCGCCGGCGATTTCGCTTCCAGAAAGCGGATTTCCCACTTCTTTCCAATTTTTTCAACGGACGCCCACCTTGACGTCCATCCGAATGGGTTCAAGGCGAAAACCTCCTTCACGAAGTTCATATCGTCGTCGTTGGTAAAACGCACACGCATTGTGACCACAGCACCGACCACACTACTGTGTTTTGCCGCGGAAAACATGACGTGCATCGGCTCCACATGCGGCTTTCCACCAAGCGAACGAGCGAAATACACTTGGGCGCCATCTCGAGGCGGCTACAGCAAACATTAGAAAACCCATAGAGTTGTTCTACTAACTCCATGAGCAAACCCTCTAGTTAAGCCTACTGCCCGGCTAATCGAGAACGTATATCGCAAACAACGCCCATTTGTCACCTGTGCGCCGCTGCCGAAGCATCATCACACAAATCTAAGGCGAACACGAGCATTAGTGGGGTAGGATAGAGCCTAGCAGTGCAGGCAGACGACTCGATAGATCCGAAGCGGGCTGCTCTCACTTCGACTGGCGCCGCCATCTTGCCGTACGTAAGGCTCCCCTTGCGTGCGTTAGCGTTCAACGCTAAATCCTGAAAATAGCGTACGTACGTAAGAGCTCCAGCAGCGTTTACGTATAGCGCATGCGCAGTGTGGTGCACGCAACGCTAACGCTAACGCTAACTCTTTGCGTTTGCTGCTTTACGCTATACTAAAACTCTCTAGTAATGTACTGTGCAAGCGATTGTGCGCGAGTTTTTTGGTCGAAGTGGAGATGGCCACTTTGCCGTGGACTCCTCGCCTCGGCTGCCGCCTGCAGGGACAGCGCACATAAACAGCTGAAGTGGTTCATTTTGAAATGATCTTGTTCTTTAAAAAAAGTCAGAGTACTGGCTTTATAGCGCTGCACCCATACATTTGTTGCGAGAAATGAAGCACTCGGCGACCCACAAAACACAAGCGTTGTGAGCAATCGTGGGACAAAGACGTCACAAAATTATTGTGCTCTGCATAGCCTTCGAAGTTTGCACAGTACGCTTTTTATGTAATGTGCCGAGGCGCTTATTGTTTTGAGGTGCTGGCCCTGTCAACGTTTGTGATAGGCATACCCTGAAAAAGACAAATGAATTCTTCGGGTGACTAGCTGTGTTAATTAAAAGGGCGGAGTGTCTAGCGGCGAATGTTCCAACACGAGAAAAGAAAATCCACTGTTCTTAATGAACCTGACTGGTGCAGCTAGGGATATCCGAAAAGCATGGCCAGCTTGAAATGGATCGCAGTGACTCTGGTTGGGCCTGTTCTAGCTTTGTGACTCAGAGGGCCTGCACATGATTTCGTGCATTTCGTGCTGCATCACTGGTGATAAACAAAAGGGAATCGCTGCACGATTCGATTCTGTCATTCGATGCTCTCGTTTACCGTGTTGTTTAATGATATACTGTTCCTGCGCAGTCGCGCTCTATCGTGGTATGAATAGTTCTTGTCGTCGCAAGTGGCTTCATCGGTAGGTACCTAAAAATAACACAAATTATTAGCCTTGCATTGGTGAGGTAAAGAGGATGGAAGTGGGTATTACCAAAATCAGTGATTTCTAATTACATCTTGTAGCCGCAGCAATATGATTAAATTTCCTGTGAGGCTCTAGCAGCTAGGCTGTCTTAGCTCAGTGTCCGTAAATCGGACTCCAAGAGCTTTGTGTGGTAACTTGTAAGACAAATTTGCTATGCCAGAATACCTAATGCAGTTCCACATGTATAAAAACTCTTACTTTGCTTTTCTTCGTTTAGAACAGTGTGTATTTCACAAAGCATTGTTCTTAAATTATAAAATATTAATATGTGAAAATTGTACTTGCCTGCTCCATGTGGCATGCCAACAACAAAGAGGCTTTAGCTCTATTGTCTATTTAACTATTGCTTTCCACTCTCTTTAGCCTACTGGGGTTAAAGCAGTGCCAAAGGCCCAGCGTTTCCCAAGGGGAACCACGAGGAGGCGAGAGCGGTGTGGCTGAACAAATCTTGCCCCTCCCCCCATTATTTTTGTAATGGCCACATAATGCAGCCACTAGGTCATTTGCATCAGAATTGGCAGAGCCACGAGTTCAGCGTCATGCAAATACACAAAAGTGTCAGCTCTTCTACTCTCTTTGCGTCAGTTGGCTCGTCACAGAAGTCAGCTATCGTCACTACACATAAAAGACTACTCTTGCCGTTTTTGCAGGAGCTGTCTCGTCACAACAATCACGGACCCTGTAACTACACAAAAGTGGCAGCTGTTGCAGTGTCTGCAGCAGCTGGGGCATTGCAGAAGTGGGGTACTGTAACTACACAAAAGGAGCAAATCTTGCTGTCCTTGCAGGAGCCGTCTCGTCACAACACTCACAGACCCTGTAACTACACAAAAGTGGCAGCTGTTGCAGCGTTTGCAGGAGCTGTGGCATCGCAGAAGTGGGTTACTGGAACTACACAACAGCAACTACTCTTGTGGTCTTTGCAGGAGCTGTCTCGTCACAACACTCACGGACCCTGTAACTACACAAAAGTGGCAGCTGTTGCAGTGCTTGCAGGAGCTGTGGCATCGCAGAAGTTGGGTACTGTAACTACACAAAAGCAACAACTCCTGCAGTCTTTGCAAGAGCTGTCTCATCACAACACTCACGGACCCTGTACCTAACAAAAGTGGCAGCTGCTGCAGTGCTTGCAGGAACTGTGGCATCGCAGAAGTGGGGTACTCTAACTACACAAAAGCAACAACTCTTGCGGTCTTTGCAGGAGCTGTCTCGCCACACCACTCACGGACCCTTTACATACACAAAAGTGGCAGCTGTTGCAGTGTTCGCAGGAGCTGTGGCATCGCAGAAGTGGGTTACTGTAACTACACAAAAGCAACAACTCTTGTGGTCTTTGCAGGAACTGTCTCGTCACAACACTCACGGACCCTGAAACTGCACAAAAGTGGCAGCTGTCGCCGTGTTTGCAGGATCTGTGGCATCGCAGAAGTGTGTTACTGTAGATACACAGAATCAACAACTCTTGCGGTCTTTGCAGGAGCTGTCTCGTCACCCCACTCACGGACCCTTTAACTACACAAAAGTCGCAGGTGTTGCAGTGTTTGCAGGAGCTGTGGCATCGCAGAAGTGGGTTACTGTAACTACACAAAAGGAACAACTCTTGTCGTCTTTGCAGGAGCTGTCTCGTCACAACACTCACAGACCCTAAACTGCACAAAAATGGTAGCTGTTGCAGTGTTTGCAGGAGCTGTGGCATCGCAGAAGTGGGTTACTTTAACTACACAAAAGCAACAACTCTTGCGGTCTTTGCAGGAGCTGTCTCGTCACAACACTCACTGGCCTTTTAACTACACAAACGTGGCAGCTTTTGCAGGGCTTTCAGGAGCAGTGGCATTGCAGAAGTGCGTTACTGTCACAACACAAAAGCAACAGCTTTTGCTGTCTTTGCAGGAGGTGTCTCGTCACAACACTCACGGACCCTTTAACTACACAAATGTGGCAGCTGTTGCAGTGTTTGCAGGAGCTGTGGCATCACAGAAGTGGGTTACTGTAACTTCGCAAAAGCATCAAATTTTGTGGTCTTTGCAGGAGCTGTCTCGTCACAACACTCACTGACCTTTTAACTACACAAAAGTGGCAACTGTTGCAGTGTTTGCAGGAGCTGTGGCATCGCAGAAGTGGGTTCTTGTAATACACAAAAGCAACAACTCTTACGGGTCTTTGCAAGAGCTGTCTCGTCACAACACTCACGGACCCTTTACCTACACAAAAGTGGCAGCTGTTGCAGTGTTTGCAGGAGCTGTGGCATCACTGAAGTGGGTTACTGTAACTTCACAAAACAACAATTTTGCGGTCTTTGCAGGAGCTGTCTCGTCACAACATTCACTGACCTTTTAACTACACAAAAGTGGCAGCTGTTGCAGTGCTTGCAGGAACTGTAGCATCGCAAAAGTGCGTTACTGTAACAAAACAAAAGCAACAGCTTTTGCTGTCTTTGCAGGAGCTGTCTCGTCACAACACTCACGGACCCTTTAACTACACAAAAGTGGCAGTTGTTGCAGTTTTTGCAGGAGCTGTGGCATCACAGAAGTGTGTTACTGTAGATACACAGAAGCAACAGCTCTTGCGGTCTTTGCAGGAGCTGTCTCGTCACAACACTCACGCACCCTGTAACTACACAAAAGTGGCAGCTGTTGCAGTGTTTGCAGGAGGCGTGGCATCGCAGAAGTGGGTTCCTGTAACACACAAAAGCAACAACTCTTACGGGTCTTTGCAAGAGCTGTCTCGTCACAACACTCACGGACCCTTTACCTATACAAAAGTGGCAGCTGTTGCAGTGTTTGGAGGAGCTGCGGCATCACAGAAGTGGGTTACTGTAACTTCACAAAAGCAACAACTTTTGCCCTCTTTGGAGGAGCTGTCTCGTCACAACACTAACTGACCTTTTAACTACACAAAAGTGGCAGCTGTTGCAGTGCTTGCAGGAACTGTGGCATCGCAGAAGTGCGGTACTGTAACTACCCAAAGCAGCAACTCTTGCAGGCTTTGCAGGAGCTGTCTCGTCACAACACTCAAGGACCCTGTAACTAACAAAAGTGGCAGCAGTTGCAGTGTTTGCAGGAGCTGTGGTATCACAGAATTGGGTTACTGTAACTTCACAAAAGCAACAACTCTTGCGGTCTTTGCAGGAGCTGTCTCGTCACCACACTCACGGTCCTTGTAACTGCACAAAAGTGGCAGCTGTTGCCGTGTTTACAGGAGCTGTGGCAGCGCGGAAGTGTGTTACTGTGAATACACAGAAGCAACAAATCTTGCGGTCTTTGCAGGAGCTGTCTCGTCACACCACTCACGGACCCTTTAATTACACAAAAGTGTCAGCTGTTGCAGTGTTTGCAGGAGCTGTGGCATCACAGAAGTGGGTTACTGTAACTACACAAAAGCAACAAATCCTGTGGCCTTTGTAGGAGCTGTCTCGTCAAAACAATCACGGGCGCTGTAACTGCTCAAAAGTGGCAGCTGTTGAAGTGTTTGCAGGAGGTGTGGCATCGCAGAAGTGGGTTCCTGTAATACACAAAAGCAACAACTCTTACGGTCTTTGCAAGAGCTGTCTCGTCACAACACTCACGGACCCTTTAACTACACAAATGTGGCAGCTCTTGCAGTGTTTGCAGGAGCTGTGGCATCACAGAAGTGGGTTACTGTAACTTCACAAAAGCAACAACTTTTGCGGTATTTGCAGGAGCTGTCTCGTCACAACAGTCACGGACCCTGTAAGTGCACAAAAGTGGCAGCTGTTGCAGTGTTTGCAGGAGCTGTGTTATCGCAGAAGTGGGTTACTGTAACTACACAAAGCAACGAATCTTGCGGTCTTTGCAGAGGCTGTCTCCTCACAACACTCACGGACCCTGTAACAGCACAAAAGTGGCAGCTGTTGCAGTGTTTGCAGGAGCTCTGGCATCACAGAATCGGGTTACTGTAACTTCACAAAAGCAGCAACTTTTGTGGTCTTTGGAGATGCTGTCTCTTCACAACACTCACTGACCTTTTAACTACACAAAAGTGGCAGCTGTTGCAGTGCTTGAAGGAACTCTGGCATCGCAGAAGTGGGGTACTGTAGCTACTGAAAAGCAACAACACTTGCAGTCTTTGCAAGAGCTGTCTCGTCACAACACTCACCGACCCTGTAACTAACAAAAGTGGCAGCTTTGCAGTGCTTGTAGGAGCTGTGGTATCACAGAAGTGGGGTACTGTAACTACACAAAAGCAGACCCTCTTGCAGTCTTTGCCGGAGCTGTCACGTCACAACACTCACGCACCCTGTTTCTACACAAAAGTGGCAGTGGTTGCAGTGTTTGCAGGAGGTGTGGCATCGCAGAAGTTGGTTCCTGTAACACACAAAAGCAGCAACCCTTGCAGTCTTCGCCGGAGCTGTCACGTCACAACACTCACGCACCCTGTAACTACAGAAAAGTGGCAGCTGTTGCAGTGTTTGCAGGAGGTGTGGCGTCGCAGAAGTGGGTTCCTGTAACACACAAAAGCAACAACTCTTACGGGTCTTTGCAAGAGCTGTCTCGTCACAACACTCACGGACCCTGTAACTGCACAAAAGTGGCAGCTGTTGCCGTGTTTGCAGGAGCTCTGGCATCGCAGAAGTGTGTTACTGTAGATACACAGAATCAACAACTCTTGCGGTCTTTGCAGGAGCTGTCTCGTCACCCCACTCACGGACCCTTTAAGTACACAAAAGTGGCAGCTGTTGCAGTGTTTGCAGGAGCTGTGGCATCGCAGAAGTGGGTTACTTTAACTACACAAAAGCAACAACTCTTCCGGTCTTCGCAGGAGCTGTCACGTCACAACACTCACGCACCCTGTAACTGCACAAAAATGGCAACTGTTGCAGTGTTCGCAGGAGGTGCGGCATCGCAGAAGTGGGTCCCTGTAACACACAAAAGCAACAACTCTTACGGGTCTTTGCAAGAGCTGTCTCGTCACACCACTCACAGACCCTTTAATTACATAAAAATGGCAGCTGTTGCAGTGTTTGCAGGAGCTGTGGTGTCGAAGAAGAGGGTTACTGTAACTTACCAAAAGCAGCAACTTTTGCGGTCTTTGCAGGAGCTATCTCGTCAATACACTCACGGTCCCTTTACCTACCAAAAAGTGGCAGCTGTTGCAGTGTTTGCAGGAGCTGTGGCATCGCAGAAGTGGGTTAGTTTACCTACACAAAAGCAACAACTCTTGCGGTGTTTGCAGAAGCTGTCTCGTCACAACACTCACGGACCCTTTACCTACACAAAAGTGGCAGCCCGTTGCACTGTTTGCAGGAGCTGTGGCATAGCAGAAATGGGTTACTTACCTACACAAAAGCAACAACTTTTGCGGTATTTGCAGGAGCTGTCTCGTCACAACACTCACGGACCCTGTAATTGCACAAAAGTGGTTGCTGTTGCAGTGTTTGTAGGAGCTGCGGCATCGCAGAAGTGGGTTACTGTAACTACACAAATCAACAAATCCGGTAGTCTTTGCAGCAGCTGTCCCGTCACAACACTCACGGACGCTGTAACTGCACAAAAGTGGCAGCTGTTGCAGTGTTTGCAGGAGCTGTGGCATCGAAGAAGTGGGTTCCTGTAATACACAAAAGCAACAACTTTTGCCGTCTTTGGAGGAGCTGTTTCGTCACAACACTAACTGACCTTTTAACTACACAAAAGTGGCAGCTGTTGCCGTGCTTGCAGGAACTGTGGCATCGCAGAAGTGCGGTACTGTAAGTACACAAAAGCAGCAACTCTTGCAGGCTTTGCAGGAGCTGTCTCGTCACAACAGTCAAGGACCCTGTAACTAACAAACGTGGCAGCTGTTGCAGTGTTTGCAGGAGCTGTGGCATCGCAGAAGTGGGTTACTGTAACTACACAAAAGCAACAAATCCTGTGGCCTTTGCAGGAGCTGTCTCGTCACAACACTCACGGACCCTTTAACTACACAAAAGTGGCAGCTGTTCCAGTGTTTGCAGGAGCTGTGGTATCCCAGAAGTGGGTTACTTTTACTATACAAAAGCAACAACTCTTGCGCTCTTTGCAGGAGCTGTCTCGTCACAACACTCAGGGACCCTGTAACTGCACAAAGTGGACGCTGGTGCAGTGTTTACAGGAGGTGTGGCATCGCAGAAGTGGGTTCCTGTAATACACGAAAGCAACAACTCTTACGGGTCTTTGCAAGAGCTGTCTCGTCACAACACTCACGGATCCTTTAACTACACAAATGTGGCAGCTGTTGCAATGTTTGCAGGAGCAGTGGCATCACAGAAGTGGGTTACTGTAACTTCACAAAGTAACAACTTTTGCGGTCTTTGCAGGAGCTGTCTCGTCACAACACTCACGGACCCTTTAACTACACAAAAGTGGCAGCTGTTCCTCTGTTTGCAGGAGCTGTGGCATCGCAGAAGTGGGTTACTGTAACTACACAAAAGCAACAACTCTTGCGGTCTTTGCAGGAGCTGTCACGTCACAACACTCACGGACAATTTAACCACACAAATGTGGCAGCTGTTGCAGTGTTTGCAGGAGCTGTGGCATCACAGAAGTGCGTTACTGTAACTTAACAAAGTAACAACTTTTGCGGTCTTTGCAGGAGCTGTCTCCTCACAACACTCACGGACCCTTTAACTACACAAAAGTGGCAGCTGTTCCTGTGTTTGCTGGAGCTGTGGCATCGCAGATGTGGGTTACTGTAACTACACAAAAGCAACAACTCTTGCGGTCTTTGCAGGAGCTGTCTCGTCACAATACTCATGGACCCTTTAACTACACAAAAGTGGCAGCAGTTGCAGTGTTTGCAGGAGCTGTGGCGTCGCAGAAGAGGGTTACTGTAACTTCACAAAAGCAACAACTTTTGTGGTCTTTGCAGGAGCTGTCTCGTCACAACACTCACGGACCATTTAACTACACAAACGTGGCAGCTGTTGCAGTGTTTGCAGGAGTTGTGGGATCGCAGGAGTGCGTTACTGTAATACACAAAAGCAACAACTTTTGCAGTCTCTGGAGGAGCTGTCTCGTCACAATACTCCCGGACCCTTTAACTACACAAAAGTGGCAGCTGTTGCAGGGTTTGCAGGAGCTGTGGCATCGCAGAAGTGGGTTAGTTTAACTACACAAAAGCAACAACTATTGCGGTCTTTGCAGGAGCTGTCTTGTCACACCACTCACGGACCCTTTACCTACACAAAGTGGCAGCTGTTGCAGTGTTTGCAGGAGCTGTGGCATCGCAGAAGTGGGTTAATGTAACTACACAAAAGCAACAACTCTTGTGGTCTTTGCAGGAGCTGTCTCGTCACAGACTCACTGACCTTTTAACTACACAAAAGTGGCAGCTGTTGCAGTGCTTTCAGGAACAGTAGCATCGCAGAAGTGGAGCACTGTACCTTCACAAAAGCAACAAATTTTGCAGTCTTTGCAAGAGCTGTCTCGTCAAAACACTCACGGACCCTGTAACTAACAAAAGTGGCAGCTGTCGCCGTGTTTGCAGGAGCTATGGCATCGCAGAAGTGTGTTACTGTAGACACACAGAATCAACAACTCTTGCGGTCATTGCAGGAGCTGTCTCGTCACCCCACTCACGGACCCTTTAACTACACAAAAGTGGCAGCTGTTGCAGTGTTTGCAGGAGCTGTGGCATCGCAGAAGTGGGTTACTTTAACTACACAAAAGCAACAACTCTTGCGGTCTTTGCAGGAGCTGTCTCGTCACAGCACTCACTGGCCTTTGAACTACACAAACGTGGCAGCTTTTGCAGTGCTTTCAGGAGCAGTGGCATTGCAGAAGTGCGTTACTGTCAGAACACAAAAGCAACAGCTTTTGCTGTCTTTGCAGGAGCTGTCTCGTCACAAGACTCACGGACCCTTTACCTACACAAATGTGGCAGCTGTTGCAGTTTTTGCAGGAGCTGTGGCATCACAGAAGTGGGTTACTGTAACTTCACAAAAGCAACAACTTTTGTGGTCTTTGCAGGAGCTGTCTCGTCACAACACTCACTGACCTTTTAACTACACAAAAGTGGCAACTGTTGCAGTGTTTGCAGGAGCTGTGGCATCGCAGAAGTGGGTTCTTGTAATACACAAAAGCAACAACTCTTACGGGTCTTTGCAAGAGCTGTCTCGTCACAACACTCACGGACCCTTTACCTACACAAAAGTGGCAGCTGTTGCAGTGTTTCCAGGAGCTGTGGCATCACTGAAGTGGGTTACTGTAACTTCACAAAACAACAACTTTTGCGGTCTTTGCAGGAGCTGTCTCGTCACAACACTCACTGACCTTTTAACTACACAAAGGTGGCAGCTGTTGCAGTGCTTGCAGGAACTGTAGCATCGCAGAAGTGCGTTCCTGTAACAAAACAAAAGCAACAGCTTTTGCTGTCTTTGCAGGAGCTGTCTCGTCACAACACTCACGGACCCTTTAACTACACAAAAGTGGCAGTTGTTGCAGTTTTTGCAGGAGCTGTGGCATCGCAGAAGTATGTTACTGTAGATACACAGAAGCAACAACTCTTGCGGTCTTTGCAGGAGCTGTCTCGTCACAACACTCAAGGACCCCGTAACTAACAAAAGTGGCAGCAGTTGCAGTGTTTGCAGGAGCTGTGGCATCACAGAAGTGGGTTACTGTAACTTCACAAAAGCAACAACTCTTGCGGTCTTTGCAGGAACGATCTCGTCACAACACTCACGGTCCTTGTAACTACACAAAAGTGGCAGCTGTTGCAGTGTTTGCAGGAGGTGTGGCATCGCAAAAGCGGGTTCCTGTAACACACAAAAGCAACAACTCTTACGGGTCTTTGCAAGAGTTGTCTCGTCACAACACTCTCGGACCCTTTACCTATACAAAAGTGGCAGCTGTTGCAGTGTTTGGAGGAGCTGTGGCATCACAGAAGTGGGTTACTATAACTTCACAAAAGCAACAACTTTTGCAGGCTTTGCAGGAGCTGTCTCGTCACAACACTCAAGGACCCCGTAACTAACAAAAGTGGCAGCAGTTGCAGTGTTTGCAGGAGCTGTGGCATCACAGAAGAGGGTTACTGTAACTTCACAAAAGCAACAACACTTGCGGTCTTTGCAGGAGGTATCTCGTCACAACACTCACGGTCCTTGTAACTGCACAAAAGTGGCAGCTGTTGCCGTGTTTACAGGAGCTGTGGCAGCGCAGAAGTGTGTTACTGTAAATACACAGAAGCAACAAATCTTGCGGTCTTTGCAGGAGCTGTCTCGTCACACCACTCACGGACCCTTTAATTACACAAAAGTGGCAGCTGTTGCAGTGTTTGCAGGAGCTGTGGCATCACAGAAGTGGGTTACTGTAACTACACAAAAGCAACAAATCCTGTGGCCTTTGTAGGAGCTGTCTCGTCACAACACTCACGGGTGCTGTAACTGCTCAAAAGTGGCAGCTGTTGAAGTGTTTGCAGGAGGTGTGGCATCGCAGAAGTGGGTTCCTGTAATACACAAAAGCAACAACTCTTACGGTCTTTGCAAGAGCTGTCTCGTCACAACACTCACGCACCCTTTAAGTACACAAACGTGGCAGCTGTTGCAGTGTTTGCAGGAGCTGTGGCATCGCAGAAGTGGGTTCCTGTAATACACGAAAGCAACAACTCTTACGGGCATTTGCAAGAGCTGTCTCGTCACAACACTCACGGACCCTTTAAGAACACAAATGTGGCAGCTCTTGCAGTGTTTGCAGGAGCTGTGGCATCACAGAAGTGGGTTACTGTAACTTCACAAAAGCAACAACTTTTGAGGTATTTGCAGGAGCTCTCTCGTCACAACACTCACGGACCCTGTAACAGCACAAAAGTGGCAGCTGTTGTAGTGTTTGCAGGAGGCGTGGCATCGCAGAAGTGGGTTCTTGTAATACACAAAAGCAACAACTCTTACGGGTCTTCGCAAGAGCTGTCTCGTCACAACACTCACGGACCATTTACCTACACAAAAGTGGCAGCTGTTGCAGTGTTTCCAGGAGCTGTGGCATACTGAAGTGGGTTACTGTATCTTCACAAAACAACAACTTTTGCGGTCTTTGCAGGAGCTGTCTCGTCACAACACTCACTGACCTTTTAACTACACAAAAGTGGCAGCTGTTGCAGTGCTTGCAGGAACTGTAGTATCGCAGAAGTGCGTTACTGTAACAAAACAAAAGCAACAGCTTTTGCTGTCTTTGCAGGAGCTGTCTCGTCACAACACTCACGGACCCTTTAACTACACAAAAGTGGCAGTTGTTGCAGTTTTTGCAGGAGCTGTGGCATCGCAGAAGTGTGTTACTGTAGGTACACAGAAGCAACAACTCTTGCGGTCTTTGCAGGAGCTGTCTCGTCACAACACTCACCTATCCTCTAACTACACAAAAGTGGCAGCTGTTGCAGTGTTTGCAGGAGGTGTGGTGTCGAAGAAGAGGGTTACTGTAACTTACCAAAAGCAGAAACTTTTGCGGTCTTTGCAGGAGCTATCTCGTCAATACACTCACGGTCCCTTTACCTACAAAAAAGTGGCAGCTGTTGCAGTGTTTGCAGGAGCAGTGGCATCGCAGAAGTGGGTTAGTTTACCTACACAAAAGCAACAGCTTTTGCTGTCTTTGCAGGAGCTGTCTCGTCACAACACTCACGGACCCTTTATCTACACAAAAGTGGCAGTTGTTGCAGTTTTTGCAGGAGCTGTGGCATCGCAGAAGTGTGTTACTGTAGATACACAGAAGCAACAACTCTTGCGGTCTTTGCAGGAGTTGTCTCGTCACAACACTCAAGGACCCCGTAACTAACAAAAGTGGCAGCAGTTGCAGTGTTTGCAGGAGCTGTGGCATCGCAGAAGTGGGTTACTGTAACTACACAAATCAACAAATCCTGTGGTCTTTGCAGTAGCTGTCCCGTCACAACACTCACGGACGCTGTAAGTGCACAAAAGTGGCAGCTGTTGCGGTGTTTGCAGGAGCTGTGGCATCGCAGAAGTGGGTTCCTGTAATATACAAAAGCAGCAACTTTTGCCCTCTTTGGAGGAGCTGTCTCGTCACAACACTAACTGACCTTTTAACTACACAAAAGTGGCAGCAGTTGCAGTGTTTGCAGGAGCTGTGGTATCACAGAAGTGGGTTACTGTAACTTCACAAAAGCAACAACTCTTGCGGTCTTTGCAGGAGCTGTCTCGTCACCACACTCACGGTCCTTGTAACTGCACAAAAGTGGCAGCTGTTGCCGTGTTTACAGGAGCTGTGGCAGCGCGGAAGTGTGTTACTGTGAATACACAGAAGCAACAAATCTTGCGGTCTTTGCAGGAGCTGTCTCGTCACACCACTCACGGACCCTTTAATTACACAAAAGTGGCAGCTGTTGCAGTGTTTGCAGGAGCTGTGGCATCACAGAAGTGGGTTACTGTAACTACACAAAAGCAACAAATCCTGTGGCCTTTGTAGGAGCTGTCTCGTCAAAACACTCACGGGCGCTGTAACTGCTCAAAAGTGGCAGCTGTTGAAGTGTTTGCAGGAGGTGTGGCATCGCAGAAGTGGGTTCCTGTAATACACAAAAGCAACAACTCTTACGGTCTTTGCAAGAGCTGTCTCGTCACAACACTCACGGACCCTTTAACTACACAAATGTGGCAGCTCTTGCAGTGTTTGCAGGAGCTGTGGCATCACAGAAGTGGGTTACTGTAACTTCACAAAAGCAACAACTTTTGCGGTATTTGCAGGAGCTGTCTCGTCACAACAGTCACGGACCCTGTAAGTGCACAAAAGTGGCAGCTGTTGCAGTGTTTGCAGGAGCTGTGTTATCGCAGAAGTGGGTTACTGTAACTACACAAAGCAACGAATCCTGCGCTCTTTGCAGAGGCTGTCTCCTCACAACACTCACGGACCCTGTAACAGCACAAAAGTGGCAGCTGTTGCAGTGTTTGCAGGAGCTCTGGCATCACAGAATCGGGTTACTGTAACTTCACAAAAGCAGCAACTTTTGTGGTTTTGGAGATGCTGTCTCTTCACAACACTCACTGACCCTTTAACTACACAGAAGTGGCAGCTGTTGCAGTGCTTGAAGGAACTCTGGCATCGCAGAAGTGGGGTACTGTAGCTACTGAAAAGCAACAACACTTGCAGTCTTTGCAAGAGCTGTCTCGTCACAACCCTCACCGACCCTGTAACTAACAAAAGTGGCAGCTTTGCAGTGCTTGTAGGAGCTGTGGTATCACAGAAGTGGGGTACTGTAACTACACAAAAGCAGACCCTCTTGCAGTCTTTGGCGGAGCTGTCACGTCACAACACTCACGCACCCTGTTTCTACACAAAAGTGGCAGTGGTTGCAGTGTTTGCAGGAGGTGTGGCATCGCAGAAGTTGGTTCCTGTAACACACAAAAGCAGCAACCCTTGCAGTCTTCGCCGGAGCTGTCATGTCACAACACTCACGCACCCTGTTTCTACACAAAAGTGGCAGTGGTTGCAGTGTTTGCAGGAGGTGTGGCATCGCAAAAGCGGGTTCCTGTAACACACAAAAGCAACAACTCTTACGGGTCTTTGCAAGAGTTGTCTCGTCACAACACTCTCGGACCCTTTACCTATACAAAAGTGGCAGCTGTTGCAGTGTTTGGAGGAGCTGTGGCATCACAGAAGTGGGTTACTATAACTTCACAAAAGCAACAACTTTTGCAGGCTTTGCAGGAGCTGTCTCGTCACAACACTCAAGGACCCCGTAACTAACAAAAGTGGCAGCAGTTGCAGTGTTTGCAGGAGCTGTGGCATCACAGAAGAGGGTTACTGTAACTTCACAAAAGCAACAACACTTGCGGTCTTTGCAGGAGGTATCTCGTCACAACACTCACGGTCCTTGTAACTGCACAAAAGTGGCAGCTGTTGCCGTGTTTACAGGAGCTGTGGCAGCGCAGAAGTGTGTTACTGTAAATACACAGAAGCAACAAATCTTGCGGTCTTTGCAGGAGCTGTCTCGTCACACCACTCACGGACCCTTTAATTACACAAAAGTGGCAGCTGTTGCAGTGTTTGCAGGAGCTGTGGCATCACAGAAGTGGGTTACTGTAACTACACAAAAGCAACAAATCCTGTGGCCTTTGTAGGAGCTGTCTCGTCACAACACTCACGGGTGCTGTAACTGCTCAAAAGTGGCAGCTGTTGAAGTGTTTGCAGGAGGTGTGGCATCGCAGAAGTGGGTTCCTGTAATACACAAAAGCAACAACTCTTACGGTCTTTGCAAGAGCTGTCTCGTCACAACACTCACGCACCCTTTAAGTACACAAACGTGGCAGCTGTTGCAGTGTTTGCAGGAGCTGTGGCATCGCAGAAGTGGGTTCCTGTAATACACGAAAGCAACAACTCTTACGGGCATTTGCAAGAGCTGTCTCGTCACAACACTCACGGACCCTTTAAGAACACAAATGTGGCAGCTCTTGCAGTGTTTGCAGGAGCTGTGGCATCACAGAAGTGGGTTACTGTAACTTCACAAAAGCAACAATTTTTGAGGTATTTGCAGGAGCTCTCTCGTCACAACACTCACGGACCCTGTAACAGCACAAAAGTGGCAGCTGTTGTAGTGTTTGCAGGAGGCGTGGCATCGCAGAAGTGGGTTCTTGTAATACACAAAAGCAACAACTCTTACGGGTCTTCGCAAGAGCTGTCTCGTCACAACACTCACGGACCATTTACCTACACAAAAGTGGCAGCTGTTGCAGTGTTTCCAGGAGCTGTGGCATACTGAAGTGGGTTACTGTATCTTCACAAAACAACAACTTTTGCGGTCTTTGCAGGAGCTGTCTCGTCACAACACTCACTGACCTTTTAACTACACAAAAGTGGCAGCTGTTGCAGTGCTTGCAGGAACTGTAGTATCGCAGAAGTGCGTTACTGTAACAAAACAAAAGCAACAGCTTTTGCTGTCTTTGCAGGAGCTGTCTCGTCACAACACTCACGGACCCTTTAACTACACAAAAGTGGCAGTTGTTGCAGTTTTGCAGGAGCTGTGGCATCGCAGAAGTGTGTTACTGTAGGTACACAGAAGCAACAACTCTTGCGGTCTTTGCAGGAGCTGTCTCGTCACAACACTCACGCATCCTCTAACTACACAAAAGTGGCAGCTGTTGCAGTGTTTGCAGGAGGTGTGGTGTCGAAGAAGAGGGTTACTGTAACTTACCAAAAGCAGAAACTTTTGCGGTCTTTGCAGGAGCTATCTCGTCAATACACTCACGGTCCCTTTACCTACAAAAAAGTGGCAGCTGTTGCAGTGTTTGCAGGAGCAGTGGCATCGCAGAAGTGGGTTAGTTTACCTACACAAAAGCAACAGCTTTTGCTGTCTTTGCAGGAGCTGTCTCGTCACAACACTCACGGACCCTTTATCTACACAAAAGTGGCAGTTGTTGCAGTTTTTGCAGGAGCTGTGGCATCGCAGAAGTGTGTTACTGTAGATACACAGAAGCAACAACTCTTGCGGTCTTTGCAGGAGTTGTCTCGTCACAACACTCAAGGACCCCGTAACTAACAAAAGTGGCAGCAGTTGCAGTGTTTGCAGGAGCTGTGGCATCGCAGAAGTGGGTTACTGTAACTACACAAATCAACAAATCCTGTGGTCTTTGCAGTAGCTGTCCCGTCACAACACTCACGGACGCTGTAAGTGCACAAAAGTGGCAGCTGTTGCGGTGTTTGCAGGAGCTGTGGCATCGCAGAAGTGGGTTCCTGTAATATACAAAAGCAGCAACTTTTGCCCTCTTTGGAGGAGCTGTCTCGTCACAACACTAACTGACCTTTTAACTACACAAAAGTGGCAGCAGTTGCAGTGTTTGCAGGAGCTGTGGTATCACAGAAGTGGGTTACTGTAACTTCACAAAAGCAACAACTCTTGCGGTCTTTGCAGGAGCTGTCTCGTCACCACACTCACGGTCCTTGTAACTGCACAAAAGTGGCAGCTGTTGCCGTGTTTACAGGAGCTGTGGCAGCGCGGAAGTGTGTTACTGTGAATACACAGAAGCAACAAATCTTGCGGTCTTTGCAGGAGCTGTCTCGTCACACCACTCACGGACCCTTTAATTACACAAAAGTGGCAGCTGTTGCAGTGTTTGCAGGAGCTGTGGCATCACAGAAGTGGGTTACTGTAACTACACAAAAGCAACAAATCCTGTGGCCTTTGTAGGAGCTGTCTCGTCAAAACACTCACGGGCGCTGTAACTGCTCAAAAGTGGCAGCTGTTGAAGTGTTTGCAGGAGGTGTGGCATCGCAGAAGTGGGTTCCTGTAATACACAAAAGCAACAACTCTTACGGTCTTTGCAAGAGCTGTCTCGTCACAACACTCACGGACCCTTTAACTACACAAATGTGGCAGCTCTTGCAGTGTTTGCAGGAGCTGTGGCATCACAGAAGTGGGTTACTGTAACTTCACAAAAGCAACAACTTTTGCGGTATTTGCAGGAGCTGTCTCGTCACAACAGTCACGGACCCTGTAAGTGCACAAAAGTGGCAGCTGTTGCAGTGTTTGCAGGAGCTGTGTTATCGCAGAAGTGGGTTACTGTAACTACACAAAGCAACGAATCTTGCGCTCTTTGCAGAGGCTGTCTCCTCACAACACTCACGGACCCTGTAACAGCACAAAAGTGGCAGCTGTTGCAGTGTTTGCAGGAGCTCTGGCATCACAGAATCGGGTTACTGTAACTTCACAAAAGCAGCAACTTTTGTGGTTTTGGAGATGCTGTCTCTTCACAACACTCACTGACCCTTTAACTACACAGAAGTGGCAGCTGTTGCAGTGCTTGAAGGAACTCTGGCATCGCAGAAGTGGGGTACTGTAGCTACTGAAAAGCAACAACACTTGCAGTCTTTGCAAGAGCTGTCTCGTCACAACCCTCACCGACCCTGTAACTAACAAAAGTGGCAGCTTTGCAGTGCTTGTAGGAGCTGTGGTATCACAGAAGTGGGGTACTGTAACTACACAAAAGCAGACCCTCTTGCAGTCTTTGGCGGAGCTGTCACGTCACAACACTCACGCACCCTGTTTCTACACAAAAGTGGCAGTGGTTGCAGTGTTTGCAGGAGGTGTGGCATCGCAGAAGTTGGTTCCTGTAACACACAAAAGCAGCAACCCTTGCAGTCTTCGCCGGAGCTGTCATGTCACAACACTCACGCACCCTGTAACTACACAAAAGTGGCAGCTGTTGCAGTGTTTGCAGGAGGTGTGGCATCGCAGAAGTGGGTTCCTGTAACACACAAAAGCAACAACTCTTACGGGTCTTTGCAAGAGCTGTCTCGTCACAACACTCACGGACCCTGTAACTGCACAAAAGTGGCAGCTGTTGCCGTGTTTGCAGGAGCTGTGGCATCGCAGAAGTGTGTTACTGTAGATACACAGAATCAACAACTCTTGCGGTCTTTGCAGGAGCTGTCTCGTCACCCCACTCACGGACCCTTTAAGTACACAAAAGTGGCAGCTGTTGCAGTGTTTGCAGGAGCTGTGGCATCGCAGAAGTGGGTTACTTTAACTACACAAAAGCAACAACTCTTGCGGTCTTCGCAGGAGCTGTCACGTCACAACACTCACGCACCCTGTAACTGCACAAAAGCGGCAACTGTTGCAGTGTTCGCAGGAGGTGCGGCATCGCAGAAGTGGGTCCCTGTAACACACAAAAGCAACAACTCTTACGGGTCTTTGCAAGAGCTGTCTCGTCACACCACTCACAGACCCTTTAATTACATAAAAATGGCAGCTGTTGCAGTGTTTGCAGGAGCTGTGGTGTCGAAGAAGAGGGTTACTGTAACTTACCAAAAGCAGCAACTTTTGCGGTCTTTGCAGGAGCTATCTCGTTAATACACTCACGGTCCCTTTACCTACAAAAAAGTGGCAGCTGTTGCAGTGTTTGCAGGAGCTGTGGCATCGCAGAAGTGGGTTAGTTTACCTACACAAAAGCAACAACTCTTGCGGTGTTTGCAGGAGCTGTCTCGTCACAACACTCACGGACCCTTTACCTACACAAAAGTGGCAGCCCGTTGCACTGTTTGCAGGAGCTGTGGCATAGCAGAAATGGGTTACTTACCTACACAAAAGCAAACCCTTTTGCGGTATTTGCAGGAGCTGTCTCGTCACAACACTCACGGACCCTGTAATTGCACAAAAGTGGTTGCTGTTGCAGTGTTTGTAGGAGCTGCGGCATCGCAGAAGTGGGTTACTGTAACTACACAAATCAACAAATCCTGTGGTCTTTGCAGCAGCTGTCCCGTCACAACACTCACGGACGCTGTAACTGCACAAAAGTGGCAGCTGTTGCAGTGTTTGCAGGAGCTGTGGCATCGAAGAAGTGGGTTCCTGTAATACACAAAAGCAACAACTTTTGCCGTCTTTGGAGGAGCTGTTTCGTCACAACACTAACTGACCTTTTAACTACACAAAAGTGGCAGCTGTTGCCGTGCTTGCAGGAACTGTGGCATCGCAGAAGTGCGGTACTGTAAGTACACAAAAGCAGCAACTCTTGCAGGCTTTGCAGGAGCTGTCTCGTCACAACAGTCAAGGACCCTGTAACTAACAAACGTGGCAGCTGTTGCAGTGTTTGCAGGAGCTGTGGCATCGCAGAAGTGGGTTACTGTAACTACACAAAAGCAACAAATCCTGTGGCCTTTGCAGGAGCTGTCTCGTCACAACACTCACGGACCCTTTAACTACACAAAAGTGGCAGCTGTTCCAGTGTTTGCAGGAGCTGTGGTATCCCAGAAGTGGGTTACTTTTACTATACAAAAGCAACAACTCTTGCGCTCTTTGCAGGAGCTGTCTCGTCACAACACTCAGGGACCCTGTAACTGCACAAAGTGGACGCTGGTGCAGTGTTTACAGGAGGTTTGGCATCGAAGAAGTGGGTTCCTGTAATACACGAAAGCAACAACTCTTACGGGTCTTTGCAAGAGCTGTCTCGTCACAACACTCACGGATCCTTTAACTACACAAATGTGGCAGCTGTTGCAATGTTTGCAGGAGCTGTGGCATCACAGAAGTGGGTTACTGTAACTTCACAAAGTAACAACTTTTGCGGTCTTTGCAGGAGCTGTCTCGTCACAACACTCACGGACCCTTTAACTACACAAAAGTGGCAGCTGTTCCTCTGTTTGCAGGAGCTGTGGCATCGCAGAAGTGGGTTACTGTAACTACACAAAAGCAACAACTCTTGCGGTCTTTGCAGGAGCTGTCACGTCACAACACTCACGGACAATTTAACCACACAAATGTGGCAGCTGTTGCAGTGTTTGCAGGAGCTGTGGCATCACAGAAGTGCGTTACTGTAACTTAACAAAGTAACAACTTTTGCGGTCTTTGCAGGAGCTGTCTCCTCACAACACTCACGGACCCTTTAACTACACAAAAGTGGCAGCTGTTCCTGTGTTTGCTGGAGCTGTGGCATCGCAGATGTGGGTTACTGTAACTATACAAAAGCAACAACTCTTGCGGTCTTTGCAGGAGCTGTCTCGTCATAATACTCATGGACCCTTTAACTACACAAAAGTGGCAGCAGTTGCAGTGTTTGCAGGAGCTGTGGCGTCGCAGAAGAGGGTTACTGTAACTTCACAAAAGCAACAACTTTTGTGGTCTTTGCAGGAGCTGTCTCGTCACAACACTCACGGACCATTTAACTACACAAACGTGGCAGCTGTTGCAGTGTTTGCAGGAGTTGTGGGATCGCAGGAGTGCGTTACTGTAATACACAAAAGCAACAACTTTTGCAGTCTCTGGAGGAGCTGTCTCGTCACAATACTCCCGGACCCTTTAACTACACAAAAGTGGCAGCTGTTGCAGGGTTTGCAGGAGCTGTGGCATCGCAGAAGTGGGTTAGTTTAACTACACAAAAGCAACAACTATTGCGGTCTTTGCAGGAGCTGTCTTGTCACACCACTCACGGACCCTTTACCTACAGAAAGTGGCAGCTGTTGCAGTGTTTGCAGGAGCTGTGGCATCGCAGAAGTGGGTTAATGTAACTACACAAAAGCAACAACTCTTGTGGTCTTTGCAGGAGCTGTCTCGTCACAGACTCACTGACCTTTTAACTACACAAAAGTGGCAGCTGTTGCAGTGCTTTCAGGAACAGTAGCATCGCAGAAGTGGAGCACTGTACCTTCACAAAAGCAACAAATTTTGCAGTCTTTGCAAGAGCTGTCTCGTCAAAACACTCACGGACCCTGTAACTAACAAAAGTGGCAGCTGTCGCCGTGTTTGCAGGAGCTATGGCATCGCAGAAGTGTGTTACTGTAGACACACAGAATCAACAACTCTTGCGGTCATTGCAGGAGCTGTCTCGTCACCCCACTCACGGACCCTTTAACTACACAAAAGTGGCAGCTGTTGCAGTGTTTGCAGGAGCTGTGGCATCGCAGAAGTGGGTTACTTTAACTACACAAAAGCAACAACTCTTGCGGTCTTTGCAGGAGCTGTCTCGTCACAGCACTCACTGGCCTTTGAACTACACAAACGTGGCAGCTTTTGCAGTGCTTTCAGGAGCAGTGGCATTGCAGAAGTGCGTTACTGTCAGAACACAAAAGCAACACAGCTTTTGCTGTCTTTGCAGGAGCTGTCTCGTCACAAGACTCACGGACCCTTTACCTACATAAATGTGGCAGCTGTTGCAGTTTTTGCAGGAGCTGTGGCATCACAGAAGTGGGTTACTGTAACTTCACAAAAGCAACAACTTTTGTGGTCTTTGCAGGAGCTGTCTCGTCACAACACTCACTGACCTTTTAACTACACAAAAGTGGCAACTGTTGCAGTGTTTGCAGGAGCTGTGGCATCGCAGAAGTGGGTTCTTGTAATACACAAAAGCAACAACTCTTACGGGTCTTTGCAAGAGCTGTCTCGTCACAACACTCACGGACCCTTTACCTACACAAAAGTGGCAGCTGTTGCCGTGCTTGCAGGAACTGTGGCATCGCAGAAGTGCGGTACTGTAAGTACACAAAAGCAGCAACTCTTGCAGGCTTTGCAGGAGCTGTCTCGTCACAACAGTCAAGGACCCTGTAACTAACAAACGTGGCAGCTGTTGCAGTGTTTGGGGGAGCTGTGGCATCGCAGAAGTGGGTTACTGTAACTACACAAAAGCAACAAATCTGTGGCCTTTGCAGGAGCTGTCTCGTCACAACACTCACGGACCCTTTAACTACACAAAAGTGGCAGCTGTTCCAGTGTTTGCAGGAGCTGTGGTATCCCAGAAGTGGGTTACTTTACTATACAAAAGCAACAACTCTTGCGCTCTTTGCAGGAGCTGTCTCGTCACAACACTCAGGGACCCTGTAACTGCAAAAAGTGGACGCTGGTGCAGTGTTTACAGGAGGTGTGGCATCGCAGAAGTGGGTTCCTGTAATACACGAAAGCAACAACTCTTACGGGTCTTTGCAAGAGCTGTCTCGTCACAACACTCACGGATCCTTTAACTACACAAATGTGGCAGCTGTTGCAATGTTTGCAGGAGCTGTGGCATCACAGAAGTGGGTTACTGTAACTTCACAAAGTAACAACTTTTGCGGTCTTTGCAGGAGCTGTCTCGTCACAACACTCACGGACCCTTTAACTACACAAAAGTGGCAGCTGTTCCTCTGTTTGCAGGAGCTGTTGCATCGCAGAAGTGGGTTACTGTAACTACACAAAAGCAACAACTCTTGCGGTCTTTGCAGGAGCTGTCACGTCACAACACTCACGGACAATTTAACCACACAAATGTGGCAGCTGTTGCAGTGTTTGCAGGAGCTGTGGCATCACAGAAGTGCGTTACTGTAACTTAACAAAGTAACAACTTTTGCGGTCTTTGCAGGAGCTGTCTCCTCACAACACTCACGGACCCTTTAACTACACAAAAGTGGCAGCTGTTCCTGTGTTTGCTGGAGCTGTGGCATCGCAGATGTGGGTTACTGTAACTACACAAAAGCAACAACTCTTGCGGTCTTTGCAGGAGCTGTCTCGTCACAATACTCATGGACCCTTTAACTACACAAAAGTGGCAGCAGTTGCAGTGTTTGCAGGAGCTGTGGCGTCGCAGAAGAGGGTTACTGTAACTTCACAAAAGCAACAACTTTTGTGGTCTTTGCAGGAGCTGTCTCGTCACAACACTCACGGACCATTTAACTACACAAACGTGGCAGCTGTTGCAGTGTTTGCAGGAGTTGTGGGATCGCAGGAGTGCGTTACTGTAATACACAAAAGCAACAACTTTTGCAGTCTCTGGAGGAGCTGTCTTGTCACAATACTCCCGGACCCTTTAACTACACAAAAGTGGCAGCTGTTGCAGGGTTTGCAGGAGCTGTGGCATCGCAGAAGTGGGTTAGTTTAACTACACAAAAGCAACAACTATTGCGGTCTTTGCAGGAGCTGTCTTGTCACACCACTCACGGACCCTTTACCTACACAAAGTGGCAGCTGTTGCAGTGTTTGCAGGAGCTGTGGCATCGCAGAAGTGGGTTAATGTAACTACACAAAAGCAACAACTCTTGTGGTCTTTGCAGGAGCTGTCTCGTCACAGACTCACTGACCTTTTAACTACACAAAAGTGGCAGCTGTTGCAGTGCTTTCAGGAACAGTAGCATCGCAGAAGTGGAGCACTGTACCTTCACAAAAGCAACAAATTTTGCAGTCTTTGCAAGAGCTGTCTCGTCAAAACACTCACGGACCCTGTAACTAACAAAAGTGGCAGCTGTCGCCGTGTTTGCAGGAGCTATGGCATCGCAGAAGTGTGTTACTGTAGACACACAGAATCAACAACTCTTGCGGTCATTGCAGGAGCTGTCTCGTCACCCCACTCACGGACCCTTTAACTACACAAAAGTGGCAGCTGTTGCAGTGTTTGCAGGAGCTGTGGCATCGCAGAAGTGGGTTACTTTACCTACACAAAAGCAACAACTCTTGCGGTCTTTGCAGGAGCTGTCTCGTCACAGCACTCACTGGTCTTTGAACTACACAAACGTGGCAGCTTTTGCAGTGCTTTCAGGAGCAGTGGCATTGCAGAAGTGCGTTACTGTCAGAACACAAAAGCAACAGCTTTTGCTGTCTTTGCAGGAGCTGTCTCGTCACAAGACTCACGGACCCTTTACCTACATAAATGTGGCAGCTGTTGCAGTTTTTGCAGGAGCTGTGGCATCACAGAAGTGGGTTACTGTAACTTAACAAAAGCAACCACTTTTGTGGTCTTTGCAGGAGCTGTCTCGTCACAACACTCACGGACCCTTTAACTACACAAAAGTGGCAGCTGTTCCAGTGTTTGCAGGAGCTGTGGTATCCCAGAAGTGGGTTACTTTTACTATACAAAAGCAACAACTCTTGCGCTCTTTGCAGGAGCTGTCTCGTCACAACACTCAGGGACCCTGTAACTGCACAAAGTGGACGCTGGTGCAGTGTTTACAGGAGGTGTGGCATCGCAGAAGTGGGTTCCTGTAATACACGAAAGCAACAACTCTTACGGGTCTTTGCAAGAGCTGTCTCGTCACAACACTCACGGATCCTTTAACTACACAAATGTGGCAGCTGTTGCAATGTTTGCAGGAGCAGTGGCATCACAGAAGTGGGTTACTGTAACTTCACAAAGTAACAACTTTTGCGGTCTTTGCAGGAGCTGTCTCGTCACAACACTCACGGACCCTTTAACTACACAAAAGTGGCAGCTGTTCCTCTGTTTGCAGGAGCTGTGGCATCGCAGAAGTGGGTTACTGTAACTACACAAAAGCAACAACTCTTGCGGTCTTTGCAGGAGCTGTCACGTCACAACACTCACGGACAATTTAACCACACAAATGTGGCAGCTGTTGCAGTGTTTGCAGGAGCTGTGGCATCACAGAAGTGCGTTACTGTAACTTAACAAAGTAACAACTTTTGCGGTCTTTGCAGGAGCTGTCTCCTCACAACACTCACGGACCCTTTAACTACACAAAAGTGGCAGCTGTTCCTGTGTTTGCAGGAGCTGTGGCATCGCAGAAGTGGGTTAGTTTAACTACACAAAAGCAACAACTATTGCGGTCTTTGCAGGAGCTGTCTTGTCACACCACTCACGGACCCTTTACCTACAGAAAGTGGCAGCTGTTGCAGTGTTTGCAGGAGCTGTGGCATCGCAGAAGTGGGTTAATGTAACTACACAAAAGCAACAACTCTTGTGGTCTTTGCAGGAGCTGTCTCGTCACAGACTCACTGACCTTTTAACTACACAAAAGTGGCAGCTGTTGCAGTGCTTTCAGGAACAGTAGCATCGCAGAAGTGGAGCACTGTACCTTCACAAAAGCAACAAATTTTGCAGTCTTTGCAAGAGCTGTCTCGTCAAAACACTCACGGACCCTGTAACTAACAAAAGTGGCAGCTGTCGCCGTGTTTGCAGGAGCTATGGCATCGCAGAAGTGTGTTACTGTAGACACACAGAATCAACAACTCTTGCGGTCATTGCAGGAGCTGTCTCGTCACCCCACTCACGGACCCTTTAACTACACAAAAGTGGCAGCTGTTGCAGTGTTTGCAGGAGCTGTGGCATCGCAGAAGTGGGTTACTTTAACTACACAAAAGCAACAACTCTTGCGGTCTTTGCAGGAGCTGTCTCGTCACAGCACTCACTGGCCTTTGAACTACACAAACGTGGCAGCTTTTGCAGTGCTTTCAGGAGCAGTGGCATTGCAGAAGTGCGTTACTGTCAGAACACAAAAGCAACAGCTTTTGCTGTCTTTGCAGGAGCTGTCTCGTCACAAGACTCACGGACCCTTTACCTACATAAATGTGGCAGCTGTTGCAGTTTTTGCAGGAGCTGTGGCATCACAGAAGTGGGTTACTGTAACTTCACAAAGCAACAACTTTTGTGGTCTTTGCAGGAGCTGTCTCGTCACAACACTCACTGACCTTTTAACTACACAAAAGTGGCAACTGTTGCAGTGTTTGCAGGAGCTGTGGCATCGCAGAAGTGGGTTCTTGTAATACACAAAAGCAACAACTCTTACGGGTCTTTGCAAGAGCTGTCTCGTCACAACACTCACGGACCCTTTACCTACACAAAAGTGGCAGCTGTTGCCGTGCTTGCAGGAACTGTGGCATCGCAGAAGTGCGGTACTGTAAGTACACAAAAGCAGCAACTCTTGCAGGCTTTGCAGGAGCTGTCTCGTCACAACAGTCAAGGACCCTGTAACTAACAAACGTGGCAGCTGTTGCAGTGTTTGGGGGAGCTGTGGCATCGCAGAAGTGGGTTACTGTAACTACACAAAAGCAACAAATCCTGTGGCCTTTGCAGGAGCTGTCTCGTCACAACACTCACGGACCCTTTAACTACACAAAAGTGGCAGCTGTTCCAGTGTTTGCAGGAGCTGTGGTATCCCAGAAGTGGGTTACTTTTACTATACAAAAGCAACAACTCTTGCGCTCTTTGCAGGAGCTGTCTCGTCACAACACTCAGGGACCCTGTAACTGCACAAAGTGGACGCTGGTGCAGTGTTTACAGGAGGTGTGGCATCGCAGAAGTGGGTTCCTGTAATACACGAAAGCAACAACTCTTACGGGTCTTTGCAAGAGCTGTCTCGTCACAACACTCACGGATCCTTTAACTACACAAATGTGGCAGCTGTTGCAATGTTTGCAGGAGCTGTGGCATCACAGAAGTGGGTTACTGTAACTTCACAAAGTAACAACTTTTGCGGTCTTTGCAGGAGCTGTCTCGTCACAACACTCACGGACCCTTTAACTACACAAAAGTGGCAGCTGTTCCTCTGTTTGCAGGAGCTGTTGCATCGCAGAAGTGGGTTACTGTAACTACACAAAAGCAACAACTCTTGCGGTCTTTGCAGGAGCTGTCACGTCACAACACTCACGGACAATTTAACCACACAAATGTGGCAGCTGTTGCAGTGTTTGCAGGAGCTGTGGCATCACAGAAGTGCGTTACTGTAACTTAACAAAGTAACAACTTTTGCGGTCTTTGCAGGAGCTGTCTCCTCACAACACTCACGGACCCTTTAACTACACAAAAGTGGCAGCTGTTCCTGTGTTTGCTGGAGCTGTGGCATCGCAGATGTGGGTTACTGTAACTACACAAAAGCAACAACTCTTGCGGTCTTTGCAGGAGCTGTCTCGTCACAATACTCATGGACCCTTTAACTACACAAAAGTGGCAGCAGTTGCAGTGTTTGCAGGAGCTGTGGCGTCGCAGAAGAGGGTTACTGTAACTTCACAAAAGCAACAACTTTTGTGGTCTTTGCAGGAGCTGTCTCGTCACAACACTCACGGACCATTTAACTACACAAACGTGGCAGCTGTTGCAGTGTTTGCAGGAGTTGTGGGATCGCAGGAGTGCGTTACTGTAATACACAAAAGCAACAACTTTTGCAGTCTCTGGAGGAGCTGTCTTGTCACAATACTCCCGGACCCTTTAACTACACAAAAGTGGCAGCTGTTGCAGGGTTTGCAGGAGCTGTGGCATCGCAGAAGTGGGTTAGTTTAACTACACAAAAGCAACAACTATTGCGGTCTTTGCAGGAGCTGTCTTGTCACACCACTCACGGACCCTTTACCTACACAAAGTGGCAGCTGTTGCAGTGTTTGCAGGAGCTGTGGCATCGCAGAAGTGGGTTAATGTAACTACACAAAAGCAACAACTCTTGTGGTCTTTGCAGGAGCTGTCTCGTCACAGACTCACTGACCTTTTAACTACACAAAAGTGGCAGCTGTTGCAGTGCTTTCAGGAACAGTAGCATCGCAGAAGTGGAGCACTGTACCTTCACAAAAGCAACAAATTTTGCAGTCTTTGCAAGAGCTGTCTCGTCAAAACACTCACGGACCCTGTAACTAACAAAAGTGGCAGCTGTCGCCGTGTTTGCAGGAGCTATGGCATCGCAGAAGTGTGTTACTGTAGACACACAGAATCAACAACTCTTGCGGTCATTGCAGGAGCTGTCTCGTCACCCCACTCACGGACCCTTTAACTACACAAAAGTGGCAGCTGTTGCAGTGTTTGCAGGAGCTGTGGCATCGCAGAAGTGGGTTACTTTACCTACACAAAAGCAACAACTCTTGCGGTCTTTGCAGGAGCTGTCTCGTCACAGCACTCACTGGTCTTTGAACTACACAAACGTGGCAGCTTTTGCAGTGCTTTCAGGAGCAGTGGCATTGCAGAAGTGCGTTACTGTCAGAACACAAAAGCAACAGCTTTTGCTGTCTTTGCAGGAGCTGTCTCGTCACAAGACTCACGGACCCTTTACCTACATAAATGTGGCAGCTGTTGCAGTTTTTGCAGGAGCTGTGGCATCACAGAAGTGGGTTACTGTAACTTAACAAAAGCAACCACTTTTGTGGTCTTTGCAGGAGCTGTCTCGTCACAACACTCACGGACCCTTTAACTACACAAAAGTGGCAGCTGTTCCAGTGTTTGCAGGAGCTGTGGTATCCCAGAAGTGGGTTACTTTTACTATACAAAAGCAACAACTCTTGCGCTCTTTGCAGGAGCTGTCTCGTCACAACACTCAGGGACCCTGTAACTGCACAAAGTGGACGCTGGTGCAGTGTTTACAGGAGGTGTGGCATCGCAGAAGTGGGTTCCTGTAATACACGAAAGCAACAACTCTTACGGGTCTTTGCAAGAGCTGTCTCGTCACAACACTCACGGATCCTTTAACTACACAAATGTGGCAGCTGTTGCAATGTTTGCAGGAGCAGTGGCATCACAGAAGTGGGTTACTGTAACTTCACAAAGTAACAACTTTTGCGGTCTTTGCAGGAGCTGTCTCGTCACAACACTCACGGACCCTTTAACTACACAAAAGTGGCAGCTGTTCCTCTGTTTGCAGGAGCTGTGGCATCGCAGAAGTGGGTTACTGTAACTACACAAAAGCAACAACTCTTGCGGTCTTTGCAGGAGCTGTCACGTCACAACACTCACGGACAATTTAACCACACAAATGTGGCAGCTGTTGCAGTGTTTGCAGGAGCTGTGGCATCACAGAAGTGCGTTACTGTAACTTAACAAAGTAACAACTTTTGCGGTCTTTGCAGGAGCTGTCTCCTCACAACACTCACGGACCCTTTAACTACACAAAAGTGGCAGCTGTTCCTGTATTTGCTGGAGCTGTGGCATCGCAGATGTGGGTTACTGTAACTACACAAAAGCAACAACTCTTGCGGTCTTTGCAGGAGCTGTCTCGTCACAATACTCATGGACCCTTTAACTACACAAAAGTGGCAGCAGTTGCAGTGTTTGCAGGAGCTGTGGCGTCGCAGAAGAGGGTTACTGTAACTTCACAAAAGCAACAACTTTTGTGGTCTTTGCAGGAGCTGTCTCGTCACAACACTCACGGACCATTTAACTACACAAACGTGGCAGCTGTTGCAGTGTTTGCAGGAGTTGTGGGATCGCAGGAGTGCGTTACTGTAATACACAAAAGCAACAACTTTTGCAGTCTCTGGAGGAGCTGTCTCGTCACAATACTCCCGGACCCTTTAACTACACAAAAGTGGCAGCTGTTGCAGGGTTTGCAGGAGCTGTGGCATCGCAGAAGTGGGTTAGTTTAACTACACAAAAGCAACAACTATTGCGGTCTTTGCAGGAGCTGTCTTGTCACACCACTCACGGACCCTTTACCTACACAAAGTGGCAGCTGTTGCAGTGTTTGCAGGAGCTGTGGCATCGCAGAAGTGGGTTAATGTAACTACACAAAAGCAACAACTCTTGTGGTCTTTGCAGGAGCTGTCTCGTCACAGACTCACTGACCTTTTAACTACACAAAAGTGGCAGCTGTTGCAGTGCTTTCAGGAACAGTAGCATCGCAGAAGTGGAGCACTGTACCTTCACAAAAGCAACAAATTTTGCAGTCTTTGCAAGAGCTGTCTCGTCAAAACACTCACGGACCCTGTAACTAACAAAAGTGGCAGCTGTCGCCGTGTTTGCAGGAGCTATGGCATCGCAGAAGTGTGTTACTGTAGACACACAGAATCAACAACTCTTGCGGTCATTGCAGGAGCTGTCTCGTCACCCCACTCACGGACCCTTTAACTACACAAAAGTGGCAGCTGTTGCAGTGTTTGCAGGAGCTGTGGCATCGCAGAAGTGGGTTACTTTAACTACACAAAAGCAACAACTCTTGCGGTCTTTGCAGGAGCTGTCTCGTCACAGCACTCACTGGCCTTTGAACTACACAAACGTGGCAGCTTTTGCAGTGCTTTCAGGAGCAGTGGCATTGCAGAAGTGCGTTACTGTCAGAACACAAAAGCAACAGCTTTTGCTGTCTTTGCAGGAGCTGTCTCGTCACAAGACTCACGGACCCTTTACCTACACAAATGTGGCAGCTGTTGCAGTTTTTGCAGGAGCTGTGGCATCACAGAAGTGGGTTACTGTAACTTCACAAAAGCAACAACTTTTGTGGTCTTTGCAGGAGCTGTCTCGTCACAACACTCACTGACCTTTTAACTACACAAAAGTGGCAACTGTTGCAGTGTTTGCAGGAGCTGTGGCATCGCAGAAGTGGGTTCTTGTAATACACAAAAGCAACAACTCTTACGGGTCTTTGCAAGAGCTGTCTCGTCACAACACTCACGGACCCTTTACCTACACAAAAGTGGCAGCTGTTGCAGTGTTTCCAGGAGCTGTGGCATCACTGAAGTGGGTTACTGTAACTTCACAAAACAACAACTTTTGCGGTCTTTGCAGGAGCTGTCTCGTCACAACACTCACTGACCTTTTAACTACACAAAGGTGGCAGCTGTTGCAGTGCTTGCAGGAACTGTAGCATCGCAGAAGTGCGTTCCTGTAACAAAACAAAAGCAACAGCTTTTGCTGTCTTTGCAGGAGCTGTCTCGTCACAACACTCACGGACCCTTTAACTACACAAAAGTGGCAGTTGTTGCAGTTTTTGCAGGAGCTGTGGCATCGCAGAAGTATGTTACTGTAGATACACAGAAGCAACAACTCTTGCGGTCTTTGCAGGAGCTGTCTCGTCACAACACTCAAGGACCCCGTAACTAACAAAAGTGGCAGCAGTTGCAGTGTTTGCAGGAGCTGTGGCATCACAGAAGTGGGTTACTGTAACTTCACAAAAGCAACAACTCTTGCGGTCTTTGCAGGAGCGATCTCGTCACAACACTCACGGTCCTTGTAACTACACAAAAGTGGCAGCTGTTGCAGTGTTTGCAGGAGGTGTGGCATCGCAAAAGCGGGTTCCTGTAACACACAAAAGCAACAACTCTTACGGGTCTTTGCAAGAGTTGTCTCGTCACAACACTCTCGGACCCTTTACCTATACAAAAGTGGCAGCTGTTGCAGTGTTTGGAGGAGCTGTGGCATCACAGAAGTGGGTTACTATAACTTCACAAAAGCAACAACTTTTGCAGGCTTTGCAGGAGCTGTCTCGTCACAACACTCAAGGACCCCGTAACTAACAAAAGTGGCAGCAGTTGCAGTGTTTGCAGGAGCTGTGGCATCACAGAAGAGGGTTACTGTAACTTCACAAAAGCAACAACACTTGCGGTCTTTGCAGGAGGTATCTCGTCACAACACTCACGGTCCTTGTAACTGCACAAAAGTGGCAGCTGTTGCCGTGTTTACAGGAGCTGTGGCAGCGCAGAAGTGTGTTACTGTAAATACACAGAAGCAACAAATCTTGCGGTCTTTGCAGGAGCTGTCTCGTCACACCACTCACGGACCCTTTAATTACACAAAAGTGGCAGCTGTTGCAGTGTTTGCAGGAGCTGTGGCATCACAGAAGTGGGTTACTGTAACTACACAAAAGCAACAAATCCTGTGGCCTTTGTAGGAGCTGTCTCGTCACAACACTCACGGGTGCTGTAACTGCTCAAAAGTGGCAGCTGTTGAAGTGTTTGCAGGAGGTGTGGCATCGCAGAAGTGGGTTCCTGTAATACACAAAAGCAACAACTCTTACGGTCTTTGCAAGAGCTGTCTCGTCACAACACTCACGCACCCTTTAAGTACACAAACGTGGCAGCTGTTGCAGTGTTTGCAGGAGCTGTGGCATCGCAGAAGTGGGTTCCTGTAATACACGAAAGCAACAACTCTTACGGGCATTTGCAAGAGCTGTCTCGTCACAACACTCACGGACCCTTTAAGAACACAAATGTGGCAGCTCTTGCAGTGTTTGCAGGAGCTGTGGCATCACAGAAGTGGGTTACTGTAACTTCACAAAAGCAACAACTTTTGAGGTATTTGCAGGAGCTCTCTCGTCACAACACTCACGGACCCTGTAACAGCACAAAAGTGGCAGCTGTTGTAGTGTTTGCAGGAGGCGTGGCATCGCAGAAGTGGGTTCTTGTAATACACAAAAGCAACAACTCTTACGGGTCTTCGCAAGAGCTGTCTCGTCACAACACTCACGGACCATTTACCTACACAAAAGTGGCAGCTGTTGCAGTGTTTCCAGGAGCTGTGGCATACTGAAGTGGGTTACTGTATCTTCACAAAACAACAACTTTTGCGGTCTTTGCAGGAGCTGTCTCGTCACAACACTCACTGACCTTTTAACTACACAAAAGTGGCAGCTGTTGCAGTGCTTGCAGGAACTGTAGTATCGCAGAAGTGCGTTACTGTAACAAAACAAAAGCAACAGCTTTTGCTGTCTTTGCAGGAGCTGTCTCGTCACAACACTCACGGACCCTTTAACTACACAAAAGTGGCAGTTGTTGCAGTTTTTGCAGGAGCTGTGGCATCGCAGAAGTGTGTTACTGTAGGTACACAGAAGCAACAACTCTTGCGGTCTTTGCAGGAGCTGTCTCGTCACAACACTCACGCATCCTCTAACTACACAAAAGTGGCAGCTGTTGCAGTGTTTGCAGGAGGTGTGGTGTCGAAGAAGAGGGTTACTGTAACTTACCAAAAGCAGAAACTTTTGCGGTCTTTGCAGGAGCTATCTCGTCAATACACTCACGGTCCCTTTACCTACAAAAAAGTGGCAGCTGTTGCAGTGTTTGCAGGAGCAGTGGCATCGCAGAAGTGGGTTAGTTTACCTACACAAAAGCAACAGCTTTTGCTGTCTTTGCAGGAGCTGTCTCGTCACAACACTCACGGACCCTTTATCTACACAAAAGTGGCAGTTGTTGCAGTTTTTGCAGGAGCTGTGGCATCGCAGAAGTGTGTTACTGTAGATACACAGAAGCAACAACTCTTGCGGTCTTTGCAGGAGTTGTCTCGTCACAACACTCAAGGACCCCGTAACTAACAAAAGTGGCAGCAGTTGCAGTGTTTGCAGGAGCTGTGGCATCGCAGAAGTGGGTTACTGTAACTACACAAATCAACAAATCCTGTGGTCTTTGCAGTAGCTGTCCCGTCACAACACTCACGGACGCTGTAAGTGCACAAAAGTGGCAGCTGTTGCGGTGTTTGCAGGAGCTGTGGCATCGCAGAAGTGGGTTCCTGTAATATACAAAAGCAGCAACTTTTGCCCTCTTTGGAGGAGCTGTCTCGTCACAACACTAACTGACCTTTTAACTACACAAAAGTGGCAGCAGTTGCAGTGTTTGCAGGAGCTGTGGTATCACAGAAGTGGGTTACTGTAACTTCACAAAAGCAACAACTCTTGCGGTCTTTGCAGGAGCTGTCTCGTCACCACACTCACGGTCCTTGTAACTGCACAAAAGTGGCAGCTGTTGCCGTGTTTACAGGAGCTGTGGCAGCGCGGAAGTGTGTTACTGTGAATACACAGAAGCAACAAATCTTGCGGTCTTTGCAGGAGCTGTCTCGTCACACCACTCACGGACCCTTTAATTACACAAAAGTGGCAGCTGTTGCAGTGTTTGCAGGAGCTGTGGCATCACAGAAGTGGGTTACTGTAACTACACAAAAGCAACAAATCCTGTGGCCTTTGTAGGAGCTGTCTCGTCAAAACACTCACGGGCGCTGTAACTGCTCAAAAGTGGCAGCTGTTGAAGTGTTTGCAGGAGGTGTGGCATCGCAGAAGTGGGTTCCTGTAATACACAAAAGCAACAACTCTTACGGTCTTTGCAAGAGCTGTCTCGTCACAACACTCACGGACCCTTTAACTACACAAATGTGGCAGCTCTTGCAGTGTTTGCAGGAGCTGTGGCATCACAGAAGTGGGTTACTGTAACTTCACAAAAGCAACAACTTTTGCGGTATTTGCAGGAGCTGTCTCGTCACAACAGTCACGGACCCTGTAAGTGCACAAAAGTGGCAGCTGTTGCAGTGTTTGCAGGAGCTGTGTTATCGCAGAAGTGGGTTACTGTAACTACACAAAGCAACGAATCTTGCGCTCTTTGCAGAGGCTGTCTCCTCACAACACTCACGGACCCTGTAACAGCACAAAAGTGGCAGCTGTTGCAGTGTTTGCAGGAGCTCTGGCATCACAGAATCGGGTTACTGTAACTTCACAAAAGCAGCAACTTTTGTGGTTTTGGAGATGCTGTCTCTTCACAACACTCACTGACCCTTTAACTACACAGAAGTGGCAGCTGTTGCAGTGCTTGAAGGAACTCTGGCATCGCAGAAGTGGGGTACTGTAGCTACTGAAAAGCAACAACACTTGCAGTCTTTGCAAGAGCTGTCTCGTCACAACCCTCACCGACCCTGTAACTAACAAAAGTGGCAGCTTTGCAGTGCTTGTAGGAGCTGTGGTATCACAGAAGTGGGGTACTGTAACTACACAAAAGCAGACCCTCTTGCAGTCTTTGGCGGAGCTGTCACGTCACAACACTCACGCACCCTGTTTCTACACAAAAGTGGCAGTGGTTGCAGTGTTTGCAGGAGGTGTGGCATCGCAGAAGTTGGTTCCTGTAACACACAAAAGCAGCAACCCTTGCAGTCTTCGCCGGAGCTGTCATGTCACAACACTCACGCACCCTGTAACTACACAAAAGTGGCAGCTGTTGCAGTGTTTGCAGGAGGTGTGGCATCGCAGAAGTGGGTTCCTGTAACACACAAAAGCAACAACTCTTACGGGTCTTTGCAAGAGCTGTCTCGTCACAACACTCACGGACCCTGTAACTGCACAAAAGTGGCAGCTGTTGCCGTGTTTGCAGGAGCTGTGGCATCGCAGAAGTGTGTTACTGTAGATACACAGAATCAACAACTCTTGCGGTCTTTGCAGGAGCTGTCTCGTCACCCCACTCACGGACCCTTTAAGTACACAAAAGTGGCAGCTGTTGCAGTGTTTGCAGGAGCTGTGGCATCGCAGAAGTGGGTTACTTTAACTACACAAAAGCAACAACTCTTGCGGTCTTCGCAGGAGCTGTCACGTCACAACACTCACGCACCCTGTAACTGCACAAAAGCGGCAACTGTTGCAGTGTTCGCAGGAGGTGCGGCATCGCAGAAGTGGGTCCCTGTAACACACAAAAGCAACAACTCTTACGGGTCTTTGCAAGAGCTGTCTCGTCACACCACTCACAGACCCTTTAATTACATAAAAATGGCAGCTGTTGCAGTGTTTGCAGGAGCTGTGGTGTCGAAGAAGAGGGTTACTGTAACTTACCAAAAGCAGCAACTTTTGCGGTCTTTGCAGGAGCTATCTCGTTAATACACTCACGGTCCCTTTACCTACAAAAAAGTGGCAGCTGTTGCAGTGTTTGCAGGAGCTGTGGCATCGCAGAAGTGGGTTAGTTTACCTACACAAAAGCAACAACTCTTGCGGTGTTTGCAGGAGCTGTCTCGTCACAACACTCACGGACCCTTTACCTACACAAAAGTGGCAGCCCGTTGCACTGTTTGCAGGAGCTGTGGCATAGCAGAAATGGGTTACTTACCTACACAAAAGCAAACCCTTTTGCGGTATTTGCAGGAGCTGTCTCGTCACAACACTCACGGACCCTGTAATTGCACAAAAGTGGTTGCTGTTGCAGTGTTTGTAGGAGCTGCGGCATCGCAGAAGTGGGTTACTGTAACTACACAAATCAACAAATCCTGTGGTCTTTGCAGCAGCTGTCCCGTCACAACACTCACGGACGCTGTAACTGCACAAAAGTGGCAGCTGTTGCAGTGTTTGCAGGAGCTGTGGCATCGAAGAAGTGGGTTCCTGTAATACACAAAAGCAACAACTTTTGCCGTCTTTGGAGGAGCTGTTTCGTCACAACACTAACTGACCTTTTAACTACACAAAAGTGGCAGCTGTTGCCGTGCTTGCAGGAACTGTGGCATCGCAGAAGTGCGGTACTGTAAGTACACAAAAGCAGCAACTCTTGCAGGCTTTGCAGGAGCTGTCTCGTCACAACAGTCAAGGACCCTGTAACTAACAAACGTGGCAGCTGTTGCAGTGTTTGCAGGAGCTGTGGCATCGCAGAAGTGGGTTACTGTAACTACACAAAAGCAACAAATCCTGTGGCCTTTGCAGGAGCTGTCTCGTCACAACACTCACGGACCCTTTAACTACACAAAAGTGGCAGCTGTTCCAGTGTTTGCAGGAGCTGTGGTATCCCAGAAGTGGGTTACTTTTACTATACAAAAGCAACAACTCTTGCGCTCTTTGCAGGAGCTGTCTCGTCACAACACTCAGGGACCCTGTAACTGCACAAAGTGGACGCTGGTGCAGTGTTTACAGGAGGTTTGGCATCGCAGAAGTGGGTTCCTGTAATACACGAAAGCAACAACTCTTACGGGTCTTTGCAAGAGCTGTCTCGTCACAACACTCACGGATCCTTTAACTACACAAATGTGGCAGCTGTTGCAATGTTTGCAGGAGCTGTGGCATCACAGAAGTGGGTTACTGTAACTTCACAAAGTAACAACTTTTGCGGTCTTTGCAGGAGCTGTCTCGTCACAACACTCACGGACCCTTTAACTACACAAAAGTGGCAGCTGTTCCTCTGTTTGCAGGAGCTGTGGCATCGCAGAAGTGGGTTACTGTAACTACACAAAAGCAACAACTCTTGCGGTCTTTGCAGGAGCTGTCACGTCACAACACTCACGGACAATTTAACCACACAAATGTGGCAGCTGTTGCAGTGTTTGCAGGAGCTGTGGCATCACAGAAGTGCGTTACTGTAACTTAACAAAGTAACAACTTTTGCGGTCTTTGCAGGAGCTGTCTCCTCACAACACTCACGGACCCTTTAACTACACAAAAGTGGCAGCTGTTCCTGTGTTTGCTGGAGCTGTGGCATCGCAGATGTGGGTTACTGTAACTATACAAAAGCAACAACTCTTGCGGTCTTTGCAGGAGCTGTCTCGTCATAATACTCATGGACCCTTTAACTACACAAAAGTGGCAGCAGTTGCAGTGTTTGCAGGAGCTGTGGCGTCGCAGAAGAGGGTTACTGTAACTTCAAAAAAGCAACAACTTTTGTGGTCTTTGCAGGAGCTGTCTCGTCACAACACTCACGGACCATTTAACTACACAAACGTGGCAGCTGTTGCAGTGTTTGCAGGAGTTGTGGGATCGCAGGAGTGCGTTACTGTAATACACAAAAGCAACAACTTTTGCAGTCTCTGGAGGAGCTGTCTCGTCACAATACTCCCGGACCCTTTAACTACACAAAAGTGGCAGCTGTTGCAGGGTTTGCAGGAGCTGTGGCATCGCAGAAGTGGGTTAGTTTAACTACACAAAAGCAACAACTATTGCGGTCTTTGCAGGAGCTGTCTTGTCACACCACTCACGGACCCTTTACCTACACAAAGTGGCAGCTGTTGCAGTGTTTGCAGGAGCTGTGGCATCGCAGAAGTGGGTTAATGTAACTACACAAAAGCAACAACTCTTGTGGTCTTTGCAGGAGCTGTCTCGTCACAGACTCACTGACCTTTTAACTACACAAAAGTGGCAGCTGTTGCAGTGCTTTCAGGAACAGTAGCATCGCAGAAGTGGAGCACTGTACCTTCACAAAAGCAACAAATTTTGCAGTCTTTGCAAGAGCTGTCTCGTCAAAACACTCACGGACCCTGTAACTAACAAAAGTGGCAGCTGTCGCCGTGTTTGCAGGAGCTATGGCATCGCAGAAGTGTGTTACTGTAGACACACAGAATCAACAACTCTTGCGGTCATTGCAGGAGCTGTCTCGTCACCCCACTCACGGACCCTTTAACTACACAAAAGTGGCAGCTGTTGCAGTGTTTGCAGGAGCTGTGGCATCGCAGAAGTGGGTTACTTTAACTACACAAAAGCAACAACTCTTGCGGTCTTTGCAGGAGCTGTCTCGTCACAGCACTCACTGGCCTTTGAACTACACAAACGTGGCAGCTTTTGCAGTGCTTTCAGGAGCAGTGGCATTGCAGAAGTGCGTTACTGTCAGAACACAAAAGCAACAGCTTTTGCTGTCTTTGCAGGAGCTGTCTCGTCACAAGACTCACGGACCCTTTACCTACATAAATGTGGCAGCTGTTGCAGTTTTTGCAGGAGCTGTGGCATCACAGAAGTGGGTTACTGTAACTTCACAAAAGCAACAACTTTTGTGGTCTTTGCAGGAGCTGTCTCGTCACAACACTCACTGACCTTTTAACTACACAAAAGTGGCAACTGTTGCAGTGTTTGCAGGAGCTGTGGCATCGCAGAAGTGGGTTCTTGTAATACACAAAAGCAACAACTCTTACGGGTCTTTGCAAGAGCTGTCTCGTCACAACACTCACGGACCCTTTACCTACACAAAAGTGGCAGCTGTTGCCGTGCTTGCAGGAACTGTGGCATCGCAGAAGTGCGGTACTGTAAGTACACAAAAGCAGCAACTCTTGCAGGCTTTGCAGGAGCTGTCTCGTCACAACAGTCAAGGACCCTGTAACTAACAAACGTGGCAGCTGTTGCAGTGTTTGGGGGAGCTGTGGCATCGCAGAAGTGGGTTACTGTAACTACACAAAAGCAACAAATCCTGTGGCCTTTGCAGGAGCTGTCTCGTCACAACACTCACGGACCCTTTAACTACACAAAAGTGGCAGCTGTTCCAGTGTTTGCAGGAGCTGTGGTATCCCAGAAGTGGGTTACTTTTACTATACAAAAGCAACAACTCTTGCGCTCTTTGCAGGAGCTGTCTCGTCACAACACTCAGGGACCCTGTAACTGCACAAAGTGGACGCTGGTGCAGTGTTTACAGGAGGTGTGGCATCGCAGAAGTGGGTTCCTGTAATACACGAAAGCAACAACTCTTACGGGTCTTTGCAAGAGCTGTCTCGTCACAACACTCACGGATCCTTTAACTACACAAATGTGGCAGCTGTTGCAATGTTTGCAGGAGCTGTGGCATCACAGAAGTGGGTTACTGTAACTTCACAAAGTAACAACTTTTGCGGTCTTTGCAGGAGCTGTCTCGTCACAACACTCACGGACCCTTTAACTACACAAAAGTGGCAGCTGTTCCTCTGTTTGCAGGAGCTGTGGCATCGCAGAAGTGGGTTACTGTAACTACACAAAAGCAACAACTCTTGCGGTCTTTGCAGGAGCTGTCACGTCACAACACTCACGGACAATTTAACCACACAAATGTGGCAGCTGTTGCAGTGTTTGCAGGAGCTGTGGCATCACAGAAGTGCGTTACTGTAACTTAACAAGTAACAACTTTTGCGGTCTTTGCAGGAGCTGTCTCCTCACAACACTCACGGACCCTTTAACTACACAAAAGTGGCAGCTGTTCCTGTGTTTGCTGGAGCTGTGGCATCGCAGATGTGGGTTACTGTAACTACACAAAAGCAACAACTCTTGCGGTCTTTGCAGGAGCTGTCTCGTCACAATACTCATGGACCCTTTAACTACACAAAAGTGGCAGCAGTTGCAGTGTTTGCAGGAGCTGTGGCGTCGCAGAAGAGGGTTACTGTAACTTCACAAAAGCAACAACTTTTGTGGTCTTTGCAGGAGCTGTCTCGTCACAACACTCACGGACCATTTAACTACACAAACGTGGCAGCTGTTGCAGTGTTTGCAGGAGTTGTGGGATCGCAGGAGTGCGTTACTGTAATACACAAAAGCAACAACTTTTGCAGTCTCTGGAGGAGCTGTCTTGTCACAATACTCCCGGACCCTTTAACTACACAAAAGTGGCAGCTGTTGCAGGGTTTGCAGGAGCTGTGGCATCGCAGAAGTGGGTTAGTTTAACTACACAAAAGCAACAACTATTGCGGTCTTTGCAGGAGCTGTCTTGTCACACCACTCACGGACCCTTTACCTACACAAAGTGGCAGCTGTTGCAGTGTTTGCAGGAGCTGTGGCATCGCAGAAGTGGGTTAATGTAACTACACAAAAGCCACAACTCTTGTGGTCTTTGCAGGAGCTGTCTCGTCACAGACTCACTGACCTTTTAACTACACAAAAGTGGCAGCTGTTGCAGTGCTTTCAGGAACAGTAGCATCGCAGAAGTGGAGCACTGTACCTTCACAAAAGCAACAAATTTTGCAGTCTTTGCAAGAGCTGTCTCGTCAAAACACTCACGGACCCTGTAACTAACAAAAGTGGCAGCTGTCGCCGTGTTTGCAGGAGCTATGGCATCGCAGAAGTGTGTTACTGTAGACACACAGAATCAACAACTCTTGCGGTCATTGCAGGAGCTGTCTCGTCACCCCACTCACGGACCCTTTAACTACACAAAAGTGGCAGCTGTTGCAGTGTTTGCAGGAGCTGTGGCATCGCAGAAGTGGGTTACTTTAACTACACAAAAGCAACAACTCTTGCGGTCTTTGCAGGAGCTGTCTCGTCACAGCACTCACTGGCCTTTGAACTACACAAACGTGGCAGCTTTTGCAGTGCTTTCAGGAGCAGTGGCATTGCAGAAGTGCGTTACTGTCAGAACACAAAAGCAACAGCTTTTGCTGTCTTTGCAGGAGCTGTCTCGTCACAAGACTCACGGACCCTTTACCTACATAAATGTGGCAGCTGTTGCAGTTTTTGCAGGAGCTGTGGCATCACAGAAGTGGGTTACTGTAACTTAACAAAAGCAACCACTTTTGTGGTCTTTGCAGGAGCTGTCTCGTCACAACACTCACTGACCTTTTAACTACACAAAAGTGGCAACTGTTGCAGTGTTTGCAGGAGCTGTGGCATCGCAGAAGTGGGTTCTTGTAATACACAAAAGCAACAACTCTTACGGGTCTTTGCAAGAGCTGTCTCGTCACAACACTCACGGACCCTTTACCTACACAAAAGTGGCAGCTGTTGCAGTGTTTCCAGGAGCTGTGGCATCACTGAAGTGGGTTACTGTAACTTCACAAAACAACAACTTTTGCGGTCTTTGCAGGAGCTGTCTCGTCACAACACTCACTGACCTTTTAACTACACAAAGGTGGCAGCTGTTGCAGTGCTTGCAGGAACTGTAGCATCGCAGAAGTGCGTTCCTGTAACAAAACAAAAGCAACAGCTTTTGCTGTCTTTGCAGGAGCTGTCTCGTCACAACACTCCCGGACCCTTTAACTACACAAAAGTGGCAGTTGTTGCAGTTTTTGCAGGAGCTGTGGCATCGCAGAAGTATGTTACTGTAGATACACAGAAGCAACAACTCTTGCGGTCTTTGCAGGAGCTGTCTCGTCACAACACTCAAGGATCCCGTAACTAACAAAAGTGGCAGCAGTTGCAGTGTTTGCAGGAGCTGTGGCATCACAGAAGTGGGTTACTGTAACTTCACAAAAGCAACAACTCTTGCGGTCTTTGCAGGAGCGATCTCGTCACAACACTCACGGTCCTTGTAACTACACAAAAGTGGCAGCTGTTGCAGTGTTTGCAGGAGGTGTGGCATCGCAAAAGCGGGTTCCTGTAACACACAAAAGCAACAACTCTTACGGGTCTTTGCAAGAGTTGTCTCGTCACAACACTCTCGGACCCTTTACCTATACAAAAGTGGCAGCTGTTGCAGTGTTTGGAGGAGCTGTGGCATCACAGAAGTGGGTTACTATAACTTCACAAAAGCAACAACTTTTGCAGGCTTTGCAGGAGCTGTCTCGTCACAACACTCAAGGACCCCGTAACTAACAAAAGTGGCAGCAGTTGCAGTGTTTGCAGGAGCTGTGGCATCACAGAAGAGGGTTACTGTAACTTCACAAAAGCAACAACACTTGCGGTCTTTGCAGGAGGTATCTCGTCACAACACTCACGGTCCTTGTAACTGCACAAAAGTGGCAGCTGTTGCCGTGTTTACAGGAGCTGTGGCAGCGCAGAAGTGTGTTACTGTAAATACACAGAAGCAACAAATCTTGCGGTCTTTGCAGGAGCTGTCTCGTCACACCACTCACAGACCCTTTAATTACACAAAAGTGGCAGCTGTTGCAGTGTTTGCAGGAGCTGTGGCATCACAGAAGTGGGTTACTGTAACTACACAAAAGCAACAAATCCTGTGGCCTTTGTAGGAGCTGTCTCGTCACAACACTCACGGGTGCTGTAACTGCTCAAAAGTGGCAGCTGTTGAAGTGTTTGCAGGAGGTGTGGCATCGCAGAAGTGGGTTCCTGTAATACACAAAAGCAACAACTCTTACGGTCTTTGCAAGAGCTGTCTCGTCACAACACTCACGCACCCTTTAAGTACACAAACGTGGCAGCTGTTGCAGTGTTTGCAGGAGCTGTGGCATCGCAGAAGTGGGTTCCTGTAATACACGAAAGCAACAACTCTTACGGGCATTTGCAAGAGCTGTCTCGTCACAACACTCACGGACCCTTTAAGAACACAAATGTGGCAGCTCTTGCAGTGTTTGCAGGAGCTCTGGCATCACAGAAGTGGGTTACTGTAACTTCACAAAAGCAACAACTTTTGAGGTATTTGCAGGAGCTCTCTCGTCACAACACTCACGGACCCTGTAACAGCACAAAAGTGGCAGCTGTTGTAGTGTTTGCAGGAGGCGTGGCATCGCAGAAGTGGGTTCTTGTAATACACAAAAGCAACAACTCTTACGGGTCTTCGCAAGAGCTGTCTCGTCACAACACTCACGGACCATTTACCTACACAAAAGTGGCAGCTGTTGCAGTGTTTCCAGGAGCTGTGGCATACTGAAGTGGGTTACTGTATCTTCACAAAACAACAACTTTTGCGGTCTTTGCAGGAGCTGTCTCGTCACAACACTCACTGACCTTTTAACTACACAAAAGTGGCAGCTGTTGCAGTGCTTGCAGGAACTGTAGTATCGCAGAAGTGCGTTACTGTAACAAAAGAAAAGCAACAGCTTTTGCTGTCTTTGCAGGAGCTGTCTCGTCACAACACTCACGGACCCTTTAACTACACAAAAGTGGCAGTTGTTGCAGTTTTTGCAGGAGCTGTGGCATCGCAGAAGTGTGTTACTGTAGGTACACAGAAGCAACAACTCTTGCGGTCTTTGCAGGAGCTGTCTCGTCACAACACTCACGCATCCTCTAACTACACAAAAGTGGCAGCTGTTGCAGTGTTTGCAGGAGGTGTGGTGTCGAAGAAGAGGGTTACTGTAACTTACCAAAAGCAGAAACTTTTGCGGTCTTTGCAGGAGCTATCTCGTCAATACACTCACGGTCCCTTTACCTACAAAAAAGTGGCAGCTGTTGCAGTGTTTGCAGGAGCAGTGGCATCGCAGAAGTGGGTTAGTTTACCTACACAAAAGCAACAGCTTTTGCTGTCTTTGCAGGAGCTGTCTTGTCACAACACTCACGGACCCTTTATCTACACAAAAGTGGCAGTTGTTGCAGTTTTTGCAGGAGCTGTGGCATCGCAGAAGTGTGTTACTGTAGATACACAGAAGCAACAACTCTTGCGGTCTTTGCAGGAGTTGTCTCGTCACAACACTCAAGGACCCCGTAACTAACAAAAGTGGCAGCAGTTGCAGTGTTTGCAGGAGCTGTGGCATCGCAGAAGTGGGTTACTGTAACTACACAAATCAACAAATCCTGTGGTCTTTGCAGTAGCTGTCCCGTCACAACACTCACGGACGCTGTAAGTGCACAAAAGTGGCAGCTGTTGCGGTGTTTGCAGGAGCTGTGGCATCGCAGAAGTGGGTTCCTGTAATATACAAAAGCAGCAACTTTTGCCCTCTTTGGAGGAGCTGTCTCGTCACAACACTAACTGACCTTTTAACTACACAAAAGTGGCAGCAGTTGCAGTGTTTGCAGGAGCTGTGGTATCACAGAAGTGGGTTACTGTAACTTCACAAAAGCAACAACTCTTGCGGTCTTTGCAGGAGCTGTCTCGTCACCACACTCACGGTCCTTGTAACTGCACAAAAGTGGCAGCTGTTGCCGTGTTTACAGGAGCTGTGGCAGCGCGGAAGTGTGTTACTGTGAATACACAGAAGCAACAAATCTTGCGGTCTTTGCAGGAGCTGTCTCGTCACACCACTCACGGACCCTTTAATTACACAAAAGTGGCAGCTGTTGCAGTGTTTGCAGGAGCTGTGGCATCACAGAAGTGGGTTACTGTAACTACACAAAAGCAACAAATCCTGTGGCCTTTGTAGGAGCTGTCTCGTCAAAACACTCACGGGCGCTGTAACTGCTCAAAAGTGGCAGCTGTTGAAGTGTTTGCAGGAGGTGTGGCATCGCAGAAGTGGGTTCCTGTAATACACAAAAGCAACAACTCTTACGGTCTTTGCAAGAGCTGTCTCGTCACAACACTCACGGACCCTTTAACTACACAAATGTGGCAGCTCTTGCAGTGTTTGCAGGAGCTGTGGCATCACAGAAGTGGGTTACTGTAACTTCACAAAAGCAACAACTTTTGCGGTATTTGCAGGAGCTGTCTCGTCACAACAGTCACGGACCCTGTAAGTGCACAAAAGTGGCAGCTGTTGCAGTGTTTGCAGGAGCTGTGTTATCGCAGAAGTGGGTTACTGTAACTACACAAAGCAACGAATCTTGCGCTCTTTGCAGAGGCTGTCTCCTCACAACACTCACGGACCCTGTAACAGCACAAAAGTGGCAGCTGTTGCAGTGTTTGCAGGAGCTCTGGCATCACAGAATCGGGTTACTGTAACTTCACAAAAGCAGCAACTTTTGTGGTTTTGGAGATGCTGTCTCTTCACAACACTCACTGACCCTTTAACTACACAGAAGTGGCAGCTGTTGCAGTGCTTGAAGGAACTCTGGCATCGCAGAAGTGGGGTACTGTAGCTACTGAAAAGCAACAACACTTGCAGTCTTTGCAAGAGCTGTCTCGTCACAACACTCACCGACCCTGTAACTAACAAAAGTGGCAGCTTTGCAGTGCTTGTAGGAGCTGTGGTATCACAGAAGTGGGGTACTGTAACTACACAAAAGCAGACCCTCTTGCAGTCTTTGCCGGAGCTGTCACGTCACAACACTCACGCACCCTGTTTCTACACAAAAGTGGCAGTGGTTGCAGTGTTTGCAGGAGGTGTGGCATCGCAGAAGTTGGTTCCTGTAACACACAAAAGCAGCAACCCTTGCAGTCTTCGCCGGAGCTGTCATGTCACAACACTCACGCACCCTGTAACTACACAAAAGTGGCAGCTGTTGCAGTGTTTGCAGGAGGTGTGGCATCGCAGAAGTGGGTTCCTGTAACACACAAAAGCAACAACTCTTACGGGTCTTTGCAAGAGCTGTCTCGTCACAACACTCACGGACCCTGTAACTGCACAAAAGTGGCAGCTGTTGCCGTGTTTGCAGGAGCTGTGGCATCGCAGAAGTGTGTTACTGTAGATACACAGAATCAACAACTCTTGCGGTCTTTGCAGGAGCTGTCTCGTCACCCCACTCACGGACCCTTTAAGTACACAAAAGTGGCAGCTGTTGCAGTGTTTGGAGGAGCTGTGGCATCGCAGAAGTGGGTTACTTTAACTACACAAAAGCAACAACTCTTGCGGTCTTCGCAGGAGCTGTCACGTCACAACACTCACGCACCCTGTAACTGCACAAAAGCGGCAACTGTTGCAGTGTTCGCAGGAGGTGCGGCATCGCAGAAGTGGGTCCCTGTAACACACAAAAGCAACAACTCTTACGGGTCTTTGCAAGAGCTGTCTCGTCACACCACTCACAGACCCTTTAATTACATAAAAATGGCAGCTGTTGCAGTGTTTGCAGGAGCTGTGGTGTCGAAGAAGAGGGTTACTGTAACTTACCAAAAGCAGCAACTTTTGCGGTCTTTGCAGGAGCTATCTCGTTAATACACTCACGGTCCCTTTACCTACAAAAAAGTGGCAGCTGTTGCAGTGTTTGCAGGAGCTGTGGCATCGCAGAAGTGGGTTAGTTTACCTACACAAAAGCAACAACTCTTGCGGTGTTTGCAGGAGCTGTCTCGTCACAACACTCACGGACCCTTTACCTACACAAAAGTGGCAGCCCGTTGCACTGTTTGCAGGAGCTGTGGCATAGCAGAAATGGGTTACTTACCTACACAAAAGCAAACCCTTTTGCGGTATTTGCAGGAGCTGTCTCTTCACAACACTCACGGACCCTGTAATTGCACAAAAGTGGTTGCTGTTGCAGTGTTTGTAGGAGCTGCGGCATCGCAGAAGTGGGTTACTGTAACTACACAAATCAACAAATCCTGTGGTCTTTGCAGCAGCTGTCCCGTCACAACACTCACGGACGCAGTAACTGCACAAAAGTGGCAGCTGTTGCAGTGTTTGCAGGAGCTGTGGCATCGCAGACGTGGGTTCCTGTAATACACAAAAGCAACAACTTTTGCCGTCTTTGGAGGAGCTGTTTCGTCACAACACTAACTGACCTTTTAACTACACAAAAGTGGCAGCTGTTGCAGTGCTTGCAGGAACTGTGGCATCGCAGAAGTGCGGTACTGTAAGTACACAAAAGCAACAAATCCTGTAGCCTTTGCAGGAGCTGTCTCGTCACAACACTCACGGATCCTTTAACTACACAAAAGTGGCAGCTGTTCCAGTGTTTGCAGGAGCTGTGGCATCGCAGAAGTGGGTACTTTTACTATACAAAAGCAACAACTCTTGCGCTCTTTGGAGGAGCTGTCTCGTCACAACACTCAGGGACCCTGTAACTGCACAAAGTGGACGCTGGTGCAGTGTTTGCAGGTTGTGTGGCATCGCAGAAGTGGGTTCTTGTAGTACACGAAAGCAACAACTCTTACGGGTCTTTGCAAGAGCTGTCTCGTCACACCACTCACAGACCCTTTATTTACACAAATGTGGCAGCTGTTGCAGTGTTTGCAGGAGTTGTGGCATCGCAGAAGTGCGTTACTGTAATACACAAAAGCAACAACTTTTGCAGTCTCTGGAGGAGCTGTCTCGTCACAATACTCCCGGACCCTTTAACTACACAAAAGTGGCAGCTGTTGCAGTGTTTGCAGGAGCTGTGGCATCGCAGAAGTGGGTTACTTTAACTACACAAAAGCAACAACTATTGCGGTCTTTGCAGGAGCTGTCTCGTCACACCACTCACGGACCCTTCACCTACACAAAGTGGCAGCTGTTGCAGTCTTTGCAGGAGCTGTGGCATCGCAGAAGTGGGTTAATGTAACTACACAAAAGCAACAACTCTTGTGGTCTTTGCAGGAGCTGTCTCGTCACAGACTCACTGACCTTTTACCTACACAAAAGTGGCAGCTGTTGCAGTGCTTTCAGGAACTGTAGCATCGCAGAAGTGGAGTACTGTACCTTCACAAAAGCAACAACTTTTGCAGTCTTTGCAAGAGCTGCCTCGTCAAAACACTCACGGACCCTGTAACTAACAAAAGTGGCAGCTGTCGCCGTGTTTGCAGGAGCTATGGCATCGCATAAGTGTGTTACTGTAGATACACAGAATCAACAACTCTTGCGGTCTTTGCAGGAGCTGTCTCGTCACCCCACTCACGGACCCTTTAACTACACAAAAGTGGCAGCTGTTGCAGTGTTTGCAGGAGCTGTGGCATCGCAGAAGTGGGTTACTTTAACTACACAAAAGCAACAACTCTTGCGGTCTTTGCAGGAGCTGTCTCGTCACAACACTCACTGGCCTTTTAACTACACAAACGTGGCAGCTTTTGCAGTGCTTTCAGGAGCAGTGGCATTGCAGAAGTGCGTTACTGTCAGAACACAAAAGCAACAGCTTTTGCTGTCTTTGCAGGAGCCGTCTCGTCACAACACTCACGGACCCTTTACCTACACAAATGTGGCAGCTGTTGCAGTTTTTGCAGGAGCTGTGGCATCACAGAAGTGGGTTACTGTAACTTCACAAAAGCAACAACTTTTGTGGTCTTTGCAGGAGCTGTCTCGTTACAACACTCACTGACCTTTTAACTACACAAAAGTGGCAACTGTTGCTGTGTTTGCAGGAGCTGTGGCATCGCAGAAGTGGGTTCTTGTAATACACAAAAGCAACAACTCTTACGGGTCTTTGCAAGAGCTGTCTCGACACAACACTCACGGACCCTTTACCTACACAAAAGTGGCAGCTGTTGCAGTGTTTCCAGGAGCTGTGGCATCACTGAAGTGCGTTCCTGTAACAAAACAAAAGCAACAGCTTTTGCTGTCTTTGCAGGAGCTGTCTCGTCACAACACTCACGGACCCTTTAACTACACAAAAGTGGCAGTTGTTGCAGTTTTTGCAGGAGCTGTGGCATCGCAGAAGTGTGTTACTGTAGATACACAGAAGCAACAACTCTTGCGGTCTTTGCAGGAGCTGTCTCGTCACAACACTCACGCACCCTGTAACTACACAAACGTGGCAGCTGTTGCAGTGTTTGCAGGAGTTGTGGCATCGTAGAAGTGCGTTACTGTAATACACAAAAGCAACAACTTTTGCAGTCTTTGGAGGAGCTGTCTCGTCACAATACTCCCGGACCCATTAAATACACAAAAGTGGCAGCTGTTGCAGTCTTTGCAGGAGCTGTGGCATCGCAGAAGTGGGTTAATGTAACTACACAAAAGCAACAACTCTTGTGGTCTTTGCAGGAGCTGTCTCGTCACAGACTCACTGACCTTTTAACTACACAAAAGTGGCAGCTGTTGCAGTGCTTTCAGGAACTGTAGCATCGCAGAAGTGGAGTACTGTACCTTCACAAAAGCAACAACTTTTGCACTCTTTGCAAGAGCTGTCTCGTCAAAACACTCACGGACCCTGTAACTAACAAAAGTGGCAGCTGTTGCCTTATTTGCAGGAGCTGTGGCATCGCAGAAGTGTGTTACTGTAGATACACAGAATCAACAACTCTTGCGGTCTTTGCAGGAGCTGTCTCGTCACAACACTCACGGACCCTTTACCTACATAAATGTGGCAGCTGTTGCAGTGTTTGCAGGAGCTGTGGCATCACAGAAGTGCGTTACTGTAACTTCACAAAAGCAACAACTTTTGTGGTCTTTGCAGGAGCTGTCTCGTCACAACACTCCCTGACCTTTTACCTGCACAAAAGTGGCAGCTGTTGCAGTGTTTGAAGGAGCTGTGGCATCGCAGAAGTGGGTTCTTGTAATAGACAAAAGCAACAACTCTTACGGGTCTTTGCAAGAGCAGTCTCGTCACAACACTCACGGACCCTTTACCTACACAAACGTGGCAGCTCTTGCAGTGTTTCCAGGAGCTGTGGCATACTGAAGTGGGTTACTGTAACTTCACAAAACAACAACTTTTGCGGTCTTTGCAGGAGCTGTCTCGTCACAACACTCACTGACCTTATAAATACACAAAAGTGGCAGCTGTTGCAGTGCTTGCAGGAACTGTAGCATCGCAGAAGTGCGTTACTGTAACAAAACAAAAGCAACAGCTTTTGCTGTCTTTGCAGGAGCTGTCTCGTCACAACACCCACGGACCCTTTATCTACACAAAAGTGGCAGTTGTTGCAGTTTTTGCAGGAGCTGTGGCATCGCAGAAGTGTGTTACTGTAGATACACAGAAGCAACAACTCTTGCGGTCTTTGCAGGAGCTGTCTCGTCACAACACTCAAGGACCCCGTAACTAACAAAAGTGGCAGCAGTTGCAGTGTTTGCAGGAGCTGTGGCATCACAGAAGTGGGTTACTGTAACTTCACAAAAGCAACAACCCTTGCGGTCTTTGCAGGAGCTATCTCGTCACAACACTCACGGTCCTTGTAACTACACAAAAGTGGCAGCTGTTGCAGTGTTTGCAGGAGGTGTGGCATCGCAAAAGCGGGTTCCTGTAACACACAAAAGCAACAACTCTTACGGGTCTTTGCAAGAGTTGTCTTGTCACAACACTCTCGGACCCTTTACCTATACAAAAGTGGCAGCTGTTGCAGTGTTTGGAGGAGCATCTTTCAGGAGCAGTGGCATTGCAGAAGTGCGTTACTGTCAGAACACAAAAGCAACAGCTTTTGCTGTCTTTGCAGGAGCCGTCTCGTCACAACACTCACGGACCCTTTACCTACACAAATGTGGCAGCTGTTGCAGTTTTTGCAGGAGGTGTGGCATCGCAAAAGCGGGTTCCTGTAACATCACAGAAGTGGGTTACTATAACTTCACAAAAGCAACAACTTTTGTGGTCTTTGCAGGAGCTGTCTCGTCACAACACTCCCTGACCTTTTACCTGCACAAAAGTGGCAGCTGTTGCAGTGTTTGAAGGAGCTGTGGCATCGCAGAAGTGGGTTCTTGTAATAGACAAAAGCAACAACTCTTACGGGTCTTTGCAAGAGCTGTCTCGTCACAACACTCACGGACCCTTTACCTACACAAACGTGGCAGCTCTTGCAGTGTTTCCAGGAGCTGTGGCATACTGAAGTGGGTTACTGTAACTTCACAAAACAACAACTTTTGCGGTCTTTGCAGGAGCTGTCTCGTCACAACACTCACTGACCTTATAAATACACAAAAGTGGCAGCTGTTGCAGTGCTTGCAGGAACTGTAGCATCGCAGAAGTGCGTTACTGTAACAAAACAAAAGCAACAGCTTTTGCTGTCTTTGCAGGAGCTGTCTCGTCACAACACCCACGGACCCTTTATCTACACAAAAGTGGCAGTTGTTGCAGTTTTTGCAGGAGCTGTGGCATCGCAGAAGTGTGTTACTGTAGATACACAGAAGCAACAACTCTTGCGGTCTTTGCAGGAGCTGTCTCGTCACAACACTCAAGGACCCCGTAACTAACAAAAGTGGCAGCAGTTGCAGTGTTTGCAGGAGCTGTGGCATCACAGAAGTGGGTTACTGTAACTTCACAAAAGCAACAACCCTTGCGGTCTTTGCAGGAGCTATCTCGTCACAACACTCACGGTCCTTGTAACTACACAAAAGTGGCAGCTGTTGCAGTGTTTGCAGGAGGTGTGGCATCGCAAAAGCGGGTTCCTGTAACACACAAAAGCAACAACTCTTACGGGTCTTTGCAAGAGTTGTCTTGTCACAACACTCTCGGACCCTTTACCTATACAAAAGTGGCAGCTGTTGCAGTGTTTGGAGGAGCATCTTTCAGGAGCAGTGGCATTGCAGAAGTGCGTTACTGTCAGAACACAAAAGCAACAGCTTTTGCTGTCTTTGCAGGAGCCGTCTCGTCACAACACTCACGGACCCTTTACCTACACAAATGTGGCAGCTGTTGCAGTTTTTGCAGGAGGTGTGGCATCGCAAAAGCGGGTTCCTGTAACATCACAGAAGTGGGTTACTATAACTTCACAAAAGCAACAACTTTTGCGGTCTTTAGAGGAGCTCTCTCGTCACAACACTCACTGAACTTTTAACTACACAAAAGTGGCAGCTGTTGCCGTGTTTACAGGAGCTGTGGCAGCGCAGAAGTGTGTTACTGTAAATACACAGAAGCAAAAAATCTTGCGGTCTTTGCAGGAGCTGTCTCGTCACACCACTCACGGACCCTTTAATTACACAAAAGTGGCAGCTGTTGCAGTGTTTGCAGGAGCTGTGGCATCGCAGAAGTGCGGTACTGTAACTACACAAATGCAGCAACTCTTGTAGGCTTTGCAGTAGCTGTCTCGTCACAACACTCAAGGACCCCGTAACTAACAAAAGTGGCAGCAGTTGCAGTGTTTGCAGGAGCTGTGGCATCACAGAAGAGGGTTACTGTAACTTCACAAAAGCAACAACACTTGCGTCTTTGCAGGAGCTATCTCGTCACAACACTCACGGTCCTTGTAACTGCACAAAAGTGGCAGCTGTTGCCGTGTTTACAGGAGCTGTGGCAGCGCAGAAGTGTGTTACTGTAAATACACAGAAGGAACAAATCTTGCGGTCTTTGCAGGAGCTGTCTTGTCACACCACTCACGGACCCTTTAATTACACAAAAGTGGCAGCTGTTGCAGTGTTTGCAGGAGCTGTGGCATCACAGAAGTGGGTTACTGTAACTACACAAAAGCAACAAATCCTGTGGCCTTTGTAGGAGCTGTCTCGGCACAACACTCACGGGCGCTGTAACTGCTCAAAAGTGGCAGCTGTTGAAGTGTTTGCAGGAAGTGTGGCATCGCAGAAGTGGGTTCCTGTAATACACAAAAGCAACAACTCTTATGGTCTTTGCAAGAGCTGTCTCGTCACAACACTCACGGACCCTTTAAGTACACAAACGTGGCAGCTGTTGCAGTATTTGCAGGAGCTGTGGCATCGCAGAAGTGGGTTCCTGTAATACACGAAAGCAACAACTCTTACGGGCCTTTGCAAGAGCTGTCTCGTCACAACACTCACGGACCCTTTAACAACACAAATGTGGCAGCTCTTGCAGTGTTTGCAGGAGCTGTGGCATCACAGAAGTGGGTTACTGTAACTTCACAAAAGCAACAACTTTTGAGGTATTTGCAGGAGCTGTCTCGTCACAACACTCACGGACCCTGTAACAGCACAAAAGTGGCAGCAGTTGTAGTGTTTGCAGGAGGCGTGGCATCGCAGAAGTGGGTTACTTTAACTACACAAAAGCAACAACTCTTGCGGTCTTTGCAGGAGCTGTCTCGTCACAACACTCACTGGCCTTTTAACTACACAAACGTGGCAGCTTTTGCAGTGCTTTCAGGAGCAGTGGCATCGCAGAAGTGGGTTCCTGTAATACACAAAAGCAACAACTCTTACGGTCTTAGCAAGAGCTGTCTAGTCACAAAACTCACGGACCCTTTAGGTACACAAACGTGGCAGCTGTTGCAGTGTTTGCAGGAGCTGTGGCATCGCAGAAGTGGGTTCCTGTAATACACGAAAGCAACAACTCTTACGGGCCTTTGCAAGAGCTGTCTCGTCACAACACTTACGGACCCTTTAACAACACAAATGTGGCAGCTCTTGCAATGTTTGCAGGAGCTGTGGCATCACAGAAGTGGGTTACTGTAACTTCACAAAAGCAACAACTTTTGAGGTATTTGCAGGAGCTGTCTCGTCACAACACTCACGGACCCTGTAACAGCACAAAAGTGGCAGCTGTTGTAGTGTTTGCAGGAGGCGTGGCATCGCAGAAGTGGGTTCTTGTATTACACAAAAGCAACAACTCTTACGGGTCTTTGCAAGAGCTGTCTCGTCACAACACTCACGGACCCTTTACCTACACAAAAGTGGCAGCTGTTGCAGTGTTTCCAGGAGCTGTGGCATACTGAAGTGGGTTACTGTAACCTCACAAAACAACAACTTTTGCGGTCTTTGCAGGACCTGTCTCGTCACAACACTCACGTACCCTTTAACTACACAAAAGTGGCAGCTGTTGCAGTGTTTGCAGGAGCTGTGGCATCACAGAAGTGGGTTACTGTAACTACACAAAAGCAACAAATCCTGTGGCCTTTGTAGGAGCTGTCTCTTCACAACACTCACGGGCGCTGTAACTGCTCAAAAGTGGCAGCTGTTGAAGTGTTTGCAGGAGGTGTGGCATCGCAGAAGTGGGTTCCTGTAATACACAAAAGCAACAACTCTTACGGTCTTAGCAAGAGCTGTCTCGTCACAAAACTCACGGACCCTTTAAGTACACAAACGTGGCAGCTGTTGCAGTGTTTGCAGGAGCTGTGGCATCGCAGAAGTGGGTTCCTGTAATACACGAAAGCAACAACTCTTACGGGCCTTTGCAAGAGCTGTCGCGTCACAACACTCACGGACCCTTTAACAACACAATTGTGGCAGCTCTTGCAGTGTTTGCAGGAGCTGTGGCATCACAGAAGTGGGTTACTGTAACTTCACAAAAGCAACAACTTTTGAGGTATTTGCAGGAGCTGTCTCGTCACAACACTCACGGACCCTTTAACTACACAAAAGTGGCAGCTGTTGCAGTGTTTGCAGGAGCTGTGGCATCGCAGAAGTGGGTTACTTTAACTACACAAAAGCAACAACTCTTGCGGTCTTTGCAGGAGCTGTCTCGTCACAACACTCACTGGCCTTTTAACTACACAAACGTGGCAGCTTTTGCAGTGCTTTCAGGAGCAGTGGCATTGCAGAAGTGCGTTACTGTCAGAACAAAAAAGCAACAGCTTTTGCTGTCTTTGCAGGAGCTGTCTCGTCACAACACTCACGGACCCTTTACCTACACAAATGTGGCAGCTGTTGCAGTTTTTGCAGGAGCTGTGGCATCACAGAAGTGGGTTACTGTAACTTCACAAAAGCAACAACTTTTGTGGTCTTTGCAGGAGCTGTCTCGTCACAACACTCACTGACCTTTTAACTACACAAAAGTGGCAACTGTTGCAGTGTTTGCAGGACCTGTGGCATCGCAGAAGTGGGTTCTTGTAATACACAAAAGCAACAACTCTTACGGGTCTTTGCAAGAGCTGTCTCGTCACAACACTCACGGACCCTTTACCTACACAAAAGTGGCAGCTGTTGCAGTGTTTCCAGGAGCTGTGGCATCACTGAAGTGGGTTACTGTAACTTCACAAAACAACTTTTGCGGTCTTTGCAGGAGCTGTCTCGTCACAACACTCACGGACCCTTTAACTACACAAAAGTGGCAGTTGTTGCAGTTTTTGCAGGAGCTGTGGCATCGCAGAAGTGTGTTACTGTAGATACACAGAAGCAACAACTCTTGCGGTCTTTGCAGGAGCTGTCTCGTCACAACACTCACGCACCCTGCAGCTACACAAACGTGGCAGCTGTTGCAGTGTTTGCAGGAGTTGTGGCATCGCAGAAGTGCGTTACTGTAATACACAAAAGCAACAACTTTTGCAGTCTTTGGAGGAGCTGTCTCGTCACAATACTCCCGGACCCTTTAACTACACAAAAGTGGCAGCTGTTGCAGTCTTTGCAGGAGCTGTGGCATCGCAGAAGTGGGTTAATGTAACTACACAAAAGCAACAACTCTTGTGGTCTTTGCAGGAGCTGTCTCGTCACAGACTCACTGACCTTTTAACTACACAAAAGTGGCAGCTGTTGCAGTGCTTTCAGGAACTGTAGCATCGCAGAAGTGCAGTACTGTACCTTCACAAAAGCAACAACTCTTGCGGTCTTCGCAGGAGCTGTCACGTCACAACACTCACGCACCCTGTAACTGCACAAAAGTGGCAACTGTTGCAGTGTTCGCAGGAGGTGCGGCATCGCAGAAGTGGGTCCCTGTAACACACAAAAGCAACAACTCTTACGGGTCTTTGCAAGAGCTGTCTCGTCACAACACTCACGGACCCTTTACCTACACAAACGTGGCAGCTCTTGCAGTGTTTCCAGGAGCTGTGGCATACTGAAGTGGGTTACTGTAACTTCACAAAACAACAACTTTTGCGGTCTTTGCAGGAGCTGTCTCGTCACAACACTCACTGACCTTTTAACTACACAAAAGTGGCAGCTGTTGCAGTGCTTGCAGGAACTGTAGCATCGCAGAAGTGCGTTACTGTAACAAAACAAAAGCGACAGCTTTTGCTGTCTTTGCAGGAGCTGTCTCGTCACAACACTCACGGACCCTTTACCTACACAAAAGTTGCAGTTGTTGCAGTTTTTGCAGGAGCTGTGGCATCGCAGAAGTGTGTTACTGTAGATACACAGAAGCAACAACTCTTGCGGTCTTTGCAGGAGCTGTCTCGTCACAACACTCAAGGACCCCGTAACTAACAAAAGTGTCAGCAGTTGCAGTGTTTGCAGGAGCTGTGGCATCACAGAAGTGGGTTACTGTAACTTCACAAAAGCAACAACTCTTGCGGTCTTTGCAGGAGCGATCTCGTCAGAAAACTCACGGTCCTTGTAACTACACAAAAGTCGCAGCTGTTGCAGTGTTTGCAGGAGGTGTGGCATCGCAAAAGCGGGTTCCTGTAACACACAAAAGCAACAACTCTTACGGGTCTTTGCAAGAGTTGTCTCGTCACAACACTCTCGGACCCTTTACCTATACAAAAGTGGCAGCTGTTGCAGTGTTTGGAGGAGCTGTGGCATCACAGAAGTGGGTTACTATAACTTCACAAAAGCAACAACTTTTGCGGTCTTTGGAGGAGCTCTCTCGTCACAACACTCACTGAACTTTTAACTACACAAAAGTGGCAGCTGTTGCAGTGCTTGCAGGAACTGTGGCATCGCAGAAGTGCGGTACAGTAACTACACAAAAAGCAGCAACTATTGCAGGCTTTGCAGGAGCTGTCTCGTCACAACACTCAAGGACCCCGTAACTAACAAAAGTGGCAGCAGTTGCAGTGTTTGCAGGAGCTGTGGCATCACAGAAGAGGGTTACTGTAACTTCACAAAAGCAGCAACACTTGCGGTCTTTGCAGGAGCTATCTCGTCACAACACTCACGGTCCTTGTAACTGCACAAAAGTGGCAGCTGTTGCCGTGTTTACAGGAGCTGTGGCAGCGCAGAAGTTTGTTACTGTAAATACACAGAAGCAACAAATCTTGCGGTCTTTGCAGGAGCTGTCTCGTCACACCACTCACGGAACCTGTAGTTAAACAAAAGTGGCAGCTGTTGCAGTGTTTGCAGGAGCTGTGGCATCACAGAAGTGGGTTACTGTAACTACACAAAAGCAACAAATCCTGTGGCCTTTGCAGGAGCTGTCTCGTCACAACACTCACGGGCGCTGTAACTGCTCAAAAGTGGCAGCTGTTGAAGTGTTTGCAGGAGCTGTGGCATCGCAGAAGTGGGTTCCTGTAATACACGAAAGCAACAACTCTTACGGGCCTTTGCAAGAGCAGTCTCGTCACAACACTCACGGACCCTTTAACAACACAAATGTGGCAGCTCTTGCAATGTTTGCAGGAGCTGTGGCATCACAGAAGTGGGTTACTGTAACTTCACAAAAGCAACAACTTTTGAGGTATTTGCAGGAGCTGTCTCGTCACAACACTCACGGACCCTGTAACAGCACAAAAGTGGCAGCTGTTGTAGTGTTTGCAGGAGGCGTGGCATCGCAGAAGTGGGTTCTTGTATTACACAAAAGCAACAACTCTTACGGGTCTTTGCAAGAGCTGTCTCGTCACAACACTCACGGACCCTTTACCTACACAAAAGTGGCAGCTGTTGCAGTGTTTCCAGGAGCTGTGGCATACTGAAGTGGGTTACTGTAACCTCACAAAACAACAACTTTTGCGGTCTTTGCAGGACCTGTCTCGTCACAACACTCACGTACCCTTTAACTACACAAAAGTGGCAGCTGTTGCAGTGTTTGCAGGAGCTGTGGCATCACAGAAGTGGGTTACTGTAACTACACAAAAGCAACAAATCCTGTGGCCTTTGTAGGAGCTGTCTCTTCACAACACTCACGGGCGCTGTAACTGCTCAAAAGTGGCAGCTGTTGAAGTGTTTGCAGGAGGTGTGGCATCGCAGAAGTGGGTTCCTGTAATACACAAAAGCAACAACTCTTACGGTCTTAGCAAGAGCTGTCGCGTCACAACACTCACGGACCCTTTAACAACACAATTGTGGCAGCTCTTGCAGTGTTTGCAGGAGCTGTGGCATCACAGAAGTGGGTTACTGTAACTTCACAAAAGCAACAACTTTTGAGGTATTTGCAGGAGCTGTCTCGTCACAACACTCACGGACCCTTTAACTACACAAAAGTGGCAGCTGTTGCAGTGTTTGCAGGAGCTGTGGCATCGCAGAAGTGGGTTACTTTAACTACACAAAAGCAACAACTCTTGCGGTCTTTGCAGGAGCTGTCTCGTCACAACACTCACTGGCCTTTTAACTACACAAACGTGGCAGCTTTTGCAGTGCTTTCAGGAGCAGTGGCATTGCAGAAGTGCGTTACTGTCAGAACAAAAAAGCAACAGCTTTTGCTGTCTTTGCAGGAGCTGTCTCGTCACAACACTCACGGACCCTCTACCTACACAAATGTGGCAGCTGTTGCAGTTTTTGCAGGAGCTGTGGCATCACAGAAGTGGGTTACTGTAACTTCACAAAAGCAACAACTTTTGTGGTCTTTGCATGAGCTGTCTCGTCACAACACTCACTGACCTTTTAACTATACAAAAGTGGCAACTGTTGCAGTGTTTGCAGGAGCTGTGGCATCGCAGAAGTGGGTTCTTGTAATACACAAAAGCAACAACTCTTACGGGTCTTTGCAAGAGCTGTCTCGTCACAACACTCACGGACCCTTTACCTACACAAAAGTGGCAGCTGTTGCAGTGTTTCCAGGAGCTGTGGCATCACTGAAGTGGGTTACTGTAACTTCACAAAACAACAACTTTTGCGGTCTTTGCAGGAGCTGTCTCGTCACAACACTCACTGACCTTTTAACTACACAAAAGTGGCAGCTGTTGCAGTGCTTGCAGGAACTGTAGCATCGCAGAAGTGCGTTCCTGTAACAAAACAAAAGCAACAGCTTTTGCTGTCTTTGCAGGAGCTGTCTCGTCACAACACTCACGGACCCTTTACCTACACAAAAGTGGCAGTTGTTGCAGTTTTTGCAGGAGCTGTGGCATCACGGAAGTGTGTTACTGTAGATACACAGAAGCAACAACACTTGCGGTCTTTGCAGGAGCTGTCTCGTCACAACACTCACGCACCCTGTAACTACACAAACGTGGCAGCTGTTGCAGTGTTTGCAGGAGTTGTGGCATCGCAGAAGTGCGTTACTGTAATACACAAAAGCAACAACTTTTGCAGTCTTTGGAGGAGCTGTCTCGTCACAGACTCGCTGACCTTTTAACTACACAAAAGTGGCAGCTGTTGCAGTGCTTTCAGGAACTGTAGCATCGCAGAAGTGGAGTACTGTACCTTCACAAAAGCAACAACTCTTGCGGTCTTCGCAGGAGCTGTCACGTCACAACACTCACGCACCCTGTAACTGCACAAAAGTGGCAACTGTTGCAGTGTTCGCAGGAGGTGCGGCATCGCAGAAGTGGGTCCCTGTAACACACAAAAGCAACAACTCTTACGGGTCTTTGCAAGAGCTGTCTCGTCACAACACTCACGGACCCTTTACCTACACAAACGTGGCAGCTCTTGCAGTGTTTCCAGGAGCTGTGGCATACTGAAGTGGGTTACTGTAACTTCACAAAACAACAACTTTTGCGGTCTTTGCAGGAGCTGTCTCGTCACAACACTCACTGACCTTTTAACTACACAAAAGTGGCAGCTGTTGCAGTGCTTGCAGGAACTGTAGCATCGCAGAAGTGCGTTACTGTAACAAAACAAAAGCGACAGCTTTTGCTGTCTTTGCAGGAGCTGTCTCGTCACAACACTCACGGACCCTTTACCTACACAAAAGTTGCAGTTGTTGCAGTTTTTGCAGGAGCTGTGGCATCGCAGAAGTGTGTTACTGTAGATACACAGAAGCAACAACTCTTGCGGTCTTTGCAGGAGCTGTCTCGTCACAACACTCAAGGACCCCGTAACTAACAAAAGTGGCAGCAGTTGCAGTGTTTGCAGGAGCTGTGGCATCACAGAAGTGGGTTACTGTAACTTCACAAAAGCAACAACTCTTGCGGTCTTTGCAGGAGCGATCTCGTCACAAAACTCACGGTCCTTGTAACTACACAAAAGTCGCAGCTGTTGCAGTGTTTGCAGGAGGTGTGGCATCGCAAAAGCGGGTTCCTGTAACACACAAAAGCAACAACTCTTACGGGTCTTTGCAAGAGTTGTCTCGTCACAACACTCTCGGACCCTTTACCTATACAAAAGTGGCAGCTGTTGCAGTGTTTGGAGGAGCTGTGGCATCACAGAAGTGGGTTACTATAACTTCACAAAAGCAACAACTTTTGCGGTCTTTGGAGGAGCTCTCTTGTCTCAACACTCACTGAACTTTTAACTACACAAAAGTGGCAGCTGTTGCAGTGCTTGCAGGAACTGTGGCATCGCAGAAGTGCGGTACAGTAACTATACAAAAAGCAGCAACTATTGCAGGCTTTGCAGGAGCTGTCTCGTCACAACACTCAAGGACCCCGTAACTAACAAAAGTGGCAGCAGTTGCAGTGTTTGCAGGAGCTGTGGCATCACAGAAGAGGGTTACTGTAACTTCACAAAAGCAGCAACACTTGCGGTCTTTGCAGGAGCTATCTCGTCACAACACTCACGGTCCTTGTAACTGCACAAAAGTGGCAGTTGTTGCCGTGTTTACAGGAGCTGTGGCAGCGCAGAAGTGTGTTACTGTAAATACACAGAAGCAACAAATCTTGCGGTCTTTGCAGGAGCTGTCTCGTCACACCACTCACGGACCCTGTAGTTAAACAAAAGTGGCAGCTGTTGCAGTGTTTGCAGGAGCTGTGGCATCACAGAAGTGGGTTACTGTAACTACACAAAAGCAACAAATCCTGTGGCCTTTGCAGGAGCTGTCTCGTCACAACACTCACGGGCGCTGTAACTGCTCAAAAGTGGCAGCTGTTGAAGTGTTTGCAGGAGCTGTGGCATCGCAGAAGTGGGTTCCTGTAATACACGAAAGCAACAACTCTTACGGGCCTTTGCAAGAGCAGTCTCGTCACAACACTCACGGACCCTTTAACAACACAAATGTGGCAGCTCTTGCAATGTTTGCAGGAGCTGTGGCATCACAGAAGTGGGTTACTGTAACTTCACAAAAGCAACAACTTTTGAGGTATTTGCAGGAGCTGTCTCGTCACAACACTCACGGACCCTGTAACAGCACAAAAGTGGCAGCTGTTGTAGTGTTTGCAGGAGGCGTGGCATCGCAGAAGTGGGTTCTTGTATTACACAAAAGCAACAACTCTTACGGGTCTTTGCAAGAGCTGTCTCGTCACAACACTCACGGACCCTTTACCTACACAAAAGTGGCAGCTGTTGCAGTGTTTCCAGGAGCTGTGGCATACTGAAGTGGGTTACTGTAACCTCACAAAACAACAACTTTTGCGGTCTTTGCAGGACCTGTCTCGTCACAACACTCACGTACCCTTTAACTACACAAAAGTGGCAGCTGTTGCAGTGTTTGCAGGAGCTGTGGCATCACAGAAGTGGGTTACTGTAACTACACAAAAGCAACAAATCCTGTGGCCTTTGTAGGAGCTGTCTCTTCACAACACTCACGGGCGCTGTAACTGCTCAAAAGTGGCAGCTGTTGAAGTGTTTGCAGGAGGTGTGGCATCGCAGAAGTGGGTTCCTGTAATACACAAAAGCAACAACTCTTACGGTCTTAGCAAGAGCTGTCTCGTCACAAAACTCACGGACCCTTTAAGTACACAAACGTGGCAGCTGTTGCAGTGTTTGCAGGAGCTGTGGCATCGCAGAAGTGGGTTCCTGTAATACACGAAAGCAACAACTCTTACGGGCCTTTGCAAGAGCTGTCGCGTCACAACACTCACGGACCCTTTAACAACACAATTGTGGCAGCTCTTGCAGTGTTTGCAGGAGCTGTGGCATCACAGAAGTGGGTTACTGTAACTTCACAAAAGCAACAACTTTTGAGGTATTTGCAGGAGCTGTCTCGTCACAACACTCACGGACCCTTTAACTACACAAAAGTGGCAGCTGTTGCAGTGTTTGCAGGAGCTGTGGCATCGCAGAAGTGGGTTACTTTAACTACACAAAAGCAACAACTCTTGCGGTCTTTGCAGGAGCTGTCTCGTCACAACACTCACTGGCCTTTTAACTACACAAACGTGGCAGCTTTTGCAGTGCTTTCAGGAGCAGTGGCATTGCAGAAGTGCGTTACTGTCAGAACAAAAAAGCAACAGCTTTTGCTGTCTTTGCAGGAGCTGTCTCGTCACAACACTCACGGACCCTTTACCTACACAAATGTGGCAGCTGTTGCAGTTTTTGCAGGAGCTGTGGCATCACAGAAGTGGGTTACTGTAACTTCACAAAAGCAACAACTTTTGTGGTCTTTGCATGAGCTGTCTCGTCACAACACTCACTGACCTTTTAACTATACAAAAGTGGCAACTGTTGCAGTGTTTGCAGGAGCTGTGGCATCGCAGAAGTGGGTTCTTGTAATACACAAAAGCAACAACTCTTACGGGTCTTTGCAAGAGCTGTCTCGTCACAACACTCACGGACCCTTTACCTACACAAAAGTGGCAGCTGTTGCAGTGTTTCCAGGAGCTGTGGCATCACTGAAGTGGGTTACTGTAACTTCACAAAACAACAACTTTTGCGGTCTTTGCAGGAGCTGTCTCGTCACAACACTCACTGACCTTTTAACTACACAAAAGTGGCAGCTGTTGCAGTGCTTGCAGGAACTGTAGCATCGCAGAAGTGCGTTCCTGTAACAAAACAAAAGCAACAGCTTTTGCTGTCTTTGCAGGAGCTGTCTCGTCACAACACTCACGGACCCTTTACCTACACAAAAGTGGCAGTTGTTGCAGTTTTTGCAGGAGCTGTGGCATCACGGAAGTGTGTTACTGTAGATACACAGAAGCAACAACACTTGCGGTCTTTGCAGGAGCTGTCTCGTCACAACACTCACGCACCCTGTAACTACACAAACGTGGCAGCTGTTGCAGTGTTTGCAGGAGTTGTGGCATCGCAGAAGTGCGTTACTGTAATACACAAAAGCAACAACTTTTGCAGTCTTTGGAGGAGCTGTCTCGTCACAATACTCCCGGACCCTTTAACTACCCAAAAGTGGCAGCTGTTGCAGTCTTTGCAGGAGCTGTGGCATCGCAGAAGTGGGTTAATGTAACTACACAAAAGCAACAACTCTTGTGGTCTTTGCAGGAGCTGTCTCGTCACAGACTCACTGACCTTTTAACTACACAAAAGTGGCAGCTGTTGCAGTGCTTTCAGGAACTGTAGCATCGCAGAAGTGGAGTACTGTACCATCACAAAAGCAACAACTTTTGCACTCTTTGCAAGAGCTGTCTCGTCAAAACCCTCACGGACCCTGTAACTAACAAAAGTGGCAGCTGTTGCCGTGTTTGCAGGAGCTGTGGCATCGCAGAAGTGTGTTACTTAGATACACAGAATCAACAACTCTTGCGGTCTTTGCAGGAGCTGTCTCGTCACAACACTCACGGACCCTTTACCTACACAAATGTGGCAGCTGTTGCAGTGTTTGCAGGAGCTGTGGCATCACAGAAGTGCGTTACTGTAACTTCACAAAAGCAACAACTTTTGTGGTCTTTGCAGGAGCTGTCTCGTCACAACACTCACTGACCTTTTACCTACACAAAAGTGGCAGCTGTTGCAGTGTTTGAAGGAGCTGTGGCATCGCAGAAGTGGGTTCTTGTAATAGACAAAAGCAACAACTCTTACGGGTCTTTGCAAGAGCTGTCTCGTCACAACACTCACGGACCCTTTACCTACACAAAAGTGGCAGCTGTTGCAGTGTTTCCAGGAGCTGTGGCATACTGAAGTGGGTTACTGTAACCTCACAAAACAACAACTTTTGCGGTCTTTGCAGGACCTGTCTCGTCACAACACTCACGTACCCTTTAACTACACAAAAGTGGCAGCTGTTGCAGTGTTTGCAGGAGCTGTGGCATCACTGAAGTGTGTTACTGTAACTTCACAAAACAACAACTTTTGCGGTCTTTGCAGGAGCTGTCTCGTCACAACACTCACTGACCTTTTAACTACACAAAATGGCAGCTGTTGCAGTGCTTGCAGGAACTGTAGCATCGCAGAAGTGCGTTCCTGTAACAAAACAAAAGCAACAGCTTTTGCTGTCTTTGCAGGAGCTCTCTCGTCACAACACTCACGGACCCTTTAACTACACAAAAGTGGCAGTTGTTGCAGTTTTTGCAGGAGCTGTGGCATCACGGAAGTGTGTTACTGTAGATACACAGAAGCAACAACACTTGCGGTCTTCATGAGCTGTCTCGTCACAACACTCACGCACCCTGTAACTACACAAACGTGGCAGCTGTTGCAGTGTTTGCAGAAGTTGTGGCATCGCAGAAGTGCGTTACTGTAATACACAAAAGCAACAACTTTTGCAGTCTTTGGAGGAGCTGTCTCGTCACAATACTCTCGGACCCTTTAACTACACAAAAGTGGCAGCTGTTGCAGTCTTTGCAGGAGCTGTGGCATCGCAGAAGTTGGTTAATGTAACTACACAAAAGCAACAACTCTTGTGGTCTTTGCAGGAGCTGTCTCGTCACAGACTCACTGACCTTTTAACTACACAAAAGTGGCAGCTGTTGCAGTGCTTTCAGGAACTGTAGCATCGCAGAAGTGGAGTACTGTACCTTCACAAAAGCAACAACTTTTGCACTCTTTGCAAGAGCTGTCTCGTCAAAACACTCACGGACCCTGTAACTAACAAAAGTGGCAGCTGTTGCCGTGTTTGCAGGAGCTGTGGCATCGCAGAAGTGTGTTACTTAGATACACAGAATCAACAACTCTTGCGGTCTTTGCAGGAGCTGTCTCGTCACAACACTCACGGACCCTTTACCTACACAAATGTGGCAGCTGTTGCAGTGTTTGCAGGAGCTGTGGCATCACAGAAGTGCGTTACTGTAACTTCACAAAAGCAACAACTTTTGTGGTCTTTGCAGGAGCTGTCTCGTCACAACACTCACTGACCATTTACCTACACAAAAGTGGCAGCTGTTGCAGTGTTTGAAGGAGCTGTGGCATCGCAGAAGTGGGTTCTTGTAATAGACAAAAGCAACAACTCTTGCGGGTCTTTGCAAGAGCTGTCTCGTCACAACACTCACGGACCCTTTACCTACACAAAAGTGGCAGCTGTTGCAGTGTTTCCAGGAGCTGTGGCATACTGAAGTGGGTTACTGTAACCTCACAAAACAACAACTTTTGCGGTCTTTGCAGGACCTGTCTCGTCACAACACTCACGTACCCTTTAACTACACAAAAGTGGCAGCTGTTGCAGTGTTTGCAGGAGCTGTGGCATCACAGAAGTGGGTTACTGTAACTACACAAAAGCAAGAAATCCTGTGGCCTTTGTAGGAGCTGTCTCTTCACAACACTCACGGGCGCTGTAACTGCTCAAAAGTGGCAGCTGTTGAAGTGTTTGCAGGAGGTGTGGCATCGCAGAAGTGGGTTCCTGTAATACACAAAAGCAACAACTCTTACGGTCTTAGCAAGAGCTGTCTCCTCACAAAACTCACGGACCCTTTAAGTACACAAACGTGGCAGCTGTTGCAGTGTTTGCAGGAGCTGTGGCATCGCAGAAGTGGGTTCCTGTAATACACGAAAGCAACAACTCTTACGGGCCTTTGCAAGAGCTGTCGCGTCACAACACTCACGGACCCTTTAACAACACAATTGTGGCAGCTCTTGCAGTGTTTGCAGGAGCTGTGGCATCACAGAAGTGGGTTACTGTAACTTCACAAAAGCAACAACTTTTGAGGTATTTGCAGGAGCTGTCTCGTCACAACACTCACGGACCCTTTAACTACACAAAAGTGGCAGCTGTTGCAGTGTTTGCAGGAGCTGTGGCATCGCAGAAGTGGGTTACTTTAACTACACAAAAGCAACAACTCTTGCGGTCTTTGCAGGAGCTGTCTCGTCACAACACTCACTGGCCTTTTAACTACACAAACGTGGCAGCTTTTGCAGTGCTTTCAGGAGCAGTGGCATTGCAGAAGTGCGTTACTGTCAGAACAAAAAAGCAACAGCTTTTGCTGTCTTTGCAGGAGCTGTCTCGTCACAACACTCACGGACCCTTTACCTACACAAATGTGGCAGCTGTTGCAGTTTTTGCAGGAGCTGTGGCATCACAGAAGTGGGTTACTGTAACTTCACAAAAGCAACAACTTTTGTGGTCTTTGCATGAGCTGTCTCGTCACAACACTCACTGACCTTTTAACTATACAAAAGTGGCAACTGTTGCAGTGTTTGCAGGAGCTGTGGCATCGCAGAAGTGGGTTCTTGTAATACACAAAAGCAACAACTCTTACGGGTCTTTGCAAGAGCTGTCTCGACACAACACTCACGGACCCTTTACCTACACAAAAGTGGCAGCTGTTGCAGTGTTTCCAGGAGCTGTGGCATCACTGAAGTGGGTTACTGTAACTTCACAAAACAACAACTTTTGCGGTCTTTGCAGGAGCTGTCTCGTCACAACACTCACTGACCTTTTAACTACACAAAAGTGGCAGCTGTTGCATTGCTTGCAGGAACTGTAGCATCGCAGAAGTGCGTTCCTGTAACAAAACAAAAGCAACAGCTTTTGCTGTCTTTGCAGGAGCTGTCTCGTCACAACACTCACGGACCCTTTACCTACACAAAAGTGGCAGTTGTTGCAGTTTTTGCAGGAGCTGTGGCATCACGGAAGTGTGTTACTGTAGATACACAGAAGCAACAACACTTGCGGTCTTTGCAGGAGCTGTCTCGTCACAACACTCACGCACCCTGTAACTACACAAACGTGGCAGCTGTTGCAGTGTTTGCAGGAGTTGTGGCATCGCAGAAGTGCGTTACTGTAATACACAAAAGCAACAACTTTTGCAGTCTTTGGAGGAGCTGTCTCGTCACAATACTCCCGGACCCTTTAACTACCCAAAAGTGGCAGCTGTTGCAGTCTTTGCAGGAGCTGTGGCATCGCAGAAGTGGGTTAATGTAACTACACAAAAGCAACAACTCTTGTGGTCTTTGCAGGAGCTGTCTCGTCACAGACTCACTGACCTTTTAACTACACAAAAGTGGCAGCTGTTGCAGTACTTTCAGGAACTGTAGCATCGCAGAAGTGGAGTACTGTACCTTCACAAAAGCAACAACTTTTGCACTCTTTGCAAGAGCTGTCTCGTCAAAACACTCACGGACCCTGTAACTAACAAAAGTGGCAGCTGTTGCCGTGTTTGCAGGAGCTGTGGCATCGCAGAAGTGTGTTACTTAGATACACAGAATCAACAACTCTTGCGGCCTTTGCAGGAGCTGTCTCGTCACAACACTCACGGACCCTTTACCTACACAAATGTGGCAGCTGTTGCAGTGTTTGCAGGAGCTGTGGCATCACAGAAGTGCGTTACTGTAACTTCACAAAAGCAACAACTTTTGTGGTCTTTGCAGGAGCTGTCTCGTCACAACACTCACTGACCATTTACCTACACAAAAGTGGCAGCTGTTGCAGTGTTTGAAGGAGCTGTGGCATCGCAGAAGTGGGTTCTTGTAATAGACAAAAGCAACAACTCTTGCGGGTCTTTGCAAGAGCTGTCTCGTCACAACACTCACGGACCCTTTACCTACACAAAAGTGGCAGCTCTTGCAGTGTTTCCAGGAGCTGTGGCATACTGAAGTGGGTTACTGTAACTTCACAAAACAACAACTTTTGCGGTCTTTGCAGGAGCTGTCTCGTCACAACACTGACTGACCTTTTAACTACACAAAAGTGGCAGCTGTTGCAGTTTTTGCAGGAGCTGTGGCATCGCAGAAGTGTGTTACTGTAGATACACAGAAGCAACAACTCTAGCGGTCTTTGCAGGAGCTGTCTCGTCACAACACTCAAGGACCCCGTAACTAACAAAAGTGGCAGAAGTTGCACTGTTTGCAGGAGCTGTGGCATCACAGAAGTGGGTTACTGTAACTTCACAAAAGCAACAACTCTTGCGATTTTTGCAGGAGCTATCTCGTCACAACACTCACGGTCCTTGTAACTACACAAAAGTGGCAGCTGTTGCAGTGTTTGCAGGAGGTGTGGCATCGCAAAAGCGGGTTCCTGTAACACACAAAAGCAACAACTCTTACGGGTCTTTGCAAGAGTTGTCTCGTCACAACACTCTCGGAACCTTTACCTGTACAAAAGTGGCAGCTGTTGCAGTGTTTGGAGGAGCTGTGGCATCACAGAAGTGGGTTACTATAACTTCACAAAAGCAACAACTTTTGCGGTCTTTGGAGGAGCTCTCTCGTCACAACACTCACTGAACTTTTAACTACACAAATGTGGCAGCTGTTGCAGTGCTTGCAGGAACTGTGGCATCGCAGAAGTGCGGTACTGTAACAACACAAAAGCAGCAACTCTTGCAGGCTTTGCAGGAGCTGTCTCGTCACAACACTCAAGGACCCGTAACTAACTAAAGTGGCAGCAGTTGCAGTGTTTGCAGGAGCTGTGGCATCACAGAAGAGGGTTACTGTAACTTCACAAAAGCAACAACACTTGCGGTCTTTGCAGGAGCTATCTCGTCACAACACTCACGGTCCTTGTAACTGCACAAAAGTGGCAGCTGTTGCCGCGTTTACAGGAGCTGTGGCAGCGCAGAAGTGTGTTACTGTAAATACACAGAAGCAACAAATCTTGCGGTCTTTGCAGGAGCTGTCTCGTCACACCACTCACGGACCCTTTAATTACACAAAAGTGGCAGCTGTTGCAGTGTTTGCAGGAGCTGTGGCATCACAGAAGTGGGGTACTGTAACTGCACAAAAGCAACAACTCTTGCGGTCTTTGCAGGAGCGGTCTCGTCACAACACTCAGGGAACGTTTAACTACACAAAAGTGGCAGCTGTTGCAGTGTTTGCAGGAGCTGTGGCATATCGCAGAAGTGGGTTACTGAAACTACACAAAAGCAACAACGCTTGCCGTCTTTGCAGGAGCTGTCTCGTCACAACACTCACGGACCCTTTAACTACCCAAAAGTGGCAGCTGTTGCAGTGTTTGCAGGAGCTGTCACATTGCAGAAGTGGGGTACTGTAACTGCACAAAAGCAACAACTCTTGCGGTCTTTGCAGGAGGTGTCTCGTCACAACACTCAGGGACCGTTTAACTACATAAAAGTGGCAGCTGTTGCAGTGCTTGCAGGAGCTGTGGCATATCGCAGAAGTGGGTTACTGTAACTACACAAAAGCAACAACTTTTGCGGTCTTTGCAGGTGCTGTCTCGTCACAACACTCACGGCCACTTTAACTAAACAAAAGTGGCAGCTGTTGCAGTGTTTGCAGGAGCTGTGGCATCGAAGAAGTGGGTTACTGTAACTACACAAAAGCAACAACTGTTGCGGTGTTTGCAGGAGCTGTCTCGTCATGACACTCACGGACCCTGTGATTGCACAAAAGTGGCAGCTGTTGCAGTGTTTGCAGGAGCTGTGGCATCGCAGATGTGGGTTACTGTAACTACACCAAAGGAACAACTCTTGCGGTCTTTGCAGGAGCGGTCTCGTCACAACACTCACGGGCCCTTTAACTACACAAAAGTGGCAGCTGTTGCAGTGTTTGCAGGAGCTGTGACATTGCAGAAGTGGGTTACTGTAACTACACTAAAGCAACAACTCTTGCGGTCTTTGCAGGAGCTGTCTTGTCACGACACTCAAGGACCCTGTAATTGCACAAAAGTGGCAGGTGTTACAGTGTTTGCAGGAGCTGTGGCATCGCAGAAGTGGGTTACTGTAACTACACAAAAGCAACAACTCTTGCGGTCCTTGCAGGAGCTGTCTCGTCACAACACTCACGGACCCTTTAACTACACAAACGTGGCAGCTGTTGCAGTGTTTGCAGGAGCTGTGGCATCACAGAAGTGGGGTACTGTAACTGCACAAAAGCAACAACCCTTGCGATCTTCGCAAGAGCTGTCTCGTCACAACACTCAGGGACCATTTAACTACACAAACGTGGCAGCTGTTGCAGTGTTTGCAGGAGCTGTGACATATCGCAGAAGTGGGTTACTGTAACTACACAAAAGCAACAACTCTTGCGGTCTTTGCAGGTGCTGTCTCGTCACAACACTCACGGACATTTTAACTAAACAAAAGTGGCAGCTGTTGTAGCGTTTGCAGGAGCTGTGGCATCGCAGAAGTGGGTTACTGTAACTACACAAAAGCAACAACTCTTGCGGTCTTTGCAGCAGCTGTCTCGTCATGACACTCACGGACCCTGTGATTGCACAAAAGTGGCAGCTGTTGCAGTGTTTGCAGGAGCTGTGGCATCGCAGATGTGGGTTACTGTAACTACAGCAAAGCAACAAATCTTGCGGTCTTTGCAGGAGCGGTCTCGTCACAACACTCACGGACCCTTTAACTACACAAACGTGGCAGCTGTTGCAGTGTTTGCAGGAGCTGTGGCATCACAGAAGTGGGGTACTGTAACTGCACAAAAGCAACAACCCTTGCGATCTTCGCAAGAGATGTCTCGTCACAACACTCAGGGACCATTTAACTACACAAACGTGGCAGCTGTTGCAGTGTTTGCAGGAGCTGTGACATATCGCAGAAGTGGGTTACTGTAACTAAACCAAAGCAACAACTCTTGCGGTCTTTGCAGGAGCTGTCTCGTCACAACACTCACGGACCCTTTAACTACACAAAAGTGGCAGGTGTTGCAGTGTTTGCAGGAGCTGTGACATTGCAGAAGTGGGTTACTGTAACTACACAAAAGCAACAAATCTTGCGGTCTTTGCAGGAGCTGTCTCGTCACGCCACTCACGGACCCTGTAATTTCACAAAAGTGGCAGCTGTTACAGTGTTTGCAGGAGCTGTGGCATCGCAGAAGTGGGTTACTGTAACTACACAAAAGCAACAACTCTTGCGGTCTTTGCAGGAGCTCTCTCGTCACAACACTCACGGACCCTTTAACTACACAAAAGTGGCAGCTGTTGCAGTGTTTGCAGGAGCTGTGACATTGCAGAAGTGGGTTACTGTAACTACACAAAAGCAACAACTTTTGCGGTCTTTGCAGCAGCTGTCTCGTCATCACACTCACGGACCCTGTGATTGCACAAAAGTGGCAGCTGTTGCAGTGTTTGCAGGAGCTGTGGAATATCGCAGAAGAGGGTTACTGAAACTACACAAAAGCAACAACGCTTGCCGTCTTTGCAGGAGGTGTCTCGTCACAACACTCAGGGACCGTTTAACTACATAAAAGTGGCAGCTGTTGCAGTGCTTGCAGGAGCTGTGGCATATCGCAGAAGTGGGTTACTGTAACTACACAAAAGCAACAACTTTTGCGGTCTTTGCAGGTGCTGTCTCGTCACAACACTCACGGCAACTTTAACTAAACAAAAGTGGCAGCTGTTGCAGTGTTTGCAGGAGCTGTGGCATCGAAGAAGTGGGTTACTGTAACTACACAAAAGCAACAACTGTTGCGGTCTTTGCAGGAGCTGTCTCGTCACGACACTCACGGACCCTGTAATTGCACAAAAGTGGCAGCTGTTACAGTGTTTGCATTAGCTGTGGCATCGCAGAAGTGGGTTACTGTAACTAAACCAAAGCAACAACTCTTGCGGAATTTGCAGGAGCTGTCTCGTCATGACACTCACGGACCCTGTGATTGCACAAAAGTGGCAGCTGTTGCAGTGTTTGCAGGAGCTGTGGCATCGCAGATGTGGGTTACTGTAACTACACCAAAGGAACAACTCTTGCGGTCTTTGCAGGAGCGGTCTCGTCACAACACTCACGGACCCTCTAACTACAAAAAAGTGGCAGCTGTTGCAGTGTTTGCAGGAGGTGTGGCATCGCAGAAGTGGGTTACTGTAACTACACAAAAGCAACAACTCTTGCGGTCTTTGCAGGAGCTGTCTTGTCACGACACTCACGGACCCTGTAATTGCACTAAAGTGGCAGCTGTTACAGTGTTTGCAGGAGCTGTGGCATCGCAGAAGTGGGTTACTGTAACTACACCAAAGCAACAACTCTTGCGGTCTTTGCAGGAGCTGTCTCGTCACAACACTCACGGGCCCTTTAACTACACAAAAGTGGCAGCTGTTGCAGTGTTTGCAGGAGCTGTGACATTGCAGAAGTGGGTTACTGTAACTACACTAAAGCAACAACTCTTGCGGTCTTTGCAGGAGCTGTCTTGTCACGACACTCACGGACCCTGTAATTGCACAAAAGTGGCAGGTGTTACAGTGTTTGCAGGAGCTGTGGCATCGCAGAAGTGGGTTACTGTAACTACACAAAAGCAACAACTCTTGCGGTCCTTGCAGGAGCTGTCTCGTCACAACACTCACGGACCCTTTAACTACACAAAAGTGGCAGCTGTTGCAGTGTTTGCAGGAGCTGTGGCATATCGCAGAAGTGGGTTACTGAAACTACACAAAAGCAACAACGCTTGCCGTCTTTGCAGGAGCTGTCTCGTCACAACACTCACGGACCCTTTAACAACCCAAAAGTGGCAGCTGTTGCAGTGTTTGCAGGAGCTGTGACATTGCAGAAGTGGGGTACTGTAACTGCACAAAAGCAACAACTCTTGCGGTCTTTGCAGGAGGTGTCTCGTCACAACACTCAGGGACCGTTTAACTACATAAAAGTGGCAGCTGTTGCAGTGCTTGCAGGAGCTGTGGCATATCGCAGAAGTGGGTTACTGTAACTACACAAAAGCAACAACTTTTGCGGTCTTTGCAGGTGCTGTCTCGTCACAACACTCACGGCCACTTTAACTAAACAAAAGTGGTAGCTGTTGCAGCGTTTGCAGGAGCTGTGGCATCGAAGAAGTGGGCTACTGTAACTACACAAAAGCAACAACTGTTGCGGTCTTTGCAGGAGCTGTCTCGTCATGACACTCACGGACCCTGTGATTGCACAAAAGTGGCAGCTGTTGCAGTGTTTGCAGGAGCTGTGGCATCGCAGATGTGGGTTACTGTAACTACACCAAAGCAACAACTCTAGCGGTCTTTGCAGGAGCGGTCTCGTCACAACACTCACGGACCCTCTAACTACAAAAAAGTGGCAGCTGTTGCAGTGTTTGCAGGAGGTGTGGCATCGCAGAAGTGGGTTACTGTAACTACACAAAAGCAACAACGCTTGCCGTCTTTGCAGGAGCTGTCTCGTCACAACACTCACGGACCCTTTAACTACACAAAAGTGGCAGCTGTTGCAGTGTTTGCAGGAGCTGTGACATTGCAGAAGTGGGTTACTGTAACTACACAAAAGCAACAACTCTTGCGGTCTTTGCAGGAGCTGTCTTGTCACGACACTCACGGAGCCTGTAATTGCACAAAAGTGGCAGCTGTTACAGTGTTTGCAGGAGCTGTGGCATCGCAGAAGTGGGTTACTGTAACTACACCAAAGCAACAACTCTTGCGGTCTTTGCAGGAGCTGTCTCGTCACAACACTCACGGGCCCTTTAACTACACAAAAGTGGCAGCTGTTGCAGTGTTTGCAGGAGCTGTGACGTTGCAGAAGTGGGTTACTGTAACTACACTAAAGCAACAACTCTTGCGGTCTTTGCAGGAGCTGTCTTGTCACGACACTCACGGACCCTGTAATTGCACAAAAGTGGCAGGTGTTACAGTGTTTGCAGGAGCTGTGGCATCGCAGAAGTGGGTTACTGTAACTACACAAAAGCAACAATTCTTGCGGTCCTTGCAGGAGCTGTCTCGTCACAACACTCACGGACCCTTTAACTACACAAAAGTGGCAGCTGTTGCAGTGTTTGCAGGAGCTGTGACATTGCAGAAGTGGGTTACTGTAACTACACAAAAGCAACAACTCTTGCGGAATTTGCAGGAGCTGTCTCGTCACAACACTCACGGACCCTTTAACTACAAAAAAGTAGCAGCTGTTGCAGTGTTTGCAGGAGCTGTGGCATCGCAGAAGTGGGTTACTGTAACTGCACAAAAGCAACAACCCTTGCGATCTTCGCAAGAGCTGTCTCGTCACAACACTCAGGGACCATTTAACTACACAAACGTGGCAGCTGTTGCAGTGTTTGCAGGAGCTGTGGCGTATCGCAGAAGTGGGTTACTGGAACAACAAAAAAGCAACAACTCTTGCGGTCTTTGCAGAAGGTGTCTTGTCACAACACTCACGGACCCTATACCTACACAAAAGTGGCAGCTGTTGCAGTGTTTGCAGGAGCTGTGGCACCACAGAAGTGGGGTACTGTAACTGCACAAAAGCAACAACTCTTGCGGTCTTTGCAGGAGCGGTCTCGTCACAACACTCAGGGAACGTTTAACTACACAAAAGTGGCAGCTGTTGCAGTGTTTGCAGGAGCTGTGGCATATCGCAGAAGAGGGTTACTGAAACTACACAAAAGCAACAACGCTTGCCGTCTTTGCAGGAGCTGTCTCGTCACAACATTCACGGACCCTTTAACTACCCAAAAGTGGCAGCTGTTGCAGTGTTTGCAGGAGCTGTGACATTGCAGAAGTGGGGTACTGTAACTGCACAAAAGCAACAACTCTTGCGGTCTTTGCAGGAGGTGTCTCGTCACAACACTCAGGGACCGTTTAACTACATAAAAGTGGCAGCTGTTGCAGTGCTTGCAGGAGCTGTGGCATATCGCAGAAGTGTGTTACTGTAACTACACAAAAGCAACAACTTTTGCGGTCTTTGCAGGTGCTGTCTCGTCACAACACTCACGGCCACTTTAACTAAACAAAAGTGGCAGCTGTTGCAGTGTTTGCAGGAGCTGTGGCATCGAAGAAGTGGGTTACTGTAACTACACAAAAGCAACAACTGTTGCGGTCTTTGCAGGAGCTGTCTCGTCATGACACTCACGGACCCTGTGATTGCACAAAAGTGGCAGCTGTTGCAGTGTTTGCAGGAGCTGTGGCATCGCAGATGTGGGTTACTGTAACTACACCAAAAAAACAACTCTTGCGGTCTTTGCAGGAGCGGTCTCGTCACAACACTCACGGACCCTCTAACTACAAAAAAGTGGCAGCTGTTGCAGTGTTTGCAGGAGGTGTGGCATCGCAGAAGTGGGTTACTGTAACTACACAAAAGCAACAACGCTTGCCATCTTTGCAGGAGCTGTCTCGTCACAACACTCACGGACCCTTTAACTACACAAAAGTGGCAGCTGTTGCAGTGTTTGCAGGAGCTGTGACATTGCAGAAGTGGGTTACTGTAACTACACAAAAGCAACAACTCTTGCGGTCTTTGCAGGAGCTGTCTTGTCACGACACTCACGGCCCCTGTAATTGCACAAAAGTGGCAGCTGTTACAGTGTTTGCAGGAGCTGTGGCATCGCAGAAGTGGGTTACTGTAACTACACCAAAGCAACAACTCTTGCGGTCTTTGCAGGAGCTGTCTCGTCACAACACTCACGGGCCCTTTAACTACACAAAAGTGGCAGCTGTTGCAGTGTTTGCAGGAGCTGTGACATTGCAGAAGTGGGTTACTGTAACTACACTAAAGCAACAACTCTTGCGGTCTTTGCAGGAGCTGTCTTGTCACGACACTCACGGACCCTGTAATTGCACAAAAGTGGCAGGTGTTACAGTGTTTGCAGGAGCTGTGGCATCGCAGAAGTGGGTTACTGTAACTACACAAAAGCAACAACTCTTGCGGTCCTTGCAGGAGCTGTCTCGTCACAACACTCACGGACCCTTTAACTACACAAACGTGGCAGCTGTTGCAGTGTTTGCAGGAGCTGTGGCATCACAGAAGTGGGGTACTGTAACTGCACAAAAGCAACAACCCTTGCGATCTTCGCAAGAGCTGTCTCGTCACAACACTCAGGGACCATTTAACTACACAAACGTGGCAGCTGTTGCAGTGTTTGCAGGAGCTGTGACATATCGCAGAAGTGGGTTTAACGTAACTACACAAAAGCAACAACTCTTGCGGTCTTTGCAGGTGCTGTCTCGTCACAACAATCACGGACATTTTAACTAAACAAAAGTGGCAGCTGTTGTAGCGTTTGCAGGAGCTGTGGCATCGCAGAAGTGGGTTACTGTAACTAGATAAAAGAAACAACTCTTGCGGTCTTTGCAGGAGCTGTCTCGTCACGCCACTTACAGACCCTGTAATTTCACAAAAGTGGCAGCGGTTACAGTGTTTGCAGGAGCTGTGGCATCGCAGAAGTGGGTTACTGTAACTACACAAAAGCAACAACTCTTGCGGTCTTTGCAGCAGCTGTCTCGTCATGACACTCACGGACCCTGTGATTGCACAAAAGTGGCAGCTGTTGCAGTGTTTGCAGGAGCTGTGGCATCGCAGATGTGGGTTACTGTAACTACACCAAAGCAACAAATCTTGCGGTCTTTGCAGGAGCGGTCTCGTCACAACACTCACGGACCCTTTACCTACACAAAAGTGGCAGCTGTTGCAGTGTTTGCAGGAGCTGTGGCGTATCGCAGAAGTGGGTTACTGGAACAACAAAAAAGCAACAACTCTTGCCGTTTTTGCAGGGGCTTTCTCGTCACAACTCTCACGGACCCTTTAACTACACAAACGTGGCAGCTGTTGCAGTGTTTGCAGGAGCTGTGGCATCACAGAAGTGGGGTACTGTAACTACACAAAAGCAACAACTTTTGCGGTCCTTGCAGGAGCTGTCTCGTCACAACACTCACGGCCACTTTAACTAAACAAAAGTGGCAGCTGTTGCAGTGTTTGCAGGAGCTGTGGCATCGAAGAAGTGGGTTACTGTAACTACACAAAAGCAACAACTGTTGCGGTCTTTGCAGGAGCTGTCTCGTCATGACACTAACGGACCCTGTGATTGCACAAAAGTGGCAGCTGTTGCAGTGTTTGCAGGAGCTGTGGCATTGCAGATGTGGGTTACTGTAACTACACAAAAAAAACAACTCTTGCGGTCTTCGCAGGAGCGGTCTCGTCACAACACTCACGGACCCTCTAACTACAAAAAAGTGGCAGCTGTTGCAGTGTTTGCAGGAGGTGTGGCATCGCAGAAGTGGGTTACTGTAACTACACAAAAGCAACAACGCTTGCCATCTTTGCAGGAGCTGTCTCGTCACAACACTCACGGACCCTTTAACTACACAAAAGTGGCAGCTGTTGCAGTGTTTGCAGGAGCTGTGACATTGCAGAAGTGGGTTACTGTAACTACACAAAAGCAACAACTCTTGCGGTCTTTGCAGGAGCTGTCTTGTCACGACACTCACGGCCCCTGTAAGTGCACAAAAGTGGCAGCTGTTACAGTGTTTGCAGGAGCTGTGGCATCGCAGAAGTGGGTTACTGTAACTACACCAAAGCAACAACTCTTGCGGTCTTTGCAGGAGCTGTCTCGTCACAACACTCACGGGCCCTTTAACTACACAAAAGTGGCAGCTGTTGCAGTGTTTGCAGGAGCTGTGACATTGCAGAAGTGGGTTACTGTAACTACACTAAAGCAACAACTCTTGCGGTCTTTGCAGGAGCTGTCTTGTCACGACACTCACGGACCCTGTAATTGCACAAAAGTGGCAGGTGTTACAGTGTTTGCAGGAGCTGTGGCATCGCAGAAGTGGGTTACTGTAACTACACAAAAGCAACAACTCTTGCGGTCCTTGCAGGAGCTGTCTCGTCACAACACTCACGGACCCTTTAACTACACAAACGTGGCAGCTGTTGCAGTGTTTGCAGGAGCTGTGGCATCACAGAAGTGGGGTACTGTAACTGCACAAAAGCAACAACCCTTGCGATCTTCGCAAGAGCTGTCTCGTCACAACACTCAGGGACCATTTAACTACACAAACGTGGCAGCTGTTGCAGTGTTTGCAGGAGCTGTGACATATCGCAGAAGTGGGTTTAACGTAACTACACAAAAGCAACAACTCTTGCGGTCTTTGCAGGTGCTGTCTCGTCACAACACTCACGGACATTTTAACTAAACAAAAGTGGCAGCTGTTGTAGCGTTTGCAGGAGCTGTGGCATCGCAGAAGTGGGTTACTGTAACTAGATAAAAGAAACAACTCTTGCGGTCTTTGCAGGAGCTGTCTCGTCACGCCACTCACAGACCCTGTAATTTCACAAAAGTGGCAGCTGTTACAGTGTTTGCAGGAGCTGTGGCATCGCAGATGTGGGTTACTGTAACTACACCAAAGCAACAAATCTTGCGGTCTTTGCAGGAGCGGTCTCTTCACAACACTCACGGACCCTTTACCTACACAAAAGTGGCAGCTGTTGCAGTGTTTGCAGGAGCTGTGGCGTATCGCAGAAGTGGGTTACTGGAACAACAAAAAAGCAACAACTCTTGCAGTTTTTGCAGGGGCTTTCTCGTCACAACTCTCACGGACCCTTTAACTACACAAACGTGGCAGCTGTTGCAGTGTTTGCAGGAGCTGTGGCATCACAGAAGTGGGGTACTGTAACTACACAAAAGCAACAACTCTTGCGGTCCTTGCAGGAGCTGTCTCGTCACAACACTCACGGACCCTTTAACTACACAAAAGTGGCAGCTGTTGCAGTGTTTGCAGGAGCTGTGGCATCGCAGAAGTGGGTTACTGTAACTACACAAAAGCAACAACACTTGCCGTTTTTGCAGGGGCTTTCTCGTCACAACACTCACGGACCCTTTAACTACACAAACGTGGCAGCTGTTGCAGTGTTTGCAGGAGCTGTGGCATCACAGAAGTGGGGTACTGTAACTGCACAAAAGCAACAACCCTTGCGATCTTCGCAAGAGCTATCTCGTCACAACACTCACGGCCACTTTAACTAAACAAAAGTGGCAGCTGTTGCAGTGTTTGCAGGAGCTGTGGCATCGAAGAAGTGGGTTACTGTAACTACACAAAAGCAACAACTGTTGCGGTCTTTGCAGGAGCTGTCTCGTCATGACACTCACGGACCCTGTGATTGAACAAAAGTGGCAGCTGTTGCAGTGTTTGCAGGAGCTGTGGCATCGCAGATGTGGGTTACTGTAACTACACCAAAGCAACAACTCTTGCGGTCTTTGCAGGAGCGGTCTCGTCACAACACTCACGGACCCTCTAACTACAAAAAAGTGGCAGCTGTTGCAGTGTTTGCAGGAGGTGTGGCATCGCAGAAGTGGGTTACTGTAACTACACAAAAGCAACAATTCTTGCGGTCCTTGCAGGAGCTGTCTCGTCACAACACTCACGGACCCTTTAACTACACAAAAGTGGCAGCTGTTGCAGTGTTTGCAGGAGCTGTTACATTGCAGAAGTGGGTTACTGTAACTACACAAAAGCAACAACTCTTGCGGAATTTGCAGGAGCTGTCTCGTCACAACACTCACGGACCCTTTAACTACAAAAAAGTAGCAGCTGTTGCAGTGTTTGCAGGAGCTGTGGCATCGCAGAAGTGGGTTACTGTAACTGCACAAAAGCAACAACCCTTGCGATCTTCGCAAGAGCTGTCTCGTCACAACACTCAGGGACCATTTAACTACACAAACGTGGCAGCTGTTGCAGTGTTTGCAGGAGCTGTGGCGTATCGCAGAAGTGGGTTACTGGAACAACAAAAAAGCAACAACTCTTGCGGTCTTTGCAGAAGGTGTCTTGTCACAACACTCACGGACCCTATACCTACACAAAAGTGGCAGCTGTTGCAGTGTTTGCAGGAGCTGTGGCACCACAGAAGTGGGGTACTGTAACTGCACAAAAGCAACAACTCTTGCGGTCTTTGCAGGAGCGGTCTCGTCACAACACTCAGGGAACGTTTAACTACACAAAAGTGGCAGCTGTTGCAGTGTTTGCAGGAGCTGTGGCATATCGCAGAAGAGGGTTACTGAAACTACACAAAAGCAACAACGCTTGCCGTCTTTGCAGGAGCTGTCTCGTCACAACACTCACGGACCCTTTAACTACCCAAAAGTGGCAGCTGTTGCAGTGTTTGCAGGAGGTGTGGCATCGCAGAAGTGGGTTACTGTAACTACACAAAAGCAACAATTCTTGCGGTCCTTGCAGGAGCTGTCTCGTCACAACACTCACGGACCCTTTAACTACACAAAAGTGGCAGCTGTTGCAGTGTTTGCAGGAGCTGTTACATTGCAGAAGTGGGTTACTGTAACTACACAAAAGCAACAACTCTTGCGGAATTTGCAGGAGCTGTCTCGTCACAACACTCACGGACCCTTTAACTACAAAAAAGTAGCAGCTGTTGCAGTGTTTGCAGGAGCTGTGGCATCGCAGAAGTGGGTTACTGTAACTGCACAAAAGCAACAACCCTTGCGATCTTCGCAAGAGCTGTCTCGTCACAACACTCAGGGACCATTTAACTACACAAACGTGGCAGCTGTTGCAGTGTTTGCAGGAGCTGTGGCGTATCGCAGAAGTGGGTTACTGGAACAACAAAAAAGCAACAACTCTTGCGGTCTTTGCAGAAGGTGTCTTGTCACAACACTCACGGACCCTATACCTACACAAAAGTGGCAGCTGTTGCAGTGTTTGCAGGAGCTGTGGCACCACAGAAGTGGGGTACTGTAACTGCACAAAAGCAACAACTCTTGCGGTCTTTGCAGGAGCGGTCTCGTCACAACACTCAGGGAACGTTTAACTACACAAAAGTGGCAGCTGTTGCAGTGTTTGCAGGAGCTGTGGCATATCGCAGAAGAGGGTTACTGAAACTACACAAAAGCAACAACGCTTGCCGTCTTTGCAGGAGCTGTCTCGTCACAACACTCACGGACCCTTTAACTACCCAAAAGTGGCAGCTGTTGCAGTGTTTGCAGGAGCTGTGACATTGCAGAAGTGGGGTACTGTAACTGCACAAAAGCAACAACTCTTGCGGTCTTTGCAGGAGGTGTCTCGTCACAACACTCAGGGACCGTTTAACTACATAAAAGTGGCAGCTGTTGCAGTGCTTGCAGGAGCTGTGGCATATCGCAGAAGTGGGTTACTGTAACTACACAAAAGCAACAACTTTTGCGGTCTTTGCAGGTGCTGTCTCGTCACAACACTCACGGCCACTTTAACTAAACAAAAGTGGCAGCTGTTGCAGTGTTTGCAGGAGCTGTGGCATCGAAGAAGTGGGTTACTGTAACTACACAAAAGCAACAACTGTTGCGGTCTTTGCAGGAGCTGTCTCGTCATGACACTCACGGACCCTGTGATTGCACAAAAGTGGCAGCTGTTGCAGTGTTTGCAGGAGCTGTGGCATCGCAGATGTGGGTTACTGTAACTACACCAAAGGAACAACTCTTGCGGTCTTTGCAGGAGCGGTCTCGTCACAAAACTCACGGACCCTCTAACTACAAAAAAGTGGCAGCTGTTGCAGTGTTTGCAGGAGGTGTGGCATCGCAGAAGTGGGTTACTGTAACTACACAAAAGCAACAACGCTTGCCGTCTTTGCAGGAGCTGTCTCGTCACAACACTCACGGACCCTTTAACTACACAAAAGTGGCAGCTGTTGCAGTGTTTGCAGGAGCTGTGACATTGCAGAAGTGGGTTACTGTAACTACACAAAAGCAACAACTCTTGCGGTCTTTGCAGGAGCTGTCTTGTCACGACACTCACGGCCCCTGTAATTGCACAAAAGTGGCAGCTGTTACAGTGTTTGCAGGAGCTGTGGCATCGCAGAAGTGGGTTACTGTAACTACACCAAAGCAACAACTCTTGCGGTCTTTGCAGGAGCTGTCTCGTCACAACACTCATGGGCCCTTTAACTACACAAAAGTGGCAGCTGTTGCAGTGTTTGCAGGAGCTGTGACAGTGCAGAAGTGGGTTACTGTAACTACACTAAAGCAACAACTCTTGCGGTCTTTGCAGGAGCTGTCTTGTCACGACACTCACGGACCCTGTAATTGCACAAAAGTGGCAGGTGTTACAGTGTTTGCAGGAGCTGTGGCATCGCAGAAGTGGGTTACTGCAACTACACAAAAGCAACAACTCTTGCGGTCCTTGCAGGAGCTGTCTCGTCACAACACTCACGGACCCTTTAACTACACAAACGTGGCAGCTGTTGCAGTGTTTGCAGGAGCTGTGGCATCACAGAAGTGGGGTACTGTAACTGCACAAAAGCAACAACCCTTGCGATCTTCGCAAGAGCTGTCTCGTCACAACACTCAGGGACCATTTAACTACACAAACGTGGCAGCTGTTGCAGTGTTTGCAGGAGCTGTGACACATCGCAGAAGTGGGTTAACGTAACTACACAAAAGCAACAACTCTTGCGGTCTTTGCAGGTGCTGTCTCGTCACAACACTCACGGACATTTTAACTAAACAAAAGTGGCAGCTGTTGTAGCGTTTGCAGGAGCTGTGGCATCGCAGAAGTGGGTTACTGTAACTAGATAAAAGAAACAACTCTTGCGGTCTTTGCAGGAGCTGTCTCGTCACGCCACTCACAGAACCTGTAATTTCGCAAAAGTGGCAGCTGTTACAGTGTTTGCAGGAGCTGTGGCATCGCAGAAGTGGGTTACTGTAACTACACAAAAGCAACAACTCTTGCGGTCTTTGCAGCAGCTGTCTCGTCATGACACTCACGGACCCTGTGATTGCACAAAAGTGGCAGCTGTTGCAGTGTTTGCAGGAGCTGTGGCATCGCAGATGTGGGTTACTGTAACTACACCAAAGCAACAAATCTTGCGGTCTTTGCAGGAGCGGTCTCGTCACAACACTCACGGACCCTTTACCTACACAAAAGTGGCAGCTGTTGCAGTGTTTGCAGGAGCTGTGGCGTATCGCAGAAGTGGGTTACTGGAACAACAAAAAAGCAACAACTCTTGCCGTTTTTGCAGGGGCTTTCTCGTCACAACTCTCACGGACCCTTTAACTACACAAACGTTGCAGCTGTTGCAGTGTTTGCAGGAGCTGTGGCATCACAGAAGTGGGGTACTGTAACTAAACCAAAGCAACAACTCTTGCGGTCTTTGCAGGAGCTGTCTCGTCACAACACTCACGGACCCTTTAACTACACAAAAGTGGCAGCTGTTGCAGTGTTTGCAGGAGCTGTGACATTGCAGAAGTGGGTTACTGTAACTACACAAAAGCAACAACTCTTGCGGTCTTTGCAGGAGTTGTCTCGTCACGCCACTCACGGACCCTGTAGTTTCGCAAAAGTGGCAGCTGTTACAGTGTTTGCAGGAGCTGTGGCATCGCAGAAGTGGGTTACTGTAACTACACAAAAGCAACAACTCTTGCGGTCTTTGCAGGAGCTCTCTCGTCACAACACTCACGGACCCTTTAACTACACAAAAGTGGCAGCTGTTGCAGTGTTTGCAGGAGCTGTGACATTGCAGAAGTGGGTTACTGTAACTACACAAAAGCAACAACTTATGCGGTCTTTGCAGCAGCTGTCTCGTCATCACACTCACGGACCCTGTGATTGCACAAAAGTGGCAGCTGTTGCAGTGTTTGCAGGAGCTGTGGCATATCGCAGAAGAGGGTTACTGAAACTACACAAAAGCAACAACGCTTGCCGTCTTTGCAGGAGGTGTCTCGTCACAACACTCAGGGACCGTTTAACTACATAAAAGTGGCAGCTGTTGCAGTGCTTGCAGGAGCTGTGGCATATCGCAGAAGTGGGTTACTGTAACTACACAAAAGCAACAACTTTTGCGGTCTTCGCAGGTGCTGTCTCGTCACAACACTCACGGCCACTTTAACTAAACAAAAGTGGCAGCTGTTGCAGTGTTTGCAGGAGCTGTGGCATCGAAGAAGTGGGTTACTGTAACTACACAAAAGCAACAACTGTTGCGGTCTTTGCAGGAGCTGTCTCGTCACGACACTCACGGACCCTGTAATTGCACAAAAGTGGCAGCTGTTACAGTGTTTGCATTAGCTGTGGCATCGCAGAAGTGGGTTACTGTAACTAAACCAAAGCAACAACTCTTGCGGTCTTTGCAGGAGCTGTCTCGTCATGACACTCACGGACCCTGTGATTGCACAAAAGTGGCAGCTGTTGCAGTGTTTGCAGGAGCTGTGGCATCGCAGATGTGGGTTACTGTAACTACACCAAAGGAACAACTCTTGCGGTCTTTGCAGGAGCGGTCTCGTCACAACACTCACGGACCCTCTAACTACAAAAAAGTGGCAGCTGTTGCAGTGTTTGCAGGAGGTGTGGCATCGCAGAAGTGGGTTACTGTAACTACACAAAAGCAACAACGCTTGCCGTCTTTGCAGGAGCTGTCTCGTCACAACACTCACGGACCCTTTAACTACACAAAAGTGGCAGCTGTTGCAGTGTTTGCAGGAGCTGTGACATTGCAGAAGTGGGTTACTGTAACTACACAAAAGCAACAACTCTTGCGGTCTTTGCAGGAGCTGTCTTGTCACGACACTCACGGACCCTGTAATTGCACAAAAGTGGCAGCTGTTACAGTGTTTGCAGGAGCTGTGGCATCGCAGAAGTGGGTTACTGTAACTACACCAAAGCAACAACTCTTGCGGTCTTTGCAGGAGCTGTCTCGTCACAACACTCACGGGCCCTTTAACTACACAAAAGTGGCAGCTGTTGCAGTGTTTGCAGGAGCTGTGGCATCGCAGATGTGGGTTACTGTAACTACACCAAAGGAACAACTCTTGCGGTCTTTGCAGGAGCGGTCTCGTCACAACACTCACGGACCCTCTAACTACAAAAAAGTGGCAGCTGTTGCAGTGTTTGCAGGAGGTGTGGCATCGCAGAAGTGGGTTACTGTAACTACACAAAAGCAACAACGCTTGCCGTCTTTGCAGGAGCTGTCTCGTCACAACACTCACGGACCCTTTAACTACACAAAAGTGGCAGCTGTTGCAGTGTTTGCAGGAGCTGTGACATTGCAGAAGTGGGTTACTGTAACTACACAAAAGCAACAACTCTTGCGGTCTTTGCAGGAGCTGTCTTGTCACGACACTCACGGACCCTGTAATTGCACAAAAGTGGCAGCTGTTACAGTGTTTGCAGGAGCTGTGGCATCGCAGAAGTGGGTTACTGTAACTACACCAAAGCAACAACTCTTGCGGTCTTTGCAGGAGCTGTCTCGTCACAACACTCACGGGCCCTTTAACTACACAAAAGTGGCAGCTGTTGCAGCGTTTGCAGGAGCTGTGGCATCGCAGAAGTGGGTTACTGTAACTACACAAAAGCAACAACTCTTGCGGTCCTTGCAGGAGCTGTCTCGTCACAACACTCACGGACCCTTTAACTACCCAAAAGTGGCAGCTGTTGCAGTGTTTGCAGGAGCTGTGACATTGCAGAAGTGGGGTACTGTAACTGCACAAAAGCAACAACTCTTGCGGTCTTTGCAGGAGGTGTCTCGTCACAACACTCAGGGACCGTTTAACTACATAAAAGTGGCAGCTGTTGCAGTACTTGCAGGAGCTGTGGCATATCGCAGAAGTGGGTTACTGTAACTACACAAAAGCAACAACTTTTGCGGTCTTTGCAGGTGCTGTCTCGTCACAACACTCACGGCCACTTTAACTAAACAAAAGTGGCAGCTGTTGCAGTGTTTGCAGGAGGTGTGGCATCGAAGAAGTGGGTTACTGTAACTACACAAAAGCAACAACTGTTGCGGTCTTTGCAGGAGCTGTCTCGTCATGACACTCACGGACCCTGTGATTGAACAAAAGTGGCAGCTGTTGCAGTGTTTGCAGGAGCAGTGGCATCGCAGATGTGGGTTACTGTAACTACACCAAAGCAACAACTCTTGCGGTCTTTGCAGGAGCGGTCTCGTCACAACACTCACGGACCCTCTAACTACAAAAAATTGGCAGCTGTTGCAGTGTTTGCAGGAGGTGTGGCATCGCAGAAGTGGGTTACTGTAACTACACAAAAGCAACAACGCTTGCCGTCTTTGCAGGAGCTGTCTCGTCACAACACTCACGGATCCTTTAACTACACAAAAGTGGCAGCTGTTGCAGTGTTTGCAGGAGCTGTGACATTGCAGAAGTGGGTTACTGTAACTACACAAAAGCAACAACTCTTGCGGTCTTTGCAGCAGCTGTCTTGTCACGACACTCACGGACCCTGTAATTGCACAAAAGTGGCAGCTGTTACAGTGTTTGCAGGAGCTGTGGCATCGCAGAAGTGGGTTACTGTAACTGCACCAAAGCAACAACTCTTGCGGTCTTTGCAGGAGCTGTCTCGTCACAACACTCACGGACCCTTTAACTACACAAAAGTGGCAGCTGTTGCAGTGTTTGCAGGAGCTGTGACATTGCAGAAGTGGGTTACTGTAACTACACTAAAGCAACAACTCTTGCGGTCTTTGCAGGAGCTGTCTTGTCACGACACTCACGGACCCTGTAATTGCACAAAAGTGGCAGGTGTTACAGTGTTTGCAGGAGCTGTGGCATCGCAGAACTGGGTTACTGTAACTACACAAAAGCAACAACTCTTGCGGTCCTTGCAGGAGCTGTCTCGTCACAACACTCACGGACCCTTTAACTACACAAAAGTGGCAGCTGTTGCAGTGTTTGCAGGAGCTGTGACATTGCAGAAGTGGGTTACTGTAACTACACAAATGCAACAACTCTTGCGGAATTTGCAGGAGCCGTCTCGTCACAACACTCACGGACCCTTTAACTACAAAAAAGTAGCAGCTGTTGCAGTGTTTGCAGGAGCTGTGGCATCGCAGAAGTGGGTTACTGTAACTACACAAAAGCAACAACACTTGCCGTTTTTGCAGGGGCTTTCTCGTCACAACACTCACGGACCCTTTAACTACACAAACGTGGCAGCTGTTGCAGTGTTTGCAGGAGCTGTGGCATCACAGAAGTGGGGTACTGTAACTGCACAAAAGCAACAACCCTTGCGATCTTCGCAAGAGCTATCTCGTCACAACACTCAGGGACCATTTAACTACACAAACGTGGCAGCTGTTGCAGTGTTTGCAGGAGCTGTGACATATCGCAGAAGTGGGTTACTGTAACTACACAAAAGCAACAACTCTTGCGGTCTTTGCAGGTGCTGTCTCGTCACAACACTCACGGACATTTTAACTAAACAAAAGTGGCAGCTGTTGCAGCGTTTGCAGGAGCTGTGGCATCGCAGAAGTGGGTTACTGTAACTAGATAAAAGAAACAACTCTTGCGGTCTTTGCAGGAGCTGTCTCGTCACGCCACTCACGGACCCTGTAATTTCACAAAAGTGGCAGCTGTTACAGTGCTTGCAGGAGCTGTGGCATCGCAGAAGTGGGTTACTGTAACTACACAAAAGCAACAACTGTTGCGGTCTTTGCAGGAGCTGTCTCGTCATGACACTCACGGACCCTGTGATTGCACAAAAGTGGCAGCTGTTGCAGTGTTTGCAGGAGCTGTGGCATCGCAGATGTGGGTTACTGTAACTACACCAAAGCAACAACTCTTGCGGTCTTTGCAGGAGCGGTCTCGTCACAACACTCACGGACCCTTTACCTACACAAAAGTGGCAGCTGTTGCAGTGTTTGCAGGAGGTGTGGCGTATCGCAGAAGTGGGTTACTGGAACAACAAAAAAGCAACAACTCTTGCGGTCTTTGCAGAAGGTGTCTTGTCACAACATTCACGGACCCTATACCTACACAAAAGTGGCAGCTGTTGCAGTGTTTGCAGGAGCTGTGGCACCACAGAAGTGGGGTACTGTAACTGCACAAAAGCAACAACTCTTGCGGTCTTTGCAGGAGCTGTCTCGTCCCAACACTCAGAGAACGTTTAACTACACAAAAGTGGCAGTTGTTGCAGTGTTTGCAGGAGCTGTGGCATATCGCAGAAGTGGGTTACTGAAACTACACAAAAGCAACAACGCTTGCCGTCTTTGCAGGAGCTGTCTCGTCACAACACTCACGGACCCTTTAACTACCCAAAAGTGGCAGCTGTTGCAGTGTTTGCAGGAGCTGTGACATTGCAGAAGTGGGGTACTGTAACTGCACAAAAGCAACAACTCTTGCGGTCTTTGCAGGAGGTGTCTCGTCACAACACTCAGGGACCGTTTAACTACACAAAAGTGGCAGCTGTTGCAGTGTTTGCAGGAGCTGTGGCATCGAAGAAGTCGGTTACTGTAACTACACAAAAGCAACAACTCTTGCGGTCTTTGCATGTGCTGTCTCGTCACAACACTCACGGACCCTTTACCTAAACAAAAATGGCAGCTGATGCAGTGTTTGCAGGAGCTGTGGCATCGCAGAAGTGGGTTACTGTAACTACGCAAAAGGAACAACTCTTGCGGAATTTGCAGGAGCTGTCTCGTCGCAACACTCACGGACCCTTTAACTACACAAAAGTGGCAGCTGTTGCAGTGTTTGCAGGAGCTGTGACATTGCAGAAGTGGGTTACTCTAACTACAAAAAAGCAACAACTCTTGCGGAATTTGCAGGAGCTGTCTCGTCACAACACTCACGGACCCTTTAACTACAAAAAAGTGGCAGTTGTTGCAGTGTTTGCAGGAGCTGTGGCATCGCAGAAGTGGGTTACTGTAACTACACAAAAGCAACAACACTTGCCGTCTTTGCAGGGGCTTTCTCGTCACAACACTCACGGACCCTTTAACTACACAAACGTGGCAGCTGTTGCAGTATTTGCAGGAGCTGTGGCATCACAGAAGTGGGGTACTGTAACTGCACAAAAGCAACAACCCTTGCGATCTTCGCAAGAGCTGTCTCGTCACAACACTCAGGGAACGTTTAACTACACAAACGTGGCAGCTATTGCAGTGTTTGCAGGAGCTGTGACATATCGCAGAAGTGGGTTACTGTAACTACACAAAAGCAACAACTCTTGCGGTGTTTGCAGGAGCTGTCTCGTCACAACACTCACGGAACCTTTAACTACACAGAAGTGGCAGCTGTTGCAGTGTTTGCAGGAGCTGTGACATTGCAGAAGTGGGTTACTGTAACTACACAAAGGAACAACTCTTGCGGTCTTTGCAGGAGCTGTCTCGTCACGACACTCACGGACCCTGTAATTGCACAAAAGTGGCAGCTGTTACAGTGTTTCAGGAGCTGTGGCATCGCAGAAGTGGGTTACTGTAACTAAACCAAAGCAACAACTCTTGCGGTCTTTGCAGGAGCTGTCTCGTCACAACACTCACGGACCCTTTAACTACACAAAAGTGGCAGCTGTTGCAGTGTTTGCAGGAGCTGTCTCGTCACACCACTCAGGGACCGTTTAACTACACAAAAGTGGCAGCTGTTGCAGTGTTTGCAGGAGCTGTGGCATATCGCAGAAGTGGATTACTGTAACTACACAAAAGCAACAACTCTTGCGGCCTTTGCAGGTGCTGTCTCGTCACAACACTCACGGACCCTTCAACTAAAAAAAGTGGCAGCTGTTGCAGTGTTTGCAGGAGCTGTGGCATCGCAGAAGTGGGTTACTGTAACTACACAAAAGCAACAACTCTTGCGGTCTTTGCAGGAGGTGTCTCGTCACAACACTCAGGGACCGTTTAACTACATAAAAGTGGCAGCTGTTGCAGTGTTTGCAGGAGCTGTGACATTGCAGAAGTGGGGTACTGAAACTACACAAAAGCAACAACGCTTGCCGTCTTTGCAGGAGCTGTCTCGTCACAACACTCACGGACCCTTTAACAACCCAAAAGTGGCAGCTGTTGCAGTGTTTGCAGGAGCTGTGACATTGCAGAAGTGGGGTACTGTAACTGCACAAAAGCAACAACTCTTGCGGTCTTTGCAGGAGGTGTCTCGTCACAACACTCAGGGACCGTTTAACTACATAAAAGTGGCAGCTGTTGCAGTGCTTGCAGGAGCTGTGGCATATCGCAGAAGTGGGTTACTGTAACTACACAAAAGCAACAACTTTTGCGGTCTTTGCAGGTGCTGTCTCGTCACAACACTCACGGCCACTTTAACTAAACAAAAGTGGCAGCTGTTGCAGTGTTTGCAGGAGCTGTGGCATCGAAGAAGTGGGCTACTGTAACTACACAAAAGCAACAACTGTTGCGGTCTTTGCAGGAGCTGTCTCGTCATGACACTCACGGACCCTGTGATTGCACAAAAGTGGCAGCTGTTGCAGTGTTTGCAGGAGCTGTGGCATCGCAGATGTGGGTTACTGTAACTACACCAAAGCAACAACTCTAGCGGTCTTTGCAGGAGCGGTCTCGTCACAACACTCACGGACCCTCTAACTACAAAAAAGTGGCAGCTGTTGCAGTGTTTGCAGGAGGTGTGGCATCGCAGAAGTGGGTTACTGTAACTACACAAAAGCAACAACGCTTGCCGTCTTTGCAGGAGCTGTCTCGTCACAACACTCACGGACCCTTTAACTACACAAAAGTGGCAGCTGTTGCAGTGTTTGCAGGAGCTGTGACATTGCAGAAGTGGGTTACTGTAACTACACAAAAGCAACAACTCTTGCGGTCTTTGCAGGAGCTGTCTTGTCACGACACTCACGGACCCTGTAATTGCACAAAAGTGGCAGCTGTTACAGTGTTTGCAGGAGCTGTGGCATCGCAGAAGTGGGTTACTGTAACTACACCAAAGCAACAACTCTTGCGGTCTTTGCAGGAGCTGTCTCGTCACAACACTCACGGGCCCTTTAACTACACAAAAGTGGCAGCTGTTGCAGTGTTTGCAGGAGCTGTGACGTTGCAGAAGTGGGTTACTGTAACTACACTAAAGCAACAACTCTTGCGGTCTTTGCAGGAGCTGTCTTGTCACGACACTCACGGACCCTGTAATTGCACAAAAGTGGCAGGTGTTACAGTGTTTGCAGGAGCTGTGGCATCGAAGAAGTGGGTTACTGTAACTACACAAAAGCAACAATTCTTGCGGTCCTTGCAGGAGCTGTCTCGTCACAACACTCACGGACCCTTTAACTACACAAAAGTGGCAGCTGTTGCAGTGTTTGCAGGAGCTGTGACATTGCAGAAGTGGGTTACTGTAACTACACAAAAGCAACAACTCTTGCGGAATTTGCAGGAGCTGTCTCGTCACAACACTCACGGACCCTTTAACTACAAAAAAGTAGCAGCTGTTGCAGTGTTTGCAGGAGCTGTGGCATCGCAGAAGTGGGTTACTGTAACTGCACAAAAGCAACAACTCTTGCGGTCTTTGCAGGAGGTGTCTCGTCACAACACTCAGGGACCGTTTAACTACATAAAAGTGGCAGCTGTTGCAGTGCTTGCAGGAGCTGTGGCATATCGCAGAAGTGGGTTACTGTAACTACACAAAAGCAACAACTTTTGCGGTCTTTGCAGGTGCTGTCTCGTCACAACACTCACGGCCACTTTAACTAAACAAAAGTGGCAGCTGTTGCAGTGTTTGCAGGAGCTGTGGCATCGAAGAAGTGGGCTACTGTAACTACACAAAAGCAACAACTGTTGCGGTCTTTGCAGGAGCTGTCTCGTCATGACACTCACGGACCCTGTGATTGCACAAAAGTGGCAGCTGTTGCAGTGTTTGCAGGAGCTGTGGCATCGCAGATGTGGGTTACTGTAACTACACCAAAGCAACAACTCTAGCGGTCTTTGCAGGAGCGGTCTCGTCACAACACTCACGGACCCTCTAACTACAAAAAAGTGGCAGCTGTTGCAGTGTTTGCAGGAGGTGTGGCATCGCAGAAGTGGGTTACTGTAACTACACAAAAGCAACAACGCTTGCCGTCTTTGCAGGAGCTGTCTCGTCACAACACTCACGGACCCTTTAACTACACAAAAGTGGCAGCTGTTGCAGTGTTTGCAGGAGCTGTGACATTGCAGAAGTGGGTTACTGTAACTACACAAAAGCAACAACTCTTGCGGTCTTTGCAGGAGCTGTCTTGTCACGACACTCACGGACCCTGTAATTGCACAAAAGTGGCAGCTGTTACAGTGTTTGCAGGAGCTGTGGCATCGCAGAAGTGGGTTACTGTAACTACACCAAAGCAACAACTCTTGCGGTCTTTGCAGGAGCTGTCTCGTCACAACACTCACGGGCCCTTTAACTACACAAAAGTGGCAGCTGTTGCAGTGTTTGCAGGAGCTGTGACGTTGCAGAAGTGGGTTACTGTAACTACACTAAAGCAACAACTCTTGCGGTCTTTGCAGGAGCTGTCTTGTCACGACACTCACGGACCCTGTAATTGCACAAAAGTGGCAGGTGTTACAGTGTTTGCAGGAGCTGTGGCATCGCAGAAGTGGGTTACTGTAACTACACAAAAGCAACAATTCTTGCGGTCCTTGCAGGAGCTGTCTCGTCACAACACTCACGGACCCTTTAACTACACAAAAGTGGCAGCTGTTGCAGTGTTTGCAGGAGCTGTGACATTGCAGAAGTGGGTTACTGTAACTACACAAAAGCAACAACTCTTGCGGAATTTGCAGGAGCTGTCTCGTCACAACACTCACGGACCCTTTAACTACAAAAAAGTAGCAGCTGTTGCAGTGTTTGCAGGAGCTGTGGCATCGCAGAAGTGGGTTACTGTAACTGCACAAAAGCAACAACCCTTGCGATCTTCGCAAGAGCTGTCTCGTCACAACACTCAGGGACCATTTAACTACACAAACGTGGCAGCTGTTGCAGTGTTTGCAGGAGCTGTGGCGTATCGCAGAAGTGGGTTACTGGAACAACAAAAAAGCAACAACTCTTGCGGTCTTTGCAGAAGGTGTCTTGTCACAACACTCACGGACCCTATACCTACACAAAAGTGGCAGCTGTTGCAGTGTTTGCAGGAGCTGTGGCACCACAGAAGTGGGGTACTGTAACTGCACAAAAGCAACAACTCTTGCGGTCTTTGCAGGAGCGGTCTCGTCACAACACTCAGGGAACGTTTAACTACACAAAAGTGGCAGCTGTTGCAGTGTTTGCAGGAGCTGTGGCATATCGCAGAAGAGGGTTACTGAACCTACACAAAAGCAACAACGCTTGCCGTCTTTGCAGGAGCTGTCTCGTCACAACACTCACGGAAACTTTAACTACCCAAAAGTGGCAGCTGTTGCAGTGTTTGCAGGAGCTGTGACATTGCAGAAGTGGGGTACTGTAACTGCACAAAAGCAACAACTCTTGCGGTCTTTGCAGGAGGTGTCTCGTCACAACACTCAGGGACCGTTTAACTACATAAAAGTGGCAGCTGTTGCAGTGCTTGCAGGAGCTGTGGCATATCGCAGAAGTGGGTTACTGTAACTACACAAAAGCAACAACTTTTGCGGTCTTTGCAGGTGCTGTCTCGTCACAACACTCACGGCCACTTTAACTAAACAAAAGTGGCAGCTGTTGCAGTGTTTGCAGGAGCTGTGACATATCGCAGAAGTGGGTTTAACGTAACTACACACAAGCAACAACTCTTGCGGTCTTTGCAGGAGCTGTCTTGTCACGACACTCACGGACCCTGTAATTGCACAAAAGTGGCAGGTGTTACAGTGTTTGCAGGAGCTGTGGCATCGCAGAAGTGGGTTACTGTAACTAGATAAAAGAAACAACTCTTGTGGTCTTTGCAGGAGCTGTCTCGTCACGCCACTCACAGACCCTGTAATTTCACAAAAGTGGCAGCTGTTACAGTGTTTGCAGGAGCTGTGGCATCGCAGAAGTGGGTTACTGTAACTACACAAAAGCAACAACTCTTGCGGTCTTTGCAGCAGCTGTCTCGTCATGACACTCACGGACCCTGTGATTGCACAAAAGTGGCAGCTGTTGCAGTGTTTGCAGGAGCTGTGGCATCGCAGATGTGGGTTACTGTAACTACACCAAAGCAACAAATCTTGCGGTCTTTGCAGGAGCGGTCTCGTCACAACACTCACGGACCATTTACCTACACAAAAGTGGCAGCTGTTGCAGTGTTTGCAGGAGCTGTGGCGCATCGCAGAAGTGGGTTACTGGAACAACAAAAAAGCAACAAATCTTGCCGTTTTTGCAGGGGCTTTCTCGTCACAACTCTCACGGACCCTTTAACTACACAAACGTGGCAGCTGTTGCAGTGTTTGCAGGAGCTGTGGCATCACAGAAGTGGGGTACTGTAACTACACAAAAGCAACAACTCTTGCGGTCCTTGCAGGAGCTGTCTCGTCACAACACTCACGGACCCTTTAACTACACAAAAGTGGCAGCTGTTGCAGTGTTTGCAGGAGCTGTGACATTGCAGAAGTGGGTTACTGTAACTACACAAAAGCAACAACTCTTGCGGAATTTGCAGGAGCCGTCTCGTCACAACACTCACGGACCCTTTACCTACAAAAAAGTAGCAGCTGTTGCAGTGTTTGCAGGAGCTGTGGCATCGCAGAAGTGGGTTACTGTAACTACACAAAAGCAACAACACTTGCCGTTTTTGCAGGGGCTTTCTCGTCACAACACTCACGGACCCTTTAACTACACAAAAGTGGCAGCTGTTGCAGTGTTTGCAGGAGCTGTGACATTGCAGAAGTGGGTTACTGTAACTACACTAAAGCAACAACTCTTGCGGTCTTTGCAGGAGCTGTCTTGTCACGACACTCACGGACCCTGTAATTGCACAAAAGTGGCAGGTGTTACAGTGTTTGCAGGAGCTGTGGCATCGCAGAACTGGGTTACTGTAACTACACAAAAGCAACAACTCTTGCGGTCCTTGCAGGAGCTGTCTCGTCACAACACTCACGGACCCTTTAACTACACAAAAGTGGCAGCTGTTGCAGTGTTTGCAGGAGCTGTGACATTGCAGAAGTGGGTTACTGTAACTACACAAAAGCAACAACTTTTGCGGTCTTTGCAGGTGCTGTCTCGTCACAACACTCACGGCCACTTTAACTAAACAAAAGTGGCAGCTGTTGCAGTGTTTGCAGGAGCTGTGGCATCGCAGATGTGGGTTACTGTAACTACACCAAAGCAACAACTCTTGCGGTCTTTGCAGGAGCGGTCTCGTCACAACACTCACGGACCCTTTACCTACACAAAAGTGGCAGCTGTTGCAGTGTTTGCAGGAGGTGTGGCGTATCGCAGAAGTGGGTTACTGGAACAACAAAAAAGCAACAACTCTTGCGGTCTTTGCAGAAGGTGTCTTGTCACAACATTCACTGACCCTATACCTACACAAAAGTGGCAGCTGTTGCAGTGTTTGCAGGAGCTGTGGCACCACAGAAGTGGGGTACTGTAACTGCACAAAAGCAACAACTCTTGCGGTCTTTGCAGGAGCTGTCTCGTCACAACACTCACGGGCCCTTTAACTACACAAAAGTGGCAGCTGTTGCAGTGTTTGCAGGAGCTGTGACGTTGCAGAAGTGGGTTACTGTAACTACACTAAAGCAACAACTCTTGCGGTCTTTGCAGGAGCTGTCTTGTCACGACACTCACGGACCCTGTAATTGCACAAAAGTGGCAGGTGTTACAGTGTTTGCAGGAGCTGTGGCATCGCAGAAGTGGGTTACTGTAACTACACAAAAGCAACAATTCTTGCGGTCCTTGCAGGAGCTGTCTCGTCACAACACTCACGGACCCTTTAACTACACAAAAGTGGCAGCTGTTGCAGTGTTTGCAGGAGCTGTGACATTGCAGAAGTGGGTTACTGTAACTACACAAAAGCAACAACTCTTGCGGAATTTGCAGGAGCTGTCTCGTCACAACACTCACGGACCCTTTAACTACAAAAAAGTAGCAGCTGTTGCAGTGTTTGCAGGAGCTGTGGCATCGCAGAAGTGGGTTACTGTAACTGCACAAAAGCAACAACTCTTGCGGTCTTTGCAGGAGGTGTCTCGTCACAACACTCACGGCCACTTTAACTAAACAAAAGTGGCAGCTGTTGCAGTGTTTGCAGGAGCTGTGGCATCGAAGAAGTGGGTTACTGTAACTACACAAAAGCAACAACTGTTGCGGTCTTTGCAGGAGCTGTCTCGTCATGACACTCACGGACCCTGTGATTGCACAAAAGTGGCAGCTGTTGCAGTGTTTGCAGGAGCTGTGGCATCGCAGATGTGGGTTACTGTAACTACACCAAAGCAACAACTCTAGCGGTCTTTGCAGGAGCGGTCTCGTCACAACACTCACGGACCCTCTAACTACAAAAAAGTGGCAGCTGTTGCAGTGTTTGCAGGAGGTGTGGCATCGCAGAAGTGGGTTACTGTAACTACACAAAAGCAACAACGCTTGCCGTCTTTGCAGGAGCTGTCTCGTCACAACACTCACGGACCCTTTAACTACACAAAAGTGGCAGCTGTTGCAGTGTTTGCAGGAGCTGTGACATTGCAGAAGTGGGTTACTGTAACTACACAAAAGCAACAACTCTTGCGGTCTTTGCAGGAGCTGTCTTGTCACGACACTCACGGACCCTGTAATTGCACAAAAGTGGCAGCTGTTACAGTGTTTGCAGGAGCTGTGGCATCGCAGAAGTGGGTTACTGTAACTACACCAAAGCAACAACTCTTGCGGTCTTTGCAGGAGCTGTCTCGTCACAACACTCACGGGCCCTTTAACTACACAAAAGTGGCAGCTGTTGCAGTGTTTGCAGGAGCTGTGACGTTGCAGAAGTGGGTTACTGTAACTACACTAAAGCAACAACTCTTGCGGTCTTTGCAGGAGCTGTCTTGTCACGACACTCACGGACCCTGTAATTGCACAAAAGTGGCAGGTGTTACAGTGTTTGCAGGAGCTGTGGCATCGCAGAAGTGGGTTACTGTAACTACACAAAAGCAACAATTCTTGCGGTCCTTGCAGGAGCTGTCTCGTCACAACACTCACGGACCCTTTAACTACACAAAAGTGGCAGCTGTTGCAGTGTTTGCAGGAGCTGTGACATTGCAGAAGTGGGTTACTGTAACTACACAAAAGCAACAACTCTTGCGGAATTTGCAGGAGCTGTCTCGTCACAACACTCACGGACCCTTTAACTACAAAAAAGTAGCAGCTGTTGCAGTGTTTGCAGGAGCTGTGGCATCGCAGAAGTGGGTTACTGTAACTGCACAAAAGCAACAACCCTTGCGATCTTCGCAAGAGCTGTCTCGTCACAACACTCAGGGACCATTTAACTACACAAACGTGGCAGCTGTTGCAGTGTTTGCAGGAGCTGTGGCGTATCGCAGAAGTGGGTTACTGGAACAACAAAAAAGCAACAACTCTTGCGGTCTTTGCAGAAGGTGTCTTGTCACAACACTCACGGACCCTATACCTACACAAAAGTGGCAGCTGTTGCAGTGTTTGCAGGAGCTGTGGCACCACAGAAGTGGGGTACTGTAACTGCACAAAAGCAACAACTCTTGCGGTCTTTGCAGGAGCGGTCTCGTCACAACACTCAGGGAACGTTTAACTACACAAAAGTGGCAGCTGTTGCAGTGTTTGCAGGAGCTGTGGCATATCGCAGAAGAGGGTTACTGAACCTACACAAAAGCAACAACGCTTGCCGTCTTTGCAGGAGCTGTCTCGTCACAACACTCACGGAACCTTTAACTACCCAAAAGTGGCAGCTGTTGCAGTGTTTGCAGGAGCTGTGACATTGCAGAAGTGGGGTACTGTAACTGCACAAAAGCAACAACTCTTGCGGTCTTTGCAGGAGGTGTCTCGTCACAACACTCAGGGACCGTTTAACTACATAAAAGTGGCAGCTGTTGCAGTGCTTGCAGGAGCTGTGGCATATCGCAGAAGTGGGTTACTGTAACTACACAAAAGCAACAACTTTTGCGGTCTTTGCAGGTGCTGTCTCGTCACAACACTCACGGCCACTTTAACTAAACAAAAGTGGCAGCTGTTGCAGTGTTTGCAGGAGCTGTGACATATCGCAGAAGTGGGTTTAACGTAACTACACAAAAGCAACAACTCTTGCGGTCTTTGCAGGAGCTGTCTTGTCACGACACTCACGGACCCTGTAATTGCACAAAAGTGGCAGGTGTTACAGTGTTTGCAGGAGCTGTGGCATCGCAGAAGTGGGTTACTGTAACTACACAAAAGCAACAACTCTTGCGGTCCTTGCAGGAGCTGTCTCGTCACAACACTCACGGACCCTTTAACTACACAAACGTGGCAGCTGTTGCAGTGTTTGCAGGAGCTGTGGCATCACAGAAGTGGGGTACTGTAACTGCACAAAAGCAACAACCCTTGCGATCTTCGCAAGAGCTGTCTCGTCACAACACTCAGGGACCATTTAACTACACAAACGTGGCAGCTGTTGCAGTGTTTGCAGGAGCTGTGACATATCGCAGAAGTGGGTTTAACGTAACTACACAAAAGCAACAACTCTTGCGGTCTTTGCAGGTGCTGTCTCGTCACAACACTCACGGACATTTTAACTAAACAAAAGTGGCAGCTGTTGTAGCGTTTGCAGGAGCTGTGGCATCGCAGAAGTGGGTTACTGTAACTAGATAAAAGAAACAACTCTTGTGGTCTTTGCAGGAGCTGTCTCGTCACGCCACTCACAGACCCTGTAATTTCACAAAAGTGGCAGCTGTTACAGTGTTTGCAGGAGCTGTGGCATCGCAGAAGTGGGTTACTGTAACTACACAAAAGCAACAACTCTTGCGGTCTTTGCAGCAGCTGTCTCGTCATGACACTCACGGACCCTGTGATTGCACAAAAGTGGCAGCTGTTGCAGTGTTTGCAGGAGCTGTGGCATCGCAGATGTGGGTTACTGTAACTACACCAAAGCAACAAATCTTGCGGTCTTTGCAGGAGCGGTCTCGTCACAACACTCACGGACCATTTACCTACACAAAAGTGGCAGCTGTTGCAGTGTTTGCAGGAGCTGTGGCGTATCGCAGAAGTGGGTTACTGGAACAACAAAAAAGCAACAACTCTTGCCGTTTTTGCAGGGGCTTTCTCGTCACAACTCTCACGGACCCTTTAACTACACAAACGTGGCAGCTGTTGCAGTGTTTGCAGGAGCTGTGGCATCACAGAAGTGGGGTACTGTAACTACACAAAAGCAACAACTCTTGCGGTCCTTGCAGGAGCTGTCTCGTCACAACACTCACGGACCCTTTAACTACACAAAAGTGGCAGCTGTTGCAGTGTTTGCAGGAGCTGTGACATTGCAGAAGTGGGTTACTGTAACTACACAAAAGCAACAACTCTTGCGGAATTTGCAGGAGCCGTCTCGTCACAACACTCACGGACCCTTTACCTACAAAAAAGTAGCAGCTGTTGCAGTGTTTGCAGGAGCTGTGGCATCGCAGAAGTGGGTTACTGTAACTACACAAAAGCAACAACACTTGCCGTTTTTGCAGGGGCTTTCTCGTCACAACACTCACGGACCCTTTAACTACACAAACGTGGCAGCTGTTGCAGTGTTTGCAGGAGCTGTGGCATCACAGAAGTGGGGTACTGTAACTGCACAAAAGCAACAACCCTTGCGATCTTCGCAAGAGCTATCTCGTCACAACACTCACGGCCACTTTAACTAAACAAAAGTGGCAGCTGTTGCAGTGTTTGCAGGAGCTGTGGCATCGAAGAAGTGGGTTACTGTAACTACACAAAAGCAACAACTCTTGCGGTCTTTGCAGGAGCAGTCTCATCACAACACTCACGGACCCTCTAACTACAAAAAAGTGGCAGCTGTTGCAGTGTTTGCAGGAGGTGTGGCATCGCAGAAGTGGGTTACTGTAACTACACAAAAGCAACAACGCTTGCCGTCTTTGCAGGAGCTGTCTCGTCACAACACTCACGGACCCTTTAACTACACAAAAGTGGCAGCTGTTGCAGTGTTTGCAGGAGCTGTGACATTGCAGAAGTGGGTTACTGTAACTACACAAAAGCAACAACTCTTGCGGTCTTTGCAGCAGCTGTCTTGTCACGACACTCACGGACCCTGTAATTGCACAAAAGTGGCAGCTGTTACAGTGTTTGCAGGAGCTGTGGCATCGCAGAAGTGGGTTACTGTAACTGCACCAAAGCAACAACTCTTGCGGTCTTTGCAGGAGCTGTCTCGTCACAACACTCACGGACCCTTTAACTACACAAAAGTGGCAGCTGTTGCAGTGTTTGCAGGAGCTGTGACATTGCAGAAGTGGGTTACTGTAACTACACTAAAGCAACAACTCTTGCGGTCTTTGCAGGAGCTGTCTTGTCACGACACTCACGGACCCTGTAATTGCACAAAAGTGGCAGGTGTTACAGTGTTTGCAGGAGCTGTGGCATCGCAGAACTGGGTTACTGTAACTACACAAAAGCAACAACTCTTGCGGTCCTTGCAGGAGCTGTCTCGTCACAACACTCACGGACCCTTTAACTACACAAAAGTGGCAGCTGTTGCAGTGTTTGCAGGAGCTGTGACATTGCAGAAGTGGGTTACTGTAACTACACAAAAGCAACAACTCTTGCGGAATTTGCAGGAGCCGTCTCGTCACAACACTCACGGACCCTTTAACTACAAAAAAGTAGCAGCTGTTGCAGTGTTTGCAGGAGCTGTGGCATCGCAGAAGTGGGTTACTGTAACTACACAAAAGCAACAACACTTGCCGTTTTTGCAGGGGCTTTCTCGTCACAACACTCACGGACCCTTTAACTACACAAACGTGGCAGCTGTTGCAGTGTTTGCAGGAGCTGTGGCATCACAGAAGTGGGGTACTGTAACTGCACAAAAGCAACAACCCTTGCGATCTTCGCAAGAGCTATCTCGTCACAACACTCAGGGACCATTTAACTACACAAACGTGGCAGCTGTTGCAGTGTTTGCAGGAGCTGTGACATATCGCAGAAGTGGGTTACTGTAACTACACAAAAGCAACAACTCTTGCGGTCTTTGCAGGTGCTGTCTCGTCACAACACTCACGGACATTTTAACTAAACAAAAGTGGCAGCTGTTGCAGCGTTTGCAGGAGCTGTGGCATCGCAGAAGTGGGTTACTGTAACTAGATAAAAGAAACAACTCTTGCGGTCTTTGCAGGAGCTGTCTCGTCACGCCACTCACGGACCCTGTAATTTCACAAAAGTGGCAGCTGTTACAGTGCTTGCAGGAGCTGTGGCATCGCAGAAGTGGGTTACTGTAACTACACAAAAGCAACAACTGTTGCGGTCTTTGCAGGAGCTGTCTCGTCATGACACTCACGGACCCTGTGATTGCACAAAAGTGGCAGCTCTTGCAGTGTTTGCAGGAGCTGTGGCATCGCAGATGTGGGTTACTGTAACTACACCAAAGCAACAACTCTTGCGGTCTTTGCAGGAGCGGTCTCGTCACAACACTCACGGACCCTTTACCTACACAAAAGTGGCAGCTGTTGCAGTGTTTGCAGGAGGTGTGGCGTATCGCAGAAGTGGGTTACTGAAACAACAAAAAAGCAACAACTCTTGCGGTCTTTGCAGAAGGTGTCTTGTCACAACATTCACGGACCCTATACCTACACAAAAGTGGCAGCTGTTGCAGTGTTTGCAGGAGCTGTGGCACCACAGAAGTGGGGTACTGTAACTGCACAAAAGCAACAACTCTTGCGGTCTTTGCAGGAGCTGTCTCGTCACAACACTCACGGGCCCTTTAACTACACAAAAGTGGCAGCTGTTGCAGTGTTTGCAGGAGCTGTGACGTTGCAGAAGTGGGTTACTGTAACTACACTAAAGCAACAACTCTTGCGGTCTTTGCAGGAGCTGTCTTGTCACGACACTCACGGACCCTGTAATTGCACAAAAGTGGCAGGTGTTACAGTGTTTGCAGGAGCTGTGGCATCGCAGAAGTGGGTTACTGTAACTACACAAAAGCAACAATTCTTGCGGTCCTTGCAGGAGCTGTCTCGTCACAACACTCACGGACCCTTTAACTACACAAAAGTGGCAGCTGTTGCAGTGTTTGCAGGAGCTGTGACATTGCAGAAGTGGGTTACTGTAACTACACAAAAGCAACAACTCTTGCGGAATTTGCAGGAGCTGTCTCGTCACAACACTCACGGACCCTTTAACTACAAAAAAGTAGCAGCTGTTGCAGTGTTTGCAGGAGCTGTGGCATCGCAGAAGTGGGTTACTGTAACTGCACAAAACCAACAACTCTTGCTGTCTTTGCAGGAGGTGTCTCGTCACAACACTCACGGCCACTTTAACTAAACAAAAGTGGCAGCTGTTGCAGTGTTTGCAGGAGCTGTGGCATCGAAGAAGTGGGTTACTGTAACTACACAAAAGCAACAACTGTTGCGGTCTTTGCAGGAGCTGTCTCGTCATGACACTCACGGACCCTGTGATTGCACAAAAGTGGCAGCTGTTGCAGTGTTTGCAGGAGCTGTGGCATCGCAGATGTGGGTTACTGTAACTACACCAAAGCAACAACTCTAGCGGTCTTTGCAGGAGCGGTCTCGTCACAACACTCACGGACCCTCTAACTACAAAAAAGTGGCAGCTGTTGCAGTGTTTGCAGGAGGTGTGGCATCGCAGAAGTGGGTTACTGTAACTACACAAAAGCAACAACGCTTGCCGTCTTTGCAGGAGCTGTCTCGTCACAACACTCACGGACCCTTTAACTACACAAAAGTGGCAGCTGTTGCAGTGTTTGCAGGAGCTGTGACATTGCAGAAGTGGGTTACTGTAACTACACAAAAGCAACAACTCTTGCGGTCTTTGCAGGAGCTGTCTTGTCACGACACTCACGGACCCTGTAATTGCACAAAAGTGGCAGCTGTTACAGTGTTTGCAGGAGCTGTGGCATCGCAGAAGTGGGTTACTGTAACTACACCAAAGCAACAACTCTTGCGGTCTTTGCAGGTGCTGTCTCGTCACAACACTCACGGACATTTTAACTAAACAAAAGTGGCAGCTGTTGCAGCGTTTGCAGGAGCTGTGGCATCGCAGAAGTGGGTTACTGTAACTAGATAAAAGAAACAACTCTTGCGGTCTTTGCAGGAGCTGTCTCGTCACGCCACTCACGGACCCTGTAATTTCACAAAAGTGGCAGCTGTTACAGTGCTTGCAGGAGCTGTGGCATCGCAGAAGTGGGTTACTGTAACTACACAAAAGCAACAACTGTTGCGGTCTTTGCAGGAGCTGTCTCGTCATGACACTCACGGACCCTGTGATTGCACAAAAGTGGCAGCTCTTGCAGTGTTTGCAGGAGCTGTGGCATCGCAGATGTGGGTTACTGTAACTACACCAAAGCAACAACTCTTGCGGTCTTTGCAGGAGCGGTCTCGTCACAACACTCACGGACCCTTTACCTACACAAAAGTGGCAGCTGTTGCAGTGTTTGCAGGAGGTGTGGCGTATCGCAGAAGTGGGTTACTGAAACAACAAAAAAGCAACAACTCTTGCGGTCTTTGCAGAAGGTGTCTTGTCACAACATTCACGGACCCTATACCTACACAAAAGTGGCAGCTGTTGCAGTGTTTGCAGGAGCTGTGGCACCACAGAAGTGGGGTACTGTAACTGCACAAAAGCAACAACTCTTGCGGTCTTTGCAGGAGCTGTCTCGTCACAACACTCACGGGCCCTTTAACTACACAAAAGTGGCAGCTGTTGCAGTGTTTGCAGGAGCTGTGACGTTGCAGAAGTGGGTTACTGTAACTACACTAAAGCAACAACTCTTGCGGTCTTTGCAGGAGCTGTCTTGTCACGACACTCACGGACCCTGTAATTGCACAAAAGTGGCAGGTGTTACAGTGTTTGCAGGAGCTGTGGCATCGCAGAAGTGGGTTACTGTAACTACACAAAAGCAACAATTCTTGGGTCCTTGCAGGAGCTGTCTCGTCACAACACTCACGGACCCTTTAACTACACAAAAGTGGCAGCTGTTGCAGTGTTTGCAGGAGCTGTGACATTGCAGAAGTGGGTTACTGTAACTACACAAAAGCAACAACTCTTGCGGAATTTGCAGGAGCTGTCTCGTCACAACACTCACGGACCCTTTAACTACAAAAAAGTAGCAGCTGTTGCAGTGTTTGCAGGAGCTGTGGCATCGCAGAAGTGGGTTACTGTAACTGCACAAAACCAACAACTCTTGCGGTCTTTGCAGGAGGTGTCTCGTCACAACACTCACGGCCACTTTAACTAAACAAAAGTGGCAGCTGTTGCAGTGTTTGCAGGAGCTGTGGCATCGAAGAAGTGGGTTACTGTAACTACACAAAAGCAACAACTGTTGCGGTCTTTGCAGGAGCTGTCTCGTCATGACACTCACGGACCCTGTGATTGCACAAAAGTGGCAGCTGTTGCAGTGTTTGCAGGAGCTGTGGCATCACAGAAGTGGGGTACTGTAACTGCACAAAAGCAACAACCCTTGCGATCTTCGCAAGAGCTATCTCGTCACAACACTCAGGGACCATTTAACTACACAAACGTGGCAGCTGTTGCAGTGTTTGCAGGAGCTGTGACATATCGCAGAAGTGGGTTACTGTAACTACACAAAAGCAACAACTCTTGCGGTCTTTGCAGGTGCTGTCTCGTCACAACACTCACGGACATTTTAACTAAACAAAAGTGGCAGCTGTTGCAGCGTTTGCAGGAGCTGTGGCATCGCAGAAGTGGGTTACTGTAACTAGATAAAAGAAACAACTCTTGCGGTCTTTGCAGGAGCTGTCTCGTCACGCCACTCACGGACCCTGTAATTTCACAAAAGTGGCAGCTGTTACAGTGCTTGCAGGAGCTGTGGCATCGCAGAAGTGGGTTACTGTAACTACACCAAAGCAACAACTCTTGCGGTCTTTGCAGGAGCTGTCTCGTCACAACACTCACGGGTCCTTTAACTACACAAAAGTGGCAGCTGTTGCAGTGTTTGCAGGAGCTGTGACGTTGCAGAAGTGGGTTACTGTAACTACACTAAAGCAACAACTCTTGCGGTCTTTGCAGGAGCTGTCTTGTCACGACACTCACGGACCCTGTAATTGCACAAAAGTGGAAGGTGTTACAGTGTTTGCAGGAGCTGTGGCATCGCAGAAGTGGGTTACTGTAACTACACAAAAGCAACAATTCTTGCGGTCCTTGCAGGAGCTGTCTCGTCACAACACTCACGGACCCTTTAACTACACAAAAGTGGCAGCTGTTGCAGTGTTTGCAGGAGCTGTGACATTGCAGAAGTGGGTTACTGTAACTACACAAAAGCAACAACTCTTGCGGAATTTGCAGGAGCTGTCTCGTCACAACACTCACGGACCCTTTAACTACAAAAAAGTAGCAGCTGTTGCAGTGTTTGCAGGAGCTGTGGCATCGCAGAAGTGGGTTACTGTAACTGCACAAAAGCAACAACCCTTGCGATCTTCGCAAGAGCTGTCTCGTCACAACACTCAGGGACCATTTAACTACACAAACGTGGCAGCTGTTGCAGTGTTTGCAGGAGCTGTGGCGTATCGCAGAAGTGGGTTACTGGAACAACAAAAAAGCAACAACTCTTGCGGTCTTTGCAGAAGGTGTCTTGTCACAACACTCACGGACCCTGTAATTGCACAAAAGTGGCAGGTGTTACAGTGTTTGCAGGAGCTGTGGCATCGCAGAAGTGGGTTACTGTAACTACACAAAAGCAACAATTCTTGGGTCCTTGCAGGAGCTGTCTCGTCACAACACTCACGGACCCTTTAACTACACAAAAGTGGCAGCTGTTGCAGTGTTTGCAGGAGCTGTGACATTGCAGAAGTGGGTTACTGTAACTACACAAAAGCAACAACTCTTGCGGAATTTGCAGGAGCTGTCTCGTCACAACACTCACGGACCCTTTAACTACAAAAAAGTAGCAGCTGTTGCAGTGTTTGCAGGAGCTGTGGCATCGCAGAAGTGGGTTACTGTAACTGCACAAAACCAACAACTCTTGCGGTCTTTGCAGGAGCTGTCTTGTCACGACACTCACGGACCCTGTAATTGCACAAAAGTGGAAGGTGTTACAGTGTTTGCAGGAGCTGTGGCATCGCAGAAGTGGGTTACTGTAACTACACAAAAGCAACAATTCTTGCGGTCCTTGCAGGAGCTGTCTCGTCACAACACTCACGGACCCTTTAACTACACAAAAGTGGCAGCTGTTGCAGTGTTTGCAGGAGCTGTGACATTGCAGAAGTGGGTTACTGTAACTACACAAAAGCAACAACTCTTGCGGAATTTGCAGGAGCTGTCTCGTCACAACACTCACGGACCCTTTAACTACAAAAAAGTAGCAGCTGTTGCAGTGTTTGCAGGAGCTGTGGCATCGCAGAAGTGGGTTACTGTAACTGCACAAAAGCAACAACCCTTGCGGTCTTTGCAGGAGCTGTCTCGTCACAACACTCACGGGCCCTTTAACTACACAAAAGTGGCAGCTGTTGCAGTGTTTGCAGGAGCTGTGACGTTGCAGAAGTGGGTTACTGTAACTACACTAAAGCAACAACTCTTGCGGTCTTTGCAGGAGCTGTCTTGTCACGACACTCACGGACCCTGTAATTGCACAAAAGTGGCAGGTGTTACAGTGTTTGCAGGAGCTGTGGCATCGCAGAAGTGGGTTACTGTAACTACACAAAAGCAACAATTCTTGGGTCCTTGCAGGAGCTGTCTCGTCACAACACTCACGGACCCTTTAACTACACAAAAGTGGCAGCTGTTGCAGTGTTTGCAGGAGCTGTGACATTGCAGAAGTGGGTTACTGTAACTACACAAAAGCAACAACTCTTGCGGAATTTGCAGGAGCTGTCTCGTCACAACACTCACGGACCCTTTAACTACAAAAAAGTAGCAGCTGTTGCAGTGTTTGCAGGAGCTGTGGCATCGCAGAAGTGGGTTACTGTAACTGCACAAAACCAACAACTCTTGCGGTCTTTGCAGGAGGTGTCTCGTCACAACACTCACGGCCACTTTAACTAAACAAAAGTGGCAGCTGTTGCAGTGTTTGCAGGAGCTGTGGCATCGAAGAAGTGGGTTACTGTAACTACACAAAAGCAACAACTGTTGCGGTCTTTGCAGGAGCTGTCTCGTCATGACACTCACGGACCCTGTGATTGCACAAACGTGGCAGCTGTTGCAGTGTTTGCAGGAGCTGTGGCATCACAGAAGTGGGGTACTGTAACTGCACAAAAGCAACAACCCTTGCGATCTTCGCAAGAGCTATCTCGTCACAACACTCAGGGACCATTTAACTACACAAACGTGGCAGCTGTTGCAGTGTTTGCAGGAGCTGTGACATATCGCAGAAGTGGGTTACTGTAACTACACAAAAGCAACAACTCTTGCGGTCTTTGCAGGTGCTGTCTCGTCACAACACTCACGGACATTTTAACTAAACAAAAGTGGCAGCTGTTGCAGCGTTTGCAGGAGCTGTGGCATCGCAGAAGTGGGTTACTGTAACTAGATAAAAGAAACAACTCTTGCGGTCTTTGCAGGAGCTGTCTCGTCACGCCACTCACGGACCCTGTAATTTCACAAAAGTGGCAGCTGTTACAGTGCTTGCAGGAGCTGTGGCATCGCAGAAGTGGGTTACTGTAACTACACAAAAGCAACAACTGTTGCGGTCTTTGCAGGAGCTGTCTCGTCATGACACTCACGGACCCTGTGATTGCACAAAAGTGGCAGCTCTTGCAGTGTTTGCAGGAGCTGTGGCATCGCAGATGTGGGTTACTGTAACTACACCAAAGCAACAACTCTTGCGGTCTTTGCAGGAGCGGTCTCGTCACAACACTCACGGACCCTTTACCTACACAAAAGTGGCAGCTGTTGCAGTGTTTGCAGGAGGTGTGGCGTATCGCAGAAGTGGGTTACTGAAACAACAAAAAAGCAACAACTCTTGCGGTCTTTGCAGAAGGTGTCTTGTCACAACATTCACGGACCCTATACCTACACAAAAGTGGCAGCTGTTGCAGTGTTTGCAGGAGCTGTGGCACCACAGAAGTGGGGTACTGTAACTGCACAAAAGCAACAACTCTTGCGGTCTTTGCAGGAGCTGTCTCGTCACAACACTCACGGGCCCTTTAACTACACAAAAGTGGCAGCTGTTGCAGTGTTTGCAGGAGCTGTGACGTTGCAGAAGTGGGTTACTGTAACTACACTAAAGCAACAACTCTTGCGGTCTTTGCAGGAGCTGTCTTGTCACGACACTCACGGACCCTGTAATTGCACAAAAGTGGCAGGTGTTACAGTGTTTGCAGGAGCTGTGGCATCGCAGAAGTGGGTTACTGTAACTACACAAAAGCAACAATTCTTGCGGTCCTTGCAGGAGCTGTCTCGTCACAACACTCACGGACCCTTTAACTACACAAAAGTGGCAGCTGTTGCAGTGTTTGCAGGAGCTGTGACATTGCAGAAGTGGGTTACTGTAACTACACAAAAGCAACAACTCTTGCGGAATTTGCAGGAGCTGTCTCGTCACAACACTCACGGACCCTTTAACTACAAAAAAGTAGCAGCTGTTGCAGTGTTTGCAGGAGCTGTGGCATCGCAGAAGTGGGTTACTGTAACTGCACAAAACCAACAACTCTTGCTGTCTTTGCAGGAGGTGTCTCGTCACAACACTCACGGCCACTTTAACTAAACAAAAGTGGCAGCTGTTGCAGTGTTTGCAGGAGCTGTGGCATCGAAGAAGTGGGTTACTGTAACTACACAAAAGCAACAACTGTTGCGGTCTTTGCAGGAGCTGTCTCGTCATGACACTCACGGACCCTGTGATTGCACAAAAGTGGCAGCTGTTGCAGTGTTTGCAGGAGCTGTGGCATCGCAGATGTGGGTTACTGTAACTACACCAAAGCAACAACTCTAGCGGTCTTTGCAGGAGCGGTCTCGTCACAACACTCACGGACCCTCTAACTACAAAAAAGTGGCAGCTGTTGCAGTGTTTGCAGGAGGTGTGGCATCGCAGAAGTGGGTTACTGTAACTACACAAAAGCAACAACGCTTGCCGTCTTTGCAGGAGCTGTCTCGTCACAACACTCACGGACCCTTTAACTACACAAAAGTGGCAGCTGTTGCAGTGTTTGCAGGAGCTGTGACATTGCAGAAGTGGGTTACTGTAACTACACAAAAGCAACAACTCTTGCGGTCTTTGCAGGAGCTGTCTTGTCACGACACTCACGGACCCTGTAATTGCACAAAAGTGGCAGCTGTTACAGTGTTTGCAGGAGCTGTGGCATCGCAGAAGTGGGTTACTGTAACTACACCAAAGCAACAACTCTTGCGGTCTTTGCAGGAGCTGTCTCGTCACAACACTCACGGGTCCTTTAACTACACAAAAGTGGCAGCTGTTGCAGTGTTTGCAGGAGCTGTGACGTTGCAGAAGTGGGTTACTGTAACTACACTAAAGCAACAACTCTTGCGGTCTTTGCAGGAGCTGTCTTGTCACGACACTCACGGACCCTGTAATTGCACAAAAGTGGAAGGTGTTACAGTGTTTGCAGGAGCTGTGGCATCGCAGAAGTGGGTTACTGTAACTACACAAAAGCAACAATTCTTGCGGTCCTTGCAGGAGCTGTCTCGTCACAACACTCACGGACCCTTTAACTACACAAAAGTGGCAGCTGTTGCAGTGTTTGCAGGAGCTGTGACATTGCAGAAGTGGGTTACTGTAACTACACAAAAGCAACAACTCTTGCGGAATTTGCAGGAGCTGTCTCGTCACAACACTCACGGACCCTTTAACTACAAAAAAGTAGCAGCTGTTGCAGTGTTTGCAGGAGCTGTGGCATCGCAGAAGTGGGTTACTGTAACTGCACAAAAGCAACAACCCTTGCGATCTTCGCAAGAGCTGTCTCGTCACAACACTCAGGGACCATTTAACTACACAAACGTGGCAGCTGTTGCAGTGTTTGCAGGAGCTGTGGCGTATCGCAGAAGTGGGTTACTGGAACAACAAAAAAGCAACAACTCTTGCGGTCTTTGCAGAAGGTGTCTTGTCACAACACTCACGGACCCTATACCTACACAAAAGTGGCAGCTGTTGCAGTGTTTGCAGGAGCTGTGGCACCACAGAAGTGGGGTACTGTAACTGCACAAAAGCAACAACTCTTGCGGTCTTTGCAGGAGCGGTCTCGTCACAACACTCAGGGAACGTTTAACTACACAAAAGTGGCAGCTGTTGCAGTGTTTGCAGGAGCTGTGGCATATCGCAGAAGAGGGTTACTGAACCTACACAAAAGCAACAACGCTTGCCGTCTTTGCAGGAGCTGTCTCGTCACAACACTCACGGACCCTTTAACTACCCAAAAGTGGCAGCTGTTGCAGTGTTTGCAGGAGCTGTGACATTGCAGAAGTGGGGTACTGTAACTACACAAAAGCAACAACTCTTGCGGTCTTTGCAGGAGGTGTCTCGTCACAACACTCAGGGACCGTTTAACTACATAAAAGTGGCAGCTGTTGCAGTGCTTGCAGGAGCTGTGGCATATCGCAGAAGTGGGTTACTGTAACTACACAAAAGCAACAACTTTTGCGGTCTTTGCAGGTGCTGTCTCGTCACAACACTCACGGCCACTTTAACTAAACAAAAGTGGCAGCTGTTGCAGTGTTTGCAGGAGCTGTGACATATCGCAGAAGTGGGTTTAACGTAACTACACAAAAGCAACAACTCTTGCGGTCTTTGCAGGAGCTGTCTTGTCACGACACTCACGGACCCTGTAATTGCACAAAAGTGGCAGGTGTTACAGTGTTTGCAGGAGCTGTGGCATCGCAGAAGTGGGTTACTGTAACTACACAAAAGCAACAACTCTTGCGGTCCTTGCAGGAGCTGTCTCGTCACAACACTCACGGACCCTTTAACTACACAAACGTGGCAGCTGTTGCAGTGTTTGCAGGAGCTGTGGCATCACAGAAGTGGGGTACTGTAACTGCACAAAAGCAACAACCCTTGCGATCTTCGCAAGAGCTGTCTCGTCACAACACTCAGGGACCATTTAACTACACAAACGTGGCAGCTGTTGCAGTGTTTGCAGGAGCTGTGACATATCGCAGAAGTGGGTTTAACGTAACTACACAAAAGCAACAACTCTTGCGGTCTTTGCAGGTGCTGTCTCGTCACAACACTCACGGACATTTTAACTAAACAAAAGTGGCAGCTGTTGTAGCGTTTGCAGGAGCTGTGGCATCGCAGAAGTGGGTTACTGTAACTAGATAAAAGAAACAACTCTTGTGGTCTTTGCAGGAGCTGTCTCGTCACGCCACTCACAGACCCTGTAATTTCACAAAAGTGGCAGCTGTTACAGTGTTTGCAGGAGCTGTGGCATCGCAGAAGTGGGTTACTGTAACTACACAAAAGCAACAACTCTTGCGGTCTTTGCAGCAGCTGTCTCGTCATGACACTCACGGACCCTGTGATTGCACAAAAGTGGCAGCTGTTGCAGTGTTTGCAGGAGCTGTGGCATCGCAGATGTGGGTTACTGTAACTACACCAAAGCAACAAATCTTGCGGTCTTTGCAGGAGCGGTCTCGTCACAACACTCACGGACCATTTACCTACACAAAAGTGGCAGCTGTTGCAGTGTTTGCAGGAGCTGTGGCGTATCGCAGAAGTGGGTTACTGGAACAACAAAAAAGCAACAACTCTTGCCGTTTTTGCAGGGGCTTTCTCGTCACAACTCTCACGGACCCTTTAACTACACAAACGTGGCAGCTGTTGCAGTGTTTGCAGGAGCTGTGGCATCACAGAAGTGGGGTACTGTAACTACACAAAAGCAACAACTCTTGCGGTCCTTGCAGGAGCTGTCTCGTCACAACACTCACGGACCCTTTAACTACACAAAAGTGGCAGCTGTTGCAGTGTTTGCAGGAGCTGTGACATTGCAGAAGTGGGTTACTGTAACTACACAAAAGCAACAACTCTTGCGGAATTTGCAGGAGCCGTCTCGTCACAACACTCACGGACCCTTTAACTACAAAAAAGTAGCAGCTGTTGCAGTGTTTGCAGGAGCTGTGGCATCGCAGAAGTGGGTTACTGTAACTACACAAAAGCAACAACACTTGCCGTTTTTGCAGGGGCTTTCTCGTCACAACACTCACGGACCCTTTAACTACACAAACGTGGCAGCTGTTGCAGTGTTTGCAGGAGCTGTGGCATCACAGAAGTGGGGTACTGTAACTGCACAAAAGCAACAACCCTTGCGATCTTCGCAAGAGCTATCTCGTCACAACACTCACGGCCACTTTAACTAAACAAAAGTGGCAGCTGTTGCAGTGTTTGCAGGAGCTGTGGCATCGAAGAAGTGGGTTACTGTAACTACACAAAAGCAACAACTCTTGCGGTCTTTGCAGGAGCGGTCTCGTCACAACACTCACGGACCCTCTAACTACAAAAAAGTGGCAGCTGTTGCAGTGTTTGCAGGAGGTGTGGCATCGCAGAAGTGGGTTACTGTAACTACACAAAAGCAACAACGCTTGCCGTCTTTGCAGGAGCTGTCTCGTCACAACACTCACGGACCCTTTAACTACACAAAAGTGGCAGCTGTTGCAGTGTTTGCAGGAGCTGTGACATTGCAGAAGTGGGTTACTGTAACTACACAAAAGCAACAACTCTTGCGGTCTTTGCAGCAGCTGTCTTGTCACGACACTCACGGACCCTGTAATTGCACAAAAGTGGCAGCTGTTACAGTGTTTGCAGGAGCTGTGGCATCGCAGAAGTGGGTTACTGTAACTGCACCAAAGCAACAACTCTTGCGGTCTTTGCAGGAGCTGTCTCGTCACAACACTCACGGACCCTTTAACTACACAAAAGTGGCAGCTGTTGCAGTGTTTGCAGGAGCTGTGACATTGCAGAAGTGGGTTACTGTAACTACACTAAAGCAACAACTCTTGCGGTCTTTGCAGGAGCTGTCTTGTCACGACACTCACGGACCCTGTAATTGCACAAAAGTGGCAGGTGTTACAGTGTTTGCAGGAGCTGTGGCATCGCAGAACTGGGTTACTGTAACTACACAAAAGCAACAACTCTTGCGGTCCTTGCAGGAGCTGTCTCGTCACAACACTCACGGACCCTTTAACTACACAAAAGTGGCAGCTGTTGCAGTGTTTGCAGGAGCTGTGACATTGCAGAAGTGGGTTACTGTAACTACACAAAAGCAACAACTCTTGCGGAATTTGCAGGAGCCGTCTCGTCACAACACTCACGGACCCTTTAACTACAAAAAAGTAGCAGCTGTTGCAGTGTTTGCAGGAGCTGTGGCATCGCAGAAGTGGGTTACTGTAACTACACAAAAGCAACAACACTTGCCGTTTTTGCAGGGGCTTTCTCGTCACAACACTCACGGACCCTTTAACTACACAAACGTGGCAGCTGTTGCAGTGTTTGCAGGAGCTGTGGCATCACAGAAGTGGGGTACTGTAACTGCACAAAAGCAACAACCCTTGCGATCTTCGCAAGAGCTATCTCGTCACAACACTCAGGGACCATTTAACTACACAAACGTGGCAGCTGTTGCAGTGTTTGCAGGAGCTGTGACATATCGCAGAAGTGGGTTACTGTAACTACACAAAAGCAACAACTCTTGCGGTCTTTGCAGGTGCTGTCTCGTCACAACACTCACGGACATTTTAACTAAACAAAAGTGGCAGCTGTTGCAGCGTTTGCAGGAGCTGTGGCATCGCAGAAGTGGGTTACTGTAACTAGATAAAAGAAACAACTCCTGCGGTCTTTGCAGGAGCTGTCTCGTCACGCCACTCACGGACCCTGTAATTTCACAAAAGTGGCAGCTGTTACAGTGCTTGCAGGAGCTGTGGCATCGCAGAAGTGGGTTACTGTAACTACACAAAAGCAACAACTGTTGCGGTCTTTGCAGGAGCTCTCTCGTCATGACACTCACGGACCCTGTGATTGCACAAAAGTGGCAGCTCTTGCAGTGTTTGCAGGAGCTGTGGCATCGCAGATGTGGGTTACTGTAACTACACCAAAGCAACAACTCTTGCGGTCTTTGCAGGAGCGGTCTCGTCACAACACTCACGGACCCTTTACCTACACAAAAGTGGCAGCTGTTGCAGTGTTTGCAGGAGGTGTGGCGTATCGCAGAAGTGGGTTACTGGAACAACAAAAAAGCAACAACTCTTGCGGTCTTTGCAGAAGGTGTCTTGTCACAACATTCACGGACCCTATACCTACACAAAAGTGGCAGCTGTTGCAGTGTTTGCAGGAGCTGTGGCACCACAGAAGTGGGGTACTGTAACTGCACAAAAGCAACAACTCTTGCGGTCTTTGCAGGAGCTGTCTCGTCCCAACACTCAGAGAACGTTTAACTACACAAAAGTGGCAGTTGTTGCAGTGTTTGCAGGAGCTGTGGCATATCGCAGAAGTGGGTTACTGAAACTACACAAAAGCAACAACGCTTGCCGTCTTTGCAGGAGCTGTCTCGTCACAACACTCACGGACCCTTTAACTACCCAAAAGTGGCAGCTGTTGCAGTGTTTGCAGGAGCTGTGACATTGCAGAAGTGGGGTACTGTAACTGCACAAAAGCAACAACTCTTGCGGTCTTTGCAGGAGGTGTCTCGTCACAACACTCAGGGACCGTTTAACTACACAAAAGTGGCAGCTGTTGCAGTGTTTGCAGGAGCTGTGGCATATCGCAGAAGTGGGTTACTGTAACTACACAAAAGCAACAACTTTTGCGGTCTTTGCAGGAGCTGTCTCGTCACAACACTCACGGCCACTTTAACTAAACAAAAGTGGCAGCTGTTGCAGTGTTTGCAGGAGCTGTGGCATCGAAGAAGTGGGTTACTGTAACTACACAAAAGCAACAACTCTTGCGGCCTTTGCAGGAGCTGTCTCGTCACAACACTCACGGATCCTTTAACTACACAAAAGTGGCAAGTGTTGCAGTGTTTGCAGGAGCTGTGGCATCGAAGAAGTGGGTTACTGTAAATACACAAAAGCAACAACTCTTGCGGTCTTTGCAGGAGCTCTCTCGTCACAACACTGAGGGACCGTTTAACTACACAAAAGTGGCAGCTGTTGCAGTGTTTGCAGGAGCTGTGGCATATCGCAGAATTGGGTTACTGTAACTACACAAAAGCAACAACTCTTGCGGTCTTTGCAGGTGCTGTCTCGTCACAACACTCACGCACCCTTTAACTAAACAAAAGTGGCAGCTGTTGCAGTGTTTGCAGGAGCTGTGGCATATCGCAGAATTGGGTCACTGTAACTACACAAAAGCAACAACTCTTGCGGTCTTTGCATGTGCTGTCTCTTCACAACACTCACGGACCCTTTACCTAAACAAAAATGGCAGCTGATGCAGTGTTTGCAGGAGCTGTGGCATCGCAGAAGTGGGTTACTGTAACTAAGCAAAAGGAACAACTCTTGCGGAATTTGCAGGAGCTGTCTCGTCGCAACACTCACGGACCCTTTAACTACACAAAAGTGGCAGCTGTTGCAGTGTTTGCAGGAGCTGTGACATTGCAGAAGTGGGTTACTCTAACTACACAAAAGCAACAACTCTTGCGGAATTTGCAGGAGCTGTCTCGTCACAACAATCACGGACCCTTTAACTACAAAAAAGTGGCAGCTGTTGCAGTGTTTGCAGGAGCTGTGGCATCGCAGAAGTGGGTTACTGTAACTACACAAAAGCAACAACACTTGCCGTCTTTGCAGGGGCTTTCTCGTCACAACACTCACGGACCCTTTAACTACACAAACGTGGCAGCTGTTGCAGTATTTGCAGGAGCTGTGGCATCACAGAAGTGGGGTACTGTAACTGCACAAAAGCAACAACCCTTGCGATCTTCGCAAGAGCTGTCTCGTCACAACACTCAGGGAACGTTTAACTACACAAACGTGGCAGCTATTGCAGTGTTTGCAGGAGCTGTGACATATCGCAGAAGTGGGTTACTGTAACTACACAAAAGCAACAACTCTTGCGGTCTTTGCAGGAGCTGTCTCGTCACAACACTCACGGAACCTTTAACTACACAGAAGTGGCAGCTGTTGCAGTGTTTGCAGGAGCTGTGACATTGCAGAAGTGGGTTACTGTACCTACACAAAAGCAACAACTCTTGCCGTCTTTGCAGGAGCTGTCTCGTCACACCACTCAGGGACCGTTTAACTACACAAAAGTGGCAGCTGTTGCAGTGTTTGCAGGAGCTGTGGCATATCGCAGAAGTGGATTACTGTAACTACACAAAAGCAACAACTCTTGCGGCCTTTGCAGGTGCTGTCTCGTCACAACACTCACGGACCCTTCAACTAAAAAAAGTGGCAGCTGTTGCAGTGTTTGCAGGAGCTGTGGCATCGCAGAAGTGGGTTACTGTAACTACACAAAAGCAACAACTCTTGCGGTCTTTGCAGGAGCTGTCTCGTCACAACACTCACGGACCATTTAACTACACAGAAGTGGCAGCTGTTGCAGTGTTTGCAGGAGCTGTGACATTGCAGAAGTGGGTTACTGTAAGTACACAAAAGCAACAACTCTTGCAGTCCTTGCAGGAGCTGTCTCGTCACGACACTCACGGACCCTGTAATTGCACAAAAGTGGCAGCTGTTACAGTGTTTGCAGGAGCTGTGGCATCGCAGAAGTGGGTTACTGTAACTAAACCAAAGCAACAACTCTTGCGGTCTTTGCAGGAGCTGTCTCGTCACAACACTCACGGACCCTTTAACTACACAAAAGTGGCAGCTGTTGCAGTGTTTGCAGGAGCTGTGACATTGCAGAAGTGGGTTACTGTAACTACACAAAAGCAACAACTCTTGCGGTCTTTGCAGGAGCTGTCTCGTCACGACACTCACGGACCCTGTTTTCACAAAAGTGGCAGCTGTTACAGTGTTTGCAGGAGCTGTGGCATCGCAGAAGTGGGTTACTGTAACTACACAAAAGCAACAACTCTTGCGGTCTTTGCAGGAGCTGTCTCGTCACAACACTCACGGACCCTTTAACTACACAAAATTGGCAGCTGTTGCAGTGTTTGCAGGAGCTGTGAATTGCAGAAGTGGGTTACTGTAACTAAACAAAAGCAACAACTCTTGCGGTCTTTGCAGGAGCTGTCTCGTCCTGACACTCACGGACCCTGTGATTGCACAAAAGTGGCAGCTGTTGCAGTGTTTGCAGGAGTTGTGGCATCGCAGATGTGGGTTACTGTAACTACACCAAAGCAACAACTCTTGCGGTCTTTGCAGGAGCGGTCTCGTCACAACACTCACGGACCCTTTACCTACACAAAAGTGGCAGCTGTTGCAGTGTTTGCAGGAGCTGTGGCGTATCGCAGAAGTGGGTTGCTGGAAAAACAAAAAAGCAACAACTCTTGCGGTCTTTCCAGAAGGTGTCTTGTCACAACACTCACGGACCCTATACGTACACAAAAGTGGCAGCTGTTGCAGTCTTTGCAGGAGCTGTGGCACCACAGAAGTGGGGTACTGTAACTGCACAAAAGCAACAACTCTTGCGGTCTTTGCAGGAGCTGTCTCGTCACAACACTCAGGGAACGTTTACCTACACAAAAGTGGCAGCTGTTGCAGTGTTTGCAGGAGCTGTGGCATATCGCAGAAGTGGGTTACTGAAACTACAGAAAAGCAACAACGCTTGCCGTCTTTGCAGGAGCTGTCTCGTCACAACACTCACGGACCCTTTAACTACCCAAAAGTGGCAGCTGTTGCAGTGTTTGCAGGAGCTGTGACATTGCAGAAGTGGGGTACTGTAACTGCACAAAAGCAACAACTCTTGCGGTCTTTGCAGGAGGTGTCTCGTCACAACACTCAGGGACCGTTTAACTACACAAAAGTGGCAGCTGTTGCAGTGTTTGCAGGAGCTGTGGCATATCGCAGAAGTGGGTTACTGTAACTACACAAAAGCAACAACTTTTGCGGTCTTTGCAGGTGCTGTCTTGTCACAACACTCACGGCCACTTTAACTAAACAAAAGTGGCAGCTGTTGCAGTGTTTGCAGGAGCTGTGGCATCGAAGAAGTGGGTTACTGTAACTACACAAAAGCAACAACTCTTGCGGTGTTTGCAGGAGCTGTCTCGTCATGACGCTCACGGACCCTGTGATTGCACAAAAGTGGCAGCTGTTGCAGTGTTTGCAGGGGCTGTGGCATCGCAGATGTGGGTTACTGTAACTACACCAAAGCAACAACTCTTGCGGTCTTTGCAGAAGCGGTCTCGTCACAACACTCACGGACCCTTTACCTACACAAAAGTGGCAGCTGTTGCAGTGTTTGCAGGAGCTGTGGCGTATCGCAGAAGTGGGTTACTGGAACAACAAAAAAGCAACAACTCTTGCGGTCTTTGCAGAAGGTGTCTTGTCACAACACTCACGGACCCTTTAACTACCCAAAAGTGGCAGCTGTTGCAGTGTTTGCAGGAGCTGTGACATTGCAGAAGTGGGGTACTGTAACTGCACAAAAGCAACAACTCTTGCGGTCTTTGCAGGAGGTGTCTCGTCACAACACTCAGGGACCGTTTAACTACACAAAAGTGGCAGCTGTTGCAGTGTTTGCAGGAGCTGTGGCATATCGCAGAAGTGGGTTACTGTAACTACACAAAAGCAACAACTTTTGCGGTCTTTGCAGGTGCTGTCTCGTCACAACACTCACGGCCACTTTAACTAAACAAAAGTGGCAGCTGTTGCAGTGTTTGCAGACGCTGTGGCATCGAAGAAGTGGGTTACTGTAACTACACAAAAGCAACAACTCTTGCGGCCTTTGCAGGAGCTGTCTCATCACAACACTCAGGGACCGTTCAACTACACAAAAGTGGCAGCTGTTGCAGTGTTTGCAGGAGCTGTGGCATATCGCAGAACTGGGTTATTGTAACCACACAATAGCAACAACTCTTGCTGTCTTTGCAGGAGCTGTCTCGTCACAACACTCACGGATCCTTTAACTACACAAAAGTGGCAAGTGTTGCAGTGTTTGCAGGAGCTCTGGCATCACAGAAGTGGGGTACTGTAAATACACAAAAGGAACAACTCTTGCGGTCTTTGCAGGAGCTCTCTCGTCACAACACTGAGGGACCGTTTAACTACACAAAAGTGGCAGCTGTTGCAGTGTTTGCAGGATGTGTTATATCGCAGAAGTGGGTAACTGTAACTACACAAAAGCAACAACTCTTGCGGTCTTTGCAGGTGCTGTCTCGTCACAACACTCACGGACCCTTTAACTAAACAAAAGTGGCAGCTGTTGCAGTGTTTGCAGGAGCTGAGGCATATCGCAGAAGTGGGTCACTGTAACTACACAAAAGCAACAACTCTTGCAGTCTTTGCATGTGCTGTCTCGTCACAACACTCACGGACCCTTTAACTAAACAAAAGTGCAGCTGATGCAGTGTTTGCAGGAGCTGTGGCATCGCAGAAGTGGGTTACTGTAACTACGCAAAAGGAACAACTCTTGCGGAATTTGCAGGAGCTGTCTCGTCGCAACACTCACGGACCCTTTAACTACACAAAAGTGGCAGCTGTTGCAGTGTTTGGAGGAGCTGTGACATTGCAGAAGTGGGTTACTGTAACTACACAAAAGCAACAACTCTTGCGGTTTTTGCAGGAGCTGTCTCGTCATGACACTCACGGACCCTTTAACTACACAAAAGTGGCAGCTGTTGCAGTGTTTGCAGGAGCTGTGACATTGCAGAAGTGGGTTACTGTAACTACACAAAAGCAACAACTCTTGCGGAATTTGCAGGAGCTGTCTCGTCACAACACTCACGGACCCTTTAACTACAAAAAAGTGGCAGCTGTTGCAGTGTTTGCAGGAGCTGTGGCATCACAGAAGTGGCGTACTGTAACTGCACAAAAGCAACAACCCTTGCGATCTTCTCAAGAGCTGTCTCGTCACAACACTCAGGGACCGTTTAACTACACAAACGTGGCAGCTGTTGCAGTGTTTGCAGGAGCTGTGACATATCGCAGAAGTGGGTTACTGTAACTACACAAAAGCAACAACTCTTGCGGTCTTTGCAGGTGCTGTCTCGTCACAACACTCACGGACATTTTAACTAAACAAAAGTGGCAGCTGTTGCAGCGTTTGCAGGAGCTGTGGCATCAGAGAAGTGGGGTACTGCAAATACACAAAAGCAACAACTCTTTCGGTCTTTGCAGGAGCTCTCTCGTCACAACACTCAGGGACCGTTTAACTGCACAAAAGTGGCAGCTGTTGCAGTGTTTGCAGGAGCTGTGGCATATCGCAGAAGTGGGTTACTGAAACTACACAAAAGCAACAACTCTTGCGGTTTTTGCAGGTGCTGTCTCGTCACAACACTCACGGACCCTTCAACTAAACAAAAGTGGCAGCTGTTGCAGTGTTTGCAGAAGCTGTGGCATCGCAGAAGTGTTTTACTGTAACTACACAAAAGCAACAACTCTTGCGGTCTTTGCAGGAGCTGTCTCATCACAACACTCACGTACCCTTTAACTACACAAAAGTGGCAGCTGTTGCAGTGTTTGCAGGAGCTGTGGCATATCGCAGAAGTGGGTTACTGTAACTACACAAAAGCAACAACTCTTGCGGTCTTTGCAGGAGCTGTCTCGTCACGACACTCACGGACCCTGTAATTGCACAAAAGTGGCAGCTGTTGCAGTGTTTGCAGGAGTTGTGGCATCGCAGAAGTGGGTTACTGTAACTACACAAAAGCAACAACTCTTGCGGTCTTTGCAGGAGCGGTCTCGTCACAACACTCACGGACCCTTTAACTACACAAAAGTGGCAGCTGGTACAGTGTTTGGAGGAGCTGTGGCATCGCAGAAGTGGGTTACTGTAACTACACCAAAGCAACAACTCTTGCGGTCTTTGCAGGAGCGGTCTCGTCACAACACTCACGGACCCTTTACCTACGCAAAAGTGGCAGCTGTTGCAGTGTTTGCAGGAGCTGTGGCCTATCGCAGAAGTGGGTTACTGTAACAACACAAAAGCAACAACTCTTGCGGTCTTTGCAGAAGCTGTCTCGTCACAACACTCACGGACCCTATACCTACACAAAAGTGGCAGCTGTTGCAGTGTTTGCAGGAGCTGTGGCATCGCAGAAGTTGGTTATTGTAACTACACAAAAGCAACACCTCTTGCTGTCTTTGTAGGAGCTGTCTCGTCACAACACTCACGGATCCTTTAACTACACAAAAGTGGCAAGTGTTGCAGTGTTTGCAGGAGCTGTGGCATCAGAGAAGTGGGGTACTGTAAATACACAAAAGCAACAACTCTTTCGGTCTTTGCAGGAGCTCTCTCGTCACAACACTCAGGGACCGTTTAACTACACAAAAGTGGCAGCTGTTGCAGTGTTTGCAGGAGCTGTGGCATATCGCAGAAGTGGGTTACTGTAACTACACAAAAGCAACAACTCTTGCGGTCTTTGCAGGTGCTGTCTCGTCACAACACTCACAGACCCTTTAACTAAACAAAAGTGGCAGCTGTTTCAGTGTTTGCAGGAGCTGTGGCATATCGCAGAAGTGGGTCACTGTAACTACACAAAAGCAACAACTCTTGCGATCTTTGCAGGTGCTGTCTCGTCACAACACTCACGGACCCTTTTACTAAACAAAAGTGGCAGCTGATGCAGTGTTTGCAGGAGCTGTGGCATCGCAGAAGTGGGTTACATAACTACGCAAAAGGAACAACATTTGCGGAATTTGCAGGAGCTGTCTCGTCGCAACACTCACGGACCCTTTAACTACACAAAAGTGGCAGCTGTTGCAGTGTTTGCAGGAGCTGTGACATTGCAGAAGTGGGTTACTGTAACTACACAAAAGCAACAACTCTTGCGGTCTTTGCAGGAGCTGTCTCGTCATGACACTCACGGACCCTGTAACTGCACAAAAGTGGTTGTTGTAGTGTTTGCAGGAGCTGTGGCATCGCAGAAGTGGGTTACTGTAACTACACAAAAGCAACAACTTTTGCGGTCTTTGCAGGACCTATTTCGTCACAACACTCACGGGCCCTTTACCTACATAGAAGTGGCAGCTGTTGCAGTGGTTGCAGGAGCTGTGGCATCGCAGAAGTGGGTTACTGTAACTACACAAACGCAACAACTCTTGCTATCTTTGCAGGTGCTGTCTCATCACAACGCTCACGGACCCTGTAACTGCACAAAAGTGGCAGCTGTTGCAGTGTTTGCAGGAGCTCTGGCATCGCAATAGTGGGGTACTGTAACTTCACAAGAGCAACAACTTTTGCGGGATTTGCAGGGGCTGTCTCGTCACAACACTCACGGACCCTTTCTCTACACAAAAGTGGCAGCTGTTGCAGTGTTTACAGGAGCTGTGGCATTGCAGAAGTGGGTTACTGTAACTACACAAAAGGAACTACTCTTGCGGACTTTGCAGGAGCAGTCTCGTCACAACACTCACGGACCCTTTATTGGGGATGCTGAGGGCATCTGCTATACCGTCCACGCTGAGGATATCTGCTATAGCTCGCCAAGCCTGGTCACTTTTGATGTTGTTCTTGTAATTGCGGTGGCGTACGTCCCACAGGACGCGATGCTTCTCCACTTAAGTTATTAGGGCCTCGTTGAAGGCGGGTTTGCCCATTTTAGGTGAAAGCTATGCGCGAACCAACACGATGCGCGAACGAAATCACGGTAGCACGTGCTTTTTTTGACACACGCGCCAGTTCTGCCGAGAAAAAAAAATTGCGCGAGAGAGGTTCCGTCGAGATGCGCAGAGAGCAGGGCCATCTGATGGCAAAACCAAAAAGCCAAATGCCACGTGACCAAATGCCATCTGACTTACCTGAACTCTGATTGGCGGACGCGCCGCGCGGTGCGTTTTTTTCTACTCTGAGCAGCAGCACGCGGCGGCGCGATTTCGTGACGGATCATGCTGGGCACGCATCAAAACGATGCCCGCGCCCCACCATCTGCGCGTCAATCGCGCCTGAAATTGCGCCACGCGGTTCCGCCTTAACGTTAAGGGATAAGAAAAGAGCAGATTGGGTGAGGGAAGAAACGCGCGTTAATGAAATCTTAGTTGAAATCAAGAAAAAGAAATGGGCATGGGCAGGACATGTAATGAGGAGGGAATGAATGAATAGAATTTATTGATAGGAAAGTCTGAACTAGTCGCTAGTCTGTACTGGGGAAGAATAATAATATTTGGGGTTTTACGTGCGAAAACCACTTTCTGATTATGAGGCACGCCGTAGTGGAGGACTCTGGAAATTTTGACCACCTGGGGTTCTTTAACGTGCACCTAAATCTAAACACACGGGTGTTTTCGCATTTCGCCCCCATCGAAATGCGGCCGCCGTGGCCGGGATTCGATCCCGCGACCTCATGCTCAGCAGCCCAACACCATAGCCACTGAGCAACCACGGCGGGTTCTGGGGAAGAAGATAACCGATGGTCATTAAGGGTTACGGACTTGATTCCGAGGGAAGGGAAGCGTAGCAGGAGGCGACAGAAAGTTAGGTGGGCAGATGAGATTAGGAAGTTTGGAGGGTCAACATGGCCACAGTTAGTACATGCCTTTGCCCGGCAGTGGCCGTAACCAGGCTAATGATGATGATGATGATGAGGATGATCCGACTTGTTGAAGGCCGTCTTCTCGTGGTTCATTTCATCAACTGAGATCTGGCAGTAGCCGGAGCGAAAATCGATGGACGACAAAAATTTATCTCCGTGCAAGCATCCCAAGGCGTCTTCGGTGCGTGGTAGTGGGTAGACGACTTTCCGGTTGATCTTGTTTAAGTGGCCATAATCTACGCAAAACGCCAGCTATATTTCTTTTTCACAAGGACGACAGGCGATGCCCAAGGGCTGGCTGATGGCTTGATGACCCGTTTGCGGAGCATTTTGTCCTTTTCTAATTGGATGACTCGACGTTCAGCATGCGATACACGGTACAGACGCCGACGAATCGGATTCCTGTATCCAGTGTTTATATGGTGACGAACAGCAGATGTTTGGCTTAAAGGCCTATCGCCAAAATCAAAGATGCCACTGTACGATTCAAGCAGGAGACGTATGTCCGTGGCTTGCGCATAGGTCAGGTAAGGTGCAATGATTTTGGCGAAGTCATCCGTGAAGGAACGAGAGCTGTGAACTGCAACTGGCGCTAATAAACCGCTCTCGGCATTCAGACTCTGAATGTCCAATTCGGAACCACTAGAAGCGCTGGCCAAGAACAAGCCGGCCCGAATCAGTTGAGGGCACAGGCTGAAATTCAGAAGCGGTAGAATGATGTCGTTATTAGTAAGCGTGACCAGCGTATGTGAAACAGCAACGTTTCGGTTCAAAAGTAGGTCGATGATGGCGCGAAGCACACATTCCTCGTCAGGAACCTGTGGCTGGGCGGTCAAAGTGACGTAACTAACTACCTCGGGTAAGAGGCGCACATCGTAAAGCGAGTACAACTGCACTGGGGCGGGGCTCGGAGGATAGGCGAGCTGATGCAGTTGCAACTGAAGAACGCCCGTCGCACAGTCGATGAGAGCAGAATGAGTGGATAAAAAGTCCAACCCAACGATAACGTTTTGAGGGCAGTTGTCGATCACAACAAAGCGAGAACAAGAAGCAGGGTGGCCGGCTATACACAAAATAGCAGTACACATTCCAAGAACAGCCAGCACGCCGCCGTCTACCACACGAAGTACTCGGGAAGCTGCTGGGGTGAGTACCTTCCTGAAACGTCTACGTAGGCTAGCACTCATCACAGACACGTGGGCTTCAGCGTCGACAAGTGCTTGGACAGGTACGCCGACTAACGTCAATTACACTTCCGCTTGTGGGCAGAGACAGACAATTTGTTGCAGTAGTAGTAGGCAATGCAGCACCACCTCCGAGGGCTGCATTTCTTAGCTTTCCGAAAGGGTGCGGCCAAAAGCCACAGGAGACGAAAGGCGACGTGGCTGCGGCGAACGGGGATATGGGCGACGTGTTTGCGGCGAACGAGACTGGTGTCCGCGCGGCGATGGTGAGCGACTGTACACGTGTTCCTAGCAGTGTTGTCGGCACTGTTAGGCTCGTCGGTGGGCGAAACATTGCGGGCATTTCCATCAAAACGGCTCAGGTTGGTCGGCGTGCGAGGTGTTGAAGGCCACGAGTTTCGACAATATCGGGCGACATGACGAATGCGGCGACAGGTGAAACATATCGGCTGGTCGTCCGCAGTTCTCCACTCAGTAGGGTTCCGATAAGGTGGAGAGAAGCGTCGGGTTGGAGTGAAAAGAGTAGAATGGCGTTCGTTAGCTCTGGGAGTTCCGACAGCAGTGACAGACTGTAAACCAATGTTTTGAAGTTCCTGGTGAACGATGGCTTGTGCGAGGGGAACAGAAAAAGTGGTAGCATCAGGGCTACGCGAACAGAAAGTTGCGGGTGCCATGGCATCCAGTTCATTTTGAACGACTAACACTCTGTCCTCTGATGGCGGCGCATGCTGCTGTGCGGGTTGATCTTCACACGTCGATGTTGCGGCAGTATTGAGAAGTTTGGTGAATGGTGGCAAGACTCGTCGGCTTTGGCCTGCTTGAATTGTCTGTACTATTTGATGATAGCACGAATTGTAGAGCCGATTTTGCGCATGAGCAGATTAATGACGTCGTCAGCAATGCGCTTAAGCACGTGCCCGACCTTCTCTGCTTCTCTAATGTCGTGATAGGCTTTACGACAAAGTGCTAGCGCGTCCTTGATATACGAGACATAGGACTCCGTGGAGGAGGGCACGGGAGGCCAGTTCCTGCTTTGCGGCAATATTGCGGCGGGCTGCTTTGCCAAACAACTCTGTCAACTTCTCTTTGCAATGGTACCAGCTCGTTAGCTCCTTTTCATGGTTCTGGTACCACACCTTTGCCGTGCTTCTTAGGTAGAACAACAGGTTAGCTAGCATAAGCGCAGAGTCCTACCGGTTGATTCCACTCACGCGTTCGTACATACATCCACCCACTCTTCAAAGTCGGCGCCATCGGTCCTGCAGGGAGTTGCAGGATCCTTGGGTTACACAACAACAACTGAAGGTGACTGCCACGTAGGTTCCGACCGCGACATTGGAGGCGGGAACGACGTTGATCTTGCGTGCTCACCGCCATTCATGGTGCGGACGGTGATGCGAAGCCCACTGCGGAGCTCCGTTTCCAACCATGGTACGCCGCATCTCCCATCAATATGTTACGGGTATGTTGGGAGTATAGAAAGACTGTATTTACAATATATATATACAAGTTCAGTCAGAGTAGGTAAGATGGCCAACCACCAACAACACGCCGAAGCCACCATCTCGCAATCTTCTTCCTCTGTCGTCTTCCATTTTTGCGTAACAATTATGAGTTACCCATTGCGATCAGGAAAACACGTATATTGCTGATAAATCAAATAAGTTTTTAGTCACGTAAGATTTACGAAATCGGTTGCAGAAATTTCCGAAACGCGCGAAGAGGACCATAGTGTTGAAGCAATGAACGACAATCTTGTGGGCATCATTAAGGAGTGTGCAATGGAAGTCGGTGGTAACTACGTTAGGCAGGATACCAGTAAACTATCGCAGGAGACGAAAGATCTGATCAAGAAACGCCAATGTATGAAAGCCTCTAACCCTACAGCTAGAATTGAATTGGCAGAACTTTCGAAGTTAATCAACAAGCGTAAGACAGCTGACATAAGGAAGTATAATATGGACAGAGTTGGACATGCTCTCAGGAACGGAGGAAGCCTAAAAACATTGAAGAAGAAACTAGGAATTGGCAAGAATCAGATGTATGCGTTAAGAGACAAAGCCGGCAATATCATTAGTAATATGGATGAGATAGTTCAAGTGGCTGAGGAGTTCTATAGAGATTTATACAGTACCAGTGGCACCCACAACGATAATGGAAGAGAAAATAGTCTAGAGGAATTCGAAATCCCACAGGTAACGCCGGAAGAAGTAAAGAAAGCCTTGGGAGATATGCAAAGGGGGAAGGCAGCTGGGGAGGATCAGGCAACAGCAGATTTGTTGAAGGATGGTGGGCAGATTGTTCTAGAGAAACTGGCCACCCTGTACACGCAATGCCTCATAACGTCGAGCGTACCGGAATCTTGGAAAAACGCTAAAATATTCCTAATCCATAAGAAAGGGGACGCCAAAGAGTTGAAAAATTATAGACCAATCAGCTTGCTGTCCGTTGCGTACAAAATATTTACTAAGGTAATCGCAAATAGAATCAGTAACACCTTAGACTTCTGTCAAGCAAAGGAACAGGCAGGATTCCGTAAAGGCTACTCAAAAATAGATCATATTCACACTATCAATCAGGTGATAGAGAAATGTGCGGAATATAACCAACCCTTATATATAGCTTTCATTCATTACGAGAAAGCGTTTGATTCGGTTGAAACCTCAGCAGTCATGGGGGCATTACGGAATCAGGGTGCAGACGAGCCGTATGTAAAAATACTGAAAGATATCTATAGCGGCTCCACAGCCACCGTAGTCCTCCATAAAGAAAGCAACAAAATCCCAATAAAGAAACGCGTCAGACAGGGCGATAGGATCTCTCCAATGCTATTCACAGCCTGTTTACAGGAGGTATTCAGAGACCTGGATTGGGAAGAATTGGGGATAAATGTTGATGGAGAATACCTTAGTAACTTGCGATTCGCTGATGGTATTGCCTTGCTTAGTAATTCAGGGGACCAATTGCAATGCATGCTCACTGACCTGGAGAGGCAAAGCAGAAGAGTGGGTCTCAAAATTAATCTGCAGAAAACTAAAGTAATGTTTAACAGTCTCGGAAGAGAACAGGAATTTACAATAGGCAGCGAGGCACTGGAAGTCGTAAGGGAATACATCTACTTAGGGCAGGTAGTGACGGCGGATCCGGATCATGAGACTAAAATAATCAGAAGAATAAGAATGGGCTAGGGTGCATTTGGCAGGCATTCTCAGATCATGAACAGCAGGTTGCCATTATCCCTCAAGAGGAAAGTGTATAATAGCTGTATCTTACCAGTACTCACCTACGGTGCTGAAACCTGGAGGCTTACGAAAAGGGTTCTACTCAAATTGAGGACGACGCAACGAGGTATGGAAAGAAGAATGATAGGTGTAACGTTAAGGGATAAGAAAAGAGCAGATTGGGTGAGGGAACAAACGCGAGTGAATGACATCCTAGTTGAAATCAAGAAAAAGAAATGGGCATGGGCAGGACATGTAATGAGGAGAGAAGATAACCCATGGTCATTAAGGGTTATGGACTGGATTCCAAGGGAAGGGAAGAGTAGCAGGTAGCGGCAGAAATTGAGGTGGGCGGTTGAGAATAAGAAGTTTGCAGGGACGACATGGCCACAATTATTATATGACCGGGGTAGTTGGAGAAGTGTGGGAGAGGCCTTTGCCCTGCAGTGGGCGTAACCAGACTGATGATGTGATGATGATGATGATATCCCAGTCAAGAAACCCAACAGGCTGTCAGCTTGTCGGCTATACGTTATTTTGGCTTGTAAGTCTGTCAGCCTGTAAGTCTGTCAGCCTGTAAGTCTGTCAGCCTGTTATTCTGTCAGCCTGTCAGCCTGTAAGCCTGTCAGCCTGTAAGTCTGTCAGCCTGTAAGCCTGTAAGTCTGTCAGCCTGTAAGCCTGTAAGTCTGTCAGTTTGTAAGCCTGGCGGCCTGTAAGTCTGCTGGTACGTACTATTGGCTGCCGCCGCCTGAGGCAACATTCTCCGATGATCACATTGAGCGATAGCTTCACTTTCACGAGGTTTCACGATTCAGCCGTCAAGATTCTTGCATTTACCCGATGCTTGTGTGCAGCTGTCCATTGTTGATCCTCGCAAAAGTGAAACTACCTCTGAAAGTGATCTTCTGAGACTACATCCCTATAGTGGTCTGCGTACCAAGCATGCTTGACTACGCTGATAGTTGCTGTATACAAAATACACCTTTGATTGATCATTTCAAAGTTTTAATACACAGTAATACATCCGGCCTTAATAGAACTAGCATATTCATATATATCTAATACAGTTGAATCCCGCCACAATGAATACCGCTACAACCAAATTTCCAGGACAACGAATAATTCTTAATTCCCCGTCAGTATCCCATAGAAATTATAGCCCCAAGTTTCTCTGCACGAGCCATTTTTGGTGAGCGTTTCCGCTTCAACGAAATTTTCGCAGTCAAAATTAAAACAGGAGCTGTCTTCTTTTTTCGCAGGCTTCTTTTTTGTGCCTGACAGCTATGCTTCTGTTCACAGCTGTGGTCCAAGCCACAGAAGCTTACCTCTAAGTTTCTCTTCGAACAGAAACTGCAGGGCGATGGCGTTATAGACCTTACACAAAATTGGCATACCATATTGTAGGAATGTACCCATCACAAAGCTGAAAGAACCTGCCTAGGACCATCCAAGACTTGCAGTAATTGTGAGCCGTGCCAAGTAGCCCTAACAAGACCACTTGCACTCGAGTGATTGTGTATTGTCAAAATTTAAATTTTAATCGGCAATGCTCATAAGCCACTCCAAACATTACAGTGCACTGCCGTTCACAGTGTTAATTCATGCCCTAATTGTGTGTAGTTCAGGACGTTGCGCAACTGTAAGTTGTTTCAAGGAAACTTGTCACGATCATAAATGGCAAAAAATGGTAAGCGCTCGTTTCTGTGCATAAAAATGAATAATGTAGTTAGATCAATCATATCTTACTTTAACAGTAACTGCATACTGATGGAAAATCTTGCAAAATAGGTTGTGGATAAAGCGCTGCTCATGCTGGTTGCTTTTGTTTCGCGATATATATGTTGAAGAAAGAATACTTGCATCCTTTGTTTCTAGTTGGTACCCGAAAATTCTATTTCGTTAGCTCTTTAGTCAAAGTCAAAGATGAACCCGGGAAATGTTAGAGCTATTTTGCATGACTCATGCAAACCACAAGTCTTGTACTGTACTAGGCAGGACCCTCCACTTAGTGGTGGGTGCAGTATTGCAACATCGCAACTTTTCGCCACTTCTTCTGCGCTGCTGAGAGATGCCATCAATTTTGCATAAGGGATATCTGTGAAATGTTTTACTCGGAAGTGTTTTAAAATCTTTCATATGTTCACTGCAGTGTCCAACTGAACATTCTAAATGCAGATATCATTCTGATGCTTAGTACAAATTATGCTTTGCCTGCAGGCACATGAAGTACCCTTTCAACAGCCAGAACGCCTCTGACAGGACTCACAGTGGTGTGCTCAAAGGAATGGTTGAAGCAGCGCAGCGTAAGGAACCTGTCTGTGGTGTCAAGGGACCATCAACTCTGGTCAAGTTGCAAGGCGTTGATCTTGTTTGGGGGCTTCCACCTGACTATATGCATTGTGTTTTGGAAGGCGTTACCAAGCAGATCACTGAATTGTGGCTGTCGTGTACTGGTTCCTCGTGGTATATAGGCAGGCACTTGAAGCTTGTGGATGCAAGACTACGTTCACTAAGGCCACCTATAATTTTCTCAAGGTCAGGACGGCCCTTATCAGACCGCACATATTGGAAGGCGGCTGAATGGCGCTCTTGGCTTTTGTTTTATTGTCTGCCATGTGTGTCCAGCATACTTCCACGAGCCTATGTCACACATTTTGCACTTCTTACACAAGCAGTCTTTCTTTTGTTGAAAGACATTGTCATAGAAGCTGAAATCTGTACTGCTGAAAAGTTACTGTTAGCATTTGTTCAGCAGACTGCAAAGCTATACGGAGAAAGTGTAATGACATTTAACATGCATCAGTTGTTGCATCTTTCAAAGTCGGCACGGATGTTTGGGCCTCTTTGGGGTACCTCGACATTTCCATTTGAAGATGGCATTGGTAAGGCACTCCAGCTTGTAACAGCTGCTAAGCATGTGCCTGTTCAAATTGCTGAACGGCGCATCATGCACCAGGCCTACCGGACTGCTTCAGCACAAGTAGTACTTTCGTCTTATCCTTTGTCTGCAAAGAAGGAGCTGGAGCACACATATAAGAGATACTTTCAGACATGTGCTCTTGGGCAGGCACGACCAATTCATGATGTTCCAGAAAATCTGAAAAGGCTTTTCATTTCACGATTTGGTACCCTCCCACAACTGTGCAAGTATTTGAGGTGCCAGGTTGGCCCAATTGTCATTCACAGTTCCGAGCACTCTGTGCCAAGAAAAACCTGCTCTTCCTATGTAAAAATGTCCGATGGCATGTACTGTTATATCTTGGCCATTTATGTTGTTTCAGGCACTATGTACTTTCACTGCCAGCAACTGCTCACTACACCCAGTGCATTTGATGCGCCACACATTTTGCAGTGCCGTCATCCGCCTCCAACTGAGAACCACTTCTTGTATTGTGTTGAAGACATAACAATGCAGTGTGTTTTCTTAAGTGTTGGTAACATCTCATATTTATCTGAGTTACCTAATAAGGTAGAAAAGAACTAAATCGAAATTTGAAGGTTCATTCCATAATTCAAGATTGCAGGTACGGGTGTCTTTGAATAATTTAAACTCTGGCAAGTGAGTTGTAGAGTCATTGTTAAGGTAAAGTAGTTGTATTTATCAATTCCAAATTGTGTCGTCTGTTGAACTGTAGCAGGCTACTACAATTTAACAATATATAGGCTTGTGGGAGCAGCATGCTGATTGCGGTTAGTGTACAGCTGTTATCCTGTATTGACGAACCTTCTGTGCTGTGTCTCAAAACACTGGGTTTTATGTGATCCCTTTGTCGTCGTACTAAACCATTAAGGCCTTTACGTGCCCTGAATGGTGCCTTAGGTTTTCCAAAACCGCTCCCTCTGTCCAGATCGGGTTCCCTCCGAAGTTTCTAAAGAAAAATGCTTGTCCTGCAATGAGTGCTCTCGAAACTGTGTTGCATATGCAGTTGGTATGGGTTTTGTTCGCTTTTGCTTGGGGCTGAATGCATGGGTGCTGTATACAGGTCGTGCCCGAGCATAACCGCAGCGGTTGTTCGCCCATTGATGTGGAGACAGTGGTGTGTTGCTTTAGCAACAACTGGGCCAGCCTACACAGGAATGTTCTGTCCTTGTTTTTGGCTAATGCTCGTTTCGTTTCAAAAGCCATACTTTCTGCATGACCATTCATTAGAGGATGACACAGTGTGCTTGTTGCATATGTCGCCCCATTCTTCTCTAGGAAACTCTCAACTTCTAATGAAATGAAGGAAGGTCTATTATCCTCGCAAGCTTTTTGGGAGCCCAAATATTGCGAAACGGTTCAGCATTTCTTCAATCAATGCGGCAGACTGTATGTTGTGCATAGAGCACATTTCGAACGATTTGCTGTATGCGTGGACAATCAACAGCATTCGGCCTTTTACGGGGCCAGCAAAGTTTGTGTGAACTGTGTCCCAAGACGTTAATGCATATTCCCATTCGGAGACCGGTGCCCTAGTTGGTGCCCTGATGTGTTGACAAGTTGCACAGCTTTTAGCAAGCCTTTAGATGTCTTTGTCAAAGCCTTGCCACCAAAATTGACTGCATGTGCATGCCTTCAGGGCCACAATTCCACAGTGGTTTTCATGCGCGAGTTCAAGAAGGTCATTTCTCACCTTTGTTGAAATTGCCACCCTGGAGTCTCTAACAAGGTATCCCCTTTTGCACTGAAAGCTCTGTCTCAAGTTCCTGTATGATGAACACCTTTCCTTTGCCAGTTTATTCACTCGGCCATTTGAGTGCCCTCCAGCACCGAGGGCAAAACCAAGTCCTCTTGGGTCAGTTGCACGAGTTCATGTGGTGAAAGCTCCAAGCTGATCATGGTATTTAACATGAGCACTCCTCCCGGGCAACAAAGCTCGTCAGCTTGTGCCAGTATTGGAAGTCTGCTGAGAGCGTCGGTGTTTTGGTGCTGTCAGCTAGGCCTGTACACCAACTTGTAATGGTATGTTGCTAGTTTCAGGTACCATCGCATAATCCTTGCAGAAAGGACCCAGGGTACTTGCTTTGTTTCACCTATGATTTCAGTCAGTGCCTGGTGACCTTTTATTATGGTCATGTGCTGGCTAGCGATGTACTTATGAAAATGACATGCCATAGGTTGCTGCCAGACCTTTGTTGAGCTGGGAGTACTTTTCAATGCGTCACCGTGTTCGCAGTGGAATACAATGGATGCCTCTCAGCCAAGAGAATCTTCCTGAGCGAGGACAGCACCGACACCATATGGCAATGCATCCACAAAAAAAAAGGGGGGCTTCATCTTGTAGTGAACGAGTACTGTAGATGTGTGGATCACCTCTTTAAGCGCCTCGAAAGTGGCTTGATGCTTGCTGTCTCACTTCCAGGGTGTGTTATTTTATAGAAGCCTATACAATTTAGCAGCTGTTGCTCTGTTCTCTAAAGTGTGGTCATTCGTAAAATGAAATAAGATCAAGAAAAGTTCTTAGCAATGTCTTGTCAGATGGTTTGGGTGCTTGAAGCATATCCTCAAGCTTTTTCTCAGTCGTATGAACACCAGTGGCATCAATTTGATGTCGCAGATACTCAACTGACGCGATTCCAAAGTGGCACTTTTCTTTCTTGAGGCAAAGGCCTCTCTCACTTCGCCTCAACAGAACCTGATTCAGACGCTGTGCATGCCCATTCGCACCCTTCCCATTAACAATGATGTCGTCAAGCTAAACACTCGCCCCTGGAATTCCAGCCAACATTGTTTCTATCAGGTGCTGAAAGGTAGCTGGTGTGGTGGAAATTCCGAATGGGAGGCATTTCACTTTGAACAGTCCTTTTATTGTGTTGACTGTGAGCAGTGCTGCTGTTGGACTTTCAGTTGTTGATATGCTTGATATATATCCAGTGTTGAGAAGGGGGTTTCGCCATGTAGGTTTGTGGACAATTCATCCGAAGTTGCTAGCGGGTATGAGGCCTTCTTCACTGCTGCGTTAACAATACTCCTGTAGTCACCGCAGACACATAGTGTCCCGTCGTCGTTCTGATTGAGAACCAGTGTGGTTGCCAATTTGGTACGCCGCGTTAATTTTAGGATGCCGTGTTGCTGTAGACGATCAAGCTCCTTTTCCATTGGCCCTTGCAGTGCCAGCAGAACTGGACACTTGCAAAGGTTCACAGTCACGCCATTTTTGGTTCCCAGGTGAATCAAGGGAGCTGTGTAGCTCCATATGTCTTTCTGGAATACATCTGGGGGCCCTCCGAGAACCTCTGTAATCTCCGACATGGCTCTCTTATGTAACTGATCCCTTTCCCCTGATTATGAAGTGCCGAAAACCAGGCTTTTCCTAGAAGGTTGCACTTGGTGCCCTTCATAACCAGACACAGCAGCACATAGTTTTTTTATTTGAACTTGATCTGAATTTGCGCAGAGCCCAGGATGCATATCTTTTCACCTGACCATGTGTGAATGTCCAGCAGCTTGCCTGAAAGCCGGAGAGCATTTTTATTCTGCGTTTCGTGGTATTTGTCGTCGGTTATCAGGGAGCAAGCTGCACCTGCGTCTACCTCAAACTGGAGCAGCTTCGCCTCCATCCTCAAGTCCGTGAGGAACTTGGAGGAGTGTATTCGTCCACTCGCTGACTGTAGCTCATAGCAGGACTCGCTGCCAGGTAGGGGGTTGGCACTTGTTTTTCTTTTCTTTTGAAATGAAGGCATTCTCGATGTGACCTTTCTTGTCGCAGAAGAGGCACTCGGCTGTCTTGAATTTGCATGTTTCAGGGCAGTGTGAATCATCGCATCGATGGCAATTGAGGTCTGATGAATTCTCGCTTCCATGCTTGGTTTGCGCCATGCTGATAATTTCCCCTGAGTTCGCCACTTTCTCAAATCCTCACCGATGCCTTGACACACTTTCCGCTGATGAGGCTAAGTCTAGAGTGCATTGGAATGTCAGCTCTTTTTCTGTGAACAGTCTCTGCTGAAGATTTTTGTCCCGGATGCTGCAAACAAATCTGTCACAGAGCATCACATGTAGTGGTAGCAGGTTGGGTTTGCTGCTGAAGTGCAAGTTTGGCTGTCGGGTGACGTCAATGTTGGAGCCATTGGCAGCACTCCAATGTTGCAGTTGGCTGTCAAGTTTATGAGGGCTGTTATGTAGCTGCGGATCGACTCATGCGGCCTTTGGTCACATCTTTGAAACACATACCGGCTGTAAAGCTCGGAGGGCCTGAGGTCCATGTGCAGCCGGAGAAGTGTCGCTAAATCATTGGTTCACTTCTTCCGGGGTCTTCGCTGTGACCGGTGTGTACACAGTCTCGAAAGTGTCGGCCCCACAAAGCCAGAGGAGAAGTGCCCATTTCTTCGCTTCGCTTCATTGCTGGTGTCATTTGCCACGAAGGAAAAGTCGAGATGCTGGATCTATGATGCCCATGATTTTGCCAGAGAAAAGCTTGATGGCATAGTGAATTTCTCCTATAGCCATGGCTTTAACTTCAAAAACTTATCCGCTTCACAACTCCTGCCTTGTCAGTAGTTTTTCATGTGGGGTCGAGCCCCATCTGTGATAGGAATGCTCATCGGTTGGTGGCAGAAGACAGGGTTTATTTTCTACAAAAGACGCAGGCAAGCACCATATGTGTTGGAGGGGGCAAACCCTCGACCCTTGTTCGGTCCCTGTCCGGTGGCCGAGATGCTGGGGCAACGGAAGGTTCTTGGAACTTGACTCGTGGTGGGACTGCTTCCGGTTTCTGCTGCACTGGTGCTTCCTCCAGCAAAAGAGCGGTGGTGTGTCACTTGTACACAACCCTTTTCTTCTGGCATCTGCATTACTGTAACCTCGTTTGGGGAACTTCTCCGTACACCACGGCTTTAAGAATTGCCGTCAACCAACCTTATGATCACCCCTCCGCAGACCTCTTCAAAGACAGCAATATACTGTGAATATTCAGTCTTTTCGATATATGTCTGTGCTTATACTACAAACAGGAAATTCTGGGCAACGTTCCAACTCTGTCAGAATCGGCTAATCTAGAACTGTTTCGGCGGCATACCCGTTACGCCATGAATCCAAGGCACTACACTCTTAACACACGTACCACGGACTAACTATGGACAACAGACGCTTAAATATTATTTTCCAGCATTATTGAACTGCCTCTATGATGCGTCCCTTGATATTGACAGGTGCAGCAATGCCGACCTCCAAGCATTCTTTCAATAAGTGTTTTTCTCATTTTTTGTATGGTTTGGCTCATCCTTGTGGAATTAACGGTTAAAAGTGAAATATGTAGCTAGCGGAAATAGGTAGTGAAACCGTCTTGTAAGTAAACATCCTATCTTAATCATGTGTGCTTACAAATCGGGCTGAGTTGGGAGCATCTCGTTATGCTTTTGTATATTGTCTCCGTTTTTTACACTTGTGTATATAAAACTTTGTCGTCGCTTTCTTTCTTTTTACCTAACCTTACAGCCAGTATTTGCTACAATGAAATTGGTGTTGTTACCCCTGCATATATTCTTCTAAAGTTTCGTTCTTCAAACACCTAATTTTGTATTTTATTTGTTGTTTTGTGTGTTTATCTTATACTGCTGTCTTTCTTGGTGCTTTTGTTTAGCAATACAATAGTGCTCTGTTTTTTACTGGAGTCAATTTTCATGTTCCTGCATCCTGTCTTTGTACCACATGCTTGATGGTGTCATTGTCAACGAACCTTGTGGGCCTCGGGAGCTAGTCAAGCTATGGCTTTTTTCCCGAGGTCCAGTGCTTTTTGAATGAAGCAGGAAATGAAATGAAATGTGAAGTTACTATAGTGCACCATGGTGATAACCAGCAAATTCAAAGCGTGACAGCAAACACGTGGTGCTGATGTGTATTTGTGTGTTCATATAATGAGAAATGCAGGTTTGACTTGAGCAAGCCACATATGTTATGTAATTTCAATAATTCGGAATGTTCTGATAATTCAGACTTCGATACACAGTTGTTGGAGTTGCATTGGTGCATGTTCATTGTACTTGGCACATTATTATACTGGCTGAAGACTGGCAGGTCTCTGGATGAACTTGAAAACGATGCCTGGAAGCTTGGAGACAAATCTGTAGCTGACACAGTAACATGAATAACTGTGTAATGGCAGTGGACGGTGCAATAGCCTCAGCATCAGATGTTCCCAAAACATTTACAGTGTATTGAAATACATACGCTTTTGTTTGGTACTGTATGGCTAGAAATAAGACAAATGTACTTTGTTAAGAAATCGGGTGACTTCCCCCCTAAAAATTGCATGTTTTTATGAAATATTAATACATTCAAACTTGCCTTAATATTGACTGTATAAAAAATATATATGAATGGCTGTTGCAATGTTGAAAGCACTTTGAAATTTATTTTCTTTTTTGTTCGTCAATTTTTGTACTAGGTGGTTTGTAAGATTACTGCAACCATGTGTACTGTGTGTTCATGCTTATTCAGTCCTTATTTTTTTATGCAGTAAACATTTTCTATGAAAGAATTTCTGAAGTAGATTTATTTCATCCCAATTAATGTACGCAACATATCTTGACTGCGCTTAAGAAGCACTTGTTCACAATACGCACGATAGCTTCAGGGCTCAAACTGGCAGGTTGATTGAAGGTGACTTCCCTCGTCCAGTGACCATGGCCATTATGAATCGATGCTGCGAAAGGGTGTGAAAGGAGCAAACGACAACACTTGATTGCAGGTGTGAGTGGCCTTAGCTATTGCTTTATGTCCACTGGGTGTTCTACTTTTTGGAGAAGGTTGCTAACCAGATGTCACTTGTGCTCTCAGCCTCGGCAAAGCCAGCATATCTTTGCTGCATCAGCAGACAAAAGCAGCTGCTTGAAACCAAATTCAAAATGCCCTTTGTCATCTTTGCTTCTGTTGTGGTACAATGCCACTTGCTTGAAAGTTTTAATAGGCAATGGCTGGATGCAGTCTTAATACCTTTGTCACAGTGGTCATTTTAATGTCATTAGATTCGAATGTCATTCAGTGCAACAAATGCCATTCAACCCATGGTGGTGCTACACAAGAAAGAGTAAGTGTCATTCAGTCATGATATCGGTGGCACTCATTCCAAAAATAATTTGCAAGAATAGAACAAGGTGTGTGTGAGCGTCTGACAAGTCTATCTATTTTGAAATAAATATGGACCATCTCTTCACTGAAATGACACGAACATAAAACTTCTATTTCAGAATCTCGCCACAGCCAAGACAAGGCTTAGCAAGCTTAGCAGTGAGTCGATAAATTGAACAAAAACGATATGAGTGACATGGCACCACTGAACGATGACTTGCATTTGTGTACCAGTTGGTCCTTTCAAGTAACGCCTAATCAATCTACATGACATCGTCGAAAAGCAAAGAGAAACAAAAAATATGTAGATCCCATGCACTATGGGAATTGACATAAGTGAAGCTTTCTCTGCTGGTTGCTTTGATTTACGATAACTACTGGTGATGTTGACAGCGAAACCTTAATTTCTTGAACGTTTAGTCTAACACGAGAGTTGTGAGTTGATGCTAAACATTACCTTGTGTTCATCACTGCTGTTTGTCTGCATATGTATGTAGTACACAGAACACACAGGGAGAGGTGTTTGCTTAGGGCGTTGTTTGCACCATATTTCATAACCTCTGAGAGGGTTGAGCATTGTCATTGCCTCACATGGCACATTGTATCATGACAGAAGTATGAAACTTGAATTGGATTATGGGCCTATACGTGCCAACGCCACAATGGGATTATGAGGCACGCCGTAGTGGCGGACTCCGGATTAATTTTGATGTTCTTTAATGTGTCCCAAAATCTAAGTGCATGTGCGTTTTCTATTTCACCCCCATCAAAATGCGGCTGCCGCGGTCGAAATCAAATCCATGACCTCTAGCAATGTCATAACCGCAAAGCTGCCGCTTTGGCACAGAAGTGCTGATTTCACGGTCAACTACTTTCGTAGTGTTGCTTGGACCCTGTGGTGCAGTTTCATTATAGGAGCTCTGCTTCTGGCACGCCCTGTGTAATTTGTCCACTTAACATATTTGCACGGTGTTTATTTTTTAGAAATAGCAGAAACGTGTACTATAGCTTGAACTTAAGCTTATTCAGTTTCCCTGCAACCACTGTCGTATAGCAGTAGGGTTTCCTTGCCTTCTCACGTCACCTTCCCCCCCTCCCCTTGTATGGGAACTGCCTCTTCTTGCTCTCTACAGTTCTATGTCCCCTCTGGACTTGCACGTTAGTTGCACTGCTTTTGAGGGGGACCACGGATAATTACAGCTGTCAAGGGACTGGTGTGGCAATGCCCAGAGAGCTCCAGAGGGCATTGTGCACATCCAACATGGTGGGGTCCAAACGAGTTTCCTCTTTCCCTCTTCTCTCTGACTCGCCACTGTCATATATACGCACGCTCTGAACCACGCCCTAACGCCATTGTGTGGCAGACAGCAGTAGCAATAGCAGCAGCAGTGGGAAAGCCGAAGGAAGAGACAAAGAAAGCTTCGCTTCAATACAGCCGCCCACACCCCGACCTTGTAGGGGAACAGACCAGAGACTGTCATCACATACAGACAAGCACATATCAACACCTCCAAATACGTCCATGTAACTTGGACATGTAAACTAAGGCCCCCAAATTCCAAATTTGCCCCGTATGGTGGAGATGCCAAGTAACAGGCACTGAGTTTCTCAAACTGATTCGATTGTGAAAGTAATTTGATTCTAATCGCATTAAGTGTCGTTGTGTAGCAATCAAATAATGTCATTCGATGCTAATGCTGTTCAAAATAAAGCATCTAGTGTAACAGGGGTATAAATGACAGTGAGGAAGCATGTTAAAATAAATATTAAAAAAAGAAAAGATAATTATTGCTGCATTCTTGTAGCATGCATTTGTGAGCCTCCACTTGCTAGGATACAGATACGTTTTGCTTATATTTATCTTATCTTTCATATTAGCGCACGCCGCTGGCGTCCATTGCTACTCGATTTTAGGCAACATGACGCAAGCAGGCGCAGGGTCCCGTTGCAGGTTTTGACGTTGGGACCCTCGTCTGTATATTGTCTCTTACATATTCATTGTATTTAAAGAATAATCAACTGAACTGAAACTGAAAAAAAAATGGTGGCTACGGTGACGCGCGGCCTTTCACGCTGGCGTGATATGTTAGAGTGGGAAGCGCTGCGCGACGTCCGAAGCTATAGCGACGGCGCTCTATGACTCGATGTCAAGGTGACTAAGCCAAGTCATCGTGGTCGACGGGAACTTTTCATCGCACTAAGGACCCCTTCAAGCCGTGAATAAACTTTCACGACTGACTAGTGTATCCGATTCGTCTTCCCACTCATCTCTTCCTGACGGCACTTTTGTAACGTGACGTAACGGCCTGCGCATTGTACTAGCTAGTCAAAGAAGTTTTCAGAGGCGTCTCTGATATGAATATTAAACCCACTGCGGGAGCCAATGCCGGAAAACTAATCTTGAGAGAAAAGCCGTACCCGCTGTAAAGCTTGACGCCTGCAACATTTACTTGCCTGTGAAGCAGCGCGCGGACACGGACACAGTGAAGCCACACAAGAAAAGATTATACTCGCTGCGTGTGTCCTCTGCGGTTCTTGTGTGTCTTCACTGTGTCCGTGTGAGTGCGCTGCTTCACCGGCAGCGTATGATGATTAATCACCAACTAGCCCAACTTTCCACATTATGTAACTTATCACGCTGGCGTGAAAGTGCGCGCGTCACCATAGCCGCCGTTACGGCTAAATTGAGCAATGGTGGACGCCGGCGACTTGCACTAATATGAAAGATAAGGTGAAGATAAGCACAACAATTAGAACGAGTCTTCGTTCCTTCTCAGTGCCGCGGTTAGATGCCCCGCGGCCGTCTGCTACTGTGCGACAGCGCCATGTGCTAGGCTGCCAGCGATACACGGTCCCCTTCGTCGCGACCGTCAGCACGAGAGCAACCAAACGGCGCACTAGAATATCATCAAGCGTGACAAGGCCCCACGTGAGAGAGAGGATGAAGTCTGGCCTCACTCGGAGCACTCTCGCCTTCTGCGCGCGGAGCGAGATAGCAGCGCCCTGGTGTGGCCCCGCAGCCGCTCCAGCCACCTAAGCCGTGATCCGTTTACCTTTTTGGCCGACAGTACATATCGCAAGACATGATTCGAAAGTGCCATAGTTATTCTGTGGCACCAGTATCATTCTCAGATCACTGCTTGGTGAAACGTCACATAGGCACGGAGAGGATGAGAGATTTTAATTGGGACCTATAGAAAATTAACGCCTTACTACTAAAAGACGAACCATTTGTAGAGGCAGTACATGAGGCCGTTAGGGAGGTATGTGAGGAAAATAGTCAAATAATAGCAGAGAAATTGGAAGGGTTCAAACAAAGCGTAAAAATGAAAGCCTTTGAAAGATCTAGCTGCTTAAAGTTTGAGAAGGAAATTAAAGAAAGGGGCTTGGGAAAGACACTCAAGCAGCTGATAGCGCTTGAGTGCGAAAAGCCAGGGGCGTATAAACAAGATGTGCGAACCATTAAAGAAAAAATCGAGCTGCTCGACAAAGAACGGTATCAAAGTGCGATTGGGCGCGCAAGAGCAAATGCATTAGTAGCTGGGGAGACGCCCACTAAAAGGACGCTTGGACATTGAAAAAGCGCAAGGTCGAAGGAATCACGTCGATAAGATTCTATGGAACGGCACAACTGCCGACGACAGTAACAGTATAGGCCAAGCGCTTTTAGAGTATTACAAGTCACTCTTTGCGTTTCAAGAAGCGAATGTAGACGAGTTTAAGAAGGTCTTCCTCGGTTGCATGCCGCGATTGGGTGACGACACAAAAGAACGATTACAAGAGAAAATAACAGAAAGCGAAGTTGAAAAGGCAAATTATTTGAATCAAGGCAAATCACCTGGACCTGACGGCCTGGACGCATGTTTATATAAAGTTTTCAAGGAGGAACTGTCGCCGTTGCTAACACAGCTGTTTAATGATGCGTATGCGAACGAAGCTTTGCCGCCTTCTTTTGGCAAAGCGCATACTATACTCCTCCCTAAGAGTGATCAAGTGGAGAAACTTCGGCTAGTGACATCTTACAGGCCAATATCTTTAACTAATGCAGATTATAAAATTGTCATGGATGTTTTAGCAGCCAGACTTCAAAGTGTAATAAAGGAAATTGTCGCAGATCACCAAACGTGTGGTATCAAAGGAAGGTCAATTTTTTTCGAATATTCACACGATGCGGTGCGTGCTCGAGTGCTGTGACGTCACCTTGGGCGGAGTCGCTGTGCTTCAGCTTGGCCTCGAGAAAGCCTTCGATCGTGTCTCGCATTATATTTTGTTTGCCATTTTGGATCACGTTAATATTGGTTCCATCATCACTGAGGGAGTGGCGTTGGTGTACCAGAACTGCACAACAGGCTTAATTGTGAATAAATCATTGGGGGCCCCCATTAACGTCATGCGTTCTCTGCGTCAGGGCTGCCCCCTCAGTCCTCTTTTGTTTGGAATTTACATTGAAACTATGTGTTTGGCCATAACTGAACATGATCAAATACGCGGTTATAGCTTGGCACACAAAAGTCAACCTCTTGGCATATGCAGATGATATCGCAGTGTGTTGTACAAGCAAATAAAGTGTGACGGAAACGATAAGCGTAGCGAAAACTTTTTGTGGTGTGATGGTGTGACAGTAGAGTGAACTGGGGAAGTCCCTCGGTTTGTAGCAATGAGAGTGGCATTCGGCCGCGGACAATTTCGCAAATGTGAACCGGATGAAAACCCCGACCACCAAGCATCTAGGTGTTCCCATGGAAAGTTACAAAAATAACGACGAATACTGGATGAAGCAAGCAAAAGAAACTAGAGAAAAAGCAGAAAGGTGGAAAGGTATCAACCTGTCCATTTTCGCAAAGGTAACTCTGTGTAACATGTTTTTTATTACGAAGTTGTGGTACGTCATGCAGACGTTGTACTGTTCAAGGGTAAACGTGCAAAAGCTGCACAGAGTGTTCGTGGTTTTTATCTGGGGCTCTACCTGGGAAAGGTGTATCCAAAAAAATCTGTTCAGGCACGTGGCGGAAGGGTGGCTGGGCTTGGAGCATCTTTTTGTGCGACAGCTTGGCAACCGCTTTTTGCTCTTTCGCGATGTGCGCGATCATTTTTTGCGCACTATATGACAGCTGAGGTTGAGCGACGCATTGCCTGCGTATGTTGTTAGTACGGCAAGCATGACCGGAACACTTCGTGGTTATCTTAAGGAAATGGCCGACAGTGTGCGTTTCCTTTCAGTTCGTTTTTCAAACGATAATCTGTGTCATGTGAAAAGGAAAGCACTATATAAAGATGTCTGCGACATTGTGTTCCCAGTACCGTTATACAGAGCCATATACAGTGGAGGGACAGGACAGGACGTCCTTAAACGAGTGAAACGTATGCAGGTGCCACCAGTGGTAAAAGCCTTCTTTTTTAAGCTCCACGCGGGAACGCTCTTTGTGAAAACATTTGTGGAAGAACGAGGCTGTCTTGTGCCGTGGGGATAGCAATGCCTAATCTGATAGAAGCCGGAGAACATAGATCATGTTTTCTTGCATTGTTCAGCGGTGGTGTTCTTATGGAACGTGTTAAAGCGAACGCTGGAGAAGGAGTTACCGGTGGGCCCCCAAAGGATCAGGTATCTGCCAATCAAAGATGAGGACGGAGTTCCGTATGATTTTGTTATGTTGAATGCTCTCCACTGTATATGGCGGGCTCGCATGGCAGGGTACCATTGCGACACCGACGCCCGGCCAGCACGTATATATTTCAGAGAGTGTATGTCCCTATTTGTTGAACTGCAGAAAATGCAACAGTGTGTACCGGTTTGGTTGTCGAGGCTCGACCCTCTCACCGCCATGAAGGAATTTTAATTTGACAACCTCAGTCCTATGCGAATGGATGGCTTTGTTGCGCCCTTTTTTTTTCTTGCCTTCTTTTTTTCACCTTTGCCAGAGGCTTGCATTTGTGTCATGAGTGTGAAATTTATATGTGCAATGTTATATTGAAAACCGGTTATAAACAAAAAAAAAGAACCGTGGTGTAGTCATTCTGCTTCCGGCAGCCGAGCTGAGCGGTCAGCAGAGTCTGTCATGGGCTCCAGTGGAGCAGTGACAGCGACCACTTTTGGCAGTGGAAACAAGCTCACCGATGACAAGGATTATGCGGTTTATTTTGCCGCAACTGCCTAAAGGACAAGTGGCGATTAAGACCGTGTTTTTTCACGGTGTTGTACGTGCGAGACCGTACAAGGTGGAAGATTTCAGGGACGCCCTTCTGCCGACTGGACTGCTTCCTGACGGGGTGTGCATAGGGGCGTACCAAATCAGCCACGTCTGGGCAGTGACCCTCAGCGATGCGACTGGCACAAAAAGGATGCTGCGCCTTAAGGAACTACAAGTTAAGGAACGATGGTGCGTCATCGTTGACCCGCAGGACCAGCAGGTGAAGATAAGGCTTAACTGGTTGCTGTACGGCGTTGCCGACGAGGACGTCCGGACGGCATTCGCGGCTTTTTGCAAGGTGGAGGAGGTGAGCCGTGAGCGGTGGCGCATGGAAGGCATGGGGACCAAGACGTCAACGACCAGGACCATCCTTCTCAAACTGAAGGGCAGCGTGAAGGTGGAGGACCTTCCTCATCAGATCCGCGTCGGCGGTGAGTTGGCTTTGGTCGTCGTTCCTGGTCGACCGATGCAGTGCCTACGCAGTCACGGCACGGGACATGTCCGCCGAGAGTACAGGTGCAAACGCCTCGGCCACGTCGACGCTGACTGCGTCAAGTCCTATGCCGCTGTGACAGGCGCACGAGCGACTGACGAGGTGGCAGAGCACGTGATCGACGTGGCCGAGGCGGAGGACGCCGCTAAAGGAACCGGAGACTTGGTGTCCACAGCGACAAGTATTGTGACGATGACTCTGGAGGTGGACAGCGAGGCGGCTGAGGCTATTCAGAAGCCGAGTAGGGCAGAACAGGACGCTACGACAGAGGCGCAGGCGACGGGAGGTGTCAGTGAAGACGCACCTGTCGACGCGACCGCAATGCAGCAGGACGAGGGCGTCACCGATGGCGACCATATGGTGGCTCTTGCTGCTTCCGTCAAGCGCACTCACGACCAGACGTAGAACTGCGAGGATCGGGCGACCAGTACCAGCGATGGACCGCCGACGAAGGCGCCTCATGGGAGGTGCATGGGCTACAAGCCAAAGCCCAACGTACCGCTTGAAAAGAAGCCTGTCGACGAAGCGGCCACGCCTAAGGACGCCAACAAACCGGGGGGTCCCGAAAGCGGCTAGCCGAGGGCTAGTCGTGAGCGGTAAGCACCATGCTCCGGGCCTACTTTTCTTTTAGATCAAGATGGCTCAAATACCGTCCCTTAGGATTGCCACATTAAACGTGAGACGGCTGGCGGCTAGTCGTAGGCAAAGTCAGGTCCTACGGTTGGTCACAGACCACGACATAGACGTACTAGCCGTCCAGGAAACTAAGGTTTAAGGAGAGGCGGAGACCGGCAGCATGGTGCGACGTTTCACAGCTAGGTATTTTGCGGTGGTTAGTCATGCGTTAGGCATGGCTGGAGGGTGCGTTCTTCTTGTGAAAAAGCTGCCTGGACTGCAGATTCAAAGTGTTTTTTCGTGTCAGTCAGGCCAGATTGTTCTTTGTGATATTGTTATGTGTGATACTGAGTTCCGTGTCTTATGCGTATATTCGCCGAATTCAGTAGATGAGCGTGTGCTTTTCTTTTCCAACCTTTCGCAGTATGTCCGGTGCGATATGCGCGTTATGCTGTTAGAGACTTTAATTGTGTAATGAGCGCTAGAGACAGAGTCAATAATGCTGGTGTGCGTGAAAGAAGCGGTGAAGTGTTGTCAAATCTAATTAATGAAAATGAACTCGATGTTTTTGAGTGTCTGGAAGGGGGGCATCAAGTGACTTGTACATCTTTTCAGGGCAGCAGCCATGCGCGTTTGGACCGAATCTACATTTCATTGGATACAATTCCAAGGTGCCACGGTTATGGTGTAGTACCAGTGTCTTTTCCTGATCACTGCCTGTTGAAATGTAACGTAGTTATAGTGAAAAGTAGGCATATATTTAACTGGGATATGTGGAAAAGGAATGCCTCGTTACTAAATGACCAGCCCTTTTTACAGGTAGTACGGGATGCGGTTAATCAAGTTCAATGTAATGCAGCGGGAACAATCGTCGAGAAGTAGGAATGTTTTAAACAAAAGGTTAAAATGAAAGCGATAGAAAGACCAAGTTGTAAAAAATTTGAGACGGATATGAAAGAAAAGGGCTTAAGAACACTGCGTAAGCAGCTGCTAAAGCTTGAGTGCAGAGCACCTGGTGCGTACAAAGACGGTGTGCGAAACGTCAAAGAACAACTTGAACTGTTAGACAAGGAACGCTATCAAGGCGCCATCGTGCGAGCACGAGCAGATGCACTAGCTGCAGGGGAGACGCCCAGGAAAAGGGTGCTCTGTTTACGGAAGGCGTATGGACGAAGTAACCATGTCGACCAGATCTTAGTGAACGGGAATGTCGTTGAAGACAGTGATAGCATTCGTCAAGCCTTCTTTGAGTACTATCAGTCGCTCTTCGCACTTAAGGAAGTGCATGGTGAGGGTTTTAAAGCAGATTTTCTGCATCGCATGCCACGTTTGAGTGATGACGTTAAAAGCGATTAGAAGAAAAAATGATGGAGAGGGAAGTCGAAAAGGTAATCAACGATTTGAACTTGGGTAAATCACGGGGACCTGATGCACTAAGGGCGGGTCTATATCATCATCATCATCATCATCATCATCAGCCTGGTTACGCCCACTGCAGGGCAAAGGCCTCTCCAATATTTCTCCAACAACCCCGGTCATGTACTAATTGTGGCCACGCCGTTCCTGCAAACTTCTTAATCTCATCCGCCCACCTAACTTTCTGCCGCCCCCTGCTACGCTTCCCTTCCGTTGGGATCCAGTCCGTAACCCTTAATGACCATCGGTTATCTTCCCTCCTCATTACATGTCCTGCCCATGCCCATTTCTTTTTCTTGATTTCAACTAGGATGTCATTTACTCGCGTTTGTTCCCTCACCCAATCTGCTCTTTTCTTATGCCTTCTATCATTCTTCTTTCCATAGCTCGTTGCGTCGTCCTCAATTTGAGTAGAACTCTTTTCGTAAGCCTCCAGGTTTCTGCCCCGTAGGTGAGTACTGGTAAGACACAGCTGTTATATACTTTTCTCTTGAGGGATAATGGCAACCTGCTGTTCATGACCTGAGAATGCCTGCCAAACGCACCCCATCCCATTCTTATTCTCCTAATTATTTCCGTCTCATGATCCGGATCCGCAGTCACTACCTGCCCTAAGTAGATGTATTCCCTTACGACTTCCAGTGCCTCGCTGCCTATTGTAAATTCCTGTTCTCTTCCGAGACTGTTAAACATTACTTTAGTTTTCTGCAGATTAATTTTTAGACCCACTCTTCTGCTTTGCCTCTCCAGGTCAGAGAGCATGCATTGGAATTGGTCCCCTGAGTTACTAAGCAAGGCAATATCATCAGCGAATCGCAAGTTGCTAAGGTACTCTCCATTAACTTTTATCCCCAATTCTTCCCAATCCAAGTCTCTGAATACCTCCTGTAAACATGCTGTGAATAGCATTGGAGAGATCGTATCTCCCTGCCTGACGCCTTTCTTTATTGGGATTTTGTTGCTTGCTTAATGGAGAACTATGGTGGCTGTGGAGCCGCTATAGATATCTTTCAGTATTTTTACACACGGTTCGTCTACACCCTGATTCCCTAATGCCTCCATGATTTCTGAGGTTTCGACAGAATCAAACGGTTTCTCGTAATCAATGAAATATATATGTAAGGGTCTATATAAAACTTTTAAAAGACAGCTGGCGCTTTTCCTAGAAAACGTATTTGATGATGCATACGAGAATAAATCATTACCACGTTCGTTTGGAAAAACGCACGCCATTCTAATACCGAATAGCGATCAAATAGACAAACTCAGATTCGTGTCATCCTACAGGCCAATTTCACTAACAAACGTGGATTATAAAATATTTATGAACGTTTTAGCTAGCCGGCGTCATCAAGGAAATAGTCGCAGACCATCAAACTTGTGGCATCAAAGGACGAACTATTTTTTAAACATCCATAAGATGCGATGTGTGCTCGAGTGCTGTTACGTTACCGGTGGCGTAGTTGCAGTTCTTCAGCTCGACCTCGAGAAAGCGTTCGATTGTGTCACTCACGTTATTTTGTTTGCCATGTTAGATCATGTTAACGTCGGTTCCATCATCACTGAGGGCGAGGCATTGGCGTACCAGAACTGCACAACAAGATTAATTGTTAATAAGTCTCGGGAGCCCCCATTACCATCATGCGTTCAGCGCGCCAAGGCTGCCCCCTCAGTCCGCTGTTATTTGCTATCTACGTAGAAGCAATGTGTGCAGCAATTAATGAAAATGGCGGAATACGTGGTTTCAGATTGGCAGCGACCGAAGTGAAGTTGCCAGCATATGCAGATGAAATTGCAGTGTGTTGCACTGACAAACCGAGTGTAACAGAAACAATATCTGTAGTAAAACATTTCTGTGCCGTAACGGGTATCAGAGTAAACTGGGGCAAATCGCTCGGGCTGTGGCACGGGGACTGGTTTTCTGCACCGGAATATTTCTCGAACGTGAACTGGGTGAAAATTCCAACCATGTATCTGAGTGTTCCCCTCGACAGGTACAATAGCAACGGCGAATACTGGAGGAACCAAACCAATGAACTGAATGAAAAATAAGACAAATGGAAAAGTACTAAACTGTCCATTTTTGCAAGAGCGACAGTTTGTAACGTGTTTCTTTATTACTAAGTTATATTACGTCTTGCAACCATTTTATTGTTCTAGAGTAAATGTGCAAAGGCTGCACAGAGTGCTCGCGGTTTTCATCTGGGGATCAACATGTGAAAGGTGCAGCCGAACAAATTGGTTCAGAAGAGCGAAGGATGGGGGTGTGAGCCTGGCGCATCTTTTTGTTCGTCAAGTTGTAAACCGATTTTTGTTTTTTAGCGATGTTCGCGATCCTTTTCTGCGCGCCGTATGTCACCTCAGGTTGAGTAACGCTTTGCTGGCACATGTTGTTATCACGGCAAGCATGACGGGAACGCTGCGTGGGTATTTCAAGAAAGTGGTCGACAGTGTACACTTCCTTTCTGTTAGTTTTACTAATGATTACCCCTGTGAAGTGAAAAGGAAAACATTGTATAAAAATGTGTAAGACATTGTTTTCCCAGTGCCCTTATACAGAGCCATATACAGTGGAGAGCCAGGACAGGACGTACTTAAACGAACAAAACACATGCAGGTGCCACCAGGGGTAAAGGCCTTCTTCTTTAAGCTACACACCGGAACGGTCTCCATGAAGACGTTTATGGAGGAACGGGGTTGTCTCGTGCCTTGGGGGTCGCACTGCTTGATATGCGAGAAGCCCGAAACTATAGATCATGTTTACCTACGTTCCTGGGTGGAAGTTTTTTTCTGGGAGGTCCTAAAGCGAACCCTGAAGAAAGAGCTACCGATGGACCTCCAAGGTATCATTAAGGATGACGACGGGGTTCCCTATGACTCTGTTTTGTTGAATGCTCTCCACTGTATATGGCGGGATCGTATGGCAGGGTACCATTGCGATCCTGACGCTGGGCCAGCTCGTGCTTACTTTCAAGAATGTGTGTCGCGATTTATTGAAATGCAGAAAATAGAATGTGTACCGCATTGGCTGTCGAGGCTAGAAATCCTGCATCCCATGAAGGAATTTTAAGTTGACAACGCCTGTCCAATATGGACATACGGCTTTGTTGTACACTGTGACTTTTTTCTTTCTTTTTTGTATTGCAATTGTGATATTGTAATGTGTGGAAACTGCATGTTTTCCCAAAAACCGGTATTAAATGAAAAAAAAGGGGGCCTGACACGCGCAAGGTATCCGGTTCGATCCCGGGCGGGAACGCTGTCTAACATTTTTGTCCTCTTCGGGAACGCATATACGGAGAGCAAAATGGGAGGAGAAATGACCCACTCTATGCTCGGTTTCCGTGGTTAAGTGATTATCACGTGCGCCTTACACGCACAAGGTATCCGGTTCGATCCCGGGAGGGAACACTGTCTTACATTTTTGTCTTCTTCGGGAACGCATATACGGAGAGCAGAATGGGAGGAGAAATGACCCACTCTATGCTCGGTTTCCGTGGTTTAGTGATTATCACGTGCGCCTTACACGCGCAAGGTCTCCGGTTCGATCCCGGGAGGGAACACTGTCTTACATTTTTGTCGTCTTCGGGAACGCATATACGGAGAGCAAAATGGGAGGAGAAATGACCCACTCTATGCTCGGTTTCCGAGGTTTAGTGATTATCACGTGCGCCTTACACGCGCAAGGTCTCCGGTTCGATCCCGGGAGGGAACACTGTGTTACATTTTTGTCTTCTTCGGGAACGCATATACGGAGAGCAAAATGGGAGGAGAAATGACCCACTCTATGCTCGGTTTCCGTGGTTAAGTGATTATCACGTGCGCCTTACACGCACAAGGTATCCGGTTCGATCCCGGGAGGGAACACTGTCTTACATTTTTGTCTTCTTCGGGAACGCATATACGGAGAGCAAAATGGAAGGAGAAATGACCCACACTATGCTCGGTTTCCGTGGTTTAGTGATTATCACGTGCGCCTTACACGCGCAAGGTCTCCGGTTCGATCCCGGGAGGGAACACTGTCTTACATTTTTGTCTTCTTCGGGAACGCATATACGGAGAGCAAAATGGGAGGAGAAATGACCCACTCTATGCTCAGTTTCCGTGGTTTAGTGATTATCACGTGCGCCTTACACGCACAAGGTATCCGGTTCGATCCCGGGAGGGAACACTGTGTTACATTTTTGTCTTCTTCGGGAACGCATATACGGAGAGCAAAATGGGAGGTGAAATGACCCACTCTATGCTCAGTTTCCGTGGTTTAGTGATTATCACGTGCGCCTTACACGCGCAAGGTATTCGGTTCGATCCCGGGAGGGAACACTGTGTTACATTTTTGTCTTCTTCGGGAACGCATATACGGAGAGCAAAATGGGAGGAGAAATGACCCACTCTATGCCCGGTTTCCGTGGTTTAGTGATTATCAGGTGCGCCTTACACGCGCAAGGTCTCCGGTTCGATCCCGGGAGGGAACACTGTGTTACATTTTTGTCTTCTTCGGGAACGCATATACGGAGAGCAAAATGGGAGAAGAAATGACACACTCTATGCTCGGTTTCCGTGGGTTAGTGATTATCACGTGCGCCTTACACGCACAAAGTATCCGGTTCGATCCCGGGAGGGAACACTGTCTTACATTTTTGTCTTCTTCGGGAACGCATATAGGGAGAGCAAAATGGGAGGAGAAATGACCCACTCTATGCTCAGTTTCCGTGGTTTAGTGATTATCACGTGCGCCTTACACGCGCAAGGTCTCCGGTTCGATCCCGGGAGGGAACACTGTGTTACATTTTTGTCTTCTTCGGGAACGCATATACGGAGAGCAAAATGGGAGGAGAAATGACCCACTCTATGCTCGGTTTCCGTGGTTAAGTGATTATCACGTGCGCCTTACACGCGCAAGGTCTCCTGTTCGATCCCGGGAGGGAACACTGTCTTACATTTTTGTCTTCTTCGGGAACGCATATACGGAGAGCAAAATGGGAGGAGAAATGACCCACTCTATGCTCGGTTTCCGTGGTTTAGTGATTATCACGTGCGCCTTACACGCACAAAGTATCCGGTTCGATCCCGGGAGGGAACACTGTCTTACATTTTTGTCTTCTTCGGGAACGCATATACGGAGAGCAAAATGGAAGGAGAAATGACCCACACTATGCTCGGTTTCCGTGGTTTAGTGATTATCACGTGCGCCTTACACGCGCAAGGTCTCCTGTTCGATCCCGGGAGGGAACACTGTCTTACATTTTTGTCTTCTTCGGGAACGCATATACGGAGAGCAAAATGGGAGGAGATATGACCCACTCTATGCTCAGTTTCCGTGGTTTAGTGATTATCACGTGCGCCTTACACGCACAAGGTATCCGGTTCGATCCCGGGAGGGAACACTGTCTTACATTTTTGTCTTCTTCGGGAACGCATATACGGAGAGCAAAATGGGAGGTGAAAGGACCCACTCTATGCTCAGTTTCCGTGGTTTAGTGATTATCACGTGCGCCTTACACGCGCAAGGTATTCGGTTCGATCCCGGGAGGGAACACTGTGTTACATTTTTGTCTTCTTCGGGAACGCATATACGGAGAGCAAAATGGGAGGAGAAATGACCCACTCTATGCCCGGTTTCCGTGGTTTAGTGATTATCACGTGCGCCTTACACGCGCAAGGTCTCCGGTTCGATCCCGGGAGGGAACACTGTATTACATTTTTGTCTTCGTCGGGAACGCATATACGGAGAGCAAAATGGGAGGAGAAATGACCCACTCTATGCCCGGTTTCCGTGGTTTATTGATTATCACGTGCGCCTTACACGCGCAAGGTCTCCGGTTCGATCCCGGGAGGGAACACTGTGTTACATTTTTGTCTTCTTCGGGAACGCATATACGGAGAGCAAAATGGGAGAAGAAATGACACACTCTATGCTTGGTTTCCGTGGGTTAGTGATTATCACGTGCGCCTTACACACACAAGGTATCCGGTTCGATCCCGGGAGGGAACACTGTCTTACATTTTTGTCTTCGTCGGGAACGCATATACGGAGAGCAAAATGGGAGGAGAAATGACCCACTCTATGCTCGGTTTCCGTGGTTAGGTGATTATCACGTGCGCCTTACACGCACAAGGTATCCGGTTCGATCCCGGGAGGGAACACTGTCTTACATTTTTGTCTTCTTCGGGAACGCATATACGGAGAGCAAAATGGGAGGAGAAATGACCCACTCTATGCTCGGTTTCCGTGGTTTAGTGATTATCACGTGCGCCTTACACGCGCAAGGTCTCCGGTTCGATCCCGGGAGGGAACACTGTCTTACATTTTTGTCTTCTTCGGGAACGCATATACGGAGAGCAAAATGGGAGGAGAAATGACCCACTCTATGCTCAGTTTCCGTGGTTTAGTGATTATCACGTGCGCCTTACACGCACAAGGTATCCGGTTCGATCCCGGGAGGGAACACTGTCTTACATTTTTGTCTTCTTTGGGAACGCATATACGGAGAGCAAAATGGGAGGTGAAATGACTCACTCTATGCTCAGTTTCCGTGGTTTAGTGATTATCACGTGCGCCTTACACGCGCAAGGTATTCGGTTCGATCCCGGGAGGGAACACTGTGTTACATTTTTGTCTTCTTCGGGAACGCATATACGGAGAGCAAAATGGGAGGAGAAATGACCCACTCTATTGCCGGTTTCCGTGGTTTAGTGATTATCACGTGCGCCTTACACGCGCAAGGTCTCCGGTTCGATCCCGGGAGGGAACACTGTATTACATTTTTGTCTTCGTCGGGAACGCATATACGGAGAGCAAAATGGGAGGAGAAATGACCCACTATATGCCCGGTTTCCGTGGTTTAGTGATTATCACGTGCGCCTTACACGCACAAGGTATCCGGTTCGATCCCGGGAGGGAACACTGTCTTACATTTTTGTCTTCTTCGGGAACGCATATACGGAAAGCAAAATGGGAGGAGAAATGACCCACTCTATGCCCGGTTTCCGTGGTTTAGTGATTATCACGTGCGCCTTACACGCGCAAGGTCTCCGGTTCGATCCCGGGAGGGAACACTGTATTACATTTTTGTCTTCGTCGGGAACGCATATACGGAGAGCAAAATGGGAGGAGAAATGACCCACTCTATGCCCGGTTTCCGTGGTTTATTGATTATCACGTGCGCCTTACACGCGCAAGGTCTCCGGTTCGATCCCGGGAGGGAACACTGTGTTACATTTTTGTCTTCTTCGGGAACGCATATACGGAGAGCAAAATGGGAGAAGAAATGACACACTCTATGCTTGGTTTCCGTGGGTTAGTGATTATCACGTGCGCCTTACACACACAAGGTATCCGGTTCGATCCCGGGAGGGAACACTGTCTTACATTTTTGTCTTCGTCGGGAACGCATATACGGAGAGCAAAATGGGAGGAGAAATGACCCACTCTATGCTCGGTTTCCGTGGTTAGGTGATTATCACGTGCGCCTTACACGCACAAGGTATCCGGTTCGATCCCGGGAGGGAACACTGTCTTACATTTTTGTCTTCTTCGGGAACGCATATACGGAGAGCAAAATGGGAGGAGAAATGACCCACTCTATGCTCGGTTTCCGTGGTTTAGTGATTATCACGTGCGCCTTACACGCGCAAGGTCTCCGGTTCGATCCCGGGAGGGAACACTGTCTTACATTTTTGTCTTCTTCGGGAACGCATATACGGAGAGCAAAATGGGAGGAGAAATGACCCACTCTATGCTCAGTTTCCGTGGTTTAGTGATTATCACGTGCGCCTTACACGCACAAGGTATCCGGTTCGATCCCGGGAGGGAACACTGTCTTACATTTTTGTCTTCTTTGGGAACGCATATACGGAGAGCAAAATGGGAGGTGAAATGACTCACTCTATGCTCAGTTTCCGTGGTTTAGTGATTATCACGTGCGCCTTACACGCGCAAGGTATTCGGTTCGATCCCGGGAGGGAACAATGTGTTACATTTTTGTCTTCTTCGGGAACGCATATACGGAGAGCAAAATGGGAGGAGAAATGACCCACTCTATTGCCGGTTTCCGTGGTTTAGTGATTATCACGTGCGCCTTACACGCGCAAGGTCTCCGGTTCGATCCCGGGAGGGAACACTGTATTACATTTTTGTCTTCGTCGGGAACGCATATACGGAGAGCAAAATGGGAGGAGAAATGACCCACTATATGCCCGGTTTCCGTGGTTTAGTGATTATCACGTGCGCCTTACACGCACAAGGTATCCGGTTCGATCCCGGGAGGGAACACTGTCTTACATTTTTGTCTTCTTCGGGAACGCATATACGGAGAGCAAAATGGGAGGAGAAATGACCCACTCTATGCTCGGTTTCCGTGGTTTAGTGATTATCACGTGCGCCTTACACGCGCAAGGTCTCCGGTTCGATCCCGGGAGGGAACACTGTGTTACATTTTTGTCTTCTTCGGGAATGCATATACGGAGAGCAAAATGGGAGGAGAAATGACCCACTCTATGCTCGGTTTCCGTGGTTAAGTGATTATCACGTGCGCCTTACACGCACAAAGTATCCGGTTCGATCCCGGGAGGGAACACTGTCTTACATTTTTGTCTTCTTCGGGAACGCATATATGGAGAGCGAAATGGAAGGAGAAATGACCCACACTATGCTCGGTTTCCGTGGTTTAGTGATTATCACGTGCGCCTTACACGCGCAAGGTCTCCGGTTCGATCCCGGGAGGGAACACTGTCTTACATTTTTGTCTTCTTCGGGAACGCATATACGGAGAGCAAAATGGGAGGAGAAATGACCCACTCTATGCTCAGTTTCCGTGGTTTAGTGATTATAACGTGCGCCTTACATGCACAAGGTATCCGGTTCGATCCCGGGAGGGAACACTGTCTTACATTTTTGTCTTCTTCGGGAACGCATATACGGAGAGCAAAATGGGAGGTGAAATGACCCACTCTATGCTCAGTTTCCGTGGTTTAGTGATTATCACGTGCGCCTTACACGCGCAAGGTATTCGGTTCGATCCCGGGAGGGAACACTGTGTTACATTTTTGTCTTCTTCGGGAACGCATATACGGAGAGCAAAATGGGAGGAGAAATGACCCACTCTATGCCCGGTTTCCGTGGTTTAGTGATTATCACGTGCGCCTTACACGCGCAAGGTCTCCGGTTCGATCCCGGGAGGGAACACTGTATTACATTTTTGTCTTCGTCGGGAACGCATATACGGACAGCAAAATGGGAGGAGAAATGACCCACTCTATGCCCGGTTTCCGTGGTTTAGTGATTATCACGTGCGCCGTACACGCGCAAGGTCTCCGGTTCGATCCCGGGAGGGAACACTGTGTTACATTTTTGTCTTCTTCGGGAACGCATATACGGAGAGCAAAATGGGAGAAGAAATGACACACTCTATGCTTGGTTTCCGTGGGTTAGTGATTATCACGTGCGCCTTACACGCACAAGGTATCCGGTTCGATCCCGGGAGGGAACACTGTCTTACATTTTTGTCTTCGTCGGGAACGCATATACGGAGAGCAAAATGGGAGGAGAAATGACCCACTCTATGCTCGGTTTCCGTGGTTAAGTGATTATCACGTGCGCCTTACACGCACAAGGTATCCGGTTCGATCCCGGGAGGGAACACTGTCTTACATTTTTGTCTTCTTCGGGAACGCATATACGGAGAGCAAAATGGGAGGAGAAATGACCCACTCTATGCTCAGTTTCCGTGGTTTAGTGATTATCACGTGCGCCTTACACGCACAAGGTATCCGGTTCGATCCCGGGAGGGAACATTGTCTTACATTTTTGTCTTCTTTGGGAACGCATATACGGAGAGCAAAATGGGAGGTGAAATGACCCACTCTATGCTCAGTTTCCGTGGTTTAGTGATTATCACGTGCGCCTTACACGCGCAAGGTGTTCGGTTCGATCCCGGGAGGGAACACTGTGTTACATTTTTGTCTTTTTCGGGAACGCATATACGGAGAGCAAAATGGGAGGAGAAATGACCCACTCTATGCCCGGTTTCCGTGGTTTAGTGATTATCACGTGCGCCTTACACGCGCAAGGTCTCCGGTTCGATCCCGGGAGGGAACACTGTATTACATTTTTGTCTTCGTCGGGAACGCATATACGGAGAGCAAAATGGGAGGAGAAATGACCCACTATATGCCCGGTTTCCGTGGTTTAGTGATTATCACGTGCGCCTTACACGCGCAAGGTCTCCGGTTCGATCCCGGGAGGGAACACTGTGTTACATTTTTGTCTTCTTCGGGAACGCACATACGGAGAGCAAAATGGGAGAAGAAATGACACACTCTATGCTCGGTTTCCGTGGGTTAGTGATTATCACGTGCGCCTTACACGCACAAGGTATCCGGTTCGATCCCGGGAGGGAACACTGTCTTACATTTTTGTCTTCGTCGGGAACGCATATACGGAGAGCAAAATGGGAGGAGAAATGACCCACTCTATGCCCGGTTTCCGTGGTTTAGTGATTATCACGTGCGCCTTACACGCGCAAGGTCTCCGGTTCGATTCCGGGAGGGAACACTGCGTTACATTTTTGTCTTCTTCGGGAACGCATATACGGAGAACAAAATGGGAGAAGAAATGACCCACTCTGTGCTCGGTTTCCGTGGGTTAGTGATTATCACGTGCGCCTTACACGCACAAGGTATCCGGTTCGATCCCGGAGGGAACACTGTCTTACATTTTTGTCTTCTTCGGGAACGCATATACGGAGAGCAAAATGGGAGGAGAAATGACCCACTCTATGCCCGGTTTCCGTGGTTAAGTGATTATCACGTGCGCCTTACACGCACAAGGTATCCGCTTCGATCCCGGGAGGGAACACTGTCTTACATTTTTGTCTTCGTCGGGAACGCATATACGGAGAGCAAAATGGGAGGAGAAACGACCCACTCTATGCTCGGTTTCCGTGGTTAAGTGATTATCACGTGCGCCTTACACGCGCAAGGTATTCGGTTCGATCCCGGGAGGGAAGACTGTGTTACATTTTTGTCTTCTTCGGGAACGCATATACGGAGAGCAAAATGGGAGGAGAAATGACCCCCTCCATGCTCGGTTTCCGTGGGTTAGTGATTATCACGTGCGCCTTACACGAAAAGGTATCCGGTTCGATCCCGGGAGGGAACACTGTCTTACATTTTTGTCTTCGTCGGGAACGCATATACGGAGAGCAAAATGGGAGGAGAAATGACCCACTCTATGCCCGGTTTCCGTGGTTTAGTGATTATCACGTGCGCCTTACACGCGCAAGGTCTCCGGTTCGATTCCGGGAGGGAACACTGCGTTACATTTTTGTCTTCTTCGGGAACGCATATACGGAGAGCAAAATGGGAGAAGAAATGACCCACTCTGTGCTCGGTTTCCGTGGGTTAGTGATTATCACGTGCGCCTTACACGCGCAAGGTCTCCGGTTCGATTCTGGGAGGGAACGCTGTGTTACATTTTTGTCTTCTTCGGGAACGCATATACGGAGAGCAAAATGGGAGGAGAAACGACCCACTCTATGCTCGGTTTCCGTGGTTAAGTGATTATCACGTGCGCCTTACACGCGCAAGGTATTCGGTTCGATCCCGGGAGGGAAGACTGTGTTACATTTTTGTCTTCTTCGGGAACGCATATACGGAGAGCAAAATGGGAGGAGAAATGACCCCCTCCATGCTCGGTTTCCGTGGTTAAGTGATTATCACGTGCGCCTTATACGCGCAAGGTATTCGGTTCGATCCCGGGTGGGAACACTGGGTTACATTTTTGTCTTCTTCGGGAACGCATATACGGAGAGCAAAATGGGAGGAGAAATGACCCACTCCATGCTCGGTTTCCGTGGTTAAGTGATTATCACGTGCGCCTTACACGCGCAAGGTATTCGGTTCGATCCCGGGAGGGAACACTGTGTTACATTTTTGTCTTCTTCGGGAACGCATATACGGAGAGCAAAATGGGAGGAGAAATGACCAACTCTATGCTCGGTTTCCGTGGTTAAGTGATTATCACGTGCGCCTTACACGCACAAGGTATCCGGTTCGATCCCGGGAGGGAACACTGTCTTACATTTTTGTCTTCTTCGGGAACGCATATGCGGAGAGCAAAATGGGAGGAGAAATGACCCACTCTATGCCCGGTTTCCGTGGTTTAGTGATTATCACGTGCGCCTTACACGCGCAAGGTCTCCGGTTCGATCCCGGGAGGGAACACTGTGTTACATTTTTGTCTTCTTCGGGAACGCATATACGGAGAGCAAAATGGGAGGAGAAATGACCCACTCTATGCTCGGTTTCCGTGGTTAAGGGATTATCACGTGCGCCTTACACGCGCAAGGTATTCGGTTCGATCCCGGAAGGGAACACTGTGTTACATTTTTGTCTTCGTCGGGAACGCATATACGGAGAGCAAAATGGGAGGAGAAATGACCCACTCTATGCTCCGTTTCCGTGTTTAAGTGATTATCACGTGCGCCTTACACGCGCAAGGTATTCGGTTCGATCCCGGGAGGGAACACTGTCTTACATTTTTGTCTTCTTCGGGAACGCATATACGGAGAGCAAAATGGGAGGAGAAATGACCCACTCCATGCTCGGTTTCCGTGGTTAGGTGATTATCACGTGCGCCTTACACGCGCAAGGTATTCGGTTCGATCCCGGGAGGGAACACTGTCTTACATTTTTGTCTTCTTCGGGAACGCGTATACGGATAGCAAAATGGGAGGAGAAATGACCCACACTATGCTCGGTTTCCGTGGTTAAGTGATTATCACGTGCGCCTTACACGCGCAAGGTATTCGGTTCGATCCCGGGAGGGAACACTGTCTTACATTTTTGTCTTCTTCGGGAACGCATATACGGAGAGCAAAATGGAAGGAGAAATGACCCACACTATGCTCGGTTTCCGTGGTTTAGTGATTATCACGTGCGCCTTACACGCGCAAGGTCTCCTGTTCCATCCCGGGAGGGAACACTGTCTTACATTTTTGTCTTCTTCGGGAACGCATATACGGAGAGCAAAATGGGAGGAGAAATGACCCACTCTATGCTCAGTTTCCGTGGTTTAGTGATTATCACGTGCGCCTTACACGCACAAGGTATCCGGTTCGATCCCGGGAGGGAACACTGTCTTACATTTTTGTCTTCTTCGGGAACGCATATACGGAGAGCAAAATGGGAGGTGAAAGGACCCACTCTATGCTCAGTTTCCGTGGTTTAGTGATTATCACGTGCGCCTTACACGCGCAAGGTATTCGGTTCGATCCCGGGAGGGAACACTGTGTTACATTTTTGTCTTCTTCGGGAACGCATATACGGAGAGCAAAATGGGAGGAGAAATGACCCACTCTATGCCCGGTTTCCGTGGTTTAGTGATTATCACGTGCGCCTTACACGCGCAAGGTCTCCGGTTCGATCCCGGGAGGGAACACTGTATTACATTTTTGTCTTCGTCGGGAACGCATATACGGAGAGCAAAATGGGAGGAGAAATGACCCACTCTATGCCCGGTTTCCGTGGTTTATTGATTATCACGTGCGCCTTACACGCGCAAGGTCTCCGGTTCGATCCCGGGAGGGAACACTGTGTTACATTTTTGTCTTCTTCGGGAACGCATATACGGAGAGCAAAATGGGAGAAGAAATGACACACTCTATGCTTGGTTTCCGTGGGTTAGTGATTATGACGTGCGCCTTACACACACAAGGTATCCGGTTCGATCCCGGGAGGGAACACTGTCTTACATTTTTGTCTTCGTCGGGAACGCATATACGGAGAGCAAAATGGGAGGAGAAATGACCCACTCTATGCTCGGTTTCCGTGGTTAGGTGATTATCACGTGCGCCTTACACGCACAAGGTATCCGGTTCGATCCCGGGAGGGAACACTGTCTTACATTTTTGTCTTCTTCGGGAACGCATATACGGAGAGCAAAATGGGAGGAGAAATGACCCACTCTATGCTCGGTTTCCGTGGTTTAGTGATTATCACGTGCGCCTTACACGCGCAAGGTCTCCGGTTCGATCCCGGGAGGGAACACTGTCTTACATTTTTGTCTTCTTCGGGAACGCATATACGGAGAGCAAAATGGGAGGAGAAATGACCCACTCTATGCTCAGTTTCCGTGGTTTAGTGATTATCACGTGCGCCTTACACGCACAAGGTATCCGGTTCGATCCCGGGAGGGAACACTGTCTTACATTTTTGTCTTCTTTGGGAACGCATATACGGAGAGCAAAATGGGAGGTGAAATGACTCACTCTATGCTCAGTTTCCGTGGTTTAGTGATTATCACGTGCGCCTTACACGCGCAAGGTATTCGGTTCGATCCCGGGAGGGAACACTGTGTTACATTTTTGTCTTCTTCGGGAACGCATATACGGAGAGCAAAATGGGAGGAGAAATGACCCACTCTATTGCCGGTTTCCGTGGTTTAGTGATTATCACGTGCGCCTTACACGCGCAAGGTCTCCGGTTCGATCCCGGGAGGGAACACTGTATTACATTTTTGTCTTCGTCGGGAACGCATATACGGAGAGCAAAATGGGAGGAGAAATGACCCACTATATGCCCGGTTTCCGTGGTTTAGTGATTATCACCTGCGCCTTACACGCACAAGGTATCCGGTTCGATCCCGGGAGGGAACACTGTCTTACATTTTTGTCTTCTTCGGGAACGCATATACGGAGAGCAAAATGGGAGGAGAAATGACCCACTCTATGCTCGGTTTCCGTGGTTTAGTGATTATCACGTGCGCCTTACACGCGCAAGGTCTCCGGTTCGATCCCGGGAGGGAACACTGTGTTACATTTTTGTCTTCTTCGGGAATGCATATACGGAGAGCAAAATGGGAGGAGAAATGACCCACTCTATGCTCGGTTTCCGTGGTTAAGTGATTATCACGTGCGCCTTACACGCACAAAGTATCCGGTTCGATCCCGGGAGGGAACACTGTCTTACATTTTTGTCTTCTTCGGGAACGCATATATGGAGAGCGAAATGGAAGGAGAAATGACCCACACTATGCTCGGTTTCCGTGGTTTAGTGATTATCACGTGCGCCTTACACGCGCAAGGTCTCCGGTTCGATCCCGGGAGGGAACACTGTCTTACATTTTTGTCTTCTTCGGGAACGCATATACGGAGAGCAAAATGGGAGGAGAAATGACCCACTCTATGCTCAGTTTCCGTGGTTTAGTGATTATAACGTGCGCCTTACACGCACAAGGTATCCGGTTCGATCCCGGGAGGGAACACTGTCTTACATTTTTGTCTTCTTCGGGAACGCATATACGGAGAGCAAAATGGGAGGTGAAATGACCCACTCTATGCTCAGTTTCCGTGGTTTAGTGATTATCACGTGCGCCTTACACGCGCAAGGTATTCGGTTCGATCCCGGGAGGGAACACTGTGTTACATTTTTGTCTTCTTCGGGAACGCATATACGGAGAGCAAAATGGGAGGAGAAATGACCCACTCTATGCCCGGTTTCCGTGGTTTAGTGATTATCACGTGCGCCTTACACGCGCAAGGTCTCCGGTTCGATCCCGGGAGGGAACACTGTATTACATTTTTGTCTTCGTCGGGAACGCATATACGGAGAGCAAAATGGGAGGAGAAATGACCCACTCTATGCCCGGTTTCCGTGGTTTAGTGATTATCACGTGCGCCGTACACGCTCAAGGTCTCCGGTTCGATCCCGGGAGGGAACACTGTGTTACATTTTTGTCTTCTTCGGGAACGCATATACGGAGAGCAAAATGGGAGAAGAAATGACACACTCTATGCTTGGTTTCCGTGGGTTAGTGATTATCGCGTGCGCCTTACACGCACAAGGTATCCGGTTCGATCCCGGGAGGGAACACTGTCTTACATTTTTGTCTTCGTCGGGAACGCATATACGGAGAGCAAAATGGGAGGAGAAATGACCCACTCTATGCTCGGTTTCCGTGGTTAAGTGATTATCACGTGCGCCTTACACGCACAAGGTATCCGGTTCGATCCCGGGAGGGAACACTGTCTTACATTTTTGTCTTCTTCGGGAACGCATATACGGAGAGCAAAATGGGAGGAGAAATGACCCACTCTATGCTCGGTTTCCGTAGTTTAGTGATTATCACGTGCGCCTTACACGCGCAAGGTCTCCGGTTCGATCCCGGGAGGGAACACTGTCTTACATTTTTGTCTTCTTCGGGAACGCATATACGGAGAGCAAAATGGGAGGAGAAATGACCCACTCTATGCTCAGTTTCCGTGGTTTAGTGATTATCACGTGCGCCTTACACGCACAAGGTATCCGGTTCGATCCCGGGAGGGAACATTGTCTTACATTTTTGTCTTCTTTGGGAACGCATATACGGAGAGCAAAATGGGAGGTGAAATGACCCACTCTATGCTCAGTTTCCGTGGTTTAGTGATTATCACGTGCGCCTTACACGCGCAAGGTGTTCGGTTCGATCCCGGGAGGGAACACTGTGTTACATTTTTGTCTTTTTCGGGAACGCATATACGGAGAGCAAAATGGGAGGAGAAATGACCCACTCTATGCCCGGTTTCCGTGGTTTAGTGATTATCACGTGCGCCTTACACGCGCAAGGTCTCCGGTTCGATCCCGGGAGGGAACACTGAATTACATTTTTGTCTTCGTCGGGAACGCATATACGGAGAGCAAAATGGGAGGAGAAATGACCCACTATATGCCCGGTTTCCGTGGTTTAGTGATTATCACGTGCGCCTTACACGCGCAAGGTCTCCGGTTCGATCCCGGGAGGGAACACTGTGTTACATTTTTGTCTTCTTCGGGAACGCACATACGGAGAGCAAAATGGGAGAAGAAATGACACACTCTATGCTCGGTTTCCGTGGGTTAGTGATTATCACGTGCGCCTTACACGCACAAGGTATCCGGTTCGATCCCGGGAGGGAACACTGTCTTACATTTTTGTCTTCGTCGGGAACGCATATACGGAGAGCAAAATGGGAGGAGAAATGACCCACTCTATGCCCGGTTTCCGTGGTTTAGTGATTATCACGTGCGCCTTACACGCGCAAGGTCTCCGGTTCGATTCCGGGAGGGAACACTGCGTTACATTTTTGTCTTCTTCGGGAACGCATATACGGAGAACAAAATGGGAGAAGAAATGACCCACTCTGTGCTCGGTTTCCGTGGGTTAGTGATTATCACGTGCGCCTTACACGCACAAGGTATCCGGTTCGATCCCGGGAGGGAACACTGTCTTACATTTTTGTCTTCTTCGGGAACGCATATACGGAGAGCAAAATGGGAGGAGAAATGACCCACTCTATGCCCGGGTTCCGTGCTTAAGTGATTATCACGTGCGCCTTACACGCACAAGGTATCCGGTTCGATCCCGGGAGGGAACACTGTCTTACATTTTTGTCTTCGTCGGGAACGCATATACGGAGAGCAAAATGGGAGGAGAAACGACCCACTCTATGCTCGGTTTCCGTGGTTAAGTGATTATCACGTGCGCCTTACACGCGCAAGGTATTCGGTTCGATCCCGGGAGGGAAGACTGTGTTACATTTTTGTCTTCTTCGGGAACGCATATACGGAGAGCAAAATGGGAGGAGAAATGACCCCCTCCATGCTCGGTTTCCGTGGTTAAGTGATTATCACGTGCGCCTTATACGCGCAAGGTATTCGGTTCGATCCCGGGAGGGAACACTGTCTTACATTTTTGTCTTCTTCGGGAACGCACATACGGAGAGCAAAATGGGAGAAGAAATGACACACTCTATGCTCGGTTTCCGTGGGTTAGTGATTATCACGTGCGCCTTACACGAAAAGGTATCCGGTTCGATCCCGGGAGGGAACACTGTCTTACATTTTTGTCTTCGTCGGGAACGCATATACGGAGAGCAAAATGGGAGGAGAAATGACCCACTCTATGCCCGGTTTCCGTGGTTTAGTGATTATCACGTGCGCCTTACACGCGCAAGGTCTCCGGTTCGATTCCGGGAGGGAACACTGCGTTACATTTTTGTCTTCTTCGGGAACGCATATACGGAGAGCAAAATGGGAGAAGAAATGACCCACTCTGTGCTCGGTTTCCGTGGGTTAGTGATTATCACGTGCGCCTTACACGCGCAAGGTCTCCGGTTCGATTCTGGGAGGGAACGCTGTGTTACATTTTTGTCTTCTTCGGGAACGCATATACGGAGAGCAAAATGGGAGGAGAAACGACCCACTCTATGCTCGGTTTCCGTGGTTAAGTGATTATCACGTGCGCCTTACACGCGCAAGGTATTCGGTTCGATCCCGGGAGGGAAGACTGTGTTACATTTTTGTCTTCTTCGGGAACGCATATACGGAGAGCAAAATGGGAGGAGAAATGACCCCCTCCATGCTCGGTTTCCGTGGTTAAGTGATTATCACGTGCGCCTTATACGCGCAAGGTATTCGGTTCGATCCCGGGTGGGAACACTGGGTTACATTTTTGTCTTCTTCGGGAACGCATATACGGAGAGCAAAATGGGAGGAGAAATGACCCACTCCATGCTCGGTTTCCGTGGTTAAGTGATTATCACGTGCGCCTTACACGCGCAAGGTATTCGGTTCGATCCCGGGAGGGAACACTGTGTTACATTTTTGTCTTCTTCGGGAACGCATATACGGAGAGCAAAATGGGAGGAGAAATGACCCACTCTATGCTCGGTTTCCGTGGTTAAGGGATTATCACGTGCGCCTTACACGCGCAAGGTATTCGGTTCGATCCCGGAAGGGAACACTGTGTTACATTTTTGTCTTCGTCGGGAACGCATATACGGAGAGCAAAATGGGAGGAGAAATGACCCACTCTATGCTCCGTTTCCGTGTTTAAGTGATTATCACGTGCGCCTTACACGCGCAAGGTATTCGGTTCGATCCCGGGAGGGAACACTGTCTTACATTTTTGTCTTCTTCGGGAATGCATATACGGAGAGCAAAATGGGAGGAGAAATGACCCACTCCATGCTCGGTTTCCGTGGTTAGGTGATTATCACGTGCGCCTTACACGCGCAAGGTATTCGGTTCGATCCCGGGAGGGAACACTGTCTTACATTTTTGTCTTCTTCGGGAACGCGTATACGGATAGCAAAATGGGAGGAGAAATGACCCACACTATGCTCGGTTTCCGTGGTTAAGTGATTATCACGTGCGCCTTACACGCGCAAGGTATTCGGTTCGATCCCGGGAGGGAACACTGTCTTACATTTTTGTCTTCTTCGGGAACGCATATACGGAGAGCAAAATGGGAGGAGAAATGACCCACTCCATGCTCGGTTTCCGTGGTTAAGTGATTATCACGTGCGCCTTACACGCGCAAGGTATACGGTTCGATCCCGGGAGGGAACACTGTCTTACATTTTTGTCTTCTTCGGGAACGCATATACGGAGAGCAAAATGGGAGGAGAAATGACCCACTCTATGCTCGGTTTCCGTGGTTAAGTGATTATCACGTGCGCCTTACACGCGCAAGGTATTCGGTTCGATCCCGGGAGGGAACACTGTGTTACATTTTTGTCTTCTTCGGGAACGCATATACGGAGAGCAAAATGGGAGGAGAAATGACCCACTCTATGCTCGGTTTCCGTGGTTAAGTGATTATCACGTGCGCCTTACACGCGCAAGGTATCCGGTTCGATCCCGGGAGGGAACACTGTCTTACATTTTTGTCTTCTTCGGGAACGCATATACGGAGAGCAAAATGGGAGGAGAAATGACCCACTCTATGCCCGGTTTCCGTGGTTTAGTGATTATCACGTGCGCCTTACACGCGCAAGGTCTCCGGTTCGATCCCGGGAGGGAACACTGTGTTACATTTTTGTCTTCTTCGGGAACGCTTATAGGGAGAGCAAAATGGGAGGAGAAATGACCCACTCTATGCTCGGTTTCCGTGGTTAAGGGATTATCACGTGCGCCTTACACGCGCAAGGTATTCGGTTCGATCCCGGGAGGGAACACTGTCTTACATTTTTGTCTTCTTCGGGAACGCATATACGGAGAGCAAAATGGGAGGAGAAAAGACCCACTCTATGCCCGGTTTCCGTGGTTTAGTGATTATCACGTGCGCCTTACACGCGCAAGTTCTCCGGTTCGATCCCGGGAGGGAACACTGTGTTACATTTTTGTCTTCTTCGGGAACGCATATAGGGAGAGCAAAATGGGAGGAGAAATGACCCACTTTATGCTCGGTTTCCGTGGTTAAGGGATTATCACGTGCGCCTTACACGCGCAAGGTATTCGGTTCGATCCCGGGAGGGAACTCTGTCTTACATTTTTGTCTTCGTCGGGAACGCATATACGGAGAGCAAAATGGGAGGAGAAATGACCCACTCTATGCTCACTTTCCGTGGTTTAGTGATTATCACGTGCGCCTTACACGCACAAGGTATCCGGTTCGATCACGGGAGGGAACACTGTCTTACATTTTTGTCTTCGTCGGGAACGCATATACGGAGAGCAAAATGGGAGGAGAAATGACCCACTCTATGCTCGGTTTCCGTGGTTAAGTGATTATCACGTGCGCCTTACACGCGCAAGGTATTCGGTTCGATCCCGGGAGGGAACACTGTCTTACATTTTTGTCTTCTTCGGGAACGCATATACGGAGAGCAAAATGGGAGGAGAAATGACCCACTCTATGCTCGGTTTCCGTGGTTAGGTGATTATCACGTGCGCCTTACACGCGCAAGGTATTCGGTTCGATCCCGGGAGGGAACCCTGTCTTACATTTTTGTCTTCTTCGGGAACGCATATACGGAGAGCAAAATGGGAGGAGAAATGACCCACTCCATGCTCGGTTTCTGTGGTTAAGTGATTATCACGTGCGCCTTACACGCGCAAGGTATTCGGTTTGATCCCGGGAGGGAACACTGTGTTACATTTTTGTCTTCGTCGGGAACGAATATACGGAGAGCAAAATGGGAGGAGAAATGACCCACTCTATGCTCGGTTTCCGTGGTTTAGTGATTATCACGTGCGCCTTACACGCGCAAGGTCTCCGGTTCGATCCCGGGAGGGAACACTGTGTTACATTTTTGTCTTCTTCGGGAATGCATATACGGAGAGCAAAATGGGAGGAGAAATGACCCACTCTATGCTCGGTTTCCGTGGTTAAGTGATTATCACGTGCGCCTTACACGCACAAAGTATCCGGTTCGATCCCGGGAGGGAACACTGTCTTACATTTTTGTCTTCTTCGGGAACGCATATATGGAGAGCGAAATGGAAGGAGAAATGACCCACACTATGCTCGGTTTCCGTGGTTTAGTGATTATCACGTGCGCCTTACACGCGCAAGGTCTCCGGTTCGATCCCGGGAGGGAACACTGTCTTACATTTTTGTCTTCTTCGGGAACGCATATACGGAGAGCAAAATGGGAGGAGAAATGACCCACTCTATGCTCAGTTTCCGTGGTTTAGTGATTATAACGTGCGCCTTACACGCACAAGGTATCCGGTTCGATCCCGGGAGGGAACACTGTCTTACATTTTTGTCTTCTTCGGGAACGCATATACGGAGAGCAAAATGGGAGGTGAAATGACCCACTCTATGCTCAGTTTCCGTGGTTTAGTGATTATCACGTGCGCCTTACACGCGCAAGGTATTCGGTTCGATCCCGGGAGGGAACACTGTGTTACATTTTTGTCTTCTTCGGGAACGCATATACGGAGAGCAAAATGGGAGGAGAAATGACCCACTCTATGCCCGGTTTCCGTGGTTTAGTGATTATCACGTGCGCCTTACACGCGCAAGGTCTCCGGTTCGATCCCGGGAGGGAACACTGTATTACATTTTTGTCTTCGTCGGGAACGCATATACGGAGAGCAAAATGGGAGGAGAAATGACCCACTCTATGCCCGGTTTCCGTGGTTTAGTGATTATCACGTGCGCCGTACACGCGCAAGGTCTCCGGTTCGATCCCGGGAGGGAACACTGTGTTACATTTTTGTCTTCTTCGGGAACGCATATACGGAGAGCAAAATGGGAGAAGAAATGACACACTCTATGCTTGGTTTCCGTGGGTTAGTGATTATCACGTGCGCCTTACACGCACAAGGTATCCGGTTCGATCCCGGGAGGGAACACTGTCTTACATTTTTGTCTTCGTCGGGAACGCATATACGGAGAGCAAAATGGGAGGAGAAATGACCCACTCTATGCTCGGTTTCCGTGGTTAAGTGATTATCACGTGCGCCTTACACGCACAAGGTATCCGGTTCGATCCCGGGAGGGAACACTGTCTTACATTTTTGTCTTCTTCGGGAACGCATATACGGAGAGCAAAATGGGAGGAGAAATGACCCACTCTATGCTCGGTTTCCGTAGTTTAGTGATTATCACGTGCGCCTTACACGCGCAAGGTCTCCGGTTCGATCCCGGGAGGGAACACTGTCATACATTTTTGTCTTCTTCGGGAACGCATATACGGAGAGCAAAATGGGAGGAGAAATGACCCACTCTATGCTCAGTTTCCGTGGTTTAGTGATTATCACGTGCGCCTTACACGCACAAGGTATCCGGTTCGATCCCGGGAGGGAACATTGTCTTACATTTTTGTCTTCTTTGGGAACGCATATACGGAGAGCAAAATGGGAGGTGAAATGACCCACTCTATGCTCAGTTTCCGTGGTTTAGTGATTATCACGTGCGCCTTACACGCGCAAGGTGTTCGGTTCGATCCCGGGAGGGAACACTGTGTTACATTTTTGTCTTTTTCGGGAACGCATATACGGAGAGCAAAATGGGAGGAGAAATGACCCACTCTATGCCCGGTTTCCGTGGTTTAGTGATTATCACGTGCGCCTTACACGCGCAAGGTCTCCGGTTCGATCCCGGGAGGGAACACTGTATTACATTTTTGTCTTCGTCGGGAACGCATATACGGAGAGCAAAATGGGAGGAGAAATGACCCACTATATGCCCGGTTTCCGTGGTTTAGTGATTATCACGTGCGCCTTACACGCGCAAGGTCTCCGGTTCGATCCCGGGAGGGAACACTGTGTTACATTTTTGTCTTCTTCGGGAACGCACATACGGAGAGCAAAATGGGAGAAGAAATGACACACTCTATGCTCGGTTTCCGTGGGTTAGTGATTATCACGTGCGCCTTACACGCACAAGGTATCCGGTTCGATCCCGGGAGGGAACACTGTCTTACATTTTTGTCTTCGTCGGGAACGCATATACGGAGAGCAAAATGGGAGGAGAAATGACCCACTCTATGCCCGGTTTCCGTGGTTTAGTGATTATCACGTGCGCCTTACACGCGCAAGGTCTCCGGTTCGATTCCGGGAGGGAACACTGCGTTACATTTTTGTCTTCTTCGGGAACGCATATACGGAGAACAAAATGGGAGAAGAAATGACCCACTCTGTGCTCGGTTTCCGTGGGTTAGTGATTATCACGTGCGCCTTACACGCACAAGGTATCCGGTTCGATCCCGGGAGGGAACACTGTCTTACATTTTTGTCTTCTTCGGGAACGCATATACGGATAGCAAAATGGGAGGAGAAATGACCCACTCTATGCCCGGTTTCCGTGGTTAAGTGATTATCACGTGCGCCTTACACGCACAAGGTATCCGGTTCGATCCCGGGAGGGAACACTGTCTTACATTTTTGTCTTCGTCGGGAACGCATATACGGAGAGCAAAATGGGAGGAGAAACGACCCACTCTATGCTCGGTTTCCGTGGTTAAGTGATTATCACGTGCGCCTTACACGCGCAAGGTATTCGGTTCGATCCCGGGAGGGAAGACTGTGTTACATTTTTGTCTTCTTCGGGAACGCATATACGGAGAGCAAAATGGGAGGAGAAATGACCCCCTCCATGCTCGGTTTCCGTGGTTAAGTGATTATCACGTGCGCCTTATACGCGCAAGGTATTCGGTTCGATCCCGGGAGGGAACACTGTCTTACATTTTTGTCTTCTTCGGGAACGCACATACGGAGAGCAAAATGGGAGAAGAAATGACACACTCTATGCTCGGTTTCCGTGGGTTAGTGATTATCACGTGCGCCTTACACGAAAAGGTATCCGGTTCGATCCCGGGAGGGAACACTGTCTTACATTTTTGTCTTCGTCGGGAACGCATATACGGAGAGCAAAATGGGAGGAGAAATGACCCACTCTATGCCCGGTTTCCGTGGTTTAGTGATTATCACGTGCGCCTTACACGCGCAAGGTCTCCGGTTCGATTCCGGGAGGGAACACTGCGTTACATTTTTGTCTTCTTCGGGAACGCATATACGGAGAGCAAAATGGGAGAAGAAATGACCCACTCTGTGCTCGGTTTCCGTGGGTTAGTGATTATCACGTGCGCCTTACACGCGCAAGGTCTCCGGTTCGATTCTGGGAGGGAACGCTGTGTTACATTTTTGTCTTCTTCGGGAACGCATATACGGAGAGCAAAATGGGAGGAGAAACGACCCACTCTATGCTCGGTTTCCGTGGTTAAGTGATTATCACGTGCGCCTTACACGCGCAAGGTATTCGGTTCGATCCCGGGAGGGAAGACTGTGTTACATTTTTGTCTTCTTCGGGAACGCATATACGGAGAGCAAAATGGGAGGAGAAATGACCCCCTCCATGCTCGGTTTCCGTGGTTAAGTGATTATCACGTGCGCCTTATACGCGCAAGGTATTCGGTTCGATCCCGGGTGGGAACACTGGGTTACATTTTTGTCTTCTTCGGGAACGCATATACGGAGAGCAAAATGGGAGGAGAAATGACCCACTCCATGCTCGGTTTCCGTGGTTAAGTGATTATCACGTGCGCCTTACACGCGCAAGGTATTCGGTTCGATCCCGGGAGGGAACACTGTGTTACATTTTTGTCTTCTTCGGGAACGCATATACGGAGAGCAAAATGGGAGGAGAAATGACCAACTCTATGCTCGGTTTCCGTGGTTAAGTGATTATCACGTGCGCCTTACACGCACAAGGTATCCGGTTCGATCCCGGGAGGGAACACTGTCTTACATTTTTGTCTTCTTCGGGAACGCATATGCGGAGAGCAAAATGGGAGGAGAAATGACCCACTCTATGCCCGGTTTCCGTGGTTTAGTGATTATCACGTGCGCCTTACACGCGCAAGGTCTCCGGTTCGATCCCGGGAGGGAACACTGTGTTACATTTTTGTCTTCTTCGGGAACGCATATACGGAGAGCAAAATGGGAGGAGAAATGACCCACTCTATGCTCGGTTTCCGTGGTTAAGGGATTATCACGTGCGCCTTACACGCGCAAGGTATTCGGTTCGATCCCGGAAGGGAACACTGTGTTACATTTTTGTCTTCGTCGGGAACGCATATACGGAGAGCAAAATGGGAGGAGAAATGACCCACTCTATGCTCCGTTTCCGTGTTTAAGTGATTATCACGTGCGCCTTACACGCGCAAGGTATTCGGTTCGATCCCGGGAGGGAACACTGTCTTACATTTTTGTCTTCTTCGGGAACGCATATACGGAGAGCAAAATGGGAGGAGAAATGACCCACTCCATGCTCGGTTTCCGTGGTTAGGTGATTATCACGTGCGCCTTACACGCGCAAGGTATTCGGTTCGATCCCGGGAGGGAACACTGTCTTACATTTTTGTCTTCTTCGGGAACGCGTATACGGATAGCAAAATGGGAGGAGAAATGACCCACACTATGCTCGGTTTCCGTGGTTAAGTGATTATCACGTGCGCCTTACACGCGCAAGGTATTCGGTTCGATCCCGGGAGGGAACACTGTCTTACATTTTTGTCTTCTTCGGGAACGCATATACGGAGAGCAAAATGGGAGGAGAAATGACCCACTCCATGCTCGGTTTCCGTGGTTAAGTGATTATCACGTGCGCCTTACACGCGCAAGGTATACGGTTCGATCCCGGGAGGGAACACTGTCTTACATTTTTGTCTTCTTCGGGAACGCATATACGGAGAGCAAAATGGGAGGAGAAATGACCCACTCTATGCTCGGTTTCCGTGGTTAAGTGATTATCACGTGCGCCTTACACGCGCAAGGTATTCGGTTCGATCCCGGGAGGGAACACTGTGTTACATTTTTGTCTTCTTCGGGAACGCATATACGGAGAGCAAAATGGGAGGAGAAATGACCCACTCTATGCTCGGTTTCCGTGGTTAAGTGATTATCACGTGCGCCTTACACGCGCAAGGTATCCGGTTCGATCCCGGGAGGGAACACTGTCTTACATTTTTGTCTTCTTCGGGAACGCATATACGGAGAGCAAAATGGGAGGAGAAATGACCCACTCTATGCCCGGTTTCCGTGGTTTAGTGATTATCACGTGCGCCTTACACGCGCAAGGTCTCCGGTTCGATCCCGGGAGGGAACACTGTGTTACATTTTTGTCTTCTTCGGGAACGCTTATAGGGAGAGCAAAATGGGAGGAGAAATGACCCACTCTATGCTCGGTTTCCGTGGTTAAGGGATTATCACGTGCGCCTTACACGCGCAAGGTATTCGGTTCGATCCCGGGAGGGAACACTGTCTTACATTTTTGTCTTCTTCGGGAACGCATATACGGAGAGCAAAATGGGAGGAGAAAAGACCCACTCTATGCCCGGTTTCCGTGGTTTAGTGATTATCACGTGCGCCTTACACGCGCAAGGTCTCCGGTTCGATCCCGGGAGGGAACACTGTGTTACATTTTTGTCTTCTTCGGGAACGCATATAGGGAGAGCAAAATGGGAGGAGAAATGACCCACTTTATGCTCGGTTTCCGTGGTTAAGGGATTATCACGTGCGCCTTACACGCGCAAGGTATTCGGTTCGATCCCGGGAGGGAACTCTGTCTTACATTTTTGTCTTCGTCGGGAACGCATATACGGAGAGCAAAATGGGAGGAGAAATGACCCACTCTATGCTCACTTTCCGTGGTTTAGTGATTATCACGTGCGCCTTACACGCACAAGGTATCCGGTTCGATCACGGGAGGGAACACTGTCTTACATTTTTGTCTTCGTCGGGAACGCATATACGGAGAGCAAAATGGGAGGAGAAATGACCCACTCTATGCTCGGTTTCCGTGGTTAAGTGATTATCACGTGCGCCTTACACGCGCAAGGTATTCGGTTCGATCCCGGGAGGGAACACTGTCTTACATTTTTGTCTTCTTCGGGAACGCATATACGGAGAGCAAAATGGGAGGAGAAATGACCCACTCTATGCTCGGTTTCCGTGGTTAGGTGATTATCACGTGCGCCTTACACGCGCAAGGTATTCGGTTCGATCCCGGGAGGGAACCCTGTCTTACATTTTTGTCTTCTTCGGGAACGCATATACGGAGAGCAAAATGGGAGGAGAAATGACCCACTCCATGCTCGGTTTCTGTGGTTAAGTGATTATCACGTGCGCCTTACACGCGCAAGGTATTCGGTTTGATCCCGGGAGGGAACACTGTGTTACATTTTTGTCTTCGTCGGGAACGAATATACGGAGAGCAAAATGGGAGGAGAAATGACCCACTCTATGCTCGGTTTCCGTGGTTAAGTGATTATCACGTGCGCCTTACACGCACAAGGTATCCGGTTCGATCCCGGGAGGGAACACTGTCTTACATTTTTGTCTTCTTCGGGAACGCATATACGGAGAGCAAAATGGGAGGAGAAATGACCCACTCTATGCCCGGTTTCCGTGGTTTAGTGATTATCACGTGCGCCTTACACGCGCAAGGTCTCCGGTTCGATCCCGGGAGGGAACACTGTGTTACATTTTTGTCTTCTTCGGGAACGCATATAGGGAGAGCAAAATGGGAGGAGAAATGACCCACTCTATGCTCAGTTTCCGTGGTTTAGTGGTTATCACGTGCGCCTTACACGCGCAAGGTATTCGGTTTGATCCCGGGAGGGAACACTGTGTTACATTTTTGTCTTCTTCGGGAACGCATATACGGAGAGCAAAATGGGAGGAGAAATGACCCATTCTATGCTCGGTTTCCGTGGTTAAGTGATTATCACGTGCGCCTTACACGAACAAGGTCTCCGGTTCGATCCCGGGAGGGAACACTGTGTTACATTTTTGTCTTCTTCGGGAACGCATATACGGAGAGCAAAATGGGAGGAGAAATGACCCACTCTATGCTCGGTTTCCGTGGTTAGGTGATTATCACGTGCGCCTTACACGCGCAAGGTATTCGGTTCGATCCCGGGAGGGAACACTGTCTTACATTTTTGTCTTCTTCGGGAACGCATATACGGAGAGCAAAATGGGAGGAGAAATGACCCACTCCATGCTCGGTTTCCGTGGTTAAGTGATTATCACGTGCGCCTTACACGCGCAAGGTATTCGGTTTGATCCCGGGAGGGAACACTGTGTTACATTTTTGTCTTCGTCGGGAACGGATATACGGAGAGCAAAATGGGAGGAGAAATGACCCACTCTATGCTCGGTTTCCGTGGTTAAGTGATTATCATGTGCGCCTTACACGCACAAGGTATCCGGTTCGATCCCGGGAGGGAACACTGTGTTACATTTTTGTCTTCTTCGGGAACGCATATACGGAGAGCAAAATGGGAGGAGAAATGACCCACTCTATGCTCGGTTTCCGTGGTTAAGTGATCATCACGTTCGCCTTACACGCGCAAGGTATTCGGTTCGATCCCGGGAGGGAACACTGTGTTACATTTTTGTCCTCTTCGGGAACGCATATACGGAGAGCAAAATGGGAGGAGAAATGACCCACTCTATGCTCGGTTTCCTGGTTAAGTGATTATCACGTGCGCCTTACACACACAAGGTATCCGGTTCGATCCCGGGAGGGAATACTGTCTTACATTTTTGTCTTCTTCGGGAACGCATATCCGAAGAGCAAAATGGGAGGAGGAATGACCCACTCTATGCCCGGTTTCCGTGGTTTAGTGATTATCACGTGCGCTTTACACGCGCAAGGTCTCCGGTTCGATCCCGGGAGGGAACACTGTGTTACATTTTTGTCTTCTTCGGGAACGCATATACGGAGAGCGAAATGGGAGGAGAAATGACCCACACTATGCTCGGTTTCCGTGGTTAAGGGATTATCACGTGCGCCTTACACGCGGAAGGTATTCGGTTCGATCCCGGAAGGGAACACTGTGTTACATTTTTGTCTTCGTCGGGAACGCATATACGGAGAGCAAAATGGGAGGAGAAATGACCCACTCTATGCTCCGTTTCCGTGGTTAAGTGATTATCACGTGCGCCTTACACGCACAAGGTATCCGGTTCGATCCCGGGAGGGAACACTGTCTTACATTTTTGTCTTCTTCGGGAACGCATATACGGAGAGCAAAATGGGAGGAGAAATGACCAACTCCGGGCTCGGTATCCGTGGTTAGGTGATTATCACGTGCGCCTTACACGCGCAAGGTATTCGGTTCGATCCCGGGAGGGAACACTGTCTTACATTTTTGTCTTCTTCGGGAACGCATATACGGAGAGCAAAATGGGAGGAGGAATGACCCACTCTATGCCCGGTTTCCGTGGTTTAGTGATTATCACGTGCGCCTTACACGCGCAAGGTCTCCGGTTCGATCCCGGGAGGGAACACTGTGTTACATTTTTGTCTTCTTCGGGAACGCATATACGGAGAGCGAAATGGGAGGAGAAATGACCCACTCTATGCTCGGTTTCCGTGGTTAAGGGATTATCACGTGCGCCTTACACGCGCAAGGTATTCGGTTCGATCCCGGAAGGGAACACTGTGTTACATTTTTGTCTTCGTCGGGAACGCATATACGGAGAGCAAAATGGGAGGAGAAATGACCCACTCTATGCTCCGTTTCCGTGGTTAAGTGATTATCACGTGCGCCTTACACGCGCAAGGTATTCGGTTCGATCCCGGGAGGGAACACTGTCTTACATTTTTGTCTTCTTCGGGAACGCATATACGGAGAGCAAAATGGGAGGAGAAATGACCCACTCCATGCTCGGTATCCGTGGTTAGGTGATTATCACGTGCGCCTTACACGCGCAAGGTATTCGGTTCGATCCCGGGAGGGAACACTGTCTTACATTTTTGTCTTCTTCGGGAACGCATATACGGAGAGCAAAATGGGAGGAGAAATGACCCACTCCATGCTCGGTTTCCGTGGTTGAGTGATTATCACGTGCGCCTTACACGCGCAAGGTATTCGGTTCGATCCCGGGAGGGAACACTGTCTTACATTTTTGTCTTCTTCGGGAACGCATATACGGAGAGCAAAATGGGAGGAGAAATGACCCACTCTATGCTCGGTTTCCGTGGTTAAGTGATTATCACGTGCGCCTTACACGCGCAAGGTATTCGGTTCGATCCCGGGAGGGAACACTGTCTTACATTTTTGTCTTCTTCGGGAACGCATATACGGAGAGCAAAATGGGAGGAGAAATGACCCACTCTATGCTCGGTTTCCGTGGTTAAGTGATTATCACGTGCGCCTTACACGCGCATGGTATTCGGTTCGATCCCGGGAGGGAACACTGTCTTACATTTTTGTCTTCTTCGGGAACGCATATACGGAGAGCAAAATGGGAGGAGAAATGACCCACTCTATGCTCGGTTTCCGTGGTTAAGTGATTATCACGTGCGCCTTACACGCGCAAGGTATTCGGTTCGATCCCGGGAGGGAACACTGTGTTACATTTTTGTCTTCTTCGGGAACGCATATACGGAGAGCAAAATGGGAGGAGAAATGACCCACTCTATGCTCAGTTTCCGTGGTTTAGTGATTATCACGTGCGCCTTACACGCGCAAGGTATTCGGTTTGATCCCGGGAGGGAACACTGTGTTACATTTTTTCTTCTTCGGGAACGCATATACGGAGAGCAAAATGGGAGGAGAAATGACCCACTCTATGCTCGGTTTCCGTGGTTAAGTGATTATCACGTGCGCCTTACACGCACAAGGTCTCCGGTTCGATCCCGGGAGGGAACACTGTGTTACATTTTTGTCTTCTTCGGGAACGCATATACGGAGAGCAAAATGGGAGGAGAAATGACCCACTCTATGCTCAGTTTCCGTGGTTTAGTGATTATCACGTGCGCCTTACACGCGCAAGGTATTCGGTTTGATCCCGGGAGGGAACACTGTGTTACATTTTTGTCTTCTTCGGGAACGCATATACGGAGAGCAAAATGGGAGGAGAAATGACCCACTCTATGCTCGGTTTCCGTGGTTAAGTGATTATCACGTGCGCCTTACACGCGCAAGGTATTCGGTTCGATCCCGGGAGGGAACACTGTCTTACATTTTTTTCTTCTTCGGGAACGCATATACGGAGAGCAAAATGGGAGGAGAAATGACCCACTCTATGCTCGGTTTCCGTGGTTAGGTGATTATCACGTGCGCCTTACTCGCGCAAGGTATTCGGTTCGATCCCGGGAGGGAACACTGTCTTACATTTTTGTCTTCTTCGGGAACGCATATACGGAGAGCAAAATGGGAGGAGAAATGACCCACACCATGCTCGGTTTCCGTGGTTAAGTGATTATCACGTGCGCCTTACACGCGCAAGGTATTCGGTTTGATCCCGGGAGGGAACACTGTGTTACATTTTTGTCTTCGTCGGGAACGCATATACGGAGAGCAAAATGGGAGGAGAAATGACCCTCTCTATGCTCGGTTTCCGTGGTTAAGTGATTATCACGTGCGCCTTACACGCACAAGGTATCCGGTTCGATCCCGGGAGGGAACACTGTGTTACATTTTTGTCTTCTTCGGGAACGCATATACGGAGAGAAAAATGGGAGGAGAAATGACCCACTCCATGCTCAGTTTCCGTGGTTTAGTGATTATCACGTGCGCCTTACACGCGCAAGGTATTCGGTTTGATCCCGGGAGGGAACACTGTGTTACATTTTTGTCTTCTTCGGGAACGCATATACGGAGAGCAAAATGGGAGGAGAAATGACCCACTCTATGCTCGTTTTCCGTGGTTAAGTGATTATCACGTGCGCCTTACACGCACAAGGTATCCGGTTCGATCCCGGGAGGGAACACTGTCTTACATTTTTGTCTTCTTCGGGAACGCATATACGAAGAGCAAAATGGTAGGAGAAATGACCCACTCCATGCTCGGTTTCCGTGGTTAAGTGATTATCACGTGCGCCTTACACGCGCAAGGTATTCGGTTTGATCCCGGGAGGGAACACTGTGTTACATTTTTGTCTTCGTCGGGAACGCATATACGGAGAGCAAAATGGGAGGAGAAATGACCCGCTCTATGCTCGGTTTCCGTGGTTAAGTGATTATCACGTGCGCCTTACACGCACAAGGTATCCGGTTCGATCCCGCGAGGGAACACTGTCTTACATTTTTGTCTTCTTCGGGAACGCATATACGGACAGCAAAATGGGAGGAGAAATGACCCACTCTATGCTCGGTTTCCGTGGTTAAGTGATTATCACGTGCGCCTTACACGCGCAAGGTATTCGGTTCGATCCCGGGAGGGAACACTGTCTTACATTTTTGTCTTCTTCGGGAACGCATATACGAAGAGCAAAATGGTAGGAGAAATGACCCACTCCATGCTCGGTTTCCGTGGTTAAGTGATTATCACGTGCGCCTTACACGCGCAAGGTATTCGGTTTGATCCCGGGAGGGAACACTGTGTTACATTTTTGTCTTCGTCGGGAACGCATATACGGAGAGCAAAATGGGAGGAGAAATGACCCGCTCTATGCTCGGTTTCCGTGGTTAAGTGATTATCACGTGCGCCTTACACGCACAAGGTATCCGGTTCGATCCCGGGAGGGAACACTGTCTTACATTTTTGTCTTCTTCGGGAACGCATATACGGAGAGCAAAATGGGAGGAGAAATGACCCACTCTATGCTCGGTTTCCGTGGTTAAGTGATTATCACGTGCGCCTTACACGCGCAAGGTATTCGGTTCGATCCCGGGAGGGAACACTGTCTTACATTTTTGTCTTCTTCGGGAACGCATATACGGAGAGCAAAATGGGAGGAGAAATGACCCACTCTATGCTCGGTTTCCGTGGTTAAGTGATTATCACGTGCGCCTTACACGCGCAAGGTATTCGGTTCGATCCCGGGAGGGAACACTGTCTTACATTTTTTTCTTCTTCGGGAACGCATATACGGAGAGCAAAATGGGAGGAGAAATGACCCACTCTATGGTCGGTTTCCGTGGTTAGGTGATTATCACGTGCGCCTTACTCGCGCAAGGTATTCGGTTCGATCCCGGGAGGGAACACTGTCTTACATTTTTGTCTTCTTCGGGAACGCATATACGGAGAGCAAAATGGGAGGAGAAATGACCCACACCATGCTCGGTTTCCGTGGTTAAGTGATTATCACGTGCGCCTTACACGCGCAAGGTATTCGGTTTGATCCCGGGAGGGAACACTGTGTTACATTTTTGTCTTCGTCGGGAACGCATATACGGAGAGCAAAATGGGAGGAGAAATGACCCTCTCTATGCTCGGTTTCCGTGGTTGAGTGATTATCACGTGCGCCTTACACGCACAAGGTATCCGGTTCGATCCCGGGAGGGAACACTGTCTTACATTTTTGTCTTCTTCGGGAACGCATATACGGAGAGCAAAATGAGAGGAGAAATGACCCACTCTATGCTCGGTTTCCGTGGTTAAGTGATTATCACGTGCGCCTTACACGCGCAAGGTATTCGGTTTGATCCCGGGAGGGAACACTGTGTTACATTTTTGTCTTCTTCGGTAACGCATATACGGAGAGCAAAATGGGAGGAGAAATGACCCACTCTATGCTCGGTTTCCGTGGTTAAGTGATTATCACGTGCGCCTTACACGCACAAGGTATCCGGTTCGATCCCGGGAGGGAACACTGTCTTACATTTTTGTCTTCTTCGGGAACGCATATACGGAGAGCAAAATCGGAGGAGAAATGACCCACTCTATGCTCAGTTTCCGTGGTTTAGTGATTATCACGTGCGCCTTACACGCGCAAGGTATTCGGTTCAATCCCTGGAGGGAACACTGTCTTACATTTTTGTCTTCTTCGGGAACGCATATACGGAGAGCAAAATGGCAGGAGAAATCACCCACTCCATTATCGGTTTCCGTGGTTAAGTGATTATCACGTGCGCCTTACACGCACAAGGTATCCGGTTCGACCCCGGCAGGGAACACTGTCTTACATTTTTGTCTCCGTCGGGAACGCATATACGGAGAGCAAAATGGGAGGACAAATGACCCACTCTATGCCCGGTTTCCATGGTTTAGTGATTATCACGTGCGCCTTACACGCGCAAGGTGTCCGGTTCGATTCCGGGAGGGAACACTGTGTTACATTTTTGTCTTCTTCGGGAACGCAAATACGGAGAGCAAAATGGGAGAAGAAATGACCCACTCTATGCTCGGTTTCCGTGGGTTAGTGATTATCACGTGCGCCTTACACGCACAAAGTATTCGGTTCGATCCCGGGAGGGAACACAGTGTTACATTTTTGTCTTCTTCGGGAACGCATATACGGAGAGCAAAATGGGAGGAGAAATGACCCACTCCATGCTCGGTTTCCGTGGTTAAGTGATTATCACGTGCGCCTTACACGAGCAAGGTATTCGGTTCGATCCCGGGAGGGAACACTGTGTTACATTTTTGTCTTCTTCGGGAACGCATATATGGAGAGCAAAATGGGAGGAGAAATGACCCACTCTATGCTCGGTTTCCGTGGTTAAGTGATTATCACGTGCGCCTTACACGCGCAAGGTATTCGGTTCGATCCCGGGAGGGAACACTGTGTTACATTTTTGTCTTCTTCGGGAACGCATATACGGAGAGCAAAATGGGAGCAGAAATGACCCACTCCATGCTCGGTTTCCGTGGTTAAGTGATTATCACGTGCGCCTTACACGCACAAGGTATCCGGTTCGATCCCGGGAGGGAACACTGTCTTACATTTTTGTCTTCGTCGGGAACGCATATACGGAGAGCAAAATGGGAGGAGAAATGACCCACTCTATGCCCGGTTTCCATGGTCTAGTGATTATCACGTGCGCCTTACACGCGCAAGGTCTCCGGTTCGATTCCGGGAGGCAACACTGTGTTACATTTTTGTCTTCTTCGGGAACGCATATACGGAGAGCAAAATGGGAGGAGAAATGACCCACTCTATGCTCGGTTTCCGTGGTTAAGTGATTATCACGTGCGCCTTACACGCGCAAGGTATTCGGTTCGATCCCGGGAGGGAACACTGTCTTACATTTTTGTCTTCTTCGGGAACGCATATACGGAGAGCAAAATGGGAGGAGAAATGACCCACTCTATGCTCGGTTTCCGTGGTTAAGTGATTATCACGTGCGCCTTACACGCGCATGGTATTCGGTTCGATCCCGGGAGGGAACACTGTCTTACATTTTTGTCTTCTTCGGGAACGCATATACGGAGAGCAAAATGGGAGGAGAAATGACCCACTCTATGCTCGGTTTCCGTGGTTAAGTGATTATCACGTGCGCCTTACACGCGCAAGGTATTCGGTTCGATCCCGGGAGGGAACACTGTGTTACATTTTTGTCTTCTTCGGGAACGCATATACGGAGAGCAAAATGGGAGGAGAAATGACCCACTCTATGCTCAGTTTCCGTGGTTTAGTGATTATCACGTGCGCCTTACACGCGCAAGGTATTCGGTTTGATCCCGGGAGGGAACACTGTGTTACATTTTTTCTTCTTCGGGAACGCATATACGGAGAGCAAAATGGGAGGAGAAATGACCCACTCTATGCTCGGTTTCCGTGGTTAAGTGATTATCACGTGCGCCTTACACGCACAAGGTCTCCGGTTCGATCCCGGGAGGGAACACTGTGTTACATTTTTGTCTTCTTCGGGAACGCATATACGGAGAGCAAAATGGGAGGAGAAATGACCCACTCTATGCTCAGTTTCCGTGGTTTAGTGATTATCACGTGCGCCTTACACGCGCAAGGTATTCGGTTTGATCCCGGGAGGGAACACTGTGTTACATTTTTGTCTTCTTCGGGAACGCATATACGGAGAGCAAAATGGGAGGAGAAATGACCCACTCTATGCTCGGTTTCCGTGGTTAAGTGATTATCACGTGCGCCTTACACGCACAAGGTCTCCGGTTCGATCCCGGGAGGGAACACTGTGTTACATTTTTGTCTTCTTCGGGAACGCATATACGGAGAGCAAAATGGGAGGAGAAATGACCCACTCTATGCTCAGTTTCCGTGGTTTAGTGATTATCACGTGCGCCTTACACGCGCAAGGTATTCGGTTTGATCCCGGGAGGGAACACTGTGTTACATTTTTGTCTTCTTCGGGAACGCATATACGGAGAGCAAAATGGGAGGAGAAATGACCCACTCTATGCTCGGTTTCCGTGGTTAAGTGATTATCACGTGCGCCTTACACGCGCAAGGTATTCGGTTCGATCCCGGGAGGGAACACTGTCTTACATTTTTTTCTTCTTCGGGAACGCATATACGGAGAGCAAAATGGGAGGAGAAATGACCCACTCTATGCTCGGTTTCCGTGGTTAGGTGATTATCACGTGCGCCTTACTCGCGCAAGGTATTCGGTTCGATCCCGGGAGGGAACACTGTCTTACATTTTTGTCTTCTTCGGGAACGCATATACGGAGAGCAAAATGGGAGGAGAAATGACCCACACCATGCTCGGTTTCCGTGGTTAAGTGATTATCACGTGCGCCTTACACGCGCAAGGTATTCGGTTTGATCCCGGGAGGGAACACTGTGTTACATTTTTGTCTTCGTCGGGAACGCATATACGGAGAGCAAAATGGGAGGAGAAATGACCCTCTCTATGCTCGGTTTCCGTGGTTAAGTGATTATCACGTGCGCCTTACACGCACAAGGTATCCGGTTCGATCCCGGGAGGGAACACTGTGTTACATTTTTGTCTTCTTCGGGAACGCATATACGGAGAGAAAAATGGGAGGAGAAATGACCCACTCCATGCTCAGTTTCCGTGGTTTAGTGATTATCACGTGCGCCTTACACGCGCAAGGTATTCGGTTTGATCCCGGGAGGGAACACTGTGTTACATTTTTGTCTTCTTCGGGAACGCATATACGGAGAGCAAAATGGGAGGAGAAATGACCCACTCTATGCTCGTTTTCCGTGGTTAAGTGATTATCACGTGCGCCTTACACGCACAAGGTATCCGGTTCGATCCCGGGAGGGAACACTGTCTTACATTTTTGTCTTCTTCGGGAACGCATATACGAAGAGCAAAATGGTAGGAGAAATGACCCACTCCATGCTCGGTTTCCGTGGTTAAGTGATTATCACGTGCGCCTTACACGCGCAAGGTATTCGGTTTGATCCCGGGAGGGAACACTGTGTTACATTTTTGTCTTCGTCGGGAACGCATATACGGAGAGCAAAATGGGAGGAGAAATGACCCGCTCTATGCTCGGTTTCCGTGGTTAAGTGATTATCACGTGCGCCTTACACGCACAAGGTATCCGGTTCGATCCCGCGAGGGAACACTGTCTTACATTTTTGTCTTCTTCGGGAACGCATATACGGAGAGCAAAATGGGAGGAGAAATGACCCACTCTATGCTCGGTTTCCGTGGTTAAGTGATTATCACGTGCGCCTTACACGCGCAAGGTATTCGGTTCGATCCCGGGAGGGAACACTGTCTTACATTTTTGTCTTCTTCGGGAACGCATATACGAAGAGCAAAATGGTAGGAGAAATGACCCACTCCATGCTCGGTTTCCGTGGTTAAGTGATTATCACGTGCGCCTTACACGCGCAAGGTATTCGGTTTGATCCCGGGAGGGAACACTGTGTTACATTTTTGTCTTCGTCGGGAACGCATATACGGAGAGCAAAATGGGAGGAGAAATGACCCGCTCTATGCTCGGTTTCCGTGGTTAAGTGATTATCACGTGCGCCTTACACGCACAAGGTATCCGGTTCGATCCCGGGAGGGAACACTGTCTTACATTTTTGTCTTCTTTGGGAACGCATATACGGAGAGCAAAATGGGAGGAGAAATGACCCACTCTATGCTCGGTTTCCGTGGTTAAGTGATTATCACGTGCGCCTTACACGCGCAAGGTATTCGGTTCGATCCCGGGAGGGAACACTGTCTTACATTTTTGTCTTCTTCGGGAACGCATATACGGAGAGCAAAATGGGAGGAGAAATGACCCACTCTATGCTCGGTTTCCGTGGTTAAGTGATTATCACGTGCGCCTTACACGCGCAAGGTATTCGGTTCGATCCCGGGAGGGAACACTGTCTTACATTTTTTTCTTCTTCGGGAACGCATATACGGAGAGCAAAATGGGAGGAGAAATGACCCACTCTATGGTCGGTTTCCGTGGTTAGGTGATTATCACGTGCGCCTTACTCGCGCAAGGTATTCGGTTCGATCCCGGGAGGGAACACTGTCTTACATTTTTGTCTTCTTCGGGAACGCATATACGGAGAGCAAAATGGGAGGAGAAATGACCCACACCATGCTCGGTTTCCGTGGTTAAGTGATTATCACGTGCGCCTTACACGCGCAAGGTATTCGGTTTGATCCCGGGAGGGAACACTGTGTTACATTTTTGTCTTCGTCGGGAACGCATATACGGAGAGCAAAATGGGAGGAGAAATGACCCTCTCTATGCTCGGTTTCCGTGGTTAAGTGATTATCACGTGCGCCTTACACGCACAAGGTATCCGGTTCGATCCCGGGAGGGAACACTGTCTTACATTTTTGTCTTCTTCGGGAACGCATATACGGAGAGCAAAATGAGAGGAGAAATGACCCACTCTATGCTCGGTTTCCGTGGTTAAGTGATTATCACGTGCGCCTTACACGCGCAAGGTATTCGGTTTGATCCCGGGAGGGAACACTGTGTTACATTTTTGTCTTCTTCGGTAACGCATATACGGAGAGCAAAATGGGAGGAGAAATGACCCACTCTATGCTCGGTTTCCGTGGTTAAGTGATTATCACGTGCGCCTTACACGCACAAGGTATCCGGTTCGATCCCGGGAGGGAACACTGTCTTACATTTTTGTCTTCTTCGGGAACGCATATACGGAGAGCAAAATCGGAGGAGAAATGACCCACTCTATGCTCAGTTTCCGTGGTTTAGTGATTATCACGTGCGCCTTACACGCGCAAGGTATTCGGTTCAATCCCTGGAGGGAACACTGTCTTACATTTTTGTCTTCTTCGGGAACGCATATACGGAGAGCAAAATGGCAGGAGAAATCACCCACTCCATTATCGGTTTCCGTGGTTAAGTGATTATCACGTGCGCCTTACACGCACAAGGTATCCGGTTCGACCCCGGCAGGGAACACTGTCTTACATTTTTGTCTCCGTCGGGAACGCATATACGGAGAGCAAAATGGGAGGACAAATGACCCACTCTATGCCCGGTTTCCATGGTTTAGTGATTATCACGTGCGCCTTACACGCGCAAGGTGTCCGGTTCGATTCCGGGAGGGAACACTGTGTTACATTTTTGTCTTCTTCGGGAACGCAAATACGGAGAGCAAAATGGGAGAAGAAATGACCCACTCTATGCTCGGTTTCCGTGGGTTAGTGATTATCACGTGCGCCTTACACGCACAAAGTATTCGGTTCGATCCCGGGAGGGAACACAGTGTTACATTTTTGTCTTCTTCGGGAACGCATATACGGAGAGCAAAATGGGAGGAGAAATGACCCACTCCATGCTCGGTTTCCGTGGTTAAGTGATTATCACGTGCGCCTTACACGAGCAAGGTATTCGGTTCGATCCCGGGAGGGAACACTGTCTTACATTTTTGTCTTCTTCGGGAACGCATATACGGAGAGCAAAATGGGAGGAGAAATGACCCACACCATGCTCGGTTTCCGTGGTTAAGTGATTATCACGTGCGCCTTACACGCGCAAGGTATTCGGTTTGATCCCGGGAGGGAACACTGTGTTACATTTTTGTCTTCGTCGGGAACGCATATACGGAGAGCAAAATGGGAGGAGAAATGACCCTCTCTATGCTCGGTTTCCGTGGTTAAGTGATTATCACGTGCGCCTTACACGCACAAGGTATCCGGTTCGATCCCGGGAGGGAACACTGTGTTACATTTTTGTCTTCTTCGGGAACGCATATACGGAGAGAAAAATGGGAGGAGAAATGACCCACTCCATGCTCAGTTTCCGTGGTTTAGTGATTATCACGTGCGCCTTACACGCGCAAGGTATTCGGTTTGATCCCGGGAGGGAACACTGTGTTACATTTTTGTCTTCTTCGGGAACGCATATACGGAGAGCAAAATGGGAGGAGAAATGACCCACTCTATGCTCGTTTTCCGTGGTTAAGTGATTATCACGTGCGCCTTACACGCACAAGGTATCCGGTTCGATCCCGGGAGGGAACACTGTCTTACATTTTTGTCTTCTTCGGGAACGCATATACGAAGAGCAAAATGGTAGGAGAAATGACCCACTCCATGCTCGGTTTCCGTGGTTAAGTGATTATCACGTGCGCCTTACACGCGCAAGGTATTCGGTTTGATCCCGGGAGGGAACACTGTGTTACATTTTTGTCTTCGTCGGGAACGCATATACGGAGAGCAAAATGGGAGGAGAAATGACCCGCTCTATGCTCGGTTTCCGTGGTTAAGTGATTATCACGTGCGCCTTACACGCACAAGGTATCCGGTTCGATCCCGCGAGGGAACACTGTCTTACATTTTTGTCTTCTTCGGGAACGCATATACGGAGAGCAAAATGGGAGGAGAAATGACCCACTCTATGCTCGGTTTCCGTGGTTAAGTGATTATCACGTGCGCCTTACACGCGCAAGGTATTCGGTTCGATCCCGGGAGGGAACACTGTCTTACATTTTTGTCTTCTTCGGGAACGCATATACGAAGAGCAAAATGGTAGGAGAAATGACCCACTCCATGCTCGGTTTCCGTGGTTAAGTGATTATCACGTGCGCCTTACACGCGCAAGGTATTCGGTTTGATCCCGGGAGGGAACACTGTGTTACATTTTTGTCTTCGTCGGGAACGCATATACGGAGAGCAAAATGGGAGGAGAAATGACCCGCTCTATGCTCGGTTTCCGTGGTTAAGTGATTATCACGTGCGCCTTACACGCACAAGGTATCCGGTTCGATCCCGGGAGGGAACACTGTCTTACATTTTTGTCTTCTTCGGGAACGCATATACGGAGAGCAAAATGGGAGGAGAAATGACCCACTCTATGCTCGGTTTCCGTGGTTAAGTGATTATCACGTGCGCCTTACACGCGCAAGGTATTCGGTTCGATCCCGGGAGGGAACACTGTCTTACATTTTTGTCTTCTTCGGGAACGCATATACGGAGAGCAAAATGGGAGGAGAAATGACCCACTCTATGCTCGGTTTCCGTGGTTAAGTGATTATCACGTGCGCCTTACACGCGCAAGGTATTCGGTTCGATCCCGGGAGGGAACACTGTCTTACATTTTTTTCTTCTTCGGGAACGCATATACGGAGAGCAAAATGGGAGGAGAAATGACCCACTCTATGGTCGGTTTCCGTGGTTAGGTGATTATCACGTGCGCCTTACTCGCGCAAGGTATTCGGTTCGATCCCGGGAGGGAACACTGTCTTACATTTTTGTCTTCTTCGGGAACGCATATACGGAGAGCAAAATGGGAGGAGAAATGACCCACACCATGCTCGGTTTCCGTGGTTAAGTGATTATCACGTGCGCCTTACACGCGCAAGGTATTCGGTTTGATCCCGGGAGGGAACACTGTGTTACATTTTTGTCTTCGTCGGGAACGCATATACGGAGAGCAAAATGGGAGGAGAAATGACCCTCTCTATGCTCGGTTTCCGTGGTTAAGTGATTATCACGTGCGCCTTACACGCACAAGGTATCCGGTTCGATCCCGGGAGGGAACACTGTCTTACATTTTTGTCTTCTTCGGGAACGCATATACGGAGAGCAAAATGAGAGGAGAAATGACCCACTCTATGCTCGGTTTCCGTGGTTAAGTGATTATCACGTGCGCCTTACACGCGCAAGGTATTCGGTTTGATCCCGGGAGGGAACACTGTGTTACATTTTTGTCTTCTTCGGTAACGCATATACGGAGAGCAAAATGGGAGGAGAAATGACCCACTCTATGCTCGGTTTCCGTGGTTAAGTGATTATCACGTGCGCCTTACACGCACAAGGTATCCGGTTCGATCCCGGGAGGGAACACTGTCTTACATTTTTGTCTTCTTCGGGAACGCATATACGGAGAGCAAAATCGGAGGAGAAATGACCCACTCTATGCTCAGTTTCCGTGGTTTAGTGATTATCACGTGCGCCTTACACGCGCAAGGTATTCGGTTCAATCCCTGGAGGGAACACTGTCTTACATTTTTGTCTTCTTCGGGAACGCATATACGGAGAGCAAAATGGCAGGAGAAATCACCCACTCCATTATCGGTTTCCGTGGTTAAGTGATTATCACGTGCGCCTTACACGCACAAGGTATCCGGTTCGACCCCGGCAGGGAACACTGTCTTACATTTTTGTCTCCGTCGGGAACGCATATACGGAGAGCAAAATGGGAGGACAAATGACCCACTCTATGCCCGGTTTCCATGGTTTAGTGATTATCACGTGCGCCTTACACGCGCAAGGTGTCCGGTTCGATTCCGGGAGGGAACACTGTGTTACATTTTTGTCTTCTTCGGGAACGCAAATACGGAGAGCAAAATGGGAGAAGAAATGACCCACTCTATGCTCGGTTTCCGTGGGTTAGTGATTATCACGTGCGCCTTACACGCACAAAGTATTCGGTTCGATCCCGGGAGGGAACACAGTGTTACATTTTTGTCTTCTTCGGGAACGCATATACGGAGAGCAAAATGGGAGGAGAAATGACCCACTCCATGCTCGGTTTCCGTGGTTAAGTGATTATCACGTGCGCCTTACACGAGCAAGGTATTCGGTTCGATCCCGGGAGGGAACACTGTGTTACATTTTTGTCTTCTTCGGGAACGCATATATGGAGAGCAAAATGGGAGGAGAAATGACCCACTCTATGCTCGGTTTCCGTGGTTAAGTGATTATCACGTGCGCCTTACACGCGCAAGGTATTCGGTTCGATCCCGGGAGGGAACACTGTGTTACATTTTTGTCTTCTTCGGGAACGCATATACGGAGAGCAAAATGGGAGCAGAAATGACCCACTCCATGCTCGGTTTCCGTGGTTAAGTGATTATCACGTGCGCCTTACACGCACAAGGTATCCGGTTCGATCCCGGGAGGGAACACTGTCTTACATTTTTGTCTTCGTCGGGAACGCATATACGGAGAGCAAAATGGGAGGAGAAATGACCCACTCTATGCCCGGTTTCCATGGTCTAGTGATTATCACGTGCGCCTTACACGCGCAAGGTCTCCGGTTCGATTCCGGGAGGCAACACTGTGTTACATTTTTGTCTTCTTCGGGAACGCAAATACGGAGAGCAAAATGGGAGAAGAAATGACCCACTCTATGCTCGGTTTCCGTGGGTTAGTGATTATCACGTGCGCCTTACAGGCACAAGGTATCCGGTTCGATCCCGGGAGGGAACACTGTCTTACATTTTTGTCTTCTTCGGGAACGCATATACGGAGAGCAAAATCGGAGGAGAAATGACCCACTCTATGCTCAGTTTCCGTGGTTTAGTGATTATCACGTGCGCCTTACACGCGCAAGGTATTCGGTTCAATCCCTGGAGGGAACACTGTCTTACATTTTTGTCTTCTTCGGGAACGCATATACGGAGAGCAAAATGGCAGGAGAAATGACCCACTCCGTGCTCGGTTTCCGTGGTTAAGTGATTATCACATGCGCCTTACACGCACAAGGTATCCGGTTCGACCCCGGCAGGGAACACTGTCTTACATTTTTGTCTTCGTCGGGAACGCATATACGGAGAGCAAAATGGGAGGACAAATGACCCACTCTATGCCCGGTTTCCATGGTTTAGTGATTATCACGTGCGCCTTACACGCGCAAGGTCTCCGGTTCGATTCCGGGAGGGAACACTGTGTTACATTTTTGTCTTCTTCGGGAACGCAAATACGGAGAGCAAAATGGGAGAAGAAATGACCCACTCTATAATCGGTTTGCGTGGGTTAGTGATTATCACGTGCGCCTTACACGCACAAGGTATTCGGTTCGATCCCGGGAGGGAACACTGTGTTACATTTTTGTCTTCTTCGGGAACGCATATACGGAGAGCAAAATGGGAGGAGAAATGACCCACTCCATGCTCGGTTTCCGTGGTTAAGTGATTATCACGTGCGCCTTACACGAGCAAGGTATTCGGTTCGATCCCGGGAGGGAACACTGTGTTACATTTTTGTCCTCTTCGGGAACGCATATACGGAGAGCGAAATGGGAGGAGAAATGACCCACTCTATGCTCGGTTTCCGTGGTTAAGTGATTATCACGTGCGCCTTACACGCGCAAGGTATTCGGTTCGATCCCGGGAGGGATCACTGTGTTACATTTTTGTCTTCTTCGGGAACGCATATACGGAGAGCAATATGGGAGGAGAAATGACCCACTCCATGCTCGGTTTCCGTGGTTAAGTGATTATCACGTGCGCCTTACACGCGCAGGGTATTCGGTTCGATCCCGGGAGGGAACACTGTGTTACATTTTTGTCTTCTTCGGGAACGCATATACGGAGAGCAAAATGGGAGGAGAAATGACCCACTCCATGCTCGGTTTCCGTGGTTAAGTGATTATCACGTGCGCCTTACACGCGCAAGGTTTTCGGTTCGATCCCGGGAGGGAACACTGTGTTACATTTTTGTCTTCTTCGGGAACGCATATACGGAGAGCAAAATGGGAGGAGAAATGACCCACTCTATGCTCGGTTTCCGTGGTTAAGTGATTATCACGTGCGCCTTACACGCGCAAGGTATTCGGTTCGATCCCGGGAGGGAACACTGTGTTACATTTTGTCTTCTTCGGGAACGCATAAACGGAGAGCAAAATGGGAGGAGAAATGACCCACTCCATGCTCGGTTTCCGTGGTTAAGTGATTATCACGTGCGCCTTACACGCGCAAGGTATTCGGTTCGATCCCGGGAGGGAACACTGTGTTACATTTTGTCTTCTTCGGGAACGCATAAACGGAGAGCAAAATGGGAGGAGAAATGACCCACTCCATGCTCGGTTTCCGTGGTTAAGTGATTATCACGTGCGCCTTACACGCGCAAGGTATTCGGTTCGATCCCGGGAGAGAACACTGTCTTACATTTTTGTCTTCGTCGGGAACGCATATACGGAGAGCAAACTGGGAGGAGAAATGACCCACTGTATGCTCGGTTTCCGTGGTTAAGTGATTATCACGTGCGCCTTACACGCGCAAGGAATTCGGTTCGATCCCGGGAGGGAACACTGTGTTACACTTTTGTCTTCTTCGGGAACGCATATACGGAGAGCAAAATGGGGGTTGAAATGACCCACTCTATGCTCGGTTTCCGTGGTTAAGTGATTATCACGTGCGCCTTACACGCGCAAGGTATTTGGTTCGATCCCGGGAGGGAACACTGTGTTACATTTTGTCGTCTTCGGGAACGCATATACGGAGAGCAAAATGGGAGGAGAAATGACCCACTCTATGCTCGGTTTCCGTGGTTAAGTGATTATCACGTGCGCCTTACACGCGCAAGGTATTCGGTTCGATCCCGGGAGGGAACACTGTTTTACATTTTTGTCTTCTTCGGGAACGCATATACGGAAAGCAAAATGGGAGGAGAAATGACCCACTCCATGCTCGGTTTCCGTGGTTAAGTGATTATCACGTGCGCCTTACACGCGCAAGGTATTCGGTTCGATCCCGGGAGGGAACACTGTGTTACATTTTTGTCTTCTTTGGGAACGCATATACGGAGAGCAAAATGGGAGGAGAAATGACCCACTCTATGCTCGGTTTCCGTGGTTAAGTGATTATTACGTGTGCCTTACACGCACAAGGTATCCGCTTCGATCCCGGGAGGGAACACTGTCTTACATTTTTGTCTTCTTCGGGAACGCATATACGGAGAGCAAAATGGGAGGAGAAATGACCCACTCTATGCCCGGTTTCCGTGGTTTAGTGATTATCACGTGCGCCTTACACGCGCAAGGTCTCCGGTTCGATCCCGGGAGGGAACACTGTCTTACATTTTTGTCTTCTTCGGGAACGCATATACGGAGAGCAAAATGGGAGGAGAAATGACCCACTCTATGCTCAGTTTCCGTGGTTTAATGATTATCACGTGCGCCTTACACGCACAAGGTATCCGGTTCGATCCCGGGAGGGAACACTGTCTTACATTTTTGTCTTCTTCGGGAACGCATATACGGAGAGCAAAATGGGAGGAGAAATGACCCACTCTATGCTCAGTTTCCGTGGTTTAGTGATTATCACGTGCACCTTACACGCGCAAGGTATTCGGTTCGATCCCGGGAGGGAACACTGTGTTACAGTTTGTCTTCTTCGGGAACGCATATACCGAGAGCAAAATGGGAGGAGAAACGACCCACTCTATGCCCGGTTTCCGTGGTTTAGTGATTATCACGTGCGCCTTACACGCGCAAGGTCTCCGGTTCGATCCCGGGAGGGAACACTGTGTTACATTTTTGTCTTCGTCGGGAACCCCTATACGGAGAGCAAAATGGGAGGAGAAATGACCCACTCTATGCCCGGTTTCCGTGGTTTAGTGATTATCACGTGCGCCTTACACGCGCAAGGTCTCCGGTTCGATTCGGGGAGGGAACACTGTGTTACATTTTTGTCTTCTTCGGGAACGCATATACGGAGAGCAAAATGGGAGAAGAAATGACCCACTCTATGCTCGGTTTCCGTGGGTTAGTGATTATCACGTGCGCCTTACACGCACAAAGTATCCGGTTCGATCCCGGGAGGGAACACTGTCTTACATTTTTGTCTTCGTCGGGAAAGCATATACGGAAAGCAAAATGGGAGGAGAAATGACCCACTCTATGCCCGGTTACCGTGGTTTAGTGATTATCACGTGCGCCTTACACGCGCAAGGTCTCCGGTTCGATTCCGGGAGGGAACACTGTGTTACATTTTTGTCTTCTTCGGGAACGCATATACGGAGAGCAAAATGGGAGAAGAAATGACCCACTCTATGCTCGGTTTCCATGGGTTAGTGAATATCACGTGCGCCTTACACGCACAAGGTATCCGGTTCGATCCCGGGAGGGAACACTGTCTTACATTTTTATCTTCTTCGGGAACGCATATACGGAGAGCAAAATGGGAGGAGAAATGACCCACTCTATGCCCGGTTTCCGTGGTTAAGTGATTATCAAGTGCGCCTTACACACGCAAGGTATTCGGTTAGATCCCCGGAGGGAACACTGTGTTACATTTTTGTCTTCTTCGGGACGCATATACGGAGAGCAAAATGGGAGGAGAAATGACCCACTCTATGCCCGGTTTCCGTGGTTTAGTGATTATCACGTGCGCCTTACACGCGCAAGGTCTCCGGTTCGGTCCCGGGAGGGAACACTGTGTTACATTTTTGTCTTCTTCGGGAACGCATATACGGAGAGCAATATGGGAGGAGATATGACCCACTCTATGCCCGGTTTCCGTGGTTTAGCGATTATCACGTGCGCCTTACACGCGCAAGGTCTCCGGTTCGATTCGGGGAGGGAACACTGTGTTACATTTTTGTCTTCTTCGGGAACGCGTATACGGAGAGCAAAATGGGAGAAGAAATGACCCACTCTATGCTCGGTTTCCGTGGGTTAGTGATTATCACGTGCGCCTTACACGCACAAAGTATCCGGTTCGATCCCGGGAGGGAACACTGTCTTACATTTTTGTCTTCGTCGGGAAAGCATATACGGAGAGCAAAATGGGAGGAGAAATGACCCACTCTATGCCCGGTTTCTGTGGTTTAGTGATTATCACGTGCGCCTTACACGCGCAAGGTCTCCGGTTCGATTCCGGGAGGGAACACTGTGTTACATTTTTGTCTTCTTCGGGAACGCATATACGGAGAGCAAAATGGGAGAAGAAATGACCCACTCTATGCTCGGTTTCCATAGGTTAGTGAATATCACGTGCGCCTTACACGCACAAGGTATCCGGTTCGATCCCGGGAGGGAACATTGTCTTACATTTTTGTCTTCTTCGGGAACGCATATACGGAGAGCAAAATGGGAGGAGAAATGACCCACTCTATGCCCGGTTTCCGTGGTTAAGTGATTATCAAGTGCGCCTTACACACGCAAGGTATTCGGTTCGATCCCCGGAGGGAACACTGTGTTACATTTTTGTCTTCTTCGGGACGCATATACGGAGAGCAAAATGGGAGGAGAAATGACCCACTCTATGCCCGGTTTCCGTGGTTTAGTGATTATCACGTGCGCCTTACACGCGCAAGGTCTCCGGTTCGGTCCCGGGAGGGAACACTGTGTTACATTTTTGTCTTCTTCGGGAACGCATATACGGAGAGCAATATGGGAGGAGATATGACCCACTCTATGCTCGGTTTCCGTGGTTAAGGGATTATCACGTGCGCCTTACACGCGCAAGGTATTCGGTTCGATCCCGGAAGGGAACACTGTGTTACATTTTTGTCTTCGTCGGGAACGCATATACGGAGAGCAAAATGGGAGGAGAAATGACCCACTCTATGCTCGGTTTCCCTGGTTAAGTGATTATCACGCGCGCCTTACACGCGCAAGGTATTCGGTTCGATCCCGGGAGGGAACACTGTCTTACATTTTTGTCTTCTTCGGGAACGCATATACGGAGAGCAAAATGGGAGGAGAAATGACCCACTCTATGCTCGGTGTCCGTGGTTAGGTGATTATCACGTGCGCCTTACACCCGCAAGGTATTCGGTTCGATCCCGGGAGGGAACACTGTCTTACATTTTTGTCTTCTTCGGGAACGCATATACGGAGAGCAAAATGGGAGGAGAAATGACCCACTCTATGCCCGGTTTCTGTGGTTTAGTGATTATCACGTGCGCCTTACACGCGCAAGGTCTCCGGTTCGGTCCCGGGAGGGAACACTGTTACATTTTTGTCTTCTTCGGGAACGCATATACGGAGAGCAATTTGGGAGGAGAAATGACCCACTCTATGCTCGGTTTCCGTGGTTAAGGGATTATCACGTGCGCCTTACACGCGCAAGGTATTCGGTTCGATCCCGGAAGGGAACACTGTGTTACATTTTTGTCTTCGTCGGGAACGCATATACGGAGAGCAAAATGGGAGGAGAAATGACCCACTCTATGCTCGGTTTCCCTGGTTAAGTGATTATCACGTGCGCCTTACACGCGCAAGGTATTCGGTTCGATCCCGGGAGGGAACAATGTCTTACATTTTTGTCTTCTTCGGGAACGCATATACGGAGAGCAAAATGGGAGAAGAAATGACCCACTCTATGCTCGGTTTCCGTGGGTTAGTGATTATCACGTGCGCCTTACACGCACAAAGTATCCGGTTCGATCCCGGGAGGGAACACTGTCTTACATTTTTGTCTTCGTCGGGAAAGCATATACGAGAAGCAAAATGGGAGGAGAAATGACCCACTCTATGCCCGGTTACCGTGGTTTAGTGATTATCACGTGCGCCTTACACGCGCAAGGTCTCCGGTTCGATTCCGGGAGGGAACACTGTGTTACATTTTTGTCTTCTTCGGGAACGCATATACGGAGAGCAAAATGGGAGAAGAAATGACCCACTCTATGCTCGGTTTCCATGGGTTAGTGAATATCACGTGCGCCTTACACGCACAAGGTATCCGGTTCGATCCCGGGAGGGAACACTGTCTTACATTTTTATCTTCTTCGGGAACGCATATACGGAGAGCAAAATGGGAGGAGAAATGACCCACTCTATGTCCGGTTTCCGTGGTTAAGTGATTATCAAGTGCGCCTTACACACGCAAGGTATTCGGTTAGATCCCCGGAGGGAACACTGTGTTACATTTTTGTCTTCTTCGGGACGCATATACGGAGAGCAAAATGAGAGGAGAAATGACCCACTCTATGCCCGGTTTCCGTGGTTTAGTGATTATCACGTGCGCCTTACACGCGCAAGGTCTCCGGTTCGGTCCCGGGAGGGAACACTGTGTTACATTTTTGTCTTCTTCGGGAACGCATATACGGAGAGCAATATGGGAGGAGATATGACCCACTCTATGCCCGGTTTCCGTGGTTTAGCGATTATCACGTGCGCCTTACACGCGCAAGGTCTCCGGTTCGATTCGGGGAGGGAACACTGTGTTACATTTTTGTCTTCTTCGGGAACGCGTATACGGAGAGCAAAATGGGAGAAGAAATGACCCACTCTATGCTCGGTTTCCGTGGGTTAGTGATTATCACGTGCGCCTTACACGCACAAAGTATCCGGTTCGATCCCGGGAGGGAACACTGTCTTACATTTTTGTCTTCGTCGGGAAAGCATATACGGAGAGCAAAATGGGAGGAGAAATGACCCACTCTATGCCCGGTTTCTGTGGTTTAGTGATTATCACGTGCGCCTTACACGCGCAAGGTCTCCGGTTCGATTCCGGGAGGGAACACTGTGTTACATTTTTGTCTTCTTCGGGAACGCATATACGGAGAGCAAAATGGGAGAAGAAATGACCCACTCTATGCTCGGTTTCCATAGGTTAGTGAATATCACGTGCGCCTTACACGCACAAGGTATCCGGTTCGATCCCGGGAGGGAACACTGTCTTACATTTTTGTCTTCTTCGGGAACGCATATACGGAGAGTAAAATGGGAGGAGAAATGACCCACTCTATGCCCGGTTTCCGTGGTTAAGTGATTATCAAGTGCGCCTTACACACGCAAGGTATTCGGTTCGATCCCCGGAGGGAACACTGTGTTACATTTTTGTCTTCTTCGGGACGCATATACGGAGAGCAAAATGGGAGGAGAAATGACCCACTCTATGCCCGGTTTCCGTGGTTTAGTGATTATCACGTGCGCCTTACACGCGCAAGGTCTCCGGTTCGGTCCCGGGAGGGAACACTGTGTTACATTTTTGTCTTCTTCGGGAACGCATATACGGAGAGCAATATGGGAGGAGAAATGACCCACTCTATGCTCGGTTTCCCTGGTTAAGTGATTATCACGCGCGCCTTACACGCGCAAGGTATTCGGTTCGATCCCGGGAGGGAACACTGTCTTACATTTTTGTCTTCTTCGGGAACGCATATACGGAGAGCAAAATGGGAGGAGAAATGACCCACTCTATGCTCGGTGTCCGTGGTTAGGTGATTATCACGTGCGCCTTACACCCGCAAGGTATTCGGTTCGATCCCGGGAGGGAACACTGTCTTACATTTTTGTCTTCTTCGGGAACGCATATACGGAGAGCAAAATGGGAGGAGAAATGACCCACTCTATGCCCGGTTTCTGTGGTTTAGTGATTATCACGTGCGCCTTACACGCGCAAGGTCTCCGGTTCGGTCCCGGGAGGGAACACTGTTACATTTTTGTCTTCTTCGGGAACGCATATACGGAGAGCAATTTGGGAGGAGAAATGACCCACTCTATGCTCGGTTTCCGTGGTTAAGGGATTATCACGTGCGCCTTACACGCGCAAGGTATTCGGTTCGATCCCGGAAGGGAACACTGTGTTACATTTTTGTCTTCGTCGGGAACGCATATACGGAGAGCAAAATGGGAGGAGAAATGACCCACTCTATGCTCGGTTTCCCTGGTTAAGTGATTATCACGTGCGCCTTACACGCGCAAGGTATTCGGTTCGATCCCGGGAGGGAACAATGTCTTACATTTTTGTCTTCTTCGGGAACGCATATACGGAGAGCAAAATGGGAGGAGAAATGACCCACTCCATGCTCGGTTTCCGTGGTTAGGTGATTATCACGTGCGCCTTACACGCGCAAGGTATTCGGTTCGATCCCGGGAGGGAACACTGTCTTACATTTTTGTCTTCTTCGGGAACGCATATACGGAGAGCAAAATGGGAGGAGAAATGACCCACTCCATGCTCGGTTTCCGTTGTTAAGTGATTATCACGTGCGCCTTACACGCGCAAGGTATTCGGTTCGATCCCGGGAGGGAACACTGTGTTACATTTTTGTCTTCGTCGGGAACGCATATACGGAGAGCAAAATGGGAGGAGAAATGACCCACTCTATGCTCGGTTCCCGTGGTTAAGCGATTATCACGTGCGCCTTACACGCACAAGGTATCCGGTTCGATCCCGGGAGGGAACACTGTGTTAAATTTTTGTCTTCTTCGGGAACGCATATACGGAGAGCAAAATGGGAGGGGAAATGACCCACTCTATGCTCAGTTTCCGTGGTTTAGTGATTATCACGTGCGCCTAACACGCGCAAGGTATTCGGTTTGATCCCGGGAGGGAACACTGTGTTACATTTTTGTCTTCTTCGGGAACGCATATACGGAGAGCAAAATGGGAGGAGAAATGACCCACTCTATGCTCGGTTTCCGTGGTTAAGTGATTATCACGTGCGCCTTACGCGCACAAGGTATCGGGTTCGATCCCGGGAGGGAACACTGTCTTACATTTTTGTCTTCTTCGGGAACGCATATACGGAGAGCAAAATGGGAGGAGAAATGACCCACTCTATGCTCAGTTTCCGTGGTTTAGTGATTATCACGTGCACCTTACACGCGCAAGGTATTCGGTTCGATCCCGGGAGGGAACACTGTGTTACATTTTTGTCTTCTTCGGGAACGCATATACGGAGAGCAAAATGGGAGAAGAAATGACCCACTATATGCTAGGTTTCCGTGGGTTAGTGATTATCACGTGCGCCTTACACGCACAAGGTATACGGTTCGATCACGGGAGGGAACACTGTCTTACATTTTTGTCTTCGTCGGGAACGCATATACGGAGAGCAAAATGGGAGGAGAAATGACCCACTCTATGCCCGGTTTCCATGGTTTAGTGATTATCACGTGCGCCTTACACGCGCAAGGTCTCCGGTTCGACTCCGGGAGGGAACACTGTGTTACATTTTTGTCTTCTTCGGGAACGCAAATACGGAGAGCAAAATGGGAGAAGAAATGACCCACTCTATGCTCGGTTTCCGTGGGTTAGTGATTATCACGTGCGCCTTACACGCACAAGGTATCCGGTTCGATCCCGGGAGGGAACACTGTCTCACCTTTTTGTCTTCTTCGGGAACGCATATACGGAGAGCAAAATGGGAGGAGAAATGGCGCACTCTATGTTCGGTTTCCGTGGTTAAGTGATTATCACGTGCGCCTTACACGCGCAAGGTATTCGGTTCGATCCCGGGAGGGAACACTGTGTTATATTTTTGTCTTCTTCGGGAACGCATATACGGAGAGCAAAATGGGAGGAGAAATGACCCACTCCATGCTCGGTTTCCGTGGTTAAGTGATTATCACGTGCGCCTTACACGCGCAAGGTATTCGGTTCGATCCCGGAAGGGAACACTGTGTTACATTTTTGTCTTCGTCGGGAACGCATATACGGAGAGCAAAATGGGAGGAGAAATGACCCACTCTATGCTCGGTTTCCCTGGTTAAGTGATTATCACGCGCGCCTTACACGCGCAAGGTATTCGGTTCGATCCCGGGAGGGAACACTGTCTTACATTTTTGTCTTCTTCGGGAACGCATATACGGAGAGCAAAATGGGAGGAGAAATGACCCACTCTATGCTCGGTGTCCGTGGTTAGGTGATTATCACGTGCGCCTTACACCCGCAAGGTATTCGGTTGGATCCCGGGAGGGAACACTGTCTTACATTTTTGTCTTCTTCGGGAACGCATATACGGAGAGCAAAATGGGAGGAGAAATGACCCACTCTATGCCCGGTTTCTGTGGTTTAGTGATTATCACGTGCGCCTTACACGCGCAAGGTCTCCGGTTCGGTCCCGGGAGGGAACACTGTTACATTTTTGTCTTCTTCGGGAACGCATATACGGAGAGCAATTTGGGAGGAGAAATGACCCACTCTATGCTCGGTTTCCGTGGTTAAGGGATTATCACGTGCGCCTTACACGCGCAAGGTATTCGGTTCGATCCCGGAAGGGAACACTGTGTTACATTTTTGTCTTCGTCGGGAACGCATATACGGAGAGCAAAATGGGAGGAGAAATGACCCACTCTATGCTCGGTTTCCCTGGTTAAGTGATTATCACGTGCGCCTTACACGCGCAAGGTATTCGGTTCGATCCCGGGAGGGAACAATGTCTTACATTTTTGTCTTCTTCGGGAACGCATATACGGAGAGCAAAATGGGAGGAGAAATGACCCACTCCATGCTCGGTTTCCGTGGTTAGGTGATTATCACGTGCGCCTTACACGCGCAAGGTATTCGGTTCGATCCCGGGAGGGAACACTGTCTTACATTTTTGTCTTCTTCGGGAACGCATATACGGAGAGCAAAATGGGAGGAGAAATGACCCACTCCATGCTCGGTTTCCGTTGTTAAGTGATTATCACGTGCGCCTTACACGCGCAAGGTATTCGGTTCGATCCCGGGAGGGAACACTGTGTTACATTTTTGTCTTCGTCGGGAACGCATATACGGAGAGCAAAATGGGAGGAGAAATGACCCACTCTATGCTCGGTTCCCGTGGTTAAGCGATTATCACGTGCGCCTTACACGCACAAGGTATCCGGTTCGATCCCGGGAGGGAACACTGTGTTAAATTTTTGTCTTCTTCGGGAACGCATATACGGAGAGCAAAATGGGAGGGGAAATGACCCACTCTATGCTCAGTTTCCGTGGTTTAGTGATTATCACGTGCGCCTAACACGCGCAAGGTATTCGGTTTGATCCCGGGAGGGAACACTGTGTTACATTTTTGTCTTCTTCGGGAACGCATATACGGAGAGCAAAATGGGAGGAGAAATGACCCACTCTATGCTCGGTTTCCGTGGTTAAGTGATTATCACGTGCGCCTTACGCGCACAAGGTATCGGGTTCGATCCCGGGAGGGAACACTGTCTTACATTTTTGTCTTCTTCGGGAACGCATATACGGAGAGCAAAATGCGAGGAGAAATGACCCACTCTATGCTCAGTTTCCGTGGTTTAGTGATTATCACGTGCACCTTACACGCGCAAGGTATTCGGTTCGATCCCGGGAGGGAACACTGTGTTACATTTTTGTCTTCTTCGGGAACGCATATACGGAGAGCAAAATGGGAGAAGAAATGACCCACTATATGCTAGGTTTCCGTGGGTTAGTGATTATCACGTGCGCCTTACACGCACAAGGTATACGGTTCGATCACGGGAGGGAACACTGTCTTACATTTTTGTCTTCGTCGGGAACGCATATACGGAGAGCAAAATGGGAGGAGAAATGACCCACTCTATGCCCGGTTTCCATGGTTTAGTGATTATCACGTGCGCCTTACACGCGCAAGGTCTCCGGTTCGACTCCGGGAGGGAACACTGTGTTACATTTTTGTCTTCTTCGGGAACGCAAATACGGAGAGCAAAATGGGAGAAGAAATGACCCACTCTATGCTCGGTTTCCGTGGGTTAGTGATTATCACGTGCGCCTTACACGCACAAGGTATCCGGTTCGATCCCGGGAGGGAACACTGTGTTATATTTTTGTCTTCTTCGGGAACGCATATACGGAGAGCAAAATGGGAGGAGAAATGACCCACTCCATGCTCGGTTTCCGTGGTTAAGTGATTATCACCTGCGCCTTACACGCGCAAGGTATTTGGTTCGATCCCGGGAGGGAACACTGTGTTACATTTTTGTCGTCTTCGGGAACGCATATACGGAGAGCAAAATGGGAGGAGAAATGACCCACTCCATGCTCGGTTTCCATGGTTAAGTGATTATCACGTGCGCCTTACACGCGCAAGGTATTCGGTTCGATCGCGGGAGGGAACACTGTGTTACATTTTTGTCTTCTTCGGGAACGCATATACGGAGAGCAAAATGGGAGGAGAAATGACGAACTCTATGCTCGGTTTCCGTGGTTAAGTGATTATCACGTGCGCCTTACACGCACAAGGTATTCGGCTCGATCCCGGTAGGGAACACTGTGTTACATTTTTGTCTTCTTCGGGAACGCATATACGGAGAGCAAAATGGGAGGAGAAATGACCCACTCTATGCTCGGTTTCCGTGGTTAAGTGATTATCACGTGCGCCTTACACGCGCAAGGTATTCGGTTCGATCCCGGGAGGGAACACTGTGTTCCATTTTTGTCTTCTTCGGGAACGCATATACGGAGAGCAAAATGGGAGGAGAAATGACCCACTCTATGCTCGGTTTCCGTGGTTAAGTGATTATCACGTGCGCCTTACACGCGCAAGGTATTCGGTTCGATCCCGGGAGGGAACACTGTGTTACATTTTTGTCTTCTTCGGGAACGCATATACGGAGAGCAAAATGGGAGGAGAAATGAGCCACTCTATGCTCGGTTTCCGTGATTAAGTGATTATCACGTGCGCCTTACACGCGCTAGGCATTCGGTTCGATCCCGGGAGGGAACACTGTGTTACATTTTTGTCTTCTTCGGGAACGCCTATACGGAGAGCAAAATGGGAGGAGAAATGACCCACTCTATGCTCGGTTTCCGTGGTTAAGTGATTATCACGTGCGCCTTACACGCGCAAGGCATTCGGTTCGATCCCGGGAGGGAACACTGTGTTACATTTATGTCTTCTTCGGGAACGCATATACGGAGAGCAAAATGGGAGGAGAAATGACCCACTCTATGCTCGGTTTCTGTGGTTAAGTGATTATCACGTGCGCCTTACACGCACAAGGTATCCGCTTCGATCCCGGGAGGGAACACTGTCTTACATTTTTGTCTTCTTCGGGAACGCATATACGGAGAGCAAAATGGGAGGAGAAATGACCCACTCTATGCCCGGTTTCCGTGGTTTAGTGATTATCACGTGCGCCTTACACGCGCAAGGTATTCGGTTCGATCCCGCGAGGGAACACTGTTTTATATTTTTGTCATCTTCGGGAACGCATATACGGAGAGCAAAATGGGAGGAGAAATGACCCACTCCATGCTCGGTTTTCGTGGTTAAGTGATTATCACGTGCGCCTTACACGCGCAAGGTATTCGGTTCGATCCCGGGAGGGAACACTGTCTTACATTTTTGTCTTCTTCGGGAACGCATATACGGAGAGCAAAATGGGAGGAGAAATGACCCACTCCATGCTCGGTTTCCGTGGTTAAGTGATTATCACGTGCGCCTTACACCCGCAAGGTATTCGGTTCGATCCCGGGAGGGAACACTGTGTTACATTTTTGTCTTCTTCGGGAACGCATATACGGAGAGCAAAATGGGAGGAGAAATGACCCACTCTATGCTCGGTTTCCGTGGTTAAGTGATTATCACGTGCGCCTTACACGCGCAAGGTATTCGGTTCGATCCCGGGAGGGAACACTGTGTTACATTTTTGTCTTCTTCGGGAACGCATATACGGGGAGCAAAATGGGAGGAGAAATGACCCACTCTATGCCCGGTATCCATGGTTTAGTGATTATCACGTGCGCCTTACACGCGCAAGGTCTCCGGTTCGACTCCGGGAGGGAACACTGTGTTACATTTTTGTCTTCTTCGGGAACGCAAATACGGAGAGCAAAATGGGAGAAGAAATGACCCACTCTCTGCTCGGTTTCCGTGGCTTAGTGATTATCACGTGCGCCTTACACGCACAAGGTATCCGGTTCGATCCCGGGAGGGAACACTGTATTACCTTTTTGTCTTCTTCGGGAACGCATATACGGAGAGCAAAATGGGAGGAGAAATGACCCACTCTATGCTCGGTTTCCGTGGTTAAGTGATTATCACGTGCGCCTTACACGCGCAAGGTATTCGGTTCGATCCCGGGAGGGAACACTGTGTTATATTTTTGTCTTCTTCGGGAACGCATATACGGAGAGCAAAATGGGAGGAGAAATGACCCACTCCATGCTCGGTTTCCGTGGTTAAGTGATTATCACGTGCGCCTTACACGCGCAAGGTATTTGGTTCGATCCCGGGAGGGAACACTGTGTTACATTTTTGTCGTCTTCGGGAACGCATATACGGAGAGCAAAATGGGAGGAGAAATGACCCACTCCATGCTCGGTTTCCATGGTTAAGTGATTATCACGTGCGCCTTACACGCGCAAGGTATTCGGTTCGATCGCGGGAGGGAACAATGTGTTACATTTTTGTCTTCTTCGGGAACGCATATACGGAGAGCAAAATGGGAGGAGAAATGACCAACTCTATGCTCGGTTTCCGTGGTTAAGTGATTATCACGTGCGCCTTACACGCACAAGGTATTCGGTTCGATCCCGGGAGGGAACACTGTGTTACATTTTAGTCTTCTTCGCGAACGCATATACGGAGAGCAAAATGGGAGGAGAAATGACCCACTCCATGCTCGGCTTCTGTGGTTAAGTGATTATCACCTGCGCCTTACACGCGCAAGGCATTCGGTTCGATCCCGGGAGGGAACACTGTGTTACATTTTTGTCTTCTTCGGGAACGCATATACGGAGAGCAAAATGGGAGGAGAAATGACCCACTCTATGCTCGGTTTCCGTGGTTAAGTGATTATCACGTGCGCCTTACACGCGCAAGGCATTCGGTTCGATCCCGGGAGGGAACACTGTGTTACATTTTTTCTTCTTCGGGAACGCATATACGGAGAGCAAAATGGGAGGAGAAATGACCCACTCTATGCTCGGTTTCTGTGGTTAAGTGATTATCACGTGGGCCTTACACGCACAATGTATCCGCTTCGATCCCGGGAGGGAACACTGTCTTACATTTTTGTCTTCTTCGGGAACGCATATACGGAGAGCAAAATGGGAGGAGAAATGACCCACTCTATGCCCGCTTTCCGTGGTTTAGTGATTATCACGTGCGCCTTACACGCGCAAGGTCTCCGGTTCGATCCCGGGAGGGAACACTGTGTTACATTTTTGTCTTCTTCGGGAACGCATATACGGAGAGCAAAATGGGAGGAGAAATGACCCACTCTATGCTCGGTTTCCGTGGTTAAGTGATTATCACGTGCACCTTACACGCGCAAGGTATTCGGTTCGATCCCGGGAGGGAACACTGTGTTACATTTTTGTCTTCTTCGGGAACGCATATACGGAGAGCAAAATGGGAGGAGAAAGGACCCACTCTATGCTCGGTTTCCGTGGTTAAGTGATTATCACGTGCGCCTTACACGCGCAAGGTATTCGGTTCGATCCCGGGAGGGAACACTGTGTTACATTTTAGTCTTCTTCGCGAAGGCATATACGGAGAGCAAAATGGGAGGAGAAATGACCCACTCTATGCTCGGTTTCCGTGGTTAAGTGATTATCACGAGCGCCTTACACGCGCAAGGCATTCGGTTCGATCCCGGGAGGGAACACTGTGTTACATTTTTGTCTTCTTCGGGAACGCATATACGGAGAGCAAAATGGGAGGAGAAATGGCCCACTCTATGCTCGGTTTCTGTGGTTAAGTGATTATCACGTGCGCCTTACACGCACAAGGTATCCGCTTCGATCCCGGGAGGGAACACTGTCTTACATTTTTGTCTTCTTCGGGAACGCATATACGGAGAGCAAAATGGGAGGAGAAATGACCCACTCTATGCCCGGTTTCCATGGTTTAGTGATTATCACGTGCGCCTTACACGCGCAAGGTCTCCGGTTCGATCCCGGGAGGGAACACTGTGTTACATTTTTGTCTTCTTCGGGAACGCATATACGGAGAGCAAAATGGGAGGAGAAATGACCCACTCTATGCTCGGTTTCCGTGGTTAAGTGATTATCACGTGCACCTTACACGCGCAAGGTATTCGGTTCGATCCCGGGAGGGAACACTGTGTTACATTTTTGTCTTCTTCGGGAACGCATATACGGAGAGCAAAATGGGAGGAGAAATGACCCACTCTATGCTCGGTTTCCGTGGTTAAGTGATTATCACGTGCGCCTTACACGCGCAAGGTATTCGGTTCGATCCCGGGAGGGAACACTGTCTTACATTTTTGTCTTCTTCGGGAACGCATATACGGAGAGCAAAATGGGAGGAGAAATGACCCACTCCATGCTCGGTTTCCGTGGTTAAGTGATTATCACGTGCGCCTTAGACCCGCAAGGTATTCGGTTCGATCCCGGGAGGGAACACTGTGTTACATTTTTGTCTTCTTCGGGAACGCATATACGGAGAGCAAAATGGGAGGAGAAATGACCCACTCTATGCTCGGTTTCCGTGGTTAAGTGATTATCACGTGCGCCTTACACGCGCAAGGTATTCGGTTCGATCCCGGGAGGGAACACTGTGTTACATTTTTGTCTTCTTCGGGAACGCATATACGGAGAGCAAAATGGGAGGAGAAATGACCCACTCTATGCCCGGTATCCATGGTTTAGTGATTATCACGTGCGCCTTACACGCGCAAGGTCTCCGGTTCGACTCCGGGAGGGAACACTGTGTTACATTTTTGTCTTCTTCGGGAACGCAAATACGGAGAGCAAAATGGGAGAAGAAATGACCCGCTCTATTCTCGGTTTCCGTGGGTTAGTGATTATTACGTGCGCCTTACACGCACAAGGTATCCGGTTCAATCCCGGGAGGGAACACTGTCTTACCTTTTTGTCTTCTTCGGGAACGCATATACGGAGAGCAAAATGGGAGGAGAAATGACCCACTCTATGCTCGGTTTCCGTGGTTAAGTGATTATCACGTGCGCCTTACACGCGCAAGGTATTCGGTTCGATCCCGGGAGGGAACACTGTGTTATATTTTTGTCTTCTTCGGGAACGCATATACGGAGAGCAAAATGGGAGGAGAAATGACCCACTCCATGCTCGGTTTCCGTGGTTAAGTGATTATCACGTGCGCCTTACACGCGCAAGGTATTTGGTTCGATCCCGGGAGGGAACACTGTGTTACATTTTTGTCGTCTTCGGGAACGCATATACGGAGAGCAAAATGGGAGGAGAAATGACCCACTCCATGCTCGGTTTCCATGGTTAAGTGATTATCACGTGCGCCTTACACGCGCAAGGTATTCGGTTCGATCGCGGGAGGGAACACTGTGTTACATTTTTGTCTTCTTCGGGAACGCATATACGGAGAGCAAAATGGGAGGAGAAATGACCAACTCTATGCTCGGTTTCCGTGGTTAAGTGATTATCACGTGCGCCTTACACGCACAAGGTATTCGGTTCGATCCCGGGAGGGAACACTGTGTTACATTTTAGTCTTCTTCGCGAACGCATATACGGAGAGCAAAATGGGAGGAGAAATGACCCACTCCATGCTCGGCTTCTGTGGTTAAGTGATTATCACCTGCGCCTTACACGCGCAAGGCATTCGGTTCGATCCCGGGAGGGAACACTGTGTTACATTTTTGTCTTCTTCGGGAACGCATATACGGAGAGCAAAATGGGAGGAGAAATGACCCACTCCATGCTCGGTTTCCGTGGTTAAGTGATTATCACGTGCGCCTTACACGCGCAAGGTATTTGGTTCGATCCCGGGAGGGAACACTGTGTTACATTTTTGTCGTCTTCGGGAACGCATATACGGAGAGCAAAATGGGAGGAGAAATGACCCACTCCATGCTCGGTTTCCATGGTTAAGTGATTATCACGTGCGCCTTACACGCGCAAGGTATTCGGTTCGATCGCGGGAGGGAACACTGTGTTACATTTTTGTCTTCTTCGGGAACGCATATACGGAGAGCAAAATGGGAGGAGAAATGACCAACTCTATGCTCGGTTTCCGTGGTTAAGTGATTATCACGTGCGCCTTACACGCGCAAGGTATTCGGTTCGATCCCGGGAGGGAACACTGTGTTACATTTTTTCGTCTTCGGGAACGTATATACGGAGAGCAAAATGGGAGGAGAAAGGACCCACTCTATGCTCGGTTTCCCTGGTTAAGTGATTATCACGTGCGCCTTACACGCGCAAGGTATTCGGTTCGATCCCGGGAGGGAACACTGTGTTACATTTTAGTCTTCTTCGCGAACGCATATACGGAGAGCAAAATGGGAGGAGAAATGACCCACTCCATGCTCGGCTTCTGTGGTTAAGTGATTATCACGTGCGCCTTACACGCGCAAGGCATTCGGTTCGATCCCGGGAGGGAACACTGTGTTACATTTTTGTCTTCTTCGGGAACGCATATACGGAGAGCAAAATGGGAGGAGAAATGACCCACTCTATGCTCGGTTTCTGTGGTTAAGTGATTATCACGTGCGCCTTACACGCGCAAGGCATTCGGTTCGGTCCCGGGAGGGAACACTGTGTTACATTTTTGTCTTCTTCGGGAACGCATATACGGAGAGCAAAATGGGAGGAGAAATGACCCACTCTATGCTCGGTTTCCGTGGTTAAGTGATTATCACGAGCGCCTTACACGCGCAAGGCATTCGGTTCGATCCCGGGAGGGAACACTGTGTTACATTTTTGTCTTCTTCGGGAACGCATATACGGAGAGCAAAATGGGAGGAGAAATGACCCACTCTATGCTCGGTTTCCGTGGTTAAGTGATTATCACGTGCGCCTTACACGCGCAAGGTATTCGGTTCGATCCCGGGAGGGAACACTGTGTTACATTTTTGTCTTCTTCGGGAACGCATATACGGAGAGCAAAATGGGAGGAGAAATGACCCACTCTATGCCCGGTATCCATGGTTTAGTGATTATCACGTGCGCCTTACACGCGCAAGGTCTCCGGTTCGACTCCGGGAGGGAACACTGTGTTACATTTTTGTCTTCTTCGGGAACGCAAATACGGAGAGCAAAATGGGAGAAGAAATGACCCACTCTATTCTCGGTTTCCGTGGGTTAGTGATTATTACGTGCGCCTTACACGCACAAGGTATCCGGTTCAATCCCGGGAGGGAACACTGTCTTACCTTTTTGTCTTCTTCGGGAACGCATATACGGAGAGCAAAATGGGAGGAGAAATGACCCACTCTATGCTCGGTTTCCGTGGTTAAGTGATTATCACGTGCGCCTTACACGCGCAAGGTATTCGGTTCGATCCCGGGAGGGAACACTGTGTTATATTTTTGTCTTCTTCGGGAACGCATATACGGAGAGCAAAATGGGAGGAGAAATGACCCACTCCATGCTCGGTTTCCGTGGTTAAGTGATTATCACGTGCGCCTTACACGCGCAAGGTATTTGGTTCGATCCCGGGAGGGAACACTGTGTTACATTTTTGTCGTCTTCGGGAACGCATATACGGAGAGCAAAATGGGAGGAGAAATGACCCACTCCATGCTCGGTTTCCATGGTTAAGTGATTATCACGTGCGCCTTACACGCGCAAGGTATTCGGTTCGATCGCGGGAGGGAACACTGTGTTACATTTTTGTCTTCTTCGGGAACGCATATACGGAGAGCAAAATGGGAGGAGAAATGACCAACTCTATGCTCGGTTTCCGTGGTTAAGTGATTATCACGTGCGCCTTACACGCACAAGGTATTCGGTTCGATCCCGGGAGGGAACACTGTGTTACATTTTAGTCTTCTTCGCGAACGCATATACGGAGAGCAAAATGGGAGGAGAAATGACCCACTCCATGCTCGGCTTCTGTGGTTAAGTGATTATCACCTGCGCCTTACACGCGCAAGGCATTCGGTTCGATCCCGGGAGGGAACACTGTGTTACATTTTTGTCTTCTTCGGGAACGCATATACGGAGAGCAAAATGGGAGGAGAAATGACCCACTCCATGCTCGGTTTCCGTGGTTAAGTGATTATCACGTGCGCCTTACACGCGCAAGGTATTTGGTTCGATCCCGGGAGGGAACACTGTGTTACATTTTTGTCGTCTTCGGGAACGCATATACGGAGAGCAAAATGGGAGGAGAAATGACCCACTCCATGCTCGGTTTCCATGGTTAAGTGATTATCACGTGCGCCTTACACGCGCAAGGTATTCGGTTCGATCGCGGGAGGGAACACTGTGTTACATTTTTGTCTTCTTCGGGAACGCATATACGGAGAGCAAAATGGGAGGAGAAATGACCAACTCTATGCTCGGTTTCCGTGGTTAAGTGATTATCACGTGCGCCTTACACGCACAAGGTATTCGGTTCGATCCCGGGAGGGAACACTGTGTTACATTTTAGTCTTCTTCGCGAACGCATATACGGAGAGCAAAATGGGAGGAGAAATGACCCACTCCATGCTCGGCTTCTGTGGTTAAGTGATTATCACCTGCGCCTTACACGCGCAAGGCATTCGGTTCGATCCCGGGAGGGAACACTGTGTTACATTTTTGTCTTCTTCGGGAACGCATATACGGAGAGCAAAATGGGAGGAGAAATGACCCACTCCATGCTCGGTTTCCGTGGTTAAGTGATTATCACGTGCGCCTTACACGCGCAAGGTATTTGGTTCGATCCCGGGAGGGAACACTGTGTTACATTTTTGTCGTCTTCGGGAACGCATATACGGAGAGCAAAATGGGAGGAGAAATGACCCACTCCATGCTCGGTTTCCATGGTTAAGTGATTATCACGTGCGCCTTACACGCGCAAGGTATTCGGTTCGATCGCGGGAGGGAACACTGTGTTACATTTTTGTCTTCTTCGGGAACGCATATACGGAGAGCAAAATGGGAGGAGAAATGACCAACTCTATGCTCGGTTTCCGTGGTTAAGTGATTATCACGTGCGCCTTACACGCACAAGGTATTCGGTTCGATCCCGGGAGGGAACACTGTGTTACATTTTAGTCTTCTTCGCGAACGCATATACGGAGAGCAAAATGGGAGGAGAAATGACCCACTCCATGCTCGGCTTCTGTGGTTAAGTGATTATCACCTGCGCCTTACACGCGCAAGGCATTCGGTTCGATCCCGGGAGGGAACACTGTGTTACATTTTTGTCTTCTTCGGGAACGCATATACGGAGAGCAAAATGGGAGGAGAAATGACCCACTCCATGCTCGGTTTCCGTGGTTAAGTGATTATCACGTGCGCCTTACACGCGCAAGGTATTTGGTTCGATCCCGGGAGGGAACACTGTGTTACATTTTTGTCGTCTTCGGGAACGCATATACGGAGAGCAAAATGGGAGGAGAAATGACCCACTCCATGCTCGGTTTCCATGGTTAAGTGATTATCACGTGCGCCTTACACGCGCAAGGTATTCGGTTCGATCGCGGGAGGGAACACTGTGTTACATTTTTGTCTTCTTCGGGAACGCATATACGGAGAGCAAAATGGGAGGAGAAATGACCAACTCTATGCTCGGTTTCCGTGGTTAAGTGATTATCACGTGCGCCTTACACGCGCAAGGTATTCGGTTCGATCCCGGGAGGGAACACTGTGTTACATTTTTTCGTCTTCGGGAACGTATATACGGAGAGCAAAATGGGAGGAGAAAGGACCCACTCTATGCTCGGTTTCCCTGGTTAAGTGATTATCACGTGCGCCTTACACGCGCAAGGTATTCGGTTCGATCCCGGGAGGGAACACTGTGTTACATTTTAGTCTTCTTCGCGAACGCATATACGGAGAGCAAAATGGGAGGAGAAATGACCCACTCCATGCTCGGCTTCTGTGGTTAAGTGATTATCACGTGCGCCTTACACGCGCAAGGCATTCGGTTCGATCCCGGGAGGGAACACTGTGTTACATTTTTGTCTTCTTCGGGAACGCATATACGGAGAGCAAAATGGGAGGAGAAATGACCCACTCTATGCTCGGTTTCTGTGGTTAAGTGATTATCACGTGCGCCTTACACGCGCAAGGCATTCGGTTCGGTCCCGGGAGGGAACACTGTGTTACATTTTTGTCTTCTTCGGGAACGCATATACGGAGAGCAAAATGGGAGGAGAAATGACCCACTCTATGCTCGGTTTCCGTGGTTAAGTGATTATCACGAGCGCCTTACACGCGCAAGGCATTCGGTTCGATCCCGGGAGGGAACACTGTGTTACATTTTTGTCTTCTTCGGGAACGCATATACGGAGAGCAAAATGGGAGGAGAAATGACCCACTCTATGCTCGGTTTCCGTGGTTAAGTGATTATCACGTGCGCCTTACACGCGCAAGGTATTCGGTTCGATCCCGGGAGGGAACACTGTGTTACATTTTTGTCTTCTTCGGGAACGCATATACGGAGAGCAAAATGGGAGGAGAAATGACCCACTCTATGCCCGGTATCCATGGTTTAGTGATTATCACGTGCGCCTTACACGCGCAAGGTCTCCGGTTCGACTCCGGGAGGGAACACTGTGTTACATTTTTGTCTTCTTCGGGAACGCAAATACGGAGAGCAAAATGGGAGAAGAAATGACCCACTCTATTCTCGGTTTCCGTGGGTTAGTGATTATTACGTGCGCCTTACACGCACAAGGTATCCGGTTCAATCCCGGGAGGGAACACTGTCTTACCTTTTTGTCTTCTTCGGGAACGCATATACGGAGAGCAAAATGGGAGGAGAAATGACCCACTCTATGCTCGGTTTCCGTGGTTAAGTGATTATCACGTGCGCCTTACACGCGCAAGGTATTCGGTTCGATCCCGGGAGGGAACACTGTGTTATATTTTTGTCTTCTTCGGGAACGCATATACGGAGAGCAAAATGGGAGGAGAAATGACCCACTCCATGCTCGGTTTCCGTGGTTAAGTGATTATCACGTGCGCCTTACACGCGCAAGGTATTTGGTTCGATCCCGGGAGGGAACACTGTGTTACATTTTTGTCGTCTTCGGGAACGCATATACGGAGAGCAAAATGGGAGGAGAAATGACCCACTCCATGCTCGGTTTCCATGGTTAAGTGATTATCACGTGCGCCTTACACGCGCAAGGTATTCGGTTCGATCGCGGGAGGGAACACTGTGTTACATTTTTGTCTTCTTCGGGAACGCATATACGGAGAGCAAAATGGGAGGAGAAATGACCAACTCTATGCTCGGTTTCCGTGGTTAAGTGATTATCACGTGCGCCTTACACGCACAAGGTATTCGGTTCGATCCCGGGAGGGAACACTGTGTTACATTTTAGTCTTCTTCGCGAACGCATATACGGAGAGCAAAATGGGAGGAGAAATGACCCACTCCATGCTCGGCTTCTGTGGTTAAGTGATTATCACCTGCGCCTTACACGCGCAAGGCATTCGGTTCGATCCCGGGAGGGAACACTGTGTTACATTTTTGTCTTCTTCGGGAACGCATATACGGAGAGCAAAATGGGAGGAGAAATGACCCACTCCATGCTCGGTTTCCGTGGTTAAGTGATTATCACGTGCGCCTTACACGCGCAAGGTATTTGGTTCGATCCCGGGAGGGAACACTGTGTTACATTTTTGTCGTCTTCGGGAACGCATATACGGAGAGCAAAATGGGAGGAGAAATGACCCACTCCATGCTCGGTTTCCATGGTTAAGTGATTATCACGTGCGCCTTACACGCGCAAGGTATTCGGTTCGATCGCGGGAGGGAACACTGTGTTACATTTTTGTCTTCTTCGGGAACGCATATACGGAGAGCAAAATGGGAGGAGAAATGACCAACTCTATGCTCGGTTTCCGTGGTTAAGTGATTATCACGTGCGCCTTACACGCGCAAGGTATTCGGTTCGATCCCGGGAGGGAACACTGTGTTACATTTTTGTCGTCTTCGGGAACGCATATACGGAGAGCAAAATGGGAGGAGAAAGGACCCACTCTATGCTCGGTTTCCGTGGTTAAGTGATTATCACGTGCGCCTTACACGCGCAAGGTATTCGGTTCGATCCCGGGAGGGAACACTGTGTTACATTTTAGTCTTCTTCGCGAACGCATATACGGAGAGCAAAATGGGAGGAGAAATGACCCACTCCATGCTCGGCTTCTGTGGTTAAGTGATTATCACGTGCGCCTTACACGCGCAAGGCATTCGGTTCGATCCCGGGAGGGAACACTGTGTTACATTTTTGTCTTCTTCGGGAACGCATATACGGAGAGCAAAATGGGAGGAGAAATGACCCACTCTATGCTCGGTTTCTGTGGTTAAGTGATTATCACGTGCGCCTTACACGCGCAAGGCATTCGGTTCGGTCCCGGGAGGGAACACTGTGTTACATTTTTGTCTTCTTCGGGAACGCATATACGGAGAGCAAAATGGGAGGAGAAATGACCCACTCTATGCTCGGTTTCCGTGGTTAAGTGATTATCACGAGCGCCTTACACGCGCAAGGCATTCGGTTCGATCCCGGGAGGGAACACTGTGTTACATTTTTGTCTTCTTCGGGAACGCATATACGGAGAGCAAAATGGGAGGAGAAATGGCCCACTCTATGCTCGGTTTCTGTGGTTAAGTGATTATCACGTGCGCCTTACACGCACAAGGTATCCGCTTCGATCCCGGGAGGGAACACTGTCTTACATTTTTGTCTTCTTCGGGAACGCATATACGGAGAGCAAAATGGGAGGAGAAATGACCCACTCTATGCCCGGTTTCCGTGGTTTAGTGATTATCACGTGCGCCTTACACGCGCAAGGTCTCCGGTTCGATCCCGGGAGGGAACACTGTGTTACATTTTTGTCTTCTTCGGGAACGCATATACGGAGAGCAAAATGGGAGGAGAAATGACCCACTCTATGCTCGGTTTCCGTGGTTAAGTGATTATCACGTGCACCTTACACGCGCAAGGTATTCGGTTCGATCCCGGGAGGGAACACTGTGTTACATTTTTGTCTTCTTCGGGAACGCATATACGGAGAGCAAAATGGGAGGAGAAATGACCCACTCTATGCTCGGTTTCCGTGGTTAAGTGATTATCACGTGCGCCTTACACGCGCAAGGTATTCGGTTCGATCCCGCGAGGGAACACTGTCTTATATTTTTGTCATCTTCGGGAACGCATATACGGAGAGCAAAATGGGAGGAGAAATGACCCACTCCATGCTCGGTTTTCGTGGTTAAGTGATTATCACGTGCGCCTTACACGCGCAAGGTATTCGGTTCGATCCCGGGAGGGAACACTGTCTTACATTTTTGTCTTCTTCGGGAACGCATATACGGAGAGCAAAATGGGAGGATAAATGACCCACTCCATGCTCGGTTTCCGTGGTTAAGTGATTATCACGTGCGCCTTAGACCCGCAAGGTATTCGGTTCGATCCCGGGAGGGAACACTGTGTTACATTTTTGTCTTCTTCGGGAACGCATATACGGAGAGCAAAATGGGAGGAGAAATGACCCACTCTATGCCCGGTATCCATGGTTTAGTGATTATCACGTGCGCCTTACACGCGCAAGGTCTCCGGTTCGACTCCGGGAGGGAACACTGTGTTACATTTTTGTCTTCTTCGGGAACGCAAATACGGAGAGCAAAATGGGAGAAGAAATGACCCACTCTATTCTCGGTTTCCGTGGGTTAGTGATTATTACGTGCGCCTTACACGCACAAGGTATCCGGTTCAATCCCGGGAGGGAACACTGTCTTACCTTTTTGTCTTCTTCGGGAACGCATATACGGAGAGCAAAATGGGAGGAGAAATGACCCACTCTATGCTCGGTTTCCGTGGTTAAGTGATTATCACGTGCGCCTTACACGCGCAAGGTATTCGGTTCGATCCCGGGAGGGAACACTGTGTTATATTTTTGTCTTCTTCGGGAACGCATATACGGAGAGCAAAATGGGAGGAGAAATGACCCACTCCATGCTCGGTTTCCGTGGTTAAGTGATTATCACGTGCGCCTTACACGCGCAAGGTATTTGGTTCGATCCCGGGAGGGAACACTGTGTTACATTTTTGTCGTCTTCGGGAACGCATATACGGAGAGCAAAATGGGAGGAGAAATGACCCACTCCATGCTCGGTTTCCATGGTTAAGTGATTATCACGTGCGCCTTACACGCGCAAGGTATTCGGTTCGATCGCGGGAGGGAACACTGTGTTACATTTTTGTCTTCTTCGGGAACGCATATACGGAGAGCAAAATGGGAGGAGAAATGACCAACTCTATGCTCGGTTTCCGTGGTTAAGTGATTATCACGTGCGCCTTACACGCACAAGGTATTCGGTTCGATCCCGGGAGGGAACACTGTGTTACATTTTAGTCTTCTTCGCGAACGCATATACGGAGAGCAAAATGGGAGGAGAAATGACCCACTCCATGCTCGGCTTCTGTGGTTAAGTGATTATCACCTGCGCCTTACACGCGCAAGGCATTCGGTTCGATCCCGGGAGGGAACACTGTGTTACATTTTTGTCTTCTTCGGGAACGCATATACGGAGAGCAAAATGGGAGGAGAAATGACCCACTCCATGCTCGGTTTCCGTGGTTAAGTGATTATCACGTGCGCCTTACACGCGCAAGGTATTTGGTTCGATCCCGGGAGGGAACACTGTGTTACATTTTTGTCGTCTTCGGGAACGCATATACGGAGAGCAAAATGGGAGGAGAAATGACCCACTCCATGCTCGGTTTCCATGGTTAAGTGATTATCACGTGCGCCTTACACGCGCAAGGTATTCGGTTCGATCGCGGGAGGGAACACTGTGTTACATTTTTGTCTTCTTCGGGAACGCATATACGGAGAGCAAAATGGGAGGAGAAATGACCAACTCTATGCTCGGTTTCCGTGGTTAAGTGATTATCACGTGCGCCTTACACGCGCAAGGTATTCGGTTCGATCCCGGGAGGGAACACTGTGTTACATTTTTGTCGTCTTCGGGAACGCATATACGGAGAGCAAAATGGGAGGAGAAAGGACCCACTCTATGCTCGGTTTCCGTGGTTAAGTGATTATCACGTGCGCCTTACACGCGCAAGGTATTCGGTTCGATCCCGGGAGGGAACACTGTGTTACATTTTAGTCTTCTTCGCGAACGCATATACGGAGAGCAAAATGGGAGGAGAAATGACCCACTCCATGCTCGGCTTCTGTGGTTAAGTGATTATCACGTGCGCCTTACACGCGCAAGGCATTCGGTTCGATCCCGGGAGGGAACACTGTGTTACATTTTTGTCTTCTTCGGGAACGCATATACGGAGAGCAAAATGGGAGGAGAAATGACCCACTCTATGCTCGGTTTCTGTGGTTAAGTGATTATCACGTGCGCCTTACACGCGCAAGGCATTCGGTTCGGTCCCGGGAGGGAACACTGTGTTACATTTTTGTCTTCTTCGGGAACGCATATACGGAGAGCAAAATGGGAGGAGAAATGACCCACTCTATGCTCGGTTTCCGTGGTTAAGTGATTATCACGAGCGCCTTACACGCGCAAGGCATTCGGTTCGATCCCGGGAGGGAACACTGTGTTACATTTTTGTCTTCTTCGGGAACGCATATACGGAGAGCAAAATGGGAGGAGAAATGGCCCACTCTATGCTCGGTTTCTGTGGTTAAGTGATTATCACGTGCGCCTTACACGCACAAGGTATCCGCTTCGATCCCGGGAGGGAACACTGTCTTACATTTTTGTCTTCTTCGGGAACGCATATACGGAGAGCAAAATGGGAGGAGAAATGACCCACTCTATGCCCGGTTTCCGTGGTTTAGTGATTATCACGTGCGCCTTACACGCGCAAGGTCTCCGGTTCGATCCCGGGAGGGAACACTGTGTTACATTTTTGTCTTCTTCGGGAACGCATATACGGAGAGCAAAATGGGAGGAGAAATGACCCACTCTATGCTCGGTTTCCGTGGTTAAGTGATTATCACGTGCACCTTACACGCGCAAGGTATTCGGTTCGATCCCGGGAGGGAACACTGTGTTACATTTTTGTCTTCTTCGGGAACGCATATACGGAGAGCAAAATGGGAGGAGAAATGACCCACTCTATGCTCGGTTTCCGTGGTTAAGTGATTATCACGTGCGCCTTACACGCGCAAGGTATTCGGTTCGATCCCGCGAGGGAACACTGTCTTATATTTTTGTCATCTTCGGGAACGCATATACGGAGAGCAAAATGGGAGGAGAAATGACCCACTCCATGCTCGGTTTTCGTGGTTAAGTGATTATCACGTGCGCCTTACACGCGCAAGGTATTCGGTTCGATCCCGGGAGGGAACACTGTCTTACATTTTTGTCTTCTTCGGGAACGCATATACGGAGAGCAAAATGGGAGGAGAAATGACCCACTCCATGCTCGGTTTCCGTGGTTAAGTGATTATCACGTGCGCCTTAGACCCGCAAGGTATTCGGTTCGATCCCGGGAGGGAACACTGTGTTACATTTTTGTCTTCTTCGGGAACGCATATACGGAGAGCAAAATGGGAGGAGAAATGACCCACTCTATGCTCGGTTTCCGTGGTTAAGTGATTATCACGTGCGCCTTACACGCGCAAGGTATTCGGTTCGATCCCGGGAGGGAACACTGTGTTACATTTTTGTCTTCTTCGGGAACGCATATACGGAGAGCAAAATGGGAGGAGAAATGACCCACTCTATGCCCGGTATCCATGGTTTAGTGATTATCACGTGCGCCTTACACGCGCAAGGTCTCCGGTTCGACTCCGGGAGGGAACACTGTGTTACATTTTTGTCTTCTTCGGGAACGCAAATACGGAGAGCAAAATGGGAGAAGAAATGACCCACTCTATTCTCGGTTTCCGTGGGTTAGTGATTATTACGTGCGCCTTACACGCACAAGGTATCCGGTTCAATCCCGGGAGGGAACACTGTCTTACCTTTTTGTCTTCTTCGGGAACGCATATACGGAGAGCAAAATGGGAGGAGAAATGACCCACTCTATGCTCGGTTTCCGTGGTTAAGTGATTATCACGTGCGCCTTACACGCGCAAGGTATTCGGTTCGATCCCGGGAGGGAACACTGTGTTATATTTTTGTCTTCTTCGGGAACGCATATACGGAGAGCAAAATGGGAGGAGAAATGACCCACTCCATGCTCGGTTTCCGTGGTTAAGTGATTATCACGTGCGCCTTACACGCGCAAGGTATTCGGTTCGATCGCGGGAGGGAACACTGTGTTACATTTTTGTCTTCTTCGGGAACGCATATACGGAGAGCAAAATGGGAGGAGAAATGACCAACTCTATGCTCGGTTTCCGTGGTTAAGTGATTATCACGTGCGCCTTACACGCACAAGGTATTCGGTTCGATCCCGGGAGGGAACACTGTGTTACATTTTAGTCTTCTTCGCGAACGCATATACGGAGAGCAAAATGGGAGGAGAAATGACCCACTCCATGCTCGGCTTCTGTGGTTAAGTGATTATCACCTGCGCCTTACACGCGCAAGGCATTCGGTTCGATCCCGGGAGGGAACACTGTGTTACATTTTTGTCTTCTTCGGGAACGCATATACGGAGAGCAAAATGGGAGGAGAAATGACCCACTCTATGCTCGGTTTCCGTGGTTAAGAGATTATCACGTGCGCCTTACACGCGCAAGGCATTCGGTTCGATCCCGGGAGGGAACACTGTGTTACATTTTTGTCTTCTTCGGGAACGCATATACGGAGAGCAAAATGGGAGGAGAAATGACCCACTCTATGCTCGGTTTCTGTGGTTAAGTGATTATCACGTGCGCCTTACACGCACAATGTATCCGCTTCGATCCCGGGAGGGAACACTGTCTTACATTTTTGTCTTCTTCGGGAACGCATATACGGAGAGCAAAATGGGAGGAGAAATGACCCACTCTATGCCCGGTTTCCGTGGTTTAGTGATTATCACGTGCGCCTTACACGCGCAAGGTCTCCGGTTCGATCCCGGGAGGGAACACTGTGTTACATTTTTGTCTTCTTCGGGAACGCATATACGGAGAGCAAAATGGGAGGAGAAATGACCCACTCTATGCTCGGTTTCCGTGGTTAAGTGATTATCACGTGCACCTTACACGCGCAAGGTATTCGGTTCGATCCCGGGAGGGAACACTGTGTTACATTTTTGTCTGCTTCGGGAACGCATATACGGAGAGCAAAATGGGAGGAGAAATGACCCACTCTATGCTCGGTTTCCGTTGTTAAGTGATTATCACGTGCGCCTTACACGCGCAAGGTATTCGGTTCGATCCCGCGAGGGAACACTGTCTTATATTTTTGTCATCTTCGGGAACGCATATACGGAGAGCAAAATGGGAGGAGAAATGACCCACTCCATGCTCGGTTTCCGTGGTTAAGTGATTATCACGTGCGCCTTACACGCGCAAGGTATTCGGTTCGATCCCGGGAGGGAACACTGTGTTACATTTTTGTCTTCTTCGGGAACGCATATACGGAGAGCAAAATGGGAGGAGAAATGAGCCACTCTATGCTCGGCTTCTGTGGTTAAGTGATAATCACGTGCGCCTTACACGCGCAAGGTATTTGGTTCGATCCCGGGAGGGAACATGTGTTACATTTTGTCGTCTTCGGGAACGCATATACGGAGAGCAAAATGGGAGGAGAAATGACCCACTCTATGCTCGGTTTCTGTGGTTAAGTGATTATCACGTGCGCCTTACACGCGCTAGGCATTCGGTTCGATCCCGGGAGGGAACACTGTGTTACATTTTTGTCTTCTTCGGGAACGCATATACGGAGAGCAAAATGGGAGGAGAAATGACCCACTCTATGCTCGGTTTCCGTGGTTAAGTGATTATCACGTGCGCCTTACACGCGCAAGGCATTCGGTTCGATCCCGGGAGGGAACACTGTGTTACATTTTTGTCTTCTTCGGGAACGCATATGCGGAGAGCAAAATGGGAGGAGAAATGACCCACTCTATGCTCGGTTTCTGTGGTTAAGTGATTATCACGTGCGCCTTACACGCACAAGGTATCCGCTTCGATCCCGGGAGGGAACACTGTCTTACATTTTTTTCTTCTTCGGGAACGCATATACGGAGAGCAAAATGGGAGGAGAAATGACCCACTCTATGCCCGGTTTCCGTGGTTTAGTGATTATCACGTGCGCCTTACACGCGCAAGGTCTCCGGTTCGATCCCGGGAGGGAACACTGTGTTACATTTTTGTCTTCTTCGGGAACGCATATACGGAGAGCAAAATGGGAGGAGAAATGACCCACTCTATGCTCGGTTTCCGTGGTTAAGTGATTATCACGTGCACCTTACACGCGCAAGGTATTCGGTTCGATCCCGGGAGGGAACACTGTGTTACATTTTTGTCTTCTTCGGGAACGCATATACGGAGAGCAAAATGGGAGGAGAAATGACCCACTCTATGCTCGGTTTCCGTGGTTAACCCTTTATATCCCACAGGTGTCTCACGAGGTGAACATTGCTGAACTCTATATTTTTAAAGAGTTCATGTTCATGGAAAGACACGTGAAAAAAGTTAAAACGATTCCTCTTCATTTTATAGGAAATTTTATTATGCCACAAACGTTGCAGCTAGGAGTGGGGGGGTAGAAATTCCCCGAAAATTTAGGATGCATGAAATTTCTCAAAGCAGTTGATTTTTTGTGCATCAACGCACAAATACACAGAACACTTATTGCAAAAGAACCTTGTGCGCCTGGTGCATGTGCTTAACTTGCACATGGGGGCGTTTTTTTGCGCCACTTTCACTGGCCAATGGCCAACATTGTCGTACCGCACAGAATGTTCAACATGATGGGCTCTCTTTGAAACAACTCCAGCTGCTGAACCTGATGCCTTCAATGAACTAGTTGGTGACACAACACTCGCAGCCACAGGATCATCACCATCTCGGTTCAATCCGGGCATGCCCTCGAGTGAGCGCATCAATCCAAGTGCCACCCGCAACTTGAAGTCAACCAGGTGCATATCTGCCGATTTCGCTTCGCGGTAAAGCAGAAAAGCGTTCACAACCGCAAGATCGATAAGGTGAAAGCATATCCTTTTGTACCACTCCTTTGTTTTCAAGTCATTTCTGTAAAATGACAGAAGCATATCTGCTTTGTCTACTCCACCCATGCTCTGGTTGTACACCCTAATGATGTTGGGCCTCTGCACATCCACATAAGTCTTGGTCTTTCTGTCGTAGCGCCTGCTTGTATCAAAAGGTTCAATGCTGTGGATGTTTGATGCAGCTGTCACTGTGCGGTTGTCGTTCCAGGCACAGATGACAATTCCTGTGCTCTTTTCTGAGCGGAAGTCGAGTGATCCTCTTTCTGCTTTTTTCAATTCTTTTTCAGTTTTCAGAGGGCATCTTGTTTTTCTGATGGTGGCAGTCGCTCCAAGCCCTCTCATTTTCATTTCATTTAAAAGCTCGATTGAAGCGCAGAAGTTGTCGAAAAATACTTCTGTTCCCGGAGGGCAATCATGAGTGAGTCGCAAAACGACCTTCCCACTTTCGCCTACATCTTCCGGGGTGTTCGGGGGGTCTTCGATTAGGTTGTCACCATACATGTAAAGCCGATATACGTATCCAGAGCGGCCTGCCAGGGCCCAAGCTTTGTAGCCCCATTTTTTAGGCTTACTCTTCATATAAACTTTCAGAGAATGTCTGCCCTTGAAAGGGATAATCATTTCATCTACAGCAACGCAAGTTTCAAGTTTGGCAGCTTGTGAAAATGTGTTATTTAGGCTCGTAAGCACATGTCGCACCTTATGGAGACAGTCATAGCCTTCTTCTCCTTTTTCCCGCGCTTCATCATTGTTCCCTGCATGAAATAGAGACATGATTTCGTCGAACCTGTTTCTTGTCATGCATTCGGCGATATCCGCTTGACGAGTGTTCGCTGACCAGTACATCCTTCTAAAGGGAAGGTCAACAACAGACATGTAAAGGACAATGCCAATAAACGTGCGCATCTCGAGGACTGACACCGGAAGGATTCGCGTGCGATTTTCTTGGGTCCTGAATCTGTTCGTTTCGAAAGTGAGGAACTCAATGAGCTCAGAGTCAACGAGTTTCAGGAACATGCTCAAGGGGCTCTTCACTCTTTCTAAACCGTCCGCAGGCTTCAAAACACTTTCTTCCTCCCCCCGATTGATATTGATGTCCTTTTTCACCCAGTGCCAAATTTTTGTTTGCTTCTTCTTTTTGGTTGATGTGGCCTGCACTTCTTCTTCACTGTCTGAAGAGCTTTCGCTGACATTCTGCACTGTTCTCTCCTGCGGCGTGTATTCTTCATCGCAATCCGACCCCTCCAAGTTTTCGTCCTCACTTCCACTAGGGTATTCGAAAAAAATGGCTTGAATTTCTTTGTCAGACAAGCGCTGCCTGCATATAAAAAAATGTTCTTCAATATCAATACACCAACACAAGTCGCTGCTAGACAACGAGTATGAAGGTTCACTTGATGGAAATTAAATTCGGTGCCGCAAATACTCTGACATAAGCGCTTAAAGAAATCATAATCGTTCATGCATTTCTGTGGAAGGACAGACCCCAGCTTCCTGGCTGCCACAAACGTGTATGTAAGTTGAACGAAGTGAAATGCTCTACAAGGAGCAGTTGTAGCAACATGAAACTGCGTAAGCATATTCGCTAGACTTCCGCAAAACTGCTGTCAGTGTTTTCAATATTATATTGTCACAGTTCAGGTTACCACAACAGAAAAATAACGCACACTTACCGCCTTGGCCGACTGCACGTGGAGTCCATGTTTTCGATGCTCAAAATGCTGTTGTGCGGTCCCCGTGGCGCCATCTACTGACAGTGAGTGCAAGCACCAGCTGCCACGTTCGTGGCAGCTAGGAACACGGGGTTCCTAGAGCATATTTTCTAACTCGAAAAAATTAAAATAACACTGCCACGTTTGTGGCACCTGGGATACAAAGGGTTAAGTGATTATCACGTGCGCCTTACACGCGCAAGGTATTCGGTTCGATCCCGCGAGGGAACACTGTCTTACATTTTTGTCTTCTTCGGGAACGCATATACGGAGAGCAAAATGGGAGGAGAAATGACCCACTCCATGCTCGGTTTCCGTGGTTAAGTGATTATCACGTGCGCCTTACACGCGCAAGGTATTCGGTTCGATCCCGGGAGGGAACACTGTCTTACATTTTTGTCTTCTTCGGGAACGCATATACGGAGAGCAAAATGGGAGGAGAAATGACCCACTCCATGCTCGGTTTCCGTGGTTAAGTGATTATCACGTGCGCCTTACACCCGCAAGGTATTCGGTTCGATCCCGGGAGGGAACACTGTGTTACATTTTTGTCTTCTTCGGGAACGCATATACGGAGAGCAAAATGGGAGGAGAAATGACCCACTCTATCCTCGGTTTCCGTGGTTAAGTGATTATCACGTGCGCCTTACACGCGCAAGGTATTCGGTTCGATCCCGGGAGGGAACACTGTGTTACATTTTTGTCTTCTTCGGGAACGCATATACGGAGAGCAAAATGGGAGGAGAAATGACCCACTCTATGCCCGGTTTCCGTGGTTTAGTGATTATCACGTGCGCCTTACACGCGCAAGGTCTCCGGTTCGATCCCGGGAGGGAACACTGTGTTACATTTTTGTCTTCTTCGGGAACGCATATACGGAGAGCCAAATGGGAGGAGAAATGACCCACTGTATGCTCGGTTTCCGTGGTTAAGTGATTATCACGTGCGCCTTACACGCGCAAGGTATTCGGTTCGATCCCGGGAGGGAACACTGTCTTACATTTTTGTCTTCTTCGGGAACGCATATACGGAGAGCAAAATGGGAGGAGAAATGACCCACTCCATGCTCGGTTTCCGTGGTTAAGTGATTATCACGTGCGCCTTACACGCGCAAGGTATTCGGTTCGATCCCGGGAGGGAACACTGTGTTACATTTTTGTCTTCTTCGGGAACGCATATACGGAGAGCAAAATGGGAGGAGAAATGACCCACTCTATGCTCGGTTTCCGTGGTTAAGTGATTATCACGTGCGCCTTACACGCACAAGGTCTCCGGTTCGATCCCGGGAGGGAACACTGTGTTACATTTTTGTCTTCTTCGGGAACGCATATACGGAGAGCAAAATGGGAGGAGAAATGACCCACTCTATGCTCGGTTTCCGTGGTTAGGTGATTATCACGTGCGCCTTACACGCGCAAGATATTCGGTTCGATCCCGGGAGGGAACACTGTGTTATATTTTTGTCTTCTTCGGGAACGCATATACGGAGAGCAAAATGGGAGGAGAAATGACCCACTCCATGCTCGGTTTCCGTGGTTAAGTGATTATCACGTGCGCCTTACACGCGCAAGGTATTTGGTTCGATCCCGGGAGGGAACACTGTGTTACATTTTTGTCGTCTTCGGGAACGCATATAAGGAGAGCAAAATGGGAGGAGAAATGACCCACTCCATGCTCGGTTTCCATGGTTAAGTGATTATCACGTGCGCCTTACACGCGCAAGGTATTCGGTTCGATCGCGGGAGGGAACACTGTGTTACATTTTTGTCTTCTTCGGGAACGCATATACGGAGAGCAAAATGGGAGGAGAAATGACCAACTCTATGCTCGGTTTCCGTGGTTAAGTGATTATCACGTGCGCCTTACACGCACAAGGTATTCGGTTCGATCCCGGGAGGGAACACTGTGTTACATTTTTGTCTTCTTCGGGAACGCATTTACGGAGAGCAAAATGGGAGGAGAAATGACCCACTCTATGCTCGGTTTCCGTGGTTAAGTGATTATCACGTGCGCCTTACACGCGCAAGGTATTCGGTTCGATCCCGGGAGGGAACACTGTGTTACATTTTTGTCTTCTTCGGGAACGCATATACGGAGAGCAAAATGGGAGGAGAAATGAGCCACTCTATGCTCGGTTTCCGTGATTAAGTGATTATCACGTGCGCCTTACACGCGCAAGGTATTTGGTTCAATCCCGGGAGGGAACACTGTGTTACATTTTTGTCGTCTTCGGGAACGCATATACGGAGAGCAAAATGGGAGGAGAAAGGACCCACTCTATGCTCGGTTTCCGTGGTTAAGTGATTATCACGTGCGCCTTACACGCGCAAGGTATTCGGTTCGATCCCGGGAGGGAACACTGTGTTAGATTTTAGTCTTCTTCGCGAACGCATTTACGGAGAGCAAAATGGGAGGAGAAATGACCCACTCCATGCTCGGCTTCTGTGGTTAAGTGATTATCACGTGCGCCTTACACGCGCAAGGCATTCGGTTCGATCCCGGGAGGGAACACTGTGTTACATTTTTGTCTTCTTCGGGAACGCATATACGGAGAGCAAAATGGGAGGAGAAATGACCCACTCTATGCTCGGTTTCTGTGGTTAAGTGATTATCACGTGCGCCTTACACGCGCAAGGCATTCGGTTCGATCCCGGGAGGGAACACTGTGTTACATTTTTGTCTTCTTCGGGAACGCATATACGGAGAGCAAAATGGGAGGAGAAATGACCCACTCTATGCTCGGTTTCCGTGGTTAAGTGATTATCACGTGCGCCTTACACGCGCAAGGCATTCGGTTCGATCCCGGGAGGGAGCACTGTGTTACATTTTTGTCTTCTTCGGGAACGCATATACGGAGAGCAAAATGGGAGGAGAAATGACCCACTCTATGCTCGGTTTCTGTGGTTAAGTGATTATCACGTGCGCCTTACACGCACAAGGTATCCGCTTTGATCCCGGGAGGGAACACTGTCTTACATTTTTGTCTTCTTCGGGAACGCATATACGGAGAGCAAAATGGGAGGAGAAATGACCCACTCTATGCCCGGTTTCCGTGGTTTAGTGATTATCACGTGCGCCTTACACGCGCAAGGTCTCCGGTTCGATCCCGCGAGGGAACACTGTGTTACATTTTTGTCTTCTTCGGGAACGCATATACGGAGAGCAAAATGGGAGGAGAAATGACCCACTCTATGCTCGGTTTCCGTGGTTAAGTGATTATCACGTGCACCTTACACGCGCAAGGTATTCGGTTCGATCCCGGGAGGGAACACTGTGTTACATTTTTGTCTTCTTCGGGAACGCATATACGGAGAGCAAAATGGGAGGAGAAATGACCCACTCTATGCTCGGTTTCCGTGGTTAAGTGATTATCACGTGCGCCTTACACGCGCAAGGTCTCCGGTTCGATCCCGGGAGGGAACACGCTGTTACATTTTTGTCTTCTTCGGGAACGCATATACGGAGAGCAAAATGGGAGGAGAAATGACCCACTCTATGCTCGGTTTCCGTGGTTAAGTGATTATCACGTGCACCTTACACGCGCAAGGTATTCGGTTCGATCCCGGGAGGGAACACTGTGTTACATTTTTGTCTTCTTCGGGAACGCATATACGGAGAGCAAAATGGGAGGAGAAATGACCCACTCTATGCTCGGTTTCCGTGGTTAAGTGATTATCACGTGCGCCTTACACGCGTAAGGTATTCGGTTCGATCCCGGGAGGGAACACTGTCTTACATTTTTGTCTTCTTCGGGAACGCATATACGGAGAGCAAAATGGGAGGAGAAATGACCCACTCCATGCTCGGTTTCCGTGGTTAAGTGATTATCACGTGCGCCTTACACGCGCAAGGTATTCGGTTCGATCCCGGGAGGGAACACTGTGTTACATTTTTGTCTTCGTCGGGAACGCATATATGGAGAGGAAAATGGGAGGAGAAATGACCCACTCTATGCTCGGTTTCCGTGGTTAAGTGATTATCACGTGCGCCTTACACGCGCAAGGTATTCGGTTCGATCCCGGGAGGGAACACTGTGTTACATTTTTGTCTTCTTCGGGAACGCATACACGGAGAGCAAAATGGGAGGAGAAATGACCCACTCTATGCTCGGTTTCCGTGGTTAAGTGATTATCACGTGCGCCTTACACGCGCAAGGTATTCGGTTCGATCCCGGGAGGGAACACTGTGTTACATTTTTGTCTTCTTCGGGAACGCATATACAGAGAGCAAAATGGGAGGAGAAATGACCCACTCTATGCTCGGTTTCCGTGGTTAAGTGATTATCACGTGCGCCTTACACGCACAAGGTATACGGTTCGATCCCGGGAGGGAACACTGTGTTACATTTTTGTCTTCTTCGGGAACGCATATACGGAGAGCAAAATGGGAGGAGAAATGACCCACTCTATGCTCAGTTTCCGTGGTCTAGTGATTATCACGTGCGCCTTACACGCGCAAGGTATTCGGTTTGATCCCGGGAGGGAACACTGTGTTACATTTTTGTCTTCTTCGGGAACGCATATACGGAGAGCAAAATGGGAGGAGAAATGACCCACTCTATGCTCGGTTTCCGTGGTTAAGTGATTATCACGTGCGCCTTACACGCACAAGGTCTCCGGTTCGATCCCGGGAGGGAACACTGTGTTACATTTTTGTCTTCTTCGGGAACGCATATACGGAGAGCAAAATGGGAGGAGAAATGACCCACTCTATGCTCGGTTTCCGTGGTTAGGTGATTATCACGTGCGCCTTACACGCGCAAGATATTCGGTTCGATCCCGGGAGGGAACACTGTCTTACATTTTTGTCTTCTTCGGGAACGCATATACGGAGAGCAAAATGGGAGGAGAAATGACCAACTCCATGCTCGGTTTCCGTGGTTAAGTGATTATCACGTGCGCCTTACACGCGCAAGGTATTCGGTTTGATCCCGGGAGGGAACACTGTGTTACATTTTTGTCTTAGTCGGGAACGCATATACGGAGAGCAAAATGGGAGGAGAAATGACCCACTCTATGCTCGGTTTCCGTGGTTAAATGATTATCACGTGCGCCTTACACGCACAAGGTATCCGGTTCGATCCCGGGAGGGAACACTGTGTTACATTTTTGTCTTCTTCGGGAACGTATATACGGAGAGGAAAATGGGAGGAGAAATGACCAACTCTATGCTCGGTTTCCGTGGTTAAGTGATTATCACGTGCGCCTTACACGCACAAGGTATTCGGTTCGATCCCGGGAGGGAACACTGTGTTACATTTTTGTCTTCTTCGGGAACGCATATACGGAGAGCAAAATGGGAGGAGAAATGACCCACTCTATGCTCGGTTTCTGTGGTTAAGTGATTATCACGTGCGCCTTACACGCGCAAGGTATTCGGTTCGATCCCGGGAGGGAACACTGTGTTACATTTTTGTCTTCTTCGGGAACGCATATACGGAGAGCAAAATGGGAGGAGAAATGAGCCACTCTATGCTCGGTTTCCGTGATTAAGTGATTATCACGTGCGCCTTACACGCGCAAGGTATTTGGTTCGATCCCGGGAGGGAACACTGTGTTACATTTTTGTCGTCTTCGGGAACGCATATACGGAGAGCAAAATGGGAGGAGAATGGACCCACTCTATGCTCGGTTTCCGTGGTTAAGTGATTATCACGTGCGCCTTACACCCGCAAGGTATTCGGTTCGATCCCGGGAGGGAACACTGTGTTACATTTTAGTCTTCTTCGCGAACGCATATACGGAGAGCAAAATGGGAGGAGAAATGACCCACTCCATGCTCGGCTTCTGTGGTTAAGTGATTATCACGTGCGCCTTACACGCGCAAGGCATTCGGTTCGATCCCGGGAGGGAACACTGTGTTACATTTTTGTCTTCTTCGGGAACGCATATACGGAGAGCAAAATGGGAGGAGAAATGACCCACTCTATGCTCGGTTTCCGTGGTTAAGTGATTATCACGTGCGCCTTACACGCGCAAGGCATTCGGTTCGATCCCGGGAGGGAACACTGTGTTACATTTTTGTCTTCTTCGGGAACGCATATACGGAGAGCAAAATGGGAGGAGAAATGACCCACTCTATGCTCGGTTTCTGTGGTTAAGTGATTATCACGGGCGCCTTACACGCACAAGGTATCCGCTTCGATCCCGGGAGGGAACACTGTCTTACATTTTTGTCTTCTTCGGGAACGCATATACGGAGAGCAAAATGGGAGGAGAAATGACCCACTCTATGCCCGGTTTCCGTGGTTTAGTGATTATCACGTGCGCCTTACACGCGCAAGGTCTCCGGTTCGATCCCGGGAGGGAACACTGTGTTACATTTTTGTCTTCTTCGGGAACGCATATACGGAGAGCAAAATGGGAGGAGAAATGACCCACTCTATGCTCGGTTTCCGTGGTTAAGTGATTATCACGTGCACCTTACACGCGCAAGGTATTCGGTTCGATCCCGGGAGGGAACACTGTGTTACATTTTTGTCTTCTTCGGGAACGCATATACGGAGAGCAAAATGGGAGGAGAAATGACCCACTCCATGCTCGGTTTCCGTGGTTAAGTGATTATCACGTGCGCCTTACACGCGCAAGGTATTCGGTTCGATCCCGGGAGGGAACACTGTCTTACATTTTTGTCTTCTTCGGGAACGCATATACGGAGAGCAAAATGGGAGGAGAAATGACCCACTCCATGCTCGGTTTCCGTAGTTAAGTGATTATCACGTGCGCCTTACACGCGCAAGGTATTCGGTTCGATCCCGGGAGGGAACACTGTCTTACATTTTTGTCTTCTTCGGGAACGCATATACGGAGAGCAAAATGGGAGGAGAAATGACCCACTCCATGCTCGGTTTCCGTGGTTAAGTGATTATCACGTGCGCCTTACACCCGCAAGGTATTCGGTTCGATCCCGGGAGGGAACACTGTGTTACATTTTTGTCTTCTTCGGGAACGCATATACGGAGAGCAAAATGGGAGGAGAAATGACCCACTCTATGCTCGGTTTCCGTGGTTAAGTGATTATCACGTGCGCCGTACACGCGCAAGGTATTCGGTTCGATCCCGCGAGGGAACACTGTCTTATATTTTTGTCTTCTTCGGGAACGCATATACGGAGAGCAAAATGGGAGGAGAAATGACCCACTCCATGCTCGGTTTCCGTGGTTAAGTGATTATCACGTGCGCCTTACACGCGCAAGGTATTCGGTTCGATCCCGGGAGGGAACACTGTCTTACATTTTTGTCTTCTTCGGGAACGCATATACGGAGAGCAAAATGGGAGGAGAAATGACCCACTCTATGCTCGGTTTCCGTGGTTAAGTGATTATCACGTGCGCCTTACACGCGCAAGGTATTCGGTTCGATCCCGGGAGGGAACACTGTCTTACATTTTTGTCTTCTTCGGGAACGCATATACGGAGAGCAAAATGGGAGGAGAAATGACCCACTCCATGCTCGGTTTCCATGGTTTAGTGATTATCACGTGCGCCTTACACGCGCAAGGTCTCCGGTTCGACTCCGGGAGGGAACACTGTGTTACATTTTTGTCTTCTTCGGGAACGCATATACGGAGAGCAAAATGGGAGGAGAAATGACCCACTCTATGCTCGGTTTCCGTGGTTAAGTGATTATCACGTGCGCCTTACACGCGCAAGGCATTCGGTTCGAGACCGGGAGGGAGCACTGTCTTACATTTTTGTCTTCTTCGGGAACGCATATACGGAGAGCAAAATGGGAGGAGAAATGACCCACTCTATGCTCGGTTTCTGTGGTTAAGTGATTATCACGTGCGCCTTACACGCACAAGGTATCCGCTTCGATACCGGGAGGGAACACTGTCTTACATTTTTGTCTTCTTCGGGAACGCATATACGGAGAGCAAAATGGGAGGAGAAATGACCCACTCTATGCCCGGTTTCCGTGGTTTAGTGATTATCACGTGCGCCTTACACGCGCAAGGTCTCCGGTTCGATCCCGCGAGGGAACACTGTGTTACATTTTTGTCTTCTTCGGGAACGCATATACGGAGAGCAAAATGGGAGGAGAAATGACCCACTCTATGCTCGGTTTCCGTGGTTAAGTGATTATCACGTGCACCTTACACGCGCAAGGTATTCGGTTCGATCCCGGGAGGGAACACTGTGTTACATTTTTGTCTTCTTCGGGAACGCATATACGGAGAGCAAAATGGGAGGAGAAATGACCCACTCTATGCTCGGTTTCCGTGGTTAAGTGATTATCACGTGCGCCTTACACGCGCAAGGTATTCGGTTCGATCCCGCGAGGGAACACTGTCTTACATTTTTGTCTTCTTCGGGAACGCATATACGGAGAGCAAAATGGGAGGAGAAATGACCCACTCCATGCTCGGTTTCCGTGGTTAAGTGATTATCACGTGCGCCTTACACGCGCAAGGTATTCGGTTCGATCCCGGGAGGGAACACTGTCTTACATTTTTGTCTTCTTCGGGAACGCATATACGGAGAGCAAAATGGGAGGAGAAATGACCCACTCCATGCTCGGTTTCCGTGGTTAAGTGATTATCACGTGCGCCTTACACCCGCAAGGTATTCGGTTCGATCCCGGGAGGGAACACTGTGTTACATTTTTGTCTTCTTCGGGAACGCATATACGGAGAGCAAAATGGGAGGAGAAATGACCCACTCTATCCTCGGTTTCCGTGGTTAAGTGATTATCACGTGCGCCTTACACGCGCAAGGTATTCGGTTCGATCCCGGGAGGGAACACTGTGTTACATTTTTGTCTTCTTCGGGAACGCATATACGGAGAGCAAAATGGGAGGAGAAATGACCCACTCTATGCCCGGTTTCCGTGGTTTAGTGATTATCACGTGCGCCTTACACGCGCAAGGTCTCCGGTTCGATCCCGGGAGGGAACACGCTGTTACATTTTTGTCTTATTCGGGAACGCATATACGGAGAGCAAAATGGGAGGAGAAATGACCCACTCTATGCTCGGTTTCCGTGGTTAAGTGATTATCACGTGCACCTTACACGCGCAAGGTATTCGGTTCGATCCCGGGAGGGAACACTGTGTTACATTTTTGTCTTCTTCGGGAACGCATATACGGAGAGCAAAATGGGAGGAGAAATGACCCACTCTATGCTCGCTTTCCGTGGTTAAGTGATTATCACGTGCGCCTTACACGCGTAAGGTATTCGGTTCGATCCCGGGAGGGAACACTGTCTTACATTTTTGTCTTCTTCGGGAACGCATATACGGAGAGCAAAATGGGAGGAGAAATGACCCACTCCATGCTCGGTTTCCGTGGTTAAGTGATTATCACGTGCGCCTTACACGCGCAAGGTATTCGGTTCGATCCCGGGAGGGAACACTGTGTTACATTTTTGTCTTCGTCGGGAACGCATATATGGAGAGGAAAATGGGAGGAGAAATGACCCACTCTATGCTCGGTTTCCGTGGTTAAGTGATTATCACGTGCGCCTTACACGCGCAAGGTATTCGGTTCGATCCCGGGAGGGAACACTGTGTTACATTTTTGTCTTCTTCGGGAACGCATACACGGAGAGCAAAATGGGAGGAGAAATGACCCACTCTATGCTCGGTTTCCGTGGTTAAGTGATTATCACGTGCGCCTTACACGCGCAAGGTATTCGGTTCGATCCCGGGAGGGAACACTGTGTTACATTTTTGTCTTCTTCGGGAACGCATATACAGAGAGCAAAATGGGAGGAGAAATGACCCACTCTATGCTCGGTTTCCGTGGTTAAGTGATTATCACGTGCGCCTTACACGCACAAGGTATCCGGTTCGATCCCGGGAGGGAACACTGTGTTACATTTTTGTCTTCTTCGGGAACGCATATACGGAGAGCAAAATATGAGGAGAAATGACCCACTCTATGCTCAGTTTCCGTGGTCTAGTGATTATCACGTGCGCCTTACACGCGCAAGGTATTCGGTTTGATCCCGGGAGGGAACACTGTGTTACATTTTTGTCTTCTTCGGGAACGCATATACGGAGAGCAAAATGGGAGGAGAAATGACCCACTCTATGCTCGGTTTCCGTGGTTAAGTGATTATCACGTGCGCCTTACACGCACAAGGTCTCCGGTTCGATCCCGGGAGGGAACACTGTGTTACATTTTTGTCTTCTTCGGGAACGCATATACGGAGAGCAAAATGGGAGGAGAAATGACCCACTCTATGCTCGGTTTCCGTGGTTAGGTGATTATCACGTGCGCCTTACACGCGCAAGATATTCGGTTCGATCCCGGGAGGGAACACTGTGTTATATTTTTGTCTTCTTCGGGAACGCATATACGGAGAGCAAAATGGGAGGAGAAATGACCCACTCCATGCTCGGTTTCCGTGGTTAAGTGATTATCACGTGCGCCTTACACGCGCAAGGTATTTGGTTCGATCCCGGGAGGGAACACTGTGTTACATTTTTGTCGTCTTCGGGAACGCATATAAGGAGAGCAAAATGGGAGGAGAAATGACCCACTCCATGCTCGGTTTCCATGGTTAAGTGATTATCACGTGCGCCTTACACGCGCAAGGTATTCGGTTCCATCGCGGGAGGGAACACTGTGTTACATTTTTGTCTTCTTCGGGAACGCATATACGGAGAGCAAAATGGGAGGAGAAATGACCAACTCTATGCTCGGTTTCCGTGGTTAAGTGATTATCACGTGCGCCTTACACGCACAAGGTATTCGGTTCGATCCCGGGAGGGAACACTGTGTTACATTTTTGTCTTCTTCGGGAACGCATATACGGAGAGCAAAATGGGAGGAGAAATGACCCACTCTATGCTCGGTTTCCGTGGTTAAGTGATTATCACGTGCGCCTTACACGCGCAAGGTATTCGGTTCGATCCCGGGAGGGAACACTGTGTTACATTTTTGTCTTCTTCGGGAACGCATATACGGAGAGCAAAATGGGAGGAGAAATGAGCCACTCTATGCTCGGTTTCCGTGATTAAGTGATTATCACGTGCGCCTTACACGCGCAAGGTATTTGGTTCGATCCCGGGAGGGAACACTGTGTTACATTTTTGTCGTCTTCGGGAACGCATATACGGAGAGCAAAATGGGAGGAGAAAGGACCCACTCTATGCTCGGTTTCCGTGGTTAAGTGATTATCACGTGCGCCTTACACGCGCAAGGTATTCGGTTCGATCCCGGGAGGGAACACTGTGTTAGATTTTAGTCTTCTTCGCGAACGCATTTACGGAGAGCAAAATGGGAGGAGAAATGACCCACTCCATGCTCGGCTTCTGTGGTTAAGTGATTATCACGTGCGCCTTACACGCGCAAGGCATTCGGTTCGATCCCGGGAGGGAACACTGTGTTACATTTTTGTCTTCTTCGGGAACGCATATACGGAGAGCAAAATGGGAGGAGAAATGACCCACTCTATGCTCGGTTTCTGTGGTTAAGTGATTATCACGTGCGCCTTACACGCGCAAGGCATTCGGTTCGATCCCGGGAGGGAACACTGTGTTACATTTTTGTCTTCTTCGGGAACGCATATACGGAGAGCAAAATGGGAGGAGAAATGACCCACTCTATGCTCGGTTTCCGTGGTTAAGTGATTATCACGTGCGCCTTACACGCGCAAGGCATTCGGTTCGATCCCGGGAGGGAGCACTGTGTTACATTTTTGTCTTCTTCGGGAACGCATATACGGAGAGCAAAATGGGAGGAGAAATGACCCACTCTATGCTCGGTTTCTGTGGTTAAGTGATTATCACGTGCGCCTTACACGCGCAAGGCATTCGGTTCGATCCCGGGAGGGAACACTGTGTTACATTTTTGTCTTCTTCGGGAACGCATATACGGAGAGCAAAATGGGAGGAGAAATGACCCACTCTATGCTCGGTTTCCGTGGTTAAGTGATTATCACGTGCGCCTTACACGCGCAAGGCATTCGGTTCGATCCCGGGAGGGAGCACTGTGTTACATTTTTGTCTTCTTCGGGAACGCATATACGGAGAGCAAAATGGGAGGAGAAATGACCCACTCTATGCCCGGTTTCCGTGGTTTAGTGATTATCACGTGCGCCTTACACGCGCAAGGTCTCCGGTTCGATCCCGCGAGGGAACACTGTGTTACATTTTTGTCTTCTTCGGGAACGCATATACGGAGAGCAAAATGGGAGGAGAAATGACCCACTCTATGCTCGGTTTCCGTGGTTAAGTGATTATCACGTGCACCTTACACGCGCAAGGTAATCGGTTCGATCCCGGGAGGGAACACTGTGTTACATTTTTGTCTTCTTCGGGAACGCATATACGGAGAGCAAAATGGGAGGAGAAATGACCCACTCTATGCTCGGTTTCCGTGGTTAAGTGATTATCACGTGCGCCTTACACGCGCAAGGTATTCGGTTCGATCCCGCGAGGGAACACTGTCTTACATTTTTGTCTTCTTCGGGAACGCATATACGGAGAGCAAAATGGGAGGAGAAATGACCCACTCCATGCTCGGTTTCCGTGGTTAAGTGATTATCACGTGCGCCTTACACGCGCAAGGTATTCGGTTCGATCCCAGGAGGGAACACTGTCTTACATTTTTGTCTTCTTCGGGAACGCATATACGGAGAGCAAAATGGGAGGAGAAATGACCCACTCCATGCTCGGTTTCCGTGGTTAAGTGATTATCACGTGCGCCTTACACCCGCAAGGTATTCGGTTCGATCCCGGGAGGGAACACTGTGTTACATTTTTGTCTTCTTCGGGAACGCATATACGGAGAGCAAAATGGGAGGAGAAATGACCCACTCTATCCTCGGTTTCCGTGGTTAAGTGATTATCACGTGCGCCTTACACGCGCAAGGTATTCGGTTCGATCCCGGGAGGGAACACTGTGTTACATTTTTGTCTTCTTCGGGAACGCATATACGGAGAGCAAAATGGGAGGAGAAATGACCCACTCTATGCCCGGTTTCCGTGGTTTAGTGATTATCACGTGCGCCTTACACGCGCAAGGTCTCCGGTTCGATCCCGGGAGGGAACACGCTGTTACATTTTTGTCTTCTTCGGGAACGCATATACGGAGAGCAAAATGGGAGGAGAAATGACCCACTCTATGCTCGGTTTCCGTGGTTAAGTGATTATCACGTGCACCTTACACGCGCAAGGTATTCGGTTCGATCCCGGGAGGGAACACTGTGTTACATTTTTGTCTTCTTCGGGAACGCATATACGGAGAGCAAAATGGGAGGAGAAATGACCCACTCTATGCTCGGTTTCCGTGGTTAAGTGATTATCACGTGCGCCTTACACGCGTAAGGTATTCGGTTCGATCCCGGGAGGGAACACTGTCTTACATTTTTGTCTTCTTCGGGAACGCATATACGGAGAGCAAAATGGGAGGAGAAATGACCCACTCCATGCTCGGTTTCCGTGGTTAAGTGATTATCACGTGCGCCTTACACGCGCAAGGTATTCGGTTCGGTCCCGGGAGGGAACACTGTGTTACATTTTTGTCTTCGTCGGGAACGCATATATGAAGAGGAAAATGGGAGGAGAAATGACCCACTCTATGCTCGGTTTCCCTGGGTAAGTGATTATCACGTGCGGCTTACACGCGCAAAGTATTCGGTTCGATCCCGGGAGGGAACACTGTGTTACATTTTTGTCTTCTTCGGGAACGCATACAGGGAGAGCAAAATGGGAGGAGAAATGACCCACTCTATGCTCGGTTTCCGTGGTTAAGTGATTATCACGTGCGCCTTACACGCGCAAGGTATTCGGTTCGATCCCGGGAGGGAACACTGTGTTACATTTTTGTCTTCTTCGGGAACGCATATACAGAGAGCAAAATGGGAGGAGAAATGACCCACTCTATGCTCGGTTTCCGTGGTTAAGTGATTATCACGTGCGCCTTACACGCACAAGGTATCCGGTTCGATCCCGGGAGGGAACACTGTGTTACATTTTTGTCTTCTTCGGGAACGCATATACGGAGAGCAAAATTGGAGGAGAAATGACCCACTCTATGCTCAGTTTCCGTGGTCTAGTGATTATCACGTGCGCCTTACACGCGCAAGGTATTCGGTTTGATCCCGGGAGGGAACACTGTGTTACATTTTTGTCTTCTTCGGGAACGCATATACGGAGAGCAAAATGGGAGGAGAAATGACCCACTCTATGCTCGGTTTCCGTGGTTAAGTGATTATCACGTGCGCCTTACACGCACAAGGTCTCCGGTTCGATCCCGGGAGGGAACACTGTGTTACATTTTAGTCTTCTTCGCGAACGCATATACGGAGAGCAAAATGGGAGGAGAAATGACCCACTCCATGCTCGGCTTCTGTGGTTAAGTGATTATCACGTGCGCCTTACACGCGCAAGGCATTCGGTTCGATCCCGGGAGGGAACACTGTGTTACATTTTTGTCTTCTTCGGGAACGCATATACGGAGAGCAAAATGGGAGGAGAAATGACCCACTCTATGCTCGGTTTCTGTGGTTAAGTGATTATCACGTGCGCCTTACACGCGCTAGGCATTCGGTTCGATCCCGGGAGGGAACACTGTGTTACATTTTTGTCTTCTTCGGGAACGCATATACGGAGAGCAAAATGGGAGGAGAAATGACCCACTCTATGCTCGGTTTCCGTGGTTAAGTGATTATCACGTGCGCCTTACACGCGCAAGGCATTCGGTTCGATCCCGGGAGGGAACACTGTGTTACATTTTTGTCTTCTTCGGGAACGCATATACGGAGAGCAAAATGGGAGGAGAAATGACCCACTCTATGCTCGGTTTCTGTGGTTAAGTGATTATCACGGGCGCCTTACACGCACAAGGTATCCGCTTCGATCCCGGGAGGGAACACTGTGTTACATTTTTGTCTTCTTCGGGAACGCATATACGGAGAGCAAAATGGGAGGAGAAATGACCCACTCCATGCTCGGTTTCCGTGGTTAAGTGATTATCACGTGCGCCTTACACGCGCAAGGTATTCGGTTCGATCCCGGGAGGGAACACTGTCTTACATTTTTTCTTCTTCGGGAACGCATATACGGAGAGCAAAATGGGAGGAGAAATGACCCACTCCATGCTCGGTTTCCGTGGTTAAGTGATTATCACGTGCGCCTTACACCCACAAGGTATTCGGTTCGATCCCGGGAGGGAACACTGTGTTACATTTTTGTCTTCTTCGGGAACGCATATACGGAGAGCAAAATGGGAGGAGAAATGACCCACTCTATGCTCGGTTTCCGTGGTTAAGTGATTATCACGTGCGCCTTACACGCGCAAGGTATTCGGTTCGATCCCGGGAGGGAACACTGTCTTACATTTTTGTCTTCTTCGGGAACGCATATACGGAGAGCAAAATGGGAGGAGAAATGACCCACTCCATGCTCGGTTTCCGCGGTTAAGTGATTTTCACGTGCGCCTTACACCCGCAAGGTATCCGCTTCGATCCCGGGAGGGAACACTGTCTTACATTTTTGTCTTCTTCGGGAACGCATATACGGAGAGCAAAATGGGAGGAGAAATGACCCACTCTATGCCCGGTTTCCGTGGTTTAGTGATTATCACGTGCGCCTTACACGCGCAAGGTCTCCGGTTCGATCCCGGGAGGGAACACTGTGTTACATTTTTGTCTTCTTCGGGAACGCATATACGGAGAGCAAAATGGGAGGAGAAATGACCCACTCTATGCTCGGTTTCCGTGGTTAAGTGATTATCACGTGCACCTTACACGCGCAAGGTATTCGGTTCGATCCCGGGAGGGAACACTTTGTTACATTTTTGTCTTCTTCGGGAACGCATATACGGAGAGCAAAATGGGAGGAGAAATGACCCACTCCATGCTCGGTTTCCGTGGTTATGTGATTATCACGTGCGCCTTACACGCGCAAGGTATTCGGTTCGATCCCGGGAGGGAACACTGTCTTACATTTTTGTCTTCTTCGGGAACGCATATACGGAGAGCAAAATGGGAGGAGAAATGACCCACTCCATGTTCGGTTTCCGTGGTTAAGTGATTATCACGTGCGCCTTACACGCGCAAGGTATTCGGTTCGATCCCGGGAGGGAACACTGTCTTACATTTTTGTCTTCTTCGGGAACGCATATACGGAGAGCAAAATGGGAGGAGAAATGACCCACTCTATGCTCGGTTTCCGTGGTTAAGTGATTATCACGTGCGCCGTACACGCGCAAGGTATTCGGTTCGATCCCGCGAGGGAACACTGTCTTATATTTTTGTCTTCTTCGGGAACGCATATACGGAGAGCAAAATGGGAGGAGAAATGACCCACTCCATGCTCGGTTTCCGTGGTTAAGTGATTATCACGTGCGCCTTACACGCGCAAGGTATTCGGTTCGATCCCGGGAGGGAACACTGTCTTACATTTTTGTCTTCTTCGGGAACGCATATACGGAGAGCAAAATGGGAGGAGAAATGACCCACTCCATGCTCGGTTTCCGTGGTTAAGTGATTATCACGTGCGCCTTACACCCGCAAGGTATTCGGTTCGATCCCGGGAGGGAACACTGTGTTACATTTTTGTCTTCTTCGGGAACGCATATACGGAGAGCAAAATGGGTGGAGAAATGACCCACTCTATGCTCGGTTTCCGTGGTTAAGTGATTATCACGTGCGCCTTACACGCGCAAGGTATTCGGTTCGATCCCGGGAGGGAACACTGTGTTACATTTTTGTCTTCTTCGGGAACGCATATACGGAGAGCAAAATGGGAGGAGAAATGACCCACTCTATGCCCGGTTTCCATGGTTTAGTGATTATCACGTGCGCCTTACACGCGCAAGGTCTCCGGTTCGACTCCGGGAGGGAACACTGTGTTACATTTTTGTCTTCTTCGGGAACGCAAATACGGAGAGCAAAATGGGAGAAGAAATGACCCACTCTATGCTCGGTTTCCGTGGGTTAGTGATTATCACGTGCGCCTTACACGCACAAGGTATCCGGTTCGATCCCGGGAGGGAACACTGTCTTACCTTTTTGTCTTCTTCGGGAACGCATATACGGAGAGCAAAATGGGAGGAGAAATGACCCACTCTATGCTCGGTTTCCGTGGTTAAGTGATTATCACGTGCGCCTTACACGCGCAAGGTATTCGGTTCGATCCCGGGAGGGAACACTGTGTTATATTTTTGTCTTCTTCGGGAACGCATATACGGAGAGCAAAATGGGAGGAGAAATGACCCACTCCATGCTCGGTTTCCATGGTTAAGTGATTATCACGTGCGCCTTACACGCGCAAGGTATTCGGTTCGATCGCGGGAGGGAACACTGTGTTACATTTTTGTCTTCTTCGGGAACGCATATACGGAGAGCAAAATGGGAGGAGAAATGACCAACTCTATGCTCGGTTTCCGTGGTTAAGTGATTATCACGTGCGCCTTACACGCACAAGGTATTCGGTTCGATCCCGGGAGGGAACACTGTGTTACATTTTTGTCTTCTTCGGGAACGCATATACGGAGAGCAAAATGGGAGGAGAAATGACCCACTCTATGCTCGGTTTCCGTGGTTAAGTGATTATCACGTGCGCCTTACACGCGCAAGGTATTCGGTTCGATCCCGGGAGGGAACACTGTGTTACATTTTTGTCTTCTTCGGGAACGCATATACGGAGAGCAAAATGGGAGGAGAAATGAGCCACTCTATGCTCGGTTTCCGTGATTAAGTGATTATCACGTGCGCCTTACACGCGCAAGGTATTTGGTTCGATCCCGGGAGGGAACACTGTGTTACATTTTTGTCGTCTTCGGGAACGCATATACGGAGAGCAAAATGGGAGGAGAAAGGACCCACTCTATGCTCGGTTTCCGTGGTTAAGTGATTATCACGTGCGCCTTACACGCGCAAGGTATTCGGTTCGATCCCGGGAGGGAACACTGTGTTACATTTTAGTCTTCTTCGGGAACGCATATACGGAGAGCAAAATGGGAGGAGAAATGACCCACTCTATGCCCGGTTTCCGTGGTTTAGTGATTATCACGTGCGCCTTACACGCGCAAGGTCTCCGGTTCGATCCCGGGAGGGAACACTGTGTTACATTTTTGTCTTCTTCGGGAACGCATATACGGAGAGCAAAATGGGAGGAGAAATGACCCACTCTATGCTCGGTTTCCGTGGTTAAGTTATTATCACGTGCACCTTACACGCGCAAGGTATTCGGTTCGATCCCGGGAGGGAACACTGTGTTACATTTTTGTCTTCTTCGGGAACGCATATACGGAGAGCAAAATGGGAGGAGAAATGACCCACTCTATGCTCGGTTTCCGTGGTTAAGTGATTATCACGTGCGCCTTACACGCGCAAGGTATTCGGTTCGATCCCGCGAGGGAACACTGTCTTACATTTTTGTCTTCTTCGGGAACGCATATACGGAGAGCAAAATGGGAGGAGAAATGACCCACTCCATGCTCGGTTTCCGTGGTTAAGTGATTATCACGTGCGCCTTACACGCGCAAGGTATTCGGTTCGATCCCGGGAGGGAACACTGTCTTACATTTTTGTCTTCTTCGGGAACGCATATACGGAGAGCAAAATGGGAGGAGAAATGACCCACTCCATGCTCGGTTTCCGCGGTTAAGTGATTTTCACGTGCGCCTTACACCCGCAAGGTATCCGCTTCGATCCCGGGAGGGAACACTGTCTTACATTTTTGTCTTCTTCGGGAACGCATATACGGAGAGCAAAATGGGAGGAGAAATGACCCACTCTATGCCCGGTTTCCGTGGTTTAGTGATTATCACGTGCGCCTTACACGCGCAAGGTCTCCGGTTCGATCCCGGGAGGGAACACTGTGTTACATTTTTGTCTTCTTCGGGAACGCATATACGGAGAGCAAAATGGGAGGAGAAATGACCCACTCTATGCTCGGTTTCCGTGGTTAAGTGATTATCACGTGCACCTTACACGCGCAAGGTATTCGGTTCGATCCCGGGAGGGAACACTTTGTTACATTTTTGTCTTCTTCGGGAACGCATATACGGAGAGCAAAATGGGAGGAGAAATGACCCACTCCATGCTCGGTTTCCGTGGTTATGTGATTATCACGTGCGCCTTACACGCGCAAGGTATTCGGTTCGATCCCGGGAGGGAACACTGTCTTACATTTTTGTCTTCTTCGGGAACGCATATACGGAGAGCAAAATGGGAGGAGAAATGACCCACTCCATGTTCGGTTTCCGTGGTTAAGTGATTATCACGTGCGCCTTACACGCGCAAGGTATTCGGTTCGATCCCGGGAGGGAACACTGTCTTACATTTTTGTCTTCTTCGGGAACGCATATACGGAGAGCAAAATGGGAGGAGAAATGACCCACTCTATGCTCGGTTTCCGTGGTTAAGTGATTATCACGTGCGCCGTACACGCGCAAGGTATTCGGTTCGATCCCGCGAGGGAACACTGTCTTATATTTTTGTCTTCTTCGGGAACGCATATACGGAGAGCAAAATGGGAGGAGAAATGACCCACTCCATGCTCGGTTTCCGTGGTTAAGTGATTATCACGTGCGCCTTACACGCGCAAGGTATTCGGTTCGATCCCGGGAGGGAACACTGTCTTACATTTTTGTCTTCTTCGGGAACGCATATACGGAGAGCAAAATGGGAGGAGAAATGACCCACTCCATGCTCGGTTTCCGTGGTTAAGTGATTATCACGTGCGCCTTACACCCGCAAGGTATTCGGTTCGATCCCGGGAGGGAACACTGTGTTACATTTTTGTCTTCTTCGGGAACGCATATACGGAGAGCAAAATGGGTGGAGAAATGACCCACTCTATGCTCGGTTTCCGTGGTTAAGTGATTATCACGTGCGCCTTACACGCGCAAGGTATTCGGTTCGATCCCGGGAGGGAACACTGTGTTACATTTTTGTCTTCTTCGGGAACGCATATACGGAGAGCAAAATGGGAGGAGAAATGACCCACTCTATGCCCGGTTTCCATGGTTTAGTGATTATCACGTGCGCCTTACACGCGCAAGGTCTCCGGTTCGACTCCGGGAGGGAACACTGTGTTACATTTTTGTCTTCTTCGGGAACGCAAATACGGAGAGCAAAATGGGAGAAGAAATGACCCACTCTATGCTCGGTTTCCGTGGGTTAGTGATTATCACGTGCGCCTTACACGCACAAGGTATCCGGTTCGATCCCGGGAGGGAACACTGTCTTACCTTTTTGTCTTCTTCGGGAACGCATATACGGAGAGCAAAATGGGAGGAGAAATGACCCACTCTATGCTCGGTTTCCGTGGTTAAGTGATTATCACGTGCGCCTTACACGCGCAAGGTATTCGGTTCGATCCCGGGAGGGAACACTGTGTTATATTTTTGTCTTCTTCGGGAACGCATATACGGAGAGCAAAATGGGAGGAGAAATGACCCACTCCATGCTCGGTTTCCATGGTTAAGTGATTATCACGTGCGCCTTACACGCGCAAGGTATTCGGTTCGATCGCGGGAGGGAACACTGTGTTACATTTTTGTCTTCTTCGGGAACGCATATACGGAGAGCAAAATGGGAGGAGAAATGACCAACTCTATGCTCGGTTTCCGTGGTTAAGTGATTATCACGTGCGCCTTACACGCACAAGGTATTCGGTTCGATCCCGGGAGGGAACACTGTGTTACATTTTTGTCTTCTTCGGGAACGCATATACGGAGAGCAAAATGGGAGGAGAAATGACCCACTCTATGCTCGGTTTCCGTGGTTAAGTGATTATCACGTGCGCCTTACACGCGCAAGGTATTCGGTTCGATCCCGGGAGGGAACACTGTGTTACATTTTTGTCTTCTTCGGGAACGCATATACGGAGAGCAAAATGGGAGGAGAAATGAGCCACTCTATGCTCGGTTTCCGTGATTAAGTGATTATCACGTGCGCCTTACACGCGCAAGGTATTTGGTTCGATCCCGGGAGGGAACACTGTGTTACATTTTTGTCGTCTTCGGGAACGCATATACGGAGAGCAAAATGGGAGGAGAAAGGACCCACTCTATGCTCGGTTTCCGTGGTTAAGTGATTATCACGTGCGCCTTACACGCGCAAGGTATTCGGTTCGATCCCGGGAGGGAACACTGTGTTACATTTTAGTCTTCTTCGGGAACGCATATACGGAGAGCAAAATGGGAGGAGAAATGACCCACTCTATGCCCGGTTTCCGTGGTTTAGTGATTATCACGTGCGCCTTACACGCGCAAGGTCTCCGGTTCGATCCCGGGAGGGAACACTGTGTTACATTTTTGTCTTCTTCGGGAACGCATATACGGAGAGCAAAATGGGAGGAGAAATGACCCACTCTATGCTCGGTTTCCGTGGTTAAGTTATTATCACGTGCACCTTACACGCGCAAGGTATTCGGTTCGATCCCGGGAGGGAACACTGTGTTACATTTTTGTCTTCTTCGGGAACGCATATACGGAGAGCAAAATGGGAGGAGAAATGACCCACTCTATGCTCGGTTTCCGTGGTTAAGTGATTATCACGTGCGCCTTACACGCGCAAGGTATTCGGTTCGATCCCGCGAGGGAACACTGTCTTACATTTTTGTCTTCTTCGGGAACGCATATACGGAGAGCAAAATGGGAGGAGAAATGACCCACTCCATGCTCGGTTTCCGTGGTTAAGTGATTATCACGTGCGCCTTACACGCGCAAGGTATTCGGTTCGATCCCGGGAGGGAACACTGTCTTACATTTTTGTCTTCTTCGGGAACGCATATACGGAGAGCAAAATGGGAGGAGAAATGACCCACTCCATGCTCGGTTTCCGTGGTTAAGTGATTATCACGTGCGCCTTACACCCGCAAGGTATTCGGTTCGATCCCGGGAGGGAACACTGTGTTACATTTTTGTCTTCTTCGGGAACGCATATACGGAGAGCAAAATGGGAGGAGAAATGACCCACTCTATCCTCGGTTTCGGTGGTTAAGTGATTATCACGTGCGCCTTACACGCGCAAGGTATTCGGTTCGATCCCGGGAGGGAACACTGTGTTACATTTTTGTCTTCTTCGGGAACGCATATACGGAGAGCAAAATGGGAGGAGAAATGACCCACTCCATGCCCGGTTTCCGTGGTTTAGTGATTATCACGTGCGCCTTACACGCGCAAGGTCTCCGGTTCGATCCCGGGAGGGAACACTGTGTTACATTTTTGTCTTCATCGGGAACGCATATACGGAGAGCAAAATGGGAGGAGAAATGACCCACTCTATGCTCGGTTTCCGTGGTTAAGTGATTATCACGTGCACCTTACACGCGCAAGGTATTCGGTTCGATCCCGGGAGGGAACACTGTGTAACATTTTTGTCTTCTTCGGGAACGCATATACGGAGAGCAAAATGGGAGGAGAAATGACCCACTCTATGCTCGGTTTCCGTGGTTAAGTGATTATCACGTGCGCCTTACACGCGCAAGGTATTCGGTTCGATTCCGGGAGGGAACACTGTCTTACATTTTTGTCTTCTTCGGGAACGCATATACGGAGAGCAAAATGGGAGGAGAAATGACCCACTCCTTGCTCGGTTTCCGTGGTTAAGTGATTATCACGTGCGCCTTACACGCGCAAGGTATTCGGTTCGATCCCGGGAGGGAACACTGTGTTACATTTTTGTCTTCGTCAGGAACGCATATATGGAGAGGAAAATGGGAGGAGAAATGACCCACTCTATGCTCGGTTTCCGTGGGTAAGTGATTATCACGTGCGCCTTACACGCGCAAAGTATTCGGTTCGATCCCGGGAGGGAACACTGTGTTACATTTTTGTCTTCTTCGGGAACGCATACACGGAGAGCAAAATGGGAGGAGAAATGACCCACTCTATGCTCGGTTTCCGTGGTGAAGTGATTATCACGTGCGCCTTACACGCGCAAGGTATTCGGTTCGATCCCGGGAGGGAACACTGTGTTACATTTTTGTCTTCTTCGGGAACGCATATACAGAGAGCAAAATGGGAGGAGAAATGACCCACTCTATGCTCAGTTTCCGTGGTCTAGTGATTATCACGTGCGCCTTACACGCGCAAGGTATTCGGTTTGATCCCGGGAGGGAACACTGTGTTACATTTTTGTCTTCTTCGGGAACGCATATACGGAGAGCAAAATGGGAGGAGAAATGACCCACTCTATGCTCGGTTTCCGTGGTTAAGTGATTATCACGTGCGCCTTACACGCACAAGGTCTCCGGTTCGATCCCGGGAGGGAACACTGTGTTACATTTTTGTCTTCTTCGGGAACGCATATACGGAGAGCAAAATGGGAGGAGAAATGACCCACTCTATGCTCGGTTTCCGTGGTTAAGTGATTATCACGTGCACCTTACACGCGCAAGGTATTCGGTTCGATCCCGGGAGGGAACACTGTGTTACATTTTTGTCTTCTTCGGGAACGCATATACGGAGAGCAAAATGGGAGGAGAAATGACCCACTCTATGCTGGGTTTCCGTGGTTAAGTGATTATCACGTGCGCCTTACACGCGCAAGGTATTCGGTTCGATCCCGCGAGGGAACACTGTCTTACATTTTAGTCTTCTTCGGGAACGCATATACGGAGAGCAAAATGGGAGGAGAAATGACCCACTCTATGCTCGGTTTCCGTGGTTAAGTGATTATCACGTGCACCTTACACGCGCAAGGTATTCGGTTCGATCCCGGGAGGGAACACTGTGTTACATTTTTGTCTTCTTCGGGAACGCATATACGGAGAGCAAAATGGGAGGAGAAATGACCCACTCTATGCTCGGTTTCCGTGGTTAAGTGATTATCACGTGCGCCTTGCACGCGCAAGGTATTCGGTTCGATCCCGGGAGGGAACACTGTGTTACATTTTTGTCTTCGTCAGGAACGCATATATGGAGAGGAAAATGGGAGGAGAAATGACCCACTCTATGCTCGGTTTCCGTGGGTAAGTGATTATCACGTGCGCCTTACACGCGCAAAGTATTCGGTTCGATCCCGGGAGGGAACACTGTGTTACATTTTTGTCTTCTTCGGGAACGCATACACGGAGAGCAAAATGGGAGGAGAAATGACCCACTCTATGCTCGGTTTCCGTGGTTAAGTGATTATCACGTGCGCCTTACACGCGCAAGGTATTCGGTTCGATCCCGGGAGGGAACACTGTGTTACATTTTTGTCTTCTTCGGGAACGCATATACAGAGAGCAAAATGGGAGGAGAAATGACCCACTCTATGCTCGGTTTCCGTGGTTAAGTGATTATCACGTGCGCCTTACACGCACAAGGTATCCGGTTCGATCCCGGGAGGGAACACTGTGTTACATTTTTGTCTTCCTCGGGAACGCATATACGGAGAGCAAAATGGGAGGAGAAATGACCCACTCTATGCTCAGTTTCCGTGGTCTAGTGATTATCACGTGCGCCTTACACGCGCAAGGTATTCGGTTTGATCCCGGGAGGGAACACTGTGTTACATTTTTGTCTTCTTCGGGAACGCATATACGGAGAGCAAAATGGGAGGAGAAATGACCCACTCTATGCTCGGTTTCCGTGGTTAAGTGATTATCACGTGCGCCTTACACGCACAAGGTCTCCGGTTCGATCCCGGGAGGGAACACTGTGTTACATTTTTGTCTTCTTCGGGAACGCATATACGGAGAGCAAAATGGGAGGAGAAATGACCCACTCTATGCTCGGTTTCCGTGGTTAGGTGATTATCACGTGCGCCTTACACGCGCAAGATATTCGGTTCGATCCCGGGAGGGAACACTGTCTTACATTTTTGTCTTCTTCGGGAACGCATATACGGAGAGCAAAATGGGAGGAGAAATGACCCACTCCATGCTCGGTTTCCGTGGTTAAGTGATTATCACGTGCGCCTTACACGCGCAAGGTATTCGGTTTGATCCCGGGAGGGAACACTGTGTTACATTTTTGTCTTCGTCGGGAACGCATATACGGAGAGCAAAATGGGAGGAGAAATGACCCACTCTATGCTCGGTTTCCGTGGTTAAATGATTATCACGTGCGCCTTACACGCACAAGGTATCCGGTTCGATCCCGGGAGGGAACACTGTGTTACATTTTTGTCTTCTTCGGGAACGTATATACGGAGAGCAAAATGGGAGGAGAAATGACCCACTCTATGCTCGGTTTCCGTGGTTAAATGATTATCACGTGCGCCTTACACGCACAAGGTATCCGGTTCGATCCCGGGAGGGAACACTGTGTTATATTTTTGTCTTCTTCGGGAACGCATATACGGAGAGCAAAATGGGAGGAGAAATGACCCACTCTATGCTCGGTTTCCGTGGTTAAGTGATTATCACGTGCGCCTTACACGCGCAAGGTATTCGGTTCGATCCCGGGAGGGAACACTGCGTTACATTTTTGTCTTCTTCGGGAACGCATATACGGAGAGCAAAATGGGAGGAGAAATGACCCACTCCATGCTCGGTTTCCGTGGTTTAGTGATTATCACGTGCGCCTTACACGCGCAAGGTCTCCCGTTCGATCCCGGGAGGGAACACTGTGTTACATTTTTGTCTTCTTCGGGAACGCATATACGGAGAGCAAAATGGGAGGAGAAATGACCCACTCTATGCTCGGTTTCCGTGGTTAAGTGATTATCACGTGCACCTTACACGCGCAAGGTATTCGGTTCGATCCCGGGAGGGAACACTGTGTTACATTTTTGTCTTCTTCGGGAACGCATATACGGAGAGCAAAATGGGAGGAGAAATGACCCACTCTATGCTCGGTTTCCGTGGTTAAGTGATTATCACGTGCGCCTTACACGCGCAAGGTATTCGGTTCGATCCCGCGAGGGAACACTGTCTTACATTTTTGTCTTCTTCGGGAACGCATATACGGAGAGCAAAATGGGAGGAGAAATGACCCACTCCATGCTCGGTTTCCGTGGTTAAGTGATTATCACGTGCGCCTTACACGCGCAAGGTATTCGGTTCGATCCCGGGAGGGAACACTGTCTTACATTTTTGTCTTCTTCGGGAACGCATATACGGAGAGCAAAATGGGAGGAGAAATGACCCACTCCATGCTCGGTTTCCGTGGTTAAGTGAATATCACGTGCGCCTTACACCCGCAAGGTATTCGGTTCGATCCCGGGAGGGAACACTGTGTTACATTTTTGTCTTCTTCGGGAACGCATATACGGAGAGCAAAATGGGAGGAGAAATGACCCACTCTATCCTCGGTTTCCGTGGTTAAGTGATTATCACGTGCGCCTTACACGCGCAAGGTATTCGGTTCGATCCCGGGAGGGAACACTGTGTTACATTTTTGTCTTCTTCGGGAACGCATATACGGAGAGCAAAATGGGAGGAGAAATGACCCACTCTATGCCCGGTTTCCGTGGTTTAGTGATTATCACGTGCGCCTTACATGCGCAAGGTCTCCGGTTCGATCCCGGGAGGGAACACTGTGTTACATTTTTGTCTTCTTCGGGAACGCATATACGGAGAGCAAAATGGGAGGAGAAATGACCCACTCTATGCTCGGTTTCCGTGGTTAAGTGATTATCACGTGCACCTTACACGCGCAAGGTATTCGGTTCGATCCCGGGAGGGAACACTGTGTTACATTTTTGTCTTCTTCGGGAACGCATATACGGAGAGCAAAATGGGAGGAGAAATGACCCACTCTATGCTCGGTTTCCGTGGTTAAGTGATTATCACGTGCGCCTTACACGCGCAAGGTATTCGGTTCGATCCCGGGAGGGAACACTGTGTTACATTTTTGTCTTCTTCGGGAACGCATATACGGAGAGCAAAATGGGAGGAGAAATGACCCACTCCATGCTCGGTTTCCGTGGTTAAGCGATTATCACGTGCGCCTTACACGCGCAAGGTATTCGGTTCGATCCCGGGAGGGAACACTGTGTTACATTTTTGTCTTCGTCAGGAACGCATATATTGAGAGGAAAATGGGAGGAGAAATGACCCACTCTATGCTCGGTTTCCGTGGGTAAGTGATTATCACGTGCGCCTTACACGCGCAAGGTATTCGGTTCGATCCCGGGAGGGAACACTGTCTTACATTTTTGTCTTCATCGGGAACGCATATACGGAGAGCAAACTGGGAGGAGAAATGACCCACTGTATGCTCGGTTTCCGTGGTTAAGTGATTATCACGTGCGCCTTACACGCGCAAGGTATTCGGTTCGATCCCGGGAGGGAACACTGTGTTACATTTTTGTATTCTTCGGGAACGCATATACGGAGAGCAAAATGGGAGGAGAAATGACCCACTCTATGCTCGGTTTCCGTGGTTAAGTGATTATCACGTGCGCCTTACACGCGCAAGGTATTTGGTTCGATCCCGGGAGGGAACACTGTGTTACATTTTTGTCGTCTTCGGGAACGCATATACGGAGAGCAAAATGGGAGGAGAAATGACCCACTCCATGCTCGGTTTCCGTGGTTAAGTGATTATCACGTGCGCCTTACACGCGCAAGGTATTCGGTTCGATCCCGGGAGGGAACACTGTGTTACATTTTTGTCTTCTTTGGGAACGCATATACGGAGAGCAAAATGGGAGGAGAAATGACCCACTCTATGCTCGGTTTCCGTGGTTAAGTGATTATCACGTGCGCCTTACACGCGCAAGGTATTCGGTTCGATCCCGGGAGGGAACACTGTGTTACATTTTTGTCTTCTTCGGGAACGCATATACGGAGAGCAAAATGGGAGGAGAAATGACCCACTCCATGCTCGGTTTCCGTGGTTAAGCGATTATCACGTGCGCCTTACACGCGCAAGGTCTCCGGATCGATCCCGGGAGGGAACACTGTGTTAGATTTTTGTCTTCTTCGGGAACGCATATACGGAGAGCAAAATGGGAGGAGAAATGACCCACTCTATGCTCGGTTTCCGTGGTTAGGTGATTATCACGTGCGCCTTACACGCGCAAGATATTCGGTTCGATCCCGGGAGGGAACACTGTCTTACATTTTTGTCTTCTTCGGGAACGCATATACGGAGAGCAAAATGGGAGGAGAAATGACCCACTCCATGCTCGGTTTCCGTGGTTAAGTGATTATCACGTGCGCCTTACACGCGCAAGGTATTCGGTTTGATCCCGGGAGGGAACACTGTGTTACATTTTTGTCTTCGTCGGGAACGCATATACGGAGAGCAAAATGGGAGGAGAAATGACCCACTCTATGCTCGGTTTCCGTGGTTAAATGATTATCACGTGCGCCTTACACGCACAAGGTATCCGGTTCGATCCCGGGAGGGAACACTGTGTTACATTTTTGTCTTCTTCGGGAACGTATATACGGAGAGCAAAATGGGAGGAGAAATGACCCACTCTAAGCTCGGTTTCCGTGGTTAAATGATTATCACGTGCGCCTTACACGCACAAGGTATCCGGTTCGATCCCGGGAGGGAACACTGTGTTATATTTTTGTCTTCTTCGGGAACGCATATACGGAGAGCAAAATGGGAGGAGAAATGACCCACTCTATGCTCGGTTTCCGTGGTTAAGTGATTATCACGTGCGCCTTACACGCGCAAGGTATTTGGTTCGATCCCGGGAGGGAACACTGTGTTACATTTTTGTCGTCTTCGGGAACGCATATACGGAGAGCAAAATGGGAGGAGAAATGACCCACTCCATGCTCGGTTTCCGTGGTTAAGTGATTATCACGTGCGCCTTACACGCGCAAGGTATTCGGTTCGATCCCGGGAGGGAACACTGTGTTACATTTTTGTCTTCTTCGGGAACGCATATACGGAGAGCAAAATGGGAGGAGAAATGACCCACTCTATGCTCGGTTTCCGTGGTTAAGTGATTATCACGTGCGCCTTACACGCGCAAGGTATTCGGTTCGATCCCGGGAGGGAACACTGTGTTACATTTTTGTCTTCTTCGGGAACGCATATACGGAGAGCAAAATGGGAGGAGAAATGACCCACTCCATGCTCGGTTTCCGTGGTTAAGCGATTATCACGTGCGCCTTACACGCGCAAGGTCTCCGGATCGATCCCGGGAGGGAACACTGTGTTAGATTTTTGTCTTCTTCGGGAACGCATATACGGAGAGCAAAATGGGAGGAGAAATGACCCACTCTATGCTCGGTTTCCGTGGTTAGGTGATTATCACGTGCGCCTTACACGCGCAAGATATTCGGTTCGATCCCGGGAGGGAACACTGTCTTACATTTTTGTCTTCTTCGGGAACGCATATACGGAGAGCAAAATGGGAGGAGAAATGACCCACTCCATGCTCGGTTTCCGTGGTTAAGTGATTATCACGTGCGCCTTACACGCGCAAGGTATTCGGTTTGATCCCGGGAGGGAACACTGTGTTACATTTTTGTCTTCGTCAGGAACGCATATACGGAGAGCAAAATGGGAGGAGAAATGACCCACTCTATGCTCGGTTTCCGTGGTTAAATGATTATCACGTGCGCCTTACACGCACAAGGTATCCGGTTCGATCCCGGGAGGGAACACTGTGTTACATTTTTGTCTTCTTCGGGAACGTATATACGGAGAGCAAAATGGGAGGAGAAATGACCCACTCTAAGCTCGGTTTCCGTGGTTAAATGATTATCACGTGCGCCTTACACGCACAAGGTATCCGGTTCGATCCCGGGAGGGAACACTGTGTTATATTTTTGTCTTCTTCGGGAACGCATATACGGAGAGCAAAATGGGAGGAGAAATGACCCACTCTATGCTCGGTTTCCGTGGTTAAGTGATTATCACGTGCGCCTTACACGCGCAAGGTATTCGGTTCGATCCCGGGAGGGAACACTGTGTTACATTTTTGTCTTCTTCGGGAACGCATATACGGAGAGCAAAATGGGAGGAGAAATGACCCACTCCATGCTCGGTTTCCGTGGTTAAGTGATTATCACGTGCGCCTTACACGCGCAAGGTATTCGGTTTGATCCCGGGAGGGAACACTGTGTTACATTTTTGTCTTCGTCGGGAACGCATATACGGAGAGCAAAATGGGAGGAGAAATGACCCTCTCTATGCTCGGTTTCCGTGGTTAAGTGATTATCACGTGCGCCTTACACGCACAAGGTATCCGGTTCGATCCCGGGAGGGAACACTGTGTTACATTTTTGTCTTCTTCGGGAACGCATATACGGAGAGCAAAATGGGAGGAGAAATGACCCACTCTATGCTCGGTTTCCGTGGTTAAGTGATTATCACGTGCGCCTTACACGCGCAAGGTATTCGGTTCGATCCCAGGAGGGAAAACTGTCTTACATTTTTGTCTTCTTCGGGAACGCATATACGGAGAGCAAAATGGGAGGAGAAATGACCCACTCTATGCTCGGTTTCCGTGGTTAAGTGATTATCACGTGCGCCTTACACGCGCAAGGTATTCGGTTCGATCCCGGGAGGGAACACTGTCTTACATTTTTGTCTTCTTCGGGAACGCATATACGGAGAGCAAAATGGGAGGAGAAATGACCCACTCTATGCTCGGTTTCCGTGGTTAGGTGATTATCACGTGCGCCTTACACGCGCAAGGTATTCGGTTCGATCCCGGGAGGGAACACTGTGTTACATTTTTGTATTCTTCGGGAACGCATATACGGAGAGCAAAATGGGAGGAGAAATGACCCACTCTATGCTAGGTGTCCGTGGGTTAGTGATTATCACGTGCGCCTTACACGCACAAGGTATCCGGTTCGAACACGGGAGGGAACACTGTCTTACATTTTTGTCTTCGTCGGGAACGCATATACGGAGAGCAAAATGGGAGGAGAAATGACCCACTCTATGCCCGGTTTCCATGGTTTAGTGATTATCACGTGCGCCTTACACGCGCAAGGTCTCCGGTTCGACTCCGGGAGGGAACACTGTGTTACATTTATGTCTTCTTCGGGAACGCAAATACGGAGAGCAAAATGGGAGAAGAAATGACCCACTCTATGCTCGGTTTCCGTGGGTTAGTGATTATCACGTGCGCCTTACACGCACAAGGTATCCGGTTCGATCCCGGGAGGGAACACTGTCTTACCTTTTTGTCTTCTTCGGGAACGCATATACGGAGAGCAAAATGGGAGGAGAAATGACCCACTCTACGCTCGGTTTCCGTGGTTAAGTGATTATCACGTGCGCCTTACACGCGCAAGGTATTCGGTTCGATCCCGGGAGGGAACACTGTGTTATATTTTTCTCTTCTTCGGGAACGCATATACGGAGAGCAAAATGGGAGGAGAAATGACCCACTCCATGCTCGGTTTCCGTGGTTAAGTGATTATCACGTGCGCCTTACACGCGCAAGGTATTTGGTTCGATCCCGGGAGGGAACACTGTGTTACATTTTTGTCGTCTTCGGGAACGCATATACGGAGAGCAAAATGGGAGGAGAAATGACCCACTCCATGCTCGGTTTCCATGGTTAAGTGATTATCACGTGCGCCTTACACGCGCAAGGTATTCGGTTCGATCGCGGGAGGGAACACTGTGTTACATTTTGGTCTTCTTCGGGAACGCATATACGGAGAGCAAAATGGGAGGAGAAATGACCAACTCTATGCTCGGTTTCCGTGGTTAAGTGATTATCACGTGCGCCTTACACGCACAAGGTTTTCGGTTCGATCCCGGGAGGGAACACTGTGTTACATTTTTGTCTTCTTCGGGAACGCATATACGGAGAGCAAAATGGGAGGAGAAATGACCCACTCTATGCTCGGTTTCCGTGGTTAAGTGATTATCACGTGCGCCTTACACGCGCAAGGTATTCGGTTTGATCCCGGGAGGGAACACTGTGTTACATTTTTGTCTTCTTCGGGAACGCATATACGGAGAGCAAAATGGGAGGAGAAATGACCCACTCTATGCTCGTTTTCCGTGGTTAAGTGATTATCACGTGCGCCTTACACGCACAAGGTATCCGGTTCGATCCCGGGAGGGAACACTGTCTTACATTTTTGTCTTCTTCGGGAACGCATATACGGAGAGCAAAATCGGAGGAGAAATGACCCACTCTATGCTCAGTTTCCGTGGTTTAGTGATTATCACGTGCGCCTTACACGCGCAAGGTATTCGGTTCGATTCCGGGAGGGAACACTGTGTTACATTTTTGTCTTCTTCGGGAAAGCATATACGGAGAGCAAAATGGGAGGAGAAATGACCCACTCCATGCTCGGTTTCCGTGGTTAAGTGATTATCACGTGCGCCTTACGCGCGCAAGGTATTCGGTTCGATCCCGGGAGGGAACACTGTGTTACATTTTTGTCTTCTTCGGGAACGCATATATGGAGAGCAAAATGGGAGGAGAAATGACCCACTCCATGCTCGGTTTCCGTGGTTAAGTGATTATCACGTGCGCCTTACACGCGCACGGTATTCGGTTCGATCCCGGGATGGAACACTGTGTTACATTTTTGTCTTCTTCGGGAACGCATATACGGAGTGCAAAATGGGAGGAGAAATGACCCACTCTATGCTCGGTTTCCGTGGTTAAGTGATTATCACGTGCGCCTTACACGCGCAAGGTATTCGGTTCGATCCCGGGAGGGAACACTGTGTTACATTTTTGTCTTCTTCGGGAACGCATAAACGGAGAGCAAAATGGGAGGAGAAATGACCCACTCCATGCTCGGTTTCCGTGGTTAAGTGATTATCACGTGCGCCTTACACGCGCAAGGTATTCGGTTCGATCCCGGGAGGGAACACTGTCTTACATTTTTGTCTTCATCGGGAACGCATATACGGAGAGCAAACTGGGAGGAGAAATGACCCACTGTATGCTCGGTTTCCGTGGTTAAGTGATTATCACGTGCGCCTTACACGCGCAAGGTATTCGGTTCGATCCCGGGAGGGAACACTGTGTTACATTTTTGTATTCTTCGGGAACGCATATACGGAGAGCAAAATGGGAGGAGAAATGACCCACTCTATGCTCGGTTTCCGTGGTTAAGTGATTATCACGTGCGCCTTACACGCGCAAGGTATTTGGTTCGCTCCCGGGAGGGAACACTGTGTTACATTTTTGTCGTCTTCGGGAACGCATATACGGAGAGCAAAATGGGAGGAGAAATGACCCACTCCATGCTCGGTTTCCGTGGTTAAGTGATTATCACGTGCGCCTTACACGCGCAAGGTATTCGGTTCGATCCCGGGAGGGAACACTGTGTTACATTTTTGTCTTCTTCGGGAACGCATATACGGAGAGCAAAATGGGAGGAGAAATGACCCACTCTATGCTCGGTTTCCGTGGTTAAGTGATTATCACGTGCGCCTTACACGCGCAAGGTATTCGGTTCGATCCCGGGAGGGAACACTGTGTTACATTTTTGTCTTCTTCGGGAACGCATAAACGGAGAGCAAAATGGGAGGAGAAATGACCCACTCCATGCTCGGTTTCCGTGGTTAAGTGATTATCACGTGCGCCTTACACGCGCAAGGTATTCGGTTCGATCCCGGGAGGGAACACTGTCTTACATTTTTGTCTTCGTCGGGAACGCATATACGGAGAGCAAACTGGGAGGAGAAATGACCCACTGTATGCTCGGTTTCCGTGGTTAAGTGATTATCACGTGCGCCTTACACGCGCAAGGTATTCGGTTCGATCCCGGGAGGGAACACTGTGTTACATTTTTGTATTCTTCGGGAACGCATATACGGAGAGCAAAATGGGAGGAGAAATGACCCACTCTATGCTCGGTTTCCGTGGTTAAGTGATTATCACGTGCGCCTTACACGCGCAAGGTATTTGGTTCGATCCCGGGAGGGAACACTGTGTTACATTTTTCTCGTCTTCGGGAACGCATATACGGAGAGCAAAATGGGAGGAGAAATGACCCACTCTATGCTCGGTTTCCGTGGTTAAGTGATTATCACGTGCGCCTTACACGCGCAACGTATTCGGTTCGATCCCGGGAGGGAACACTGTGTTACATTTTTGTCTTCTTCGGGAACGCATATACGGAAAGCAAAACGGGAGGAGAAATGACCCACTCTATGCTCGGTTTCCGTGGTTAAGTGATTATCACGTGCGCCTTACACGCACAAGGTATCCGCTTCGATCCCGGGAGGGAACACTCTCTTACATTTTTGTCTTCTTCGGGAACGCATATACGGAGAGCAAAATGGGAGGAGAAATGACCCACTCTATGCCCGGTTTCCGTGGTTTAGTGATTATCACGTGCGCCTTACACGCGCAAGGTCTCCGGTTCGATCCCGGGAGGGAACACTGTCTTACATTTTTGTCTTCTTCGGGAACGCATATACGGAGAGCAAAATGGGAGGAGAAATGACCCACTCTATGCTCAGTTTCCGTGGTTTAATGATTATCACGTGCGCCTTACACGCACAAGGTATCCGGTTCGATCCCGGGAGGGAACACTGTCTTACATTTTTGTCTTCTTCGGGAACGCATATACGGAGAGCAAAATGGGTGGAGAAATGACCCACTCTATGCTCAGTTTCCGTGGTTTAGTGATTATCACGTGCGCCTTACACGCGCAAGGTATTCGGTACGATCCCGGGAGGGAACACTGTGTTACATTTTGTCTTCTTCGGGAACGCATATACGGAGTGCAAAATGGGAGGAGAAACGACCCACTCTATGCCCGGTTTCCGTGGTTTAGTGATTATCACGTGCGCCTTACACGCGCAAGGTCTCCGGTTCGATCCCGGGAGGGAACACTGTGTTACATTTTTGTCTTCGTCGGGAACCCATATACGGAGAGCAAAATGGGAGGAGAAATGACCCACTCTATGCCCGGTTTCCGTGGTTTAGTGATTATCACGTGCGCCTTACACGCGCAAGGTCTCCGGTTCGATTCCGGGAGGGAACACTGTGTTACATTTTTGTCTTCTTCGGGAACGCATATACGGAGAGCAAAATGAGAGAAGAAGTGACCCACTCTATGGTCGGTTTCCGTGGGTTAGTGATTATCACGTGCGCCTTACACGCACAAGGTATCCGGTTCGATCCCGGGAGGGAACACTGTCTTACATTTTTGTCTTCGTCGGGAAAGCATATACGGAGAGCAAAATGGGTGGAGAAATGACCCACTCTATGCTCAGTTTCCGTGGTTTAGTGATTATCACGTGCGCCTTACACGCGCAAGGTATTCGGTACGATCCCGGGAGGGAACACTGTGTTACATTTTGTCTTCTTCGGGAACGCATATACGGAGTGCAAAATGGGAGGAGAAACGACCCACTCTATGCCCGGTTTCCGTGGTTTAGTGATTATCACGTGCGCCTTACACGCGCAAGGTCTCCGGTTCGATCCCGGGAGGGAACACTGTGTTACATTTTTGTCTTCGTCGGGAACCCATATACGGAGAGCAAAATGGGAGGAGAAATGACCCACTCTATGCCCGGTTTCCGTGGTTTAGTGATTATCACGTGCGCCTTACACGCGCAAGGTCTCCGGTTCGATTCCGGGAGGGAACACTGTGTTACATTTTTGTCTTCTTCGGGAACGCATATACGGAGAGCAAAATGAGAGAAGAAGTGACCCACTCTATGGTCGGTTTCCGTGGGTTAGTGATTATCACGTGCGCCTTACACGCACAAGGTATCCGGTTCGATCCCGGGAGGGAACACTGTCTTACATTTTTGTCTTCGTCGGGAAAGCATATACGGAGAGCAAAATGGGAGGAGAAATGACCCACTCTATGCCCGGTTTCCGTGGTTTAGTGATTATCACGTGCGCCTTACACGCGCAAGGTCTCCGGTTCGATTCCGGGAGGGAACACTGTGTTACATTTTTGTCTTCTTCGGGAACGCATATACGGAGAGCAAAATGGGAGAAGAAATGACCCACTCTATGCTCGGTTTCCATGGGTTAGTGAATATCACGTGCGCCTTACACGCACAAGGTATCCGGTTCGATCCCGGGAGGGAACACTGTCTTACATTTTTGTCTTCTTCGGGAACGCATATACGGAGAGCAAAATGGGTGGAGAAATGACCCACTCTATGCCCGGTTTCCGTGGTTAAGTGAGTATCAAGTGCGCCTTACACGCGCAAGGTATTCGGTTCCATCCCCGGAGGGAACACTGTGTTACATTTTTGTCTTCTTCGGGAACGCATATACGGAGAGCAAAATGGGAGGAGAAATGACCCACTCTATGCTCGTTTTCCGTGGTTAAGTGATTATCACGTGCGCCTTACACGCACAAGGTATCCGGTTCGATCCCGGGAGGGAACACTGTCTTACATTTTTGTCTTCTTCGGGACGCATATACGGAGAGCAAAATGGGAGGAGAAATGACCCACTCTATGCCCGGTTTCCGTGGTTAATTGATTATCACGTGCGCCTTACACGCGCAAGGTCTCCGGTTCGGTCCCGGGAGGGAACACTGTGTTACATTTTTGTCTTCTTCGGGAACGCATATACGGAGAGCAATATGGGAGGAGAAATGACCCACTCTGTGCTCGGTTTCCGTGGTTAAGGGATTATCACGTGCGCCTTACACGCGCAAGGTATTCGGTTCGATCCCGGAAGGGAACACTGTGTTACATTTTTGTCTTCGTCGGGAACGCATATACGGAGAGCAAAATGGGAGGAGAAATGACCCACTCTATGCTCGGTTTCCCTGGTTAAGTGATTATCACGTGCGCCTTACACGCGCAAGGTATTCGGTTCGATCCCGGGAGGGAACACTGTCTTACATTTTTGTCTTCTTCGGGAACGCATATACGGAGAGCAAAATGGGAGGAGAAATGACCCACTCCATGCTCGGTTTCCGTGGTTAGGTGATTATCACGTGCGCCTTACACCCGCAAGGTATTCGGTTCGATCCCGGGAGGGAACACTGTCTTACATTTTTGTCTTCTTCGGGAACGCATATACGGAGAGCAAAATGGGAGGAGAAATGACCCACTCTATGCCCGGTTTCCGTGGTTTAGTGATTATCACGTGCGCCTTACACGCGCAAGGTCTCCGGTTCGGTCCCGGGAGGGAACACTGTGTTACATTTTTGTCTTCTTCGGGAACGCATATACGGAGAGCAATTTGGGAGGAGAAATGACCCACTCTATGCTCGGTTTCCGTGGTTAAGGGATTATCACGTGCGCCTTACACGCGCAAGGTATTCGGTTCGATCCCGGAAGGGAACACTGTGTTACATTTTTGTCTTCGTCGGGAACGCATATACGGAGAGCAAAATGGGAGGAGAAATGACCCACTCTATGCTCGGTTTCCCTCTTTACGTGATTATCACGTGCGCCTTACACGCGCAAGGTATTCGGTTCGATCCCGGGAGGGAACAATGTCTTACATTTTTGTCTTCTTCGGGAACGCATATACGGAGAGCAAAATGGGAGGAGAAATGACCCACTCCATGCTCGGTTTCTGTGGTTAGGTGATTATCACGTGCGCCTTACACGCGCAAGGTATTCGGTTCGATCCCGGGAGGGAACACTGTCTTACATTTTTGTCTTCTTCGGGAACGCATATACGGAGAGCAAAATGGGAGGAGAAATGACCCACTCCATGCTCGGTTCCGTTGTTAAGTGATTATCACGTGCGCCTTACACGCGCAAGGTATTCGGTTCGATCCCGGGAGGGAACACTGTGTTACATTTTTGTCTTCGTCGGGAACGCATATACGGAGAGCAAAATGGGAGGAGAAATGACCCACTCTATGCTCGGTTTCCGTGGTTAAGCGATTATCACGTGCGCCTTACACGCACAAGGTATCCGGTTCGATCCCGGGAGGGAACACTGTGTTACAATTTTGTCTTCTTCGGGAACGCATATACGGAGAGCAAAATGGGAGGGGAAATGACCCACTCTATGCTCAGTTTCCGTGGTTTAGTGATTATCACGTGCGCCTTACACGCGCAAGGTATTCGGTTTGATCCCGGGAGGGAACACTGTGTTACATTTTTGTCTTCTTCGGGAACGCATATACGGAGAGCAAAATGGGAGGAGAAATGACCCACTCTATGCTCGGTTTCCGTGGTTAAGTGATTATCACGTGCGCCTTACACGCACAAGGTATCGGGTTCGATCCCGGGAGGGAACACTGTCTTACATTTTTGTCTTCTTCGGGAACGCATATACGGAGAGCAAAATGGGAGGAGAAATGACCCACTCTATGCTCAGTTTCCGTGGTTTAGTGATTATCACGTGCGCCATACACGCGCAAGGTATTCGGTTCGATCCCGGGAGGGAACACTGTGTTACATTTTTGTCTTCTTCGGGAACGCATATACGGAGAGCAAAATGGGAGAAGAAATGACCCACTATATGCTAGGTTTCCGTGGGTTAGTGATTATCACGTGCGCCTTACACGCACAAGGTATCCGGTTCGATCACGGGAGGGAACACTGTCTTACATTTTTGTCTTCGTCGGGAACGCATATACGCAGAGCAAAATGGGAGGAGAAATGACCCACTCTATGCCCGGTTTCCATGGTTTAGTGATTATCACGTGCGCCTTACACGCGCAAGGTCTCCGGTTCGACTCCGGGAGGGAACACTGTGTTACATTTATGTCTTCTTCGGGAACGCAAATACGGAGAGCAAAATGGGAGAAGAAATGACCCACTCTATGCTCGGTTTCCGTGGGTTAGTGATTATCACGTGCGCCTTACACGCACAAGGTATCCGGTTCGATCCCGGGAGGGAACACTGTCTTACCTTTTTGTCTTCTTCGGGAACGCATATACGGAGAGCAAAATGGGAGGAGAAATGACCCACTCTATGCTCGGTTTCCGTGGTTAAGTGATTATCACGTGCGCCTTACACGCGCAAGGTATTCGGTTCGATCCCGGGAGGGAACACTGTGTTATATTTTTGTCTTCTTCGGGAACGCATATACGGAGAGCAAAATGGGAGGAGAAATGACCCACTCCATACTCGGTTTCCGTGGTTAAGTGATTATCACGTGCGCCTTACACGCGCAAGGTATTTGGTTCGATCCCGGGAGGGAACACTGTGTTACATTTTTGTCGTCTTCGGGAACGCATATAGGGAGAGCAAAATGGGAGGAGAAATGACCCACTCCATGCTCGGTTTCCATGGTTAAGTGATTATCACGTGCGCCTTACACGCGCAAGGTATTCGGTTCGATCGCGGGAGGGAACACTGTGTTACATTTTTGTCTTCTTCGGGAACGCATATACGGAGAGCAAAATGGGAGGAGAAATGACCAACTCTATGCTCGGTTTCCGTGGTTAAGTGATTATCACGTGCGCCTTACACGCACAAGGTATTCGGTTCGATCCCGGGAGGGAACACTGTGTTACATTTTTGTCTTCTTCGGGAACGCATATACGGAGAGCAAAATGGGAGGAGAAATGACCCACTCTATGCTCGGTTTCCGTGGTTAAGTGATTATCACGTGCGCCTTACACGCGCAAGGTATTCGGTTCGATCCCGGGAGGGAACACTGTGTTACATTATTGTCTTCTTCGGGAACGCATATACGGAGAGCAAAATGGGAGGAGAAATGAGCCACTCTATGCTCGGTTTCCGTGATTAAGTGATTATCACGTGCGCCTTACACGCGCAAGGTATTTGGTTCGATCCCGGGAGGGAACACTGTGTTACATTTTTGTCGTCTTCGGGAACGCATATACGGAGAGCAAAATGGGAGGAGAAAGGACCCACTCTATGCTCGGTTTCCGTGGTTAAGTGATTATCACGTGCGCCTTACACGCGCAAGGTATTCGGTTCGATCCCGGGAGGGAACACTGTGTTACATTTTTGTCTTCTTCGGGAACGCATATACGGAGAGCAAAATGGGAGGAGAAATGACCAACTCTATGCTCGGTTTCCGTGGTTAAGTGATTATCACGTGCGCCTTACACGCACAAGGTATTCGGTTCGATCCCGGGAGGGAACACTGTGTTACATTTTTGTCTTCTTCGGGAACGCATATACGGAGAGCAAAATGGGAGGAGAAATGACCCACTCTATGCTCGGATTCCGTGGTTAAGTGATTATCACGTGCGCCTTACACGCGCAAGATATTCGGTTCGATCCCGGGAGGGAACACTGTGTTACATTATTGTCTTCTTCGGGAACGCATATACGGAGAGCAAAATGGGAGGAGAAATGAGCCACTCTATGCTCGGTTTCCGTGATTAAGTGATTATCACGTGCGCCTTACACGCGCAAGGTATTTGGTTCGATCCCGGGAGGGAACACTGTGTTACATTTTTGTCGTCTTCGGGAACGCATATACGGAGAGCAAAATGGGAGGAGAAAGGACCCACTCTATGCTCGGTTTCCGTGGTTAAGTGATTATCACGTGCGCCTTACACGCGCAAGGTATTCGGTTCGATCCCGGGAGGGAACACTGTGTTACATTTTTGTCTTCTTCGCGAACGCATATACGGAGAGCAAAATGGGAGGAGAAATGACCCACTCCATGCTCGGTTTCTGTGGTTAAGTGATTATCACGTGCGCCTTACACGCGCAAGGCATTCGGTTCGATCCCGGGAGGGAACACTGTGTTACATTTTTGTCTTCTTCGGGAACGCATATACGGAGAGCAAAATGGGAGGAGAAATGACCCACTCTATGCTCGGTTTCTGTGGTTAAGTGATTATCACGTGCACCTTACACGCGCAAGGCATTCGGTTCGATCCCGGGAGAGAACACTATGTTACATTTTTGTCTTCTTCGGGAACGCATATACGGAGAGCAAAATGGGAGGAGAAATGACCCAGTCTATGCTCGGTTTCCGTGGTTAAGTGATTATCACGTGCGCCTTACACGCGCAAGGCATTCGGTGCGATCCCGGGAGGGAACACTGTGTTACATTTTTGTCTTCTTCGGGAACGCATATACGGAGAGCAAAATGGGAGGAGAAATGACCCACTCTATGCTCGGTTTCCGTGGTTAAGTGATTATCACGTGCGCCTTACACGCGCAAGGTATTCGGTTCGATCCCGGGAGGGAACACTGTGTTACATTATTGTCTTCTTCGGGAACGCATATACGGAGAGCAAAATGGGAGGAGAAATGAGCCACTCCATGCTCGGTTTCTGTGGTTAAGTGATTATCACGTGCGCCTTACACGCGCAAGGCATTCGGTTCGATCCCGGGAGGGAACACTGTGTTACATTTTTGTCGTCTTCGGGAACGCATATACGGAGAGCAAAATGGGAGGAGAAAGGACCCACTCTATGCTCGGTTTCCGTGGTTAAGTGATTATCACGTGCGCCTTACACGCGCAAGGTATTCGGTTCGATCCCGGGAGGGAACACTGTGTTACATTTTTGTCTTCTTCGCGAACGCATATACGGAGAGCAAAATGGGAGGAGAAATGACCCACTCCATGCTCGGTTTCTGTGGTTAAGTGATTATCACGTGCGCCTTACACGCGCAAGGCATTCGGTTCGATCCCGGGAGGGAACACTGTGTTACATTTTTGTCTTCTTCGGGAACGCATATACGGAGAGCAAAATGGGAGGAGAAATGACACACTCTATGCTCGGTTTCTGTGGTTAAGTGATTATCACGTGCACCTTACACGCGCAAGGCATTCGGTTCGATCCCGGGAGAGAACACTATGTTACATTTTTGTCTTCTTCGGGAACGCATATACGGAGAGCAAAATGGGAGGAGAAATGACCCAGTCTATGCGCGGTTTCCGTGGTTAAGTGATTATCACGTGCGCCTTACACGCGCAAGGCATTCGGTTCGATCCCGGGAGGGAACACTGTGTTACATTTTTGTCTTCTTCGGGAACGCATATACGGAGAGCAAAATGGGAGGAGAAATGACCCACTCTATGCTCGGTTTCTGTGGTTAAGTGATTATCACGTGCGCCTTACACGCACAAGGTATCCGCTTCGATCCCGGGAGGGAACACTGTCTTACATTTTTGTCTTCTTCGGGAACGCATATACGGAGAGCAAAATGGGAGGAGAAATGACCCACTCTATGCCCGGTTTCCGTGGTTTAGTGATTATCACGTGCGCCTTACACGCGCAAAGTCTCCGGTTCGATCCCGGGAGGGAACACTGTGTTACATTTTTGTCTTCTTCGGGAACGCATATACGGAGAGCAAAATGGGAGGAGAAATGACCCACTCTATGCTCGGTTTCCGTGGTTAAATGATTATCACGTGCACCTTACACGCGCAAGGTATTCGGTTCGATCCCGGGAGGGAACACTGTGTTACATTTTTGTCTTCTTCGGGAACGCATATACGGAGAGCAAAATGGGAGGAGAAATGACCCACTCTATGCTCGGTTTCCGTGGTTAAGTGATTATCACGTGCGCCTTACACGCGCAAGGTATTCGGTTCGATCCCGGGAGGGAACACTGTCTTACATTTTTGTCTTCTTCGGGAACGCATATACGGAGAGCAAAATGGGAGGAGAAATGACCCACTCCATGCTCGGTTTCCGTGGTTAAGTGATTATCACGTGCGCCTTACACGCGCAAGGTATTCGGTTCGATCCCGGGAGGGAACACTGTGTTACATTTTTGTCTTCGTCGGGAACGCATACATGGATAGGAAAATGGGAGGAGAAATGACCCACTCTATGCTCGGTTTCCGTGGTTAAGTGATTATCACGTGCGCCTTACACGCGCAAGGTATTCGGTTCGATCCCGGGAGGGAACACTGTGTTACATTTTTGTCTTCTTCGGGAACGCATACACGGAGAGCAAAATGGGAGGAGAAATGACCCACTCTATGCTCGGTTTCCGTGGTTAAGTGATTATCACGTGCGCCTTACACGCGCAAGGTATTCGGTTCGATCCCGGGAGGGAACACTGTGTTACATTTTTGGCTTCTTCGGGAACGCATATACGGAGAGCAAAATGGGAGGAGAAATGACCCACTCTATGCTCGGTTTCCGTGGTTAAGTGATTATCACGTGCGCCTTACACGCACAAGGTATCCGGTTCGATCTCGGGAGGGAACACTGTCTTTCATTTTTGTGTTCTTCGGGAACGCATATACGGAGAGCAAAATGGGAGGTGAAATGACCCACTCCATGCTCGGTTTCCGTGGTTAAGTGATTATCCCGTGCGCCTTACACGCGCAAGGTATTCGGTTCGATCCCGGGAGGGAACACTGTGTTACATTTTTGTCTTCTTCGGGAACGCATATACGGAGAGCAAAATGGGAGGAGAAATGACCCACTCCATGCTCGGTTTCCGTGGTTTAGTGATTATCACGTGCGCCTTACACGCGCAAGGTCTCCGGTTCGATCCCGGGAGGGAACACTGTGTTACATTTTTGTCTTCTTCGGGAACGCATATACGGAGAGCAAAATGGGAGAAGAAATGACCCACTCTATGCTCGGTTTCCGTGGGTTAGTGATTATCACGTGCGCCTTACACGCACAAGGTATCCGGTTCGATCCCGGGAGGGAACACTGTCTTACATTTTTGTCTTCTTCGGGAACGCATATACGGAGAGCAAAATGGGAGGAGAAATGACCCACTCCATGCTCGGTTTCCGTGGTTTAGTGATTATCACGTGCGCCTTACACGCGCAAGGTATCCGGTTCGATCCCGGGAGGGAACACTGTCTTACATTTTTGTCTTCTTCGGGAACGCATATACGGAGAGCAAAATGGGAGGAGAAATGACCCACTCTTTGCTCGGTTTCCGTGGTTTAGTGATTATCACGTGCGCCTTACACGCACACGGTATCCGGTTCGATCCCGGTGGGAACACTGTCTTACATTTTTGTCTTCTTCGGGAACGCATAAACGGAGAGCAAAATGGGAGGAGAAATGACCCACTCCATGCTCGGTTTCCGTGGTTAAGTGATTATCACGTGCGCCTTACACGCGCAAGGTATTCGGTTCGATCCCGGGTGGGAACACTGTGTTACATTTTTGTCTTCTTCGGGAACGCATATACGGAGAGCAAAATGGGAGGAGAAATGACCCACTCTATGCTCGGTTTCCGTGGTTAAGTGATTATCACGTGCACCTTACACGCGCAAGGTATTCGGATCGATCGCGGGAGGGAACACTGTGTTACATTTTTGTCTTCTTCGGGAACGCATATACGGAGAGCAAAATGGGAGGAGAAATGACCCACTCTATGCTCGGTTTCCGTGGTTAAGTGATTATCACGTGCGCCTTACACGCGCAAGGTATTCGGTTCGATCCCGGGAGGGAACACTGTCTTACATTTTTGTCTTCTTCGGGAACGCATATACGGAGAGCAAAATGGGAGGAGAAATGACCCACTCCATGCTCGGTTTCCGTGGTTAAGTGATTATCACGTGCGCCTTACACGCGCAAGGTATCCGGTTCGATCCCGGGAGGGAACACTGTCTTACATTTTTGTCTTCTTCGGGAACGCATATACGGAGAGCAAAATGGGAGGAGAAATGACCCACTCTATGCTCGGTTTCCATGGTTTATAGATTATCACGTGCGCCTTACAGGCACACGGTATCCGGTTCGATCCCGGTGGGAACACTGTCTTACATTTTTGTCTTCGGGAACGCATAAACGGAGAGCAAAATGGGAGGAGAAATGACCCACTCCATGCTTGGTTTCCGTGGTTTAGTGATTATCACGTGCGCCTTACACGCGCAAGGTATCCGGTTCGATCACGGGAGGGAACACTGTTTTACATTTTTGTCTTCTTCGGGAACGCATATACGGAGAGCAAAATGGGAGGAGAAATGACCCACTCCATGCTCGGTTTCCGTGGTTTAGCGATTATCACGTGCGCCTTACACGCGCAAGATATCCGGTTCGATCCCGCGAGGGAACACTGTCTTACATTTTTGTCTTCTTCGGGAACGCATATACGGAGGGCAAAATGGGAGGAGAAATGACCCACTCTATGCTCGGTTTCCGTGGTTTAGTGATTATCACGTGCGCCTTACACGCACAAAGTATTCGGTTCGATCCCGGGAGGGAACACTGTGTTACATTTTTGTCTTCTTCGGGAACGCATATACGGAGAGCAAAATGGCAGGAGAAATGACCCACTCCATGCTCGGTTTTCGTGGTTTAGTGATTATCACGTGCGCCTTACACGCGCAAGGTCTCCGGTTCGATCCCGGGAGGGAACACTGTGTTACATTTTTGTCTTCTTCGGGAACGCATATACGGAGAGCAAAATGGGAGAAGAAATGACCCACTCTATGCTCGGTTTCCGTGGGTTAGTGATTATCACGTGCGCCTTACACGCACAAGGTATCCGGTTCGATCCCGGGAGGGAACACTGTCTTACATTTTTGTCTTCTACGGGATCGCATATACGGAGAGCAAAATGGGAGGAGAAATGACCCACTCTATGCTCGGTTTCCGTGGTTTAGTGATTATCACATGCGCCTTACACGCACAAGGTATCCGGTTCGATCGCGGGAGGGAACACTGTCTTACATTTTTGTCTTCTTCGGGAACGCATATACGGAGAGCAAAATGGGAGGAGAAATGACCCACTCCATGCTCGGTTTCCGTGGTTTAGTGATTATCACGTGCGCCTTACACGCGCAAGGTATCCGGTTCGATCCCGGGAGGGAACACTGTCTTACATTTTTGTCTTCTTCGGGAACGCATATACGGAGAGCAAAATGGGAGGAGAAATGACCCACTCTTTGCTCGGTTTCCGTGGTTTAGTGATTATCACGTGCGCCTTACACGCACACGGTATCCGGTTCGATCCCGGTGGGAACACTGTCTTACATTTTTGTCTTCTTCGGGAACGCATAAACGGAGAGCAAAATGGGAGGAGAAATGACCCACTCCATGCTCGGTTTCCGTGGTTAAGTGATTATCACGTGCGCCTTACACGCGCAAGGTATTCGGTTCGATCCCGGGTGGGAACACTGTGTTACATTTTTGTCTTCTTCGGGAACGCATATACGGAGAGCAAAATGGGAGGAGAAATGACCCACTCTATGCTCGGTTTCCGTGGTTAAGTGATTATCACGTGCACCTTACACGCGCAAGGTATTCGGATCGATCGCGGGAGGGAACACTGTGTTACATTTTTGTCTTCTTCGGGAACGCATATACGGAGAGCAAAATGGGAGGAGAAATGACCCACTCTATGCTCGGTTTCCGTGGTTAAGTGATTATCACGTGCGCCTTACACGCGCAAGGTATTCGGTTCGATCCCGGGAGGGAACACTGTCTTACATTTTTGTCTTCTTCGGGAACGCATATACGGAGAGCAAAATGGGAGGAGAAATGACCCACTCCATGCTCGGTTTCCGTGGTTAAGTGATTATCACGTGCGCCTTACACGCGCAAGGTATCCGGTTCGATCCCGGGAGGGAACACTGTCTTACATTTTTGTCTTCTTCGGGAACGCATATACGGAGAGCAAAATGGGAGGAGAAATGACCCACTCTATGCTCGGTTTCCATGGTTTATAGATTATCACGTGCGCCTTACAGGCACACGGTATCCGGTTCGATCCCGGTGGGAACACTGTCTTACATTTTTGTCTTCGGGAACGCATAAACGGAGAGCAAAATGGGAGGAGAAATGACCCACTCCATGCTTGGTTTCCGTGGTTTAGTGATTATCACGTGCGCCTTACACGCGCAAGGTATCCGGTTCGATCACGGGAGGGAACACTGTTTTACATTTTTGTCTTCTTCGGGAACGCATATACGGAGAGCAAAATGGGAGGAGAAATGACCCACTCCATGCTCGGTTTCCGTGGTTTAGCGATTATCACGTGCGCCTTACACGCGCAAGATATCCGGTTCGATCCCGCGAGGGAACACTGTCTTACATTTTTGTCTTCTTCGGGAACGCATATACGGAGGGCAAAATGGGAGGAGAAATGACCCACTCTATGCTCGGTTTCCGTGGTTTAGTGATTATCACGTGCGCCTTACACGCACAAAGTATTCGGTTCGATCCCGGGAGGGAACACTGTGTTACATTTTTGTCTTCTTCGGGAACGCATATACGGAGAGCAAAATGGCAGGAGAAATGACCCACTCCATGCTCGGTTTTCGTGGTTTAGTGATTATCACGTGCGCCTTACACGCGCAAGGTCTCCGGTTCGATCCCGGGAGGGAACACTGTGTTACATTTTTGTCTTCTTCGGGAACGCATATACGGAGAGCAAAATGGGAGAAGAAATGACCCACTCTATGCTCGGTTTCCGTGGGTTAGTGATTATCACGTGCGCCTTACACGCACAAGGTATCCGGTTCGATCCCGGGAGGGAACACTGTCTTACATTTTTGTCTTCTACGGGATCGCATATACGGAGAGCAAAATGGGAGGAGAAATGACCCACTCTATGCTCGGTTTCCGTGGTTTAGTGATTATCACATGCGCCTTACACGCACAAGGTATCCGGTTCGATCGCGGGAGGGAACACTGTCTTACATTTTTGTCTTCTTCGGGAACGCATATACGGAGAGCAAAATGGGAGGAGAAATGACCCACTCTATGCTTGGTTTCCGTGGTTTAGTGATTATCACGTGCGCCTTACACGCGCAAGGTCTCCGGTTCGATCCCGTGAGGGAACACTGTCTTACAATTTTGTCTTCTTCGGGAACGCATATACGGAGAGCAAAATGGGAGGAGAAATGACCCACTCTATGCTCGGTTTCCGAGGTTTAGTGAATATCACGTGCGCCTTACACGCGCAAGGTCTCCGGTTCGATCCCGGGAGGGAACACTGTCTTACATTTCTGTCTTCTTCGGGAACGCATATACGGAGAGCAAAATGGGAGGAGAAATATCCCACTCTATGCTCGGTTTCCATGGTTTAGTGATTATCACGTGCGCCTTACATGCGCAAGGTATCCGGTTCGATCCCGGGAGGGAACACTGTCTTACATTTTTGTCTTCTTCGGGAACGCATATAATGAGAGCAAAATGGGAGGAGAAATGAACCACTCTATGCTCGATTTCCGTGGTTTAGTGATTATCACGTGCACCTTACACGCGCAAGGTATCCGGTTCGATCCCGGGAGGGAACACTCTTACATTTTTGTCTTCTTCTGGAACGCATATACGGAGAGCAAAATGGGAGGAGAAATGACCCACTCTATGCTCGGTTTCTGTGGTTTAGTGATTATCACGTGCGCCTTACATGCGCAAGGTATCCGGTTCGATCCCGGGAGGGAATACTGTCTTACATTTTTGTCTTCTTCGGGAACGCATATAAGGGGAGCAAAATGGGAGGAGAAATGAACCACTCTATGCTCGATTTCAGTGGTTTAGTGATTATCACGTGCGCCTTACACGCGCAAGATATCCGCTTCGATCCCGGGAGGGAACACTGTCTTACATTTTTGTCTTCTTCGGGAACGCATATACGGAGAGCAAACTGGGAGGAGAAATGAACCACTCTATGCTCGGTTTCCGTGGTTTAGTGATTATCACGTGCGCCTTACACGCGCAAGGTGTCCGGTTCGATCACGGCAGGGAACACTGTCTTACATTTTTGTCTTCTTCGGGAACGCATATACGGAGAGCAAAATGGGAGGAGAAAAGACCCACTCTATGCCTGGTTTCCGTGGTTTAGTGTTTATCACGTGCGCCTTACACGCGCAAGGTCTCCGGTTCGATCCCGGGAGGGAACACTGTCTGACATTTTGGTCTTCTTCGGGAACGCATATACGGAGAGCAAAATGGGAGGAGAAATGACCCACTCCATGCTCGGTTTCCGTGGTTAAGTGATTATCACGTGCGCCTTACACGCGCAAAGTATTCGGTTCGATCCCGGGAGGGAACACTGTGTTACATTTTTGTCTTCTTCGGGAACGCATATACGGAGAGCAAAATGGCAGGAGAAATGACCCACTCCATGCTCGGTTTCCGTGGTTTAGTGATTATCACGTGCGCCTTACACGCGCAAGGTCTCCGGTTCGATCCCGGGAGGGAACACTGTGTTACATTTTTGTCTTCTTCGGGAACGCATATACGGAGAGCAAAATGGGAGAAGAAATGACCCACTCTATGCTCGGTTTCCGTGGGTTAGTGATTATCACGTGCGCCTTACACGCACAAGGTATCCGGTTCGATCCCGGGAGGGAACACTGTCTTACATTTTTGTCTTCTTCGGGAACGCATTTACGGAGAGCAAAATGGGAGGAGAAATGACCCACTCAATGCTCGGTTTCCGTGGTTTAGTGATTATCACGTGCGCCTTACACGCACACGGTATCCGGTTCGATCCCGGTGGGAACACTGTCTTACATTTTTGTCTTCTACGGGATCGCATATACGGAGAGCAAAATGGGAGGAGAAATGACCCACTCTATGCTCGGTTTCCGTGGTTTAGTGATTATCACATGCGCCTTACACGCACAAGGTATCCGGTTCGATCGCGGGAGGGAACACTGTCTTACATTTTTGTCTTCTTCGGGAACGCATATACGGAGAGCAAAATGGGAGGAGAAATGACCCACTCTATGCTTGGTTTCCGTGGTTTAGTGATTATCACGTGCGCCTTACACGCGCAAGGTCTCCGGTTCGATCCCGTGAGGGAACACTGTCTTACAATTTTGTCTTCTTCGGGAACGCATATACGGAGAGCAAAATGGGAAGAGAAATGACCCACTCTATGCTCGGTTTCCGAGGTTTAGTGAATATCACGTGCGCCTTACACGCGCAAGGTCTCCGGTTCGATCCCGGGAGGGAACACTGTCTTACATTTCTGTCTTCTTCGGGAACGCATATATGGAGAGCAAAATGGGAGGAGAAATATCCCACTCTATGCTCGGTTTCCATGGTTTAGTGAATATCACGTGCGCCTTACATGCGCAAGGTATCCGGTTCGATCCCGGGAGGGAACACTGTCTTACATTTTTGTCTTCTTCGGGAACGCATATAATGAGAGCAAAATGGGAGGAGAAATGAAGCACTCTATGCTCGATTTCCGTGGTTTAGTGATTATCACGTGCACCTTACACGCGCAAGGTATCCGGTTCGATCCCGGGAGGGAACACTGTCTGACATTTTGGTCTTCTTCGGGAACGCATATACGGAGAGCAAAATGGGAGGAGAAATGACCCACTCCATGCTCGGTTTCCGTGGTTAAGTGATTATCACGTGCGCCTTACACGCGCAAAGTATTCGGTTCGATCCCGGGAGGGAACACTGTGTTACATTTTTGTCTTCTTCGGGAACGCATATACGGAGAGCAAAATGGCAGGAGAAATGACCCACTCCATGCTCGGTTTCCGTGGTTTAGTGATTATCACGTGCGCCTTACACGCGCAAGGTCTCCGGTTCGATCCCGGGAGGGAACACTGTGTTACATTTTTGTCTTCTTCGGGAACGCATATACGGAGAGCAAAATGGGAGAAGAAATGACCCACTCTATGCTCGGTTTCCGTGGGTTAGTGATTATCACGTGCGCCTTACACGCACAAGGTATCCGGTTCGATCCCGGGAGGGAACACTGTCTTACATTTTTGTCTTCTTCGGGAACGCATATACGGAGAGCAAAATGGGAGGAGAAATGACCCACTCCATGCTCGGTTTCCGCGGTTTAGTGATTATCACGTGCGCCTTACACGCGCAAGGTATCCGGTTCGATCCCGGGAGGGAACACTCTTACATTTTTGTCTTCTTCGGGAACGCATATACGGAGAGCAAAATGGGAGGAGAAATGACCCACTCTATGCTCGGTTTCCGTGGTTTAGTGATTATCACGTGCGCCTTACACGCACACGGTATCCGGTTCGATCCCGGTGGGAACACTGTCTTACATTTTTGTCTTCTTCGGGAACGCATAAACGGAGAGCAAAATGGGAGGAGAAATGACCCACTCCATGCTCGGTTTCCGTGGTTAAGTGATTATCACGTGCGCCTTACACGCGCTAGGTATTCGGTTCGATCCCGGGAGGGAACACTGTGTTACATTTTTGTCTTCTTCGGGAACTCATATACGTAGAGCAAAATGGGAGGAGAAATGACCCACTCTATGCTCGGTTTCTGTGGTTAAGTGATTATCACGTGCGCCTTACACGTACAAGGTATCCGCTTCGATCCCGGGAGGGAACACTGTCTTACATTTTTGTCTTCTTCGGGAACGCATAAACGGAGAGCAAAATGGGAGGAGAAATGACCCACTCCATGCTCGGTTTCCGTGGTTAAGTGATTATCACGTGCGCCTTACACGCGCTAGGTATTCGGTTCGATCCCGGGAGGGAACACTGTGTTACATTTTTGTCTTCTTCGGGAACTCGTATACGTAGAGCAAAATGGGAGGAGAAATGACCCACTCTATGCTCGGTTTCTGTGGTTAAGTGATTATCACGTGCGCCTTACACGTACAAGGTATCCGCTTCGATCCCGGGAGGGAACACTGTCTTACATTTTTGTCTTCTTCGGGAACGCATATACGGAGAGCAAAATGGGAGGAGAAATGACCCACTCTATGCCCGGTTTCCGTGGTTTAGTGATTATCACGTGCGCCTTACACGCGCAAGGTCTCCGGTTCGATCCCGGGAGGGAACACTGTGTTACATTTTTGTCTTCTTCGGGAACGCACATACGGAGAGCAAAATGGGAGGAGAAATGACCCACTCTATGCTCGGTTTCCGTGGTTAAGTGATTATCACGTGCACTTTACACGCGCAAGGTATTCGGTTCGATCCCGGGAGGGAACACTGTGTTACATTTTTGTCTTCTTCGGGAACGCATATACGGAGAGCAAAATGGGAGGAGAAATGACCCACTCTATGCTCGGTTTCCGTGGTTAAGTGATTATCACGTGCGCCTTACACGCGCAAGGTATTCGGTTCGATCCCGGGAGGGAACACTGTCTTACATTTTTGTCTTCTTCGGGAACGCATATACGGAGAGCAAAATGGGAGGAGAAATGACCCACTCCATGCTCGGTTTCCGTGGTTAAGTGATTATCACGTGCGCCTTACACGCGCAAGGTATTCGGTTCGATCCCGGGAGGGAACACTGTCTTACATATTTGTCTTCTTCGGGAACGCATATACGGAGAGCAAAATGGGAGGACAAATGACCCACTCCATGCTCGGTTTCCGTGGTTTAGTGATTATCACGTGCGCCTTACACGCGCAAGGTCTCCGGTTCGATACCGAGAGGGAACACTGTGTTACATTTTTGTCTTCTTCGGGAACGCAAATACGGAGAGCAAAATGGGAGAAGAAATGACCCACTCTATGCTCGGTTTCCGTGGGTTAGTGATTATCACGTGCGCCTTACACGCACAAGGTATCCGGTTCGATCCCGGGAGGGAACACTGTCTTACATTTTTGTCTTCTTCGGGAACGCATATACGGAGAGCAAAATGGGAGGAGAAATGACCCACTCTATGCTCGGTTTCCGTGGTTTAGTGATTATGACGTGCGCCTTACACGCACACGGTATCCGGTTCGATCCCGGTGGGAACACTGTCTTACATTTTTGTCTTCTTCGGGAACGCATAAACGGAGAGCAAAATGGGAGGAGAAATGACCCACTCCATGCTCGGTTTCCGTGGTTTAGTGATTATCACGTGTGCCTTACACGCGCAAGGTATCCGGTTCGATCACGGGAGGGAACACTGTCTTACATTTTTGTCTTCTTTGGGAACGCATATACGGAGAGCAAAATGGGAGGAGAAATGACCCACTCCATGCTCGGTTTCCGTGGTTTAGCGATTATCACGTGCGCCTTACACGCGCAAGGTATCCGGTTCGATCCCGCGAGGGAACACTGTCTTACATTTTTGTCTTCTTCGGGAACGCATATACGGAGAGCAAAATGGGAGGACAAATGACCCACTCCATGCTCGGTTTCCATGGTTTAGTGATTATCACGTGCGCCTTACACGCGCAAGGTCTCCGGTTCGATACCGAGAGGGAACACTGTGTTACATTTTTGTCTTCTTCGGGAACGCAAATACGGAGAGCAAAATGGGAGAAGAAATGACCCACTCTATGCTCGGTTTCCGTGGGTTAGTGATTATCACGTGCGCCTTACACGCACAAGGTATCCGGTTCGATCCCGGGAGGGAACACTGTCTTACATTTTTGTCTTCTTCGGGAACGCATATACGGAGAGCAAAATGGGAGGAGAAATGACCCACTCTATGCTCGGTTTCCGTGGTTTAGTGATTATGACGTGCGCCTTACACGCACACGGTATCCGGTTCGATCCCGGTGGGAACACTGTCTTACATTTTTGTCTTCTTCGGGAACGCATAAACGGAGAGCAAAATGGGAGGAGAAATGACCCACTCCATGCTCGGTTTCCGTGGTTTAGTGATTATCACGTGCGCCTTACACGCGCAAGGTATCCGGTTCGATCCCGGGAGGGAACACTGTCTTACATTTTTGTCTTCTTCGGGAACGCATATACGGAGAGCAAAATGGGAGGAGAAATATCCCACTCTATGCTCGGTTTCCATGGTTTAGTGATTATCACGTGCGCCTTACGTGCGCAAGGTATCCGGTTCGATCCCGGGAGGGAACACTGTCTTACATTTTTGTCTTCTTCGGGAACGCATATAAGGAGAGCAAAATGGGAGGAGAAATGAACCACTCTATGCTCGATTTCCGTGGTTTAGTGATTATCACGTGCACCTTACACGCGCAAGGTATCCGGTTCGATCCCGGGAGGGAACACTGTCTTACATTTTTGTCTTCTTCGGGAACGCATATAAGGGGAGCAAAATGGGAGGAGAAAAGACCCACTCTATGCCTGGTTTCCGTGGTTTTGTGATTATCACGTGCGCCTTACACGCGCAAGGTCTCCGGTTCGATCCCGGGAGGGAACACTGTCTGACATTTTGGTCTTCTTCGGGAACGCATATACGGAGAGCAAAATGGGAGGAGAAATGACCCATTCTATGCTCGGTTTCCGTGGTTTAGTGATTATCACGTGCGCCTTACACGCGCAAGGTCTCCGGTATGATCCCGGAAGGGAACGCTGTCTTACATTTTTGTCTTCTTCGGGAACGCATATACGGAGAGCAAAATGGGAAGAGAAATGACCCACTCTATGCTCGGTTTCCGTGGTTTAGGGATTATCACGTACGCCTTACACGCGCAAGGTCTACGGTTCGATCCCGGGAGGGAACACTGTCTTACATTTTTGTCTTCTTCGGGAACGCATATACGGAGAGCAAAATGGGAGGAGAAATGACCCACTCTATGCTCGGTTTCCGTGGTTTAGTGATTATCACGTGCGCCTTACACGCGCAAGGTCTCCGGTTCGATCCCGGGAGGGAACACTGTGTTACATTATTGTCTTCTTCGGGAACGCATATACGGAGAGCAAAATGGGAGGAGAAATGACCCACTCTATGCTCGATTTCCGTGGTTTAGTGATTATCACGTGCACCTTACACGCGCAAGGTATCCGGTTCGATCCCGGGAGGGAACACTCCCTTACATTTTTGTCTTCTTCGGGAACGCATATACGGAGAGCAAAATGGGAGGAGAAATGACCCACTCTATGCTCGGTTTCCGTGGTTTAGTGATTATCACCGGCGTCTTACACGCGCAACGTCTCCGGTTCGTTCCCGGGAGGGAACACTGTCTTACACTTTTGTCTTCTTCGGGAACGCATATACGGAGAGCAAAATGGGAGGAGAAATATCCCACTCTATGCTCGGTTTCCATGGTTTAGTGATTATCACGTGCGCCTTACATGCGCAAGGTATCCGGTTCGATCCCGGGAGGGAACACTGTCTTACATTTTTGTCTTCTTCGGGAACGCATATAAGGAGAGCAAAATGGGAGGAGAAATGAACCACTCTATGCTCGATTTCCGTGGTTTAGTGATTATCACGTGCACCTTACACGCGCAAGGTATCCGGTTCGATCCCGTGAGGCAACACTCTTAGATTTTTGTCTTCTTCGGGAACACATATACGGAGAGCAAAATGGGAGGAGAAATGACCCACTCTATGCTCGGTTTCCGTGGTTTAGTGATTATCACGTGCGCCTTATACGCGCAAGGTATCCGGTTCGATCCCGGGAGGTAACACTGTCTTACATTTTTGTCTTCTTCGGGAACGCATATACGGAGAGCAAAATGGGAGGAGAAATGACTCACTCTATGCTCGGTTTCCGTGGTTAAGTGATTATCACGTGCGCCTTACACGCGCAAGGTATTCGGTTCGATCCCGGGAGGGAACACTGTGTTACATTTTTGTCTTCTTCGGGAACGCATATACGGAGAGCAAAATGGGAGGAGAAATGACCCACTCCATGCTCGGTTTCCGTGGTTAAGTGATTATCACGTGCGCCTTACACGCGCAAGGTATTCGGTTCGATCCCGGGAGGGAACACTGTGTTATATTTGTCTTCTTCGGGAACGCATATACGAAGAGCAAAATGGGAGGAGAAATGACCCACTCCATGCTCGGTTTCCGTGGTTTAGTGATTATCACGTGCGCCTTACACGCGCAAGGTCTCCGGTTGGATCCCGGGAGGGAACACTGTGTTACATTTTTGTCATCTTCGGGAACGCATATACGGAGAGCAAAATGGGAGAAATGACCCACTCTATGCTCGGTTTCCGTGGGTTAGTGATTATCACGTGCGCCTTACACGCACAAGGTATCCGGTTCGATCCCGGGAGGGAACACTGTCTTACATTTTTGTCTTCTTCGGGAACGCATATACGGAGAGCAAAATGGGAGGAGAAATGACCCACTCCATGCTCGGTTTCCGTGGTTTAGTGATTATCACGTGCGCCCTACATGCGCAAGGTATCCGGTTCGATCCCGGGAGGGAACACTGTCTTACATTTTTGTCTTCTTCGGGAACGCATATAAGGAGAGCAAAATGGGAGGAGAAATGAACCACTCTATGCTCGATTTCCGTGGTTTAGTGATTATCACGTGCACCTTACACGCGCAAGGTATCCGGTTCGATCCCGGGAGGGAACACTGTCTTACATTTTTGTCTTCTTCGGGAACGCATATACGGAGAGCAAAATGGGAGGAGAAATGACCCACTCTATGCTCGGTTTCCGTGGTTTAGTGATTATCACGTGCGCCTTACATGCGCAAGGTATCCGGTTCGATCCCGGGAGGGAATACTGTCTTACATTTTTGTCTTCTTCGGGAACGCATATAAGGGGAGCAAAATGGGAGGAGAAATGAACCACTCTATGCTCGATTTCAGTGGTTTAGTGATTATCACGTGCGCCTTACACGCGCAAGATATCCGCTTCGATCCCGGGAGGCAACACTGTCTTACATTTTTGTCTTCTTCGGGAACGCATATACGGAGAGCAAAATGGGAGGAGAAAAGACCCACTCTATGCCTGGTTTCCGTGGTTTAGTGATTATCACGTGCGCCTTACACGCGCAAGGTCTCCGGTTCGATCCCGGGAGGGAACACTGTCTGACATTTTGGTCTTCTTCGGGAACGCATATACGGAGAGCAAAATGGGAGGAGAAATGACCCATTCTATGCTCGGTTTCCGTGGTTTAGTGATTATCACGTGCGCCTTACACGCGCAAGGTCTCCGGTATGATCCCGGAAGGGAACGCTGTCTTACATTTTTGTCTTCTTCGGGAACGCATATACGGAGAGCAAAATGGGAAGAGAAATGACCCACTCTATGCTCGGTTTCCGTGGTTTAGGGATTATCACGTACGCCTTACACGCGCAAGGTCTACGGTTCGATCCCGGGAGGGAACACTGTCTTACATTTTTGTCTTCCTCGGGAACGCATATACGGAGAGCAAAATGGGAGGAGAAATGACCCACTCTATGCTCGGTTTCCGTGGTTTAGTGATTATCACGTGCGCCTTACACGCGCAAGGTCTCCGGTTCGATCCCGGGAGGGAACACTGTGTTACATTTTTGTCTTCTTCGGGAACGCATATACGGAGAGCAAAATGGGAGGAGAAATGACCCACTCTATGCTCGGTTTCCGTGGTTTAGTGATTATCACGTGCGCCTTACACGCGTAAGGTCTCCGGTTCGATCCCGGGAGGGAACACTGTCTTACGTTTTTGTCTTCTTCGGGAACGCATATACGGAGAGCAAAATGGGAGGAGAAATATCCCACTCTATGCTCGGTTTCCATGGTTTAGTGATTATCACGTGCGCCTTACATGTGCAAGGTATCCGGTTCGATCCCGGGAGGGAACACTTTCTTACATTTTTGTCTTCTTCGGGAACGCATATAAGGAGAGCAAAATGGGAGGAGAAATGACCCACTCCATGCTCGGTTTCCGTGGTTTAGTGATTATCACGTGCGCCTTACACGCGCAAGGTATCCGGTTCGATCACGGGAGGGAACACTGTCTTACATTTTTGTCTTCTTCGGGAACGCATATACGGAGAGCAAAATGGGAGGAGAAATGACCCACTCCATGCTCGGTTTCCGTGGTTTAGCGATTATCACGTGCGCCTTACACGCGCAAGGTATCCGGTTCGATCCCGCGAGGGAACACTGTCTTACATTTTTGTCTTCTTCGGGAACGCATATACGGACAGCAAAATGGGAGGAGAAATGACCCACTCTATGCTCGGTTTCCGAGGTTTAGTGATTATCACGTGCGCTTTACACGCGCAAGGTCTCCGGTTCGATCCCGGGAGGGAACACTGTCTTACATTTTTGTCTTCTTCGGGAACGCATATACGGAGAGCAAAATGGGAGGAGAAATATCCCACTCTATGCTCGGTTTCCATGGTTTAGTGATTATCACGTGCGCCTTACACGCGCAAGGTATTCGGTTCGATCCCGGGAGGGAACACTGCCTTACATATTTGTCTTCTTCGGGAACGCATATACGGAGAGCAAAATGGGAGGACAAATGACCCACTCCATGCTCGGTTTCCGTGGTTTAGTGATTATCACGTGCGCCTTACACGCGCAAGGTCTCCGGTTCGATACCGAGAGGGAACACTGTGTTACATTTTAGCCTTCTTCGGGAACGCATATACGGAGAGCAAAATGGGAGAAGAAATGACCCACTCTATGCTCGGTTTCCATGGTTTATAGATTATCACGTGCGCCTTACAGGCACATGGTATCCGGTTCGATCCCGGTGGGAACACTGTCTTACATTTTTGTCTTCGGGAACGCATAAACGGAGAGCAAAATGGGAGGAGAAATGACCCACTCCATGCTTGGTTTCCGTGGTTTAGTGATTATCACGTGCGCCTTACACGCGCAAGGTATCCGGTTCGATCACGGGAGGGAACACTGTTTTACATTTTTGTCTTCTTCGGGAACGCATATACGGAGAGCAAAATGGGAGGAGAAATGACCCACTCCATGCTCGGTTTCCGTGGTTTAGCGATTATCACGTGCGCCTTACACGCGCAAGATATCCGGTTCGATCCCGCGAGGGAACACTGTCTTACATTTTTGTCTTCTTCGGGAACGCATATACGGAGGGCAAAATGGGAGGAGAAATGACCCACTCTATGCTCGGTTTCCGTGGTTTAGTGATTATCACGTGCGCCTTACACGCACAAGGTATCCGGTTCGATCCCGGTGGGAACACTGTCTTACATTTTTGTCTTCTTCGGGAACGCATATACGAAGAGCAATATGGGAGGAGAAATGACCCACTCTATGCTTGGTTTCCGTGGTTTAGTGATTATCACGTGCGCCTTACACGCGCAAGGTCTCCGGTTCGATCCCGGGAGGGAACACTGTCTTACATTTTTGTCTTCTTCGGGAACGCATATACGGAGAGCAAAATGGGAGGAGAAATGACCCACTCTATGCTCGGTTTCCGAGGTTTAGTGAATATCACGTGCGCCTTACACGCGCAAGGTCTCCGGTTCGATCCCGGGAGGGAACACTGTCTTACATTTCTGTCTTCTTCGGGAACGCATATACGGAGAGCAAAATGGGAGGAGAAATATCCCACTCTATGCTCGGTTTCCATGGTTTAGTGATTATCACGTGCGCCTTACATGCGCAAGGTATCCGGTTCGATCCCGGGAGGGAACACTGTCTTACATTTTTGTCTTCTTCGGGAACGCATATAATGAGAGCAAAATGGGAGGAGAAATGAACCACTCTATGCTCGATTTCCGTGGTTTAGTGATTATCACGTGCACCTTACACGCGCAAGGTATCCGGTTCGATCCCGGGAGGGAACACTCTTACATTTTTGTCTTCTTCTGGAACGCATATACGGAGAGCAAAATGGGAGGAGAAATGATCCACTCTATGCTCGGTTTCTGTGGTTTAGTGATTATCACGTGCGCCTTACATGCGCAAGGTATCCGGTTCGATCCCGGGAGGGAATACTGTCTAACATTTTTGTCTTCTTCGGGAACGCATATAAGGGGAGCAAAATGGGAGGAGAAATGAACCACTCTATGCTCGATTTCAGTGGTTTAGTGATTATCACGTGCGCCTTACACGCGCAAGATATCCGCTTCGATCCCGGGAGGGAACACTGTCTTACATTTTTGTCTTCTTCGGGAACGCATATACGGAGAGCAAACTGGGAGGAGAAATGAACCACTCTATGCTCGGTTTCCGTGGTTTAGTGATTATCACGTGCGCCTTACACGCGCAAAGTATTCGGTTCGATCCCGGGAGGGAACACTGTGTTACATTTTTGTCTTCTTCGGGAACGCATATACGGAGAGCAAAATGGCAGGAGAAATGACCCACTCCATGCTCGGTTTCCGTGGTTTAGTGATTATCACGTGCGCCTTACACGCGCAAGGTCTCCGGTTCGATCCCGGGAGGGAACACTGTGTTACATTTTTGTCTTCTTCGGGAACGCATATACGGAGAGCAAAATGGGAGAAGAAATGACCCACTCTATGCTCGGTTTCCGTGGGTTAGTGATTATCACGTGCGCCTTACACGCACACGGTATCCGGTTCGATCCCGGTGGGAACACTGTCTTACATTTTTGTCTTCTTCGGGAACGCATAAACGGAGAGCAAAATGGGAGGAGAAATGACCCACTCCATGCTCGGTTTCCGTGGTTAAGTGATTATCACGTGCGCCTTACACGCGCTAGGTATTCGGTTCGATCCCGGGAGGGAACACTGTGTTACATTTTTGTCTTCTTCGGGAACTCATATACGTAGAGCAAAATGGGAGGAGAAATGACCCACTCTATGCTCGGTTTCCGTGGTTTAGTGATTATCACGTGCGCCTTACACGCACACGGTATCCGGTTCGATCCCGGTGGGAACACTGTCTTACATTTTTGTCTTCTACGGGATCGCATATACGGAGAGCAAAATGGGAGGAGAAATGACCCACTCTATGCTCGGTTTCCGTGGTTTAGTGATTATCACATGCGCCTTACACGCACAAGGTATCCGGTTCGATCGCGGGAGGGAACACTGTCTTACATTTTTGTCTTCTTCGGGAACGCATATACGGAGAGCAAAATGGGAGGAGAAATGACCCACTCTATGCTTGGTTTCCGTGGTTTAGTGATTATCACGTGCGCCTTACACGCGCAAGGTCTCCGGTTCGATCCCGTGAGGGAACACTGTCTTACAATTTTGTCTTCTTCGGGAACGCATATACGGAGAGCAAAATGGGAGGAGAAATGACCCACTCTATGCTCGGTTTCCGAGGTTTAGTGAATATCACGTGCGCCTTACACGCGCAAGGTCTCCGGTTCGATCCCGGGAGGGAACACTGTCTTACATTTCTGTCTTCTTCGGGAACGCATATACGGAGAGCAAAATGGGAGGAGAAATATCCCACTCTATGCTCGGTTTCCATGGTTTAGTGATTATCACGTGCGCCTTACATGCGCAAGGTATCCGGTTCGATCCCGGGAGGGAACACTGTCTTACATTTTTGTCTTCTTCGGGAACGCATATAATGAGAGCAAAATGGGAGGAGAAATGAACCACTCTATGCTCGATTTCCGTGGTTTAGTGATTATCACGTGCACCTTACACGCGCAAGGTATCCGGTTCGATCCCGGGAGGGAACACTGTCTGACATTTTGGTCTTCTTCGGGAACGCATATACGGAGAGCAAAATGGGAGGAGAAATGACCCACTCCATGCTCGGTTTCCGTGGTTAAGTGATTATCACGTGCGCCTTACACGCGCAAAGTATTCGGTTCGATCCCGGGAGGGAACACTGTGTTACATTTTTGTCTTCTTCGGGAACGCATATACGGAGAGCAAAATGGCAGGAGAAATGACCCACTCCATGCTCGGTTTCCGTGGTTAAGTCATTATCACGTGCGCCTTACACGCGCAAAGTATTCGGTTCGATCCCGGGAGGGAACACTGTGTTACATTTTTGTCTTCTTCGGGAACGCATATACGGAGAGCAAAATGGCAGGAGAAATGACCCACTCCATGCTCGGTTTCCGTGGTTTAGTGATTATCACGTGCGCCTTACACGCGCAAGGTCTCCGGTTCGATCCCGGGAGGGAACACTGTGTTACATTTTTGTCTTCTTCGGGAACGCATATACGGAGAGCAAAATGGGAGAAGAAATGACCCACTCTATGCTTGGTTTCCGTGGGTTAGTGATTATCACGTGCGCCTTACACGCACAAGGTATCCGGTTCGATCCCGGGAGGGAACACTGTCTTACATTTTTGTCTTCTTCGGGAACGCATATACGGAGAGCAAAATGGGAGGAGAAATGACCCACTCCATGCTCGGTTTCCGTGGTTTAGTGATTATCACGTGCGCCTTACACGCGCAAGGTATCCGGTTCGATCCCGGGAGGGAACACTCTTACATTTTTGTCTTCTTCGGGAACGCATATACGGAGAGCAAAATGGGAGGAGAAATGACCCACTCTATGCTCGGTTTCCGTGGTTTAGTGATTATCACGTGCGCCTTACACGCACACGGTATCCGGTTCGATCCCGGTGGGAACACTGTCTTACATTTTGCTCTTCTTCGGGAACGCATAAACGGAGAGCAAAATGGGAGGAGAAATGACCCACTCCATGCTCGGTTTCCGTGGTTAAGTGATTATCACGTGCGCCTTACACGCGCTAGGTATTCGGTTCGATCCCGGGAGGGAACACTGTGTTACATTTTTGTCTTCTTCGGGAACTCATATACGTAGAGCAAAATGGGAGGAGAAATGACCCACTCTATGCTCGGTTTCTGTGGTTAAGTGATTATCACGTGCGCCTTACACGTACAAGGTATCCGCTTCGATCCCGGGAGGGAACACTGTCTTACATTTTTGTCTTCTTCGGGAACGCATAAACGGAGAGCAAAATGGGAGGAGAAATGACCCACTCCATGCTCGGTTTCCGTGGTTAAGTGATTATCACGTGCGCCTTACACGCGCTAGGTATTCGGTTCGATCCCGGGAGGGAACACTGTGTTACATTTTTGTCTTCTTCGGGAACTCATATACGTAGAGCAAAATGGGAGGAGAAATGACCCACTCTATGCTCGGTTTCTGTGGTTAAGTGATTATCACGTGCGCCTTACACGTACAAGGTATCCGCTTCGATCCCGGGAGGGAACACTGTCTTACATTTTTGTCTTCTTCGGGAACGCATATACGGAGAGCAAAATGGGAGGAGAAATGACCCACTCTATGCCCGGTTTCCGTGGTTTAGTGATTATCACGTGCGCCTTACACGCGCAAGGTCTCCGGTTCGATCCCGGGAGGGAACACTGTGTTACATTTTTGTCTTCTTCGGGAACGCACATACGGAGAGCAAAATGGGAGGAGAAATGACCCACTCTATGCTCGGTTTCCGTGGTTAAGTGATTATCACGTGCACTTTACACGCGCAAGGTATTCGGTTCGATCCCGGGAGGGAACACTGTGTTACATTTTTGTCTTCTTCGGGAACGCATATACGGAGAGCAAAATGGGAGGAGAAATGACCCACTCTATGCTCGGTTTCCGTGGTTAAGTGATTATCACGTGCGCCTTACACGCGCAAGGTATTCGGTTCGATCCCGGGAGGGAACACTGTCTTACATTTTTGTCTTCTTCGGGAACGCATATACGGAGAGCAAAATGGGAGGAGAAATGACCCACTCCATGCTCGGTTTCCGTGGTTAAGTGATTATCACGTGCGCCTTACACGCGCAAGGTATTCGGTTCGATCCCGGGAGGGAACACTGTCTTACATATTTGTCTTCTTCGGGAACGCATATACGGAGAGCAAAATGGGAGGACAAATGACCCACTCCATGCTCGGTTTCCGTGGTTTAGTGATTATCACGTGCGCCTTACACGCGCAAGGTCTCCGGTTCGATACCGAGAGGGAACACTGTGTTACATTTTTGTCTTCTTCGGGAACGCAAATACGGAGAGCAAAATGGGAGAAGAAATGACCCACTCTATGCTCGGTTTCCGTGGGTTAGTGATTATCACGTGCGCCTTACACGCACAAGGTATCCGGTTCGATCCCGGGAGGGAACACTGTCTTACATTTTTGTCTTCTTCGGGAACGCATATACGGAGAGCAAAATGGGAGGAGAAATGACCCACTCTATGCTCGGTTTCCGTGGTTTAGTGATTATGACGTGCGCCTTACACGCACACGGTATCCGGTTCGATCCCGGTGGGAACACTGTCTTACATTTTTGTCTTCTTCGGGAACGCATAAACGGAGAGCAAAATGGGAGGAGAAATGACCCACTCCATGCTCGGTTTCCGTGGTTTAGTGATTATCACGTGCGCCTTACACGCGCAAGGTATCCGGTTCGATCACGGGAGGGAACACTGTCTTACATTTTTGTCTTCTTTGGGAACGCATATACGGAGAGCAAAATGGGAGGAGAAATGACCCACTCCATGCTCGGTTTCCGTGGTTTAGCGATTATCACGTGCGCCTTACACGCGCAAGGTATCCGGTTCGATCCCGCGAGGGAACACTGTCTTACATTTTTGTCTTCTTCGGGAACGCATATACGGAGAGCAAAATGGGAGGACAAATGACCCACTCCATGCTCGGTTTCCGTGGTTTAGTGATTATCACGTGCGCCTTACACGCGCAAGGTCTCCGGTTCGATACCGAGAGGGAACACTGTGTTACATTTTTGTCTTCTTCGGGAACGCAAATACGGAGAGCAAAATGGGAGAAGAAATGACCCACTCTATGCTCGGTTTCCGTGGGTTAGTGATTATCACGTGCGCCTTACACGCACAAGGTATCCGGTTCGATCCCGGGAGGGAACACTGTCTTACATTTTTGTCTTCTTCGGGAACGCATATACGGAGAGCAAAATGGGAGGAGAAATGACCCACTCTATGCTCGGTTTCCGTGGTTTAGTGATTATGACGTGCGCCTTACACGCACACGGTATCCGGTTCGATCCCGGTGGGAACACTGTCTTACATTTTTGTCTTCTTCGGGAACGCATAAACGGAGAGCAAAATGGGAGGAGAAATGACCCACTCCATGCTCGGTTTCCGTGGTTTAGTGATTATCACGTGCGCCTTACACGCGCAAGGTATCCGGTTCGATCCCGGGAGGGAACACTGTCTTACATTTTTGTCTTCTTCGGGAACGCATATACGGAGAGCAAAATGGGAGGAGAAATATCCCACTCTATGCTCGGTTTCCATGGTTTAGTGATTATCACGTGCGCCTTACGTGCGCAAGGTATCCGGTTCGATCCCGGGAGGGAACACTGTCTTACATTTTTGTCTTCTTCGGGAACGCATATAAGGAGAGCAAAATGGGAGGAGAAATGAACCACTCTATGCTCGATTTCCGTGGTTTAGTGATTATCACGTGCACCTTACACGCGCAAGGTATCCGGTTCGATCCCGGGAGGGAACACTGTCTTACATTTTTGTCTTCTTCGGGAACGCATATAAGGGGAGCAAAATGGGAGGAGAAAAGACCCACTCTATGCCTGGTTTCCGTGGTTTTGTGATTATCACGTGCGCCTTACACGCGCAAGGTCTCCGGTTCGATCCCGGGAGGGAACACTGTCTGACATTTTGGTCTTCTTCGGGAACGCATATACGGAGATCAAAGTGGGAGGAGAAATGACCCATTCTATGCTCGGTTTCCGTGGTTTAGTGATTATCACGTGCGCCTTACACGCGCAAGGTCTCCGGTATGATCCCGGAAGGGAACGCTGTCTTACATTTTTGTCTTCTTCGGGAACGCATATACGGAGAGCAAAATGGGAAGAGAAATGACCCACTCTATGCTCGGTTTCCGTGGTTTAGGGATTATCACGTACGCCTTACACGCGCAAGGTCTACGGTTCGATCCCGGGAGGGAACACTGTCTTACATTTTTGTCTTCTTCGGGAACGCATATACGGAGAGCAAAATGGGAGGAGAAATGACCCACTCTATGCTCGGTTTCCGTGGTTTAGTGATTATCACGTGCGCCTTACACGCGCAAGGTCTCCGGTTCGATCCCGGGAGGGAACACTGTGTTACATTATTGTCTTCTTCGGGAACGCATATACGGAGAGCAAAATGGGAGGAGAAATGACCCACTCTATGCTCGATTTCCGTGGTTTAGTGATTATCACGTGCACCTTACACGCGCAAGGTATCCGGTTCGATCCCGGGAGGGAACACTCCCTTACATTTTTGTCTTCTTCGGGAACGCATATACGGAGAGCAAAATGGGAGGAGAAATGACCCACTCTATGCTCGGTTTCCGTGGTTTAGTGATTATCACCGGCGTCTTACACGCGCAACGTCTCCGGTTCGTTCCCGGGAGGGAACACTGTCTTACACTTTTGTCTTCTTCGGGAACGCATATACGGAGAGCAAAATAGGAGGAGAAATATCCCACTCTATGCTCGGTTTCCATGGTATAGTGATTATCACGTGCGCCTTACATGCGCAAGGTATCCGGTTCGATCCCGGGAGGGAACACTGTCTTACATTTTTGTCTTCTTCGGGAACGCATATAAGGAGAGCAAAATGGGAGGAGAAATGAACCACTCTATGCTCGATTTCCGTGGTTTAGTGATTATCACGTGCACCTTACACGCGCAAGGTATCCGGTTCGATCCCGTGAGGCAACACTCTTAGATTTTTGTCTTCTTCGGGAACACATATACGGAGAGCAAAATGGGAGGAGAAATGACCCACTCTATGCTCGGTTTCCGTGGTTTAGTGATTATCACGTGCGCCTTATACGCGCAAGGTATCCGGTTCGATCCCGGGAGGTAACACTGTCTTACATTTTTGTCTTCTTCGGGAACGCATATACGGAGAGCAAAATGGGAGGAGAAATGACTCACTCTATGCTCGGTTTCCGTGGTTAAGTGATTATCACGTGCGCCTTACACGCGCAAGGTATTCGGTTCGATCCCGGGAGGGAACACTGTGTTACATTTTTGTCTTCTTCGGGAACGCATATACGGAGAGCAAAATGGGAGGAGAAATGACCCACTCCATGCTCGGTTTCCGTGGTTTAGTGATTATCACGTGCGCCTTACACGCGCAAGGTCTCCGGTTGGATCCCGGGAGGGAACACTGTGTTACATTTTTGTCTTCTTCGGGAACGCATATACGGAGAGCAAAATGGGAGAAATGACCCACTCTATGCTCGGTTTCCGTGGGTTAGTGATTATCACGTGCGCCTTACACGCACAAGGTATCCGGTTCGATCCCGGGAGGGAACACTGTCTTACATTTTTGTCTTCTTCGGGAACGCATATACGGAGAGCAAAATGGGAGGAGAAATGACCCACTCCATGCTCGGTTTCCGTGGTTTAGTGATTATCACGTGCGCCCTACATGCGCAAGGTATCCGGTTCGATCCCGGGAGGGAACACTGTCTTACATTTTTGTCTTCTTCGGGAACGCATATAAGGAGAGCAAAATGGGAGGAGAAATGAACCACTCTATGCTCGATTTCCGTGGTTTAGTGATTATCACGTGCACCTTACACGCGCAAGGTATCCGGTTCGATCCCGGGAGGGAACACTGTCTTACATTTTTGTCTTCTTCGGGAACGCATATACGGAGAGCAAAATGGGAGGAGAAATGACCCACTCTATGCTCGGTTTCCGTGGTTTAGTGATTATCACGTGCGCCTTACATGCGCAAGGTATCCGGTTCGATCCCGGGAGGGAATACTGTCTTACATTTTTGTCTTCTTCGGGAACGCATATAAGGGGAGCAAAATGGGAGGAGAAATGAACCACTCTATGCTCGATTTCAGTGGTTTAGTGATTATCACGTGCGCCTTACACGCGCAAGATATCCGCTTCGATCCCGGGAGGCAACACTGTCTTACATTTTTGTCTTCTTCGGGAACGCATATACGGAGAGCAAAATGGGAGGAGAAAAGACCCACTCTATGCCTGGTTTCCGTGGTTTAGTGATTATCACGTGCGCCTTACACGCGCAAGGTCTCCGGTTCGATCCCGGGAGGGAACACTGTCTGACATTTTGGTCTTCTTCGGGAACGCATATACGGAGAGCAAAATGGGAGGAGAAATGACCCATTCTATGCTCGGTTTCCGTGGTTTAGTGATTATCACGTGCGCCTTACACGCGCAAGGTCTCCGGTATGATCCCGGAAGGGAACGCTGTCTTACATTTTTGTCTTCTTCGGGAACGCATATACGGAGAGCAAAATGGGAAGAGAAATGACCCACTCTATGCTCGGTTTCCGTGGTTTAGGGATTATCACGTACGCCTTACACGCGCAAGGTCTACGGTTCGATCCCGGGAGGGAACACTGTCTTACATTTTTGTCTTCTTCGGGAACGCATATACGGAGAGCAAAATGGGAGGAGAAATGACCCACTCTATGCTCGGTTTCCGTGGTTTAGTGATTATCACGTGCGCCTTACACGCGCAAGGTCTCCGGTTCGATCCCGGGAGGGAACACTGTGTTACATTTTTGTCTTCTTCGGGAACGCATATACGGAGAGCAAAATGGGAGGAGAAATGACCCACTCTATGCTCGGTTTCCGTGGTTTAGTGATTATCACGTGCGCCTTACACGCGTAAGGTCTCCGGTTCGATCCCGGGAGGGAACACTGTCTTACGTTTTTGTCTTCTTCGGGAACGCATATACGGAGAGCAAAATGGGAGGAGAAATATCCCACTCTATGCTCGGTTTCCATGGTTTAGTGATTATCACGTGCGCCTTACATGTGCAAGGTATCCGGTTCGATCCCGGGAGGGAACACTTTCTTACATTTTTGTCTTCTTCGGGAACGCATATAAGGAGAGCAAAATGGGAGGAGAAATGACCCACTCCATGCTCGGTTTCCGTGGTTTAGTGATTATCACGTGCGCCTTACACGCGCAAGGTATCCGGTTCGATCACGGGAGGGAACACTGTCTTACATTTTTGTCTTCTTCGGGAACGCATATACGGAGAGCAAAATGGGAGGAGAAATGACCCACTCCATGCTCGGTTTCCGTGGTTTAGCGATTATCACGTGCGCCTTACACGCGCAAGGTATCCGGTTCGATCCCGCGAGGGAACACTGTCTTACATTTTTGTCTTCTTCGGGAACGCATATACGGACAGCAAAATGGGAGGAGAAATGACCCACTCTATGCTCGGTTTCCGAGGTTTAGTGATTATCACGTGCGCTTTACACGCGCAAGGTCTCCGGTTCGATCCCGGGAGGGAACACTGTCTTACATTTTTGTCTTCTTCGGGAACGCATATACGGAGAGCAAAATGGGAGGAGAAATATCCCACTCTATGCTCGGTTTCCATGGTTTAGTGATTATCACGTGCGCCTTACACGCGCAAGGTATTCGGTTCGATCCCGGGAGGGAACACTGCCTTACATATTTGTCTTCTTCGGGAACGCATATACGGAGAGCAAAATGGGAGGACAAATGACCCACTCCATGCTCGGTTTCCGTGGTTTAGTGATTATCACGTGCGCCTTACACGCGCAAGGTCTCCGGTTCGATACCGAGAGGGAACACTGTGTTACATTTTTGTCTTCTTCGGGAACGCATATACGGAGAGCAAAATGGGAGAAGAAATGACCCACTCTATGCTCGGTTTCCGTGGGTTAGTGATTATCACGTGCGCCTTACACGCACAAGGTATCCGGTTCGATCCCGGGAGGGAACACTGTCTTACATTTTTGTCTTCTTCGGGAACGCATATACGGAGAGCAAAATGGGAGGAGAAATGACCCACTCCATGCTCGGTTTCCGTGGTTTAGTGATTATCACGTGCGCCTTACACGCGCAAGGTATCCGGTTCGATCCCGGGAGGGAACACTGTCTTACATTTTTGTCTTCTTCGGGAACGCATATACGGAGAGCAAAATGGGAGGAGAAATGACCCACTCTATGCTCGGTTTCCGTGGTTTAGTGATTATGACGTGCGCCTTACACGTACACGGTATCCGGTTCGATCCCGGTGGGAACACTGTCTTACATTTTTGTCTTCTTCGGGAACGCATAAACGGAGAGCAAAATGGGAGGAGAAATGACCCACTCCATGCTCGGTTTCCGTGGTTTAGTGATTATCACGTGCGCCTTACACGCGCAAGGTATCCGGTTCGATCACGGGAGGGAACACTGTCTTACATTTTTGTCTTCTTCGGGAACGCATATACGGAGAGCAAAATGGGAGGAGAAATGACCCACTCCATGCTCGGTTTCCGTGGTTTAGCGATTATCACGTGCGCCTTACACGCGCAAGGTATCCGGTTCGATCCCGCGAGGGAACACTGTCTTACATTTTTGTCTTCTTCGGGAACGCATATACGGAGAGCAAAATGGGAGGAGAAATGACCCACTCTATGCTCGGTTTCCGAGGTTTAGTGATTATCACGTGCGCTTTACACGCGCAAGGTCTCCGGATCGATCCCGGGAGGGAACACTGTCTTCCATTTTTGTCTTCTTCGGGAACGCATATACGGAGAGCAAAATGGGAGGAGAAATATCCCACTCTATGCTCGGTTTCCATGGTTTAGTGATTATCACGTGCGCCTTACGTGCGCAAGGTATCCGGTTCGATCCCGGGAGGGAACACTGTCTTTCATTTTTGTCTTCTTCGGGAACGCATATAAGGAGAGCAAAATGGGAGGAGAAATGAACCACTCTATGCTCGATTTCCGTGGTTTAGTGATTATCACGTGCACCTTACACGCGCAAGGTATCCGGTTCGATCCCGGAGGGAACACTGTCTTACATTTTTGTCTTCTTCGGGAACGCATATAAGGGGAGCAAAATGGGAGGAGAAAAGACCCACTCTATGCCTGGTTTCCGTGGTTTTGTGATTATCACGTGCGCCTTACACGCGCAAGGTCTCCGGTTCGATCCCGGGAGGGAACACTGTCTGACATTTTTGTCTTCTTCGGGAACGCATATACGGACAGCAAAATGGGAGGAGAAATGACCCATTCTATGCTCGGCTTCCGTGGTTTAGTGATTATCACGTGCGCCTTACACGCGCAAGGTCTCCGGTATGATCCCGGAAGGGAACGCTGTCTTACATTTTTGTCTTCTTCGGGAACGCATATACGGAGAGCAAAATGGGAGGAGAAATATCCCACTCTATGCTCGGTTTCCATGGTTTAGTGATTATCACGTGCGCCTTACACGCGCAAGGTATTCGGTTCGATCCCGGGAGGGAACACTGCCTTACATATTTGTCTTCTTCGGGAACGCATATACGGAGAGCAAAATGGGAGGACAAATGACCCACTCCATGCTCGGTTTCCGTGGTTTAGTGATTATCACGTGCGCCTTACACGCGCAAGGTCTCCGGTTCGATACCGAGAGGGAACACTGTGTTACTGTTTTGTCTTCTTCGGGAACGCATATACGGAGAGCAAAATGGGAGAAGAAATGACCCACTCTATGCTCGGTTTCCGTGGGTTAGTGATTATCACGTGCGCCTTACACGCACAAGGTATCCGGTTCGATCCCGGGAGGGAACACTGTCTTACATTTTTGTCTTCTTCGGGAACGCATATACGGAGAGCAAAATGGGAGGAGAAATGACCCACTCCATGCTCGGTTTCCGTGGTTTAGTGATTATCACGTGCGCCTTACACGCGCAAGGTATCCGGTTCGATCCCGGGAGGGAACACTGTCTTACATTTTTGTCTTCTTCGGGAACGCATATACGGAGAGCAAAATGGGAGGAGAAATGACCCACTCTATGCTCGGTTTCCGTGGTTTAGTGATTATGACGTGCGCCTTACACGTACACGGTATCCGGTTCGATCCCGGTGGGAACACTGTCTTACATTTTTGTCTTCTTCGGGAACGCATAAACGGAGAGCAAAATGGGAGGAGAAATGACCCACTCCATGCTCGGTTTCCGTGGTTTAGTGATTATCACGTGCGCCTTACACGCGCAAGGTATCCGGTTCGATCACGGGAGGGAACACTGTCTTACATTTTTGTCTTCTTCGGGAACGCATATACGGAGAGCAAAATGGGAGGAGAAATGACCCACTCCATGCTCGGTTTCCGTGGTTTAGCGATTATCACGTGCGCCTTACACGCGCAAGGTATCCGGTTCGATCCCGCGAGGGAACACTGTCTTACATTTTTGTCTTCTTCGGGAACGCATATACGGAGAGCAAAATGGGAGGAGAAATGACCCACTCTATGCTCGGTTTCCGAGGTTTAGTGATTATCACGTGCGCTTTACACGCGCAAGGTCTCCGGTTCGATCCCGGGAGGGAACACTGTCTTCCATTTTTGTCTTCTTCGGGAACGCATATACGGAGAGCAAAATGGGAGGAGAAATATCCCACTCTATGCTCGGTTTCCATGGTTTAGTGATTATCACGTGCGCCTTACGTGCGCAAGGTATCCGGTTCGATCCCGGGAGGGAACACTGTCTTTCATTTTTGTCTTCTTCGGGAACGCATATAAGGAGAGCAAAATGGGAGGAGAAATGAACCACTCTATGCTCGATTTCCGTGGTTTAGTGATTATCACGTGCACCTTACACGCGCAAGGTATCCGGTTCGATCCCGGAGGGAACACTGTCTTACATTTTTGTCTTCTTCGGGAACGCATATAAGGGGAGCAAAATGGGAGGAGAAAAGACCCACTCTATGCCTGGTTTCCGTGGTTTTGTGATTATCACGTGCGCCTTACACGCGCAAGGTCTCCGGTTCGATCCCGGGAGGGAACACTGTCTGACATTTTGGTCTTCTTCGGGAACGCATATACGGAGAGCAAAATGGGAGGAGAAATGACCCATTCTATGCTCGGCTTCCGTGGTTTAGTGATTATCACGTGCGCCTTACACGCGCAAGGTCTCCGGTATGATCCCGGAAGGGAACGCTGTCTTACATTTTTGTCTTCTTCGGGAACGCATATACGGAGAGCAAAATGGGAAGAGAAATGACCCACTCTATGCTCGGTTTCCGTGGTTTAGGGATTATCACGTACGCCTTACACGCGCAAGGTCTACGGTTCGATCCCGGGAGGGAACACTGTCTTACATTTTTGTCTTCTTCGGGAACGCATATACGGAGAGCAAAATGGGAGGAGAAATGACCCACTCTATGCTCGGTTTCCGTGGTTTAGTGATTATCACGTGCGCCTTACACGCGCAAGGTCTCCGGTTCGATCCCGGGAGGGAACACTGTGTTACATTATTGTCTTCTTCGGGAACGCATATACGGAGAGCAAAATGGTAGGAGAAATGACCCACTCTATGCTCGGTTTCCGTGGTTTAGTGATTATCACGTGCGCCTTACACGCGTAAGGTCTCCGGTTCGATCCCGGGAGGGATCACTGTCTTACGTTTTTGTCTCCTTCGGGAACGCATATACGGAGAGCAAAATGGGAGGAGAAATATCACACTCTATGCTCGGTTTCCATGGTTTAGTGATTATCACGTGCGCCTTACATGCGCAAGGTATCCGGTTCGATCCCGGGAGGGACAACTTTCTTACATTTTTGTCTTCTTCGGGAACGCATATAAGGAGAGCAAAATGGGAGGAGAAATGAACCACTCTATGCTCGATTTCCGTGGTTTAGTGATTATCACGTGCACCTTACACGCGCAAGGTATCCGGTTCGATCCCGGGAGGGAACACTCCCTTACATTTTTGTATTCTTCGGGAACGCATATAAGGAGAGCAAAATGGGAGGAGAAATGAACCACTCTATGCTCGATTTCCGTGGTTTAGTGATTATCACGTGCACCTTACACGCGCAAGGTATCCGGTTCGATCCCGGGAGGGAACACTGTCTTACATTTTTGTCTTCTTCGGGAACGCATATAAGGGGAGCAAAATGGGAGGAGAAAAGACCCACTCTATGCCTGGTTTCCGTGGTTTTGTGATTATCACGTGCGCCTTACAGGCGCAAGGTCTCCGGTTCGATCCCGGGAGGGAACACTGTCTGACATTTTGGTCTTCTTCGGGAACGCATATACGGAGAGCAAAATGGGAGGAGAAATGACCCATTCTATGCTCGGTTTCCGTGGTTTAGTGATTATCACGTGCGCCTTACACGCGCAAGGTCTCCGGTATGATCCCGGAAGGGAACGCTGTCTTACATTTTTGTCTTCTTCGGGAACGCATATACGGAGAGCAAAATGGGAGGAGAAATATCCCACTCTATGCTCGGTTTCCATGGTTTAGTGATTATCACGTGCGCCTTACACGCGCAAGGTATTCGGTTCGATCCCGGGAGGGAACACTGCCTTACATATTTGTCTTCTTCGGGAACGCATATACGGAGAGCAAAATGGGAGGACAAATGACCCACTCCATGCTCGGTTTCCGTGGTTTAGTGATTATCACGTGCGCCTTACACGCGCAAGGTCTCCGGTTCGATACCGAGAGGGAACACTGTGTTACTGTTTTGTCTTCTTCGGGAACGCATATACGGAGAGCAAAATGGGAGAAGAAATGACCCACTCTATGCTCGGTTTCCGTGGGTTAGTGATTATCACGTGCGCCTTACACGCACAAGGTATCCGGTTCGATCCCGGGAGGGAACACTGTCTTACATTTTTGTCTTCTTCGGGAACGCATATACGGAGAGCAAAATGGGAGGAGAAATGACCCACTCCATGCTCGGTTTCCGTGGTTTAGTGATTATCACGTGCGCCTTACACGCGCAAGGTATCCGGTTCGATCCCGGGAGGGAACACTGTCTTACATTTTTGTCTTCTTCGGGAACGCATATACGGAGAGCAAAATGGGAGGAGAAATGACCCACTCTATGCTCGGTTTCCGTGGTTTAGTGATTATGACGTGCGCCCCACACGTACACGGTATCCGGTTCGATCCCGGTGGGAACACTGTCTTACATTTTTGTCTTCTTCGGGAACGCATAAACGGAGAGCAAAATGGGAGGAGAAATGACCCACTCCATGCTCGGTTTCCGTGGTTTAGTTATTATCACGTGCGCCTTACACGCGCAAGGTATCCGGTTCGATCACGGGAGGGAACACTGTCTTACATTTTTGTCTTCTTCGGGAACGCATATACGGAGAGCAAAATGGGAGGAGAAATGACCCACTCCATGCTCGGTTTCCGTGGTTTAGCGATTATCACGTGCGCCTTACACGCGCAAGGTATCCGGTTCGATCCCGCGAGGGAACACTGTCTTACATTTTTGTCTTCTTCGGGAACGCATATACGGAGAGCAAAATGGGAGGAGAAATGACCCACTCTATGCTCGGTTTCCGAGGTTTAGTGATTATCACGTGCGCTTTACACGCGCAAGGTCTCCGGTTCGATCCCGGGAGGGAACACTGTCTTCCATTTTTGTCTTCTTCGGGAACGCATATACGGAGAGCAAAATGGGAGGAGAAATATCCCACTCTATGCTCGGTTTCCATGGTTTAGTGATTATCACGTGCGCCTTACGTGCGCAAGGTATCCGGTTCGATCCCGGGAGGGAACACTGTCTTTCATTTTTGTCTTCTTCGGGAACGCATATAAGGAGAGCAAAATGGGAGGAGAAATGAACCACTCTATGCTCGATTTCCGTGGTTTAGTGATTATCACGTGCACCTTACACGCGCAAGGTATCCGGTTCGATCCCGGAGGGAACACTGTCTTACATTTTTGTCTTCTTCGGGAACGCATATAAGGGGAGCAAAATGGGAGGAGAAAAGACCCACTCTATGCCTGGTTTCCGTGGTTTTGTGATTATCACGTGCGCCTTACACGCGCAAGGTCTCCGGTTCGATCCCGGGAGGGAACACTGTCCGACATTTTGGTCTTCTTCGGGAACGCATATACGGAGAGCAAAATGGGAGGAGAAATGACCCATTCTATGCTCGGCTTCCGTGGTTTAGTGATTATCACGTGCGCCTTACACGCGCAAGGTCTCCGGTATGATCCCGGAAGGGAACGCTGTCTTACATTTTTGTCTTCTTCGGGAACGCATATACGGAGAGCAAAATGGGAAGAGAAATGACCCACTCTATGCTCGGTTTCCGTGGTTTAGGGATTATCACGTACGCCTTACACGCGCAAGGTCTACGGTTCGATCCCGGGAGGGAACACTGTCTTACATTTTTGTCTTCTTCGGGAACGCATATACGGAGAGCAAAATGGGAGGAGAAATGACCCACTCTATGCTCGGTTTCCGTGGTTTAGTGATTATCACGTGCGCCTTACACGCGCAAGGTCTCCGGTTCGATCCCGGGAGGGAACACTGTGTTACATTATTGTCTTCTTCGGGAACGCATATACGGAGAGCAAAATGGGAGGAGAAATGACCCACTCTATGCTCGGTTTCCGTGGTTTAGTGATTATCACGTGCGCCTTACACGCGTAAGGTCTCCGGTTCGATCCCGGGAGGGAACACTGTCTTACGTTTTTGTCTTCTTCGGGAACGCATATACGGAGAGCAAAATGGGAGGAGAAATATCACACTCTATGCTCGGTTTCCATGGTTTAGTGATTATCACGTGCGCCTTACATGCGCAAGGTATCCGGTTCGATCCCGGGAGGGACAACTTTCTTACATTTTTGTCTTCTTCGGGAACGCATATAAGGAGAGCAAAATGGGAGGAGAAATGAACCACTCTATGCTCGATTTCCGTGGTTTAGTGATTATCACGTGCACCTTACACGCGCAAGGTATCCGGTTCGATCCCGGGAGGGAACACTCCCTTACATTTTTGTATTCTTCGGGAACGCATATAAGGAGAGCAAAATGGGAGGAGAAATGAACCACTCTATGCTCGATTTCCGTGGTTTAGTGATTATCACGTGCACCTTACACGCGCAAGGTATCCGGTTCGATCCCGGAGGGAACACTGTCTTACATTTTTGTCTTCTTCGGGAACGCATATAAGGGGAGCAAAATGGGAGGAGAAAAGACCCACTCTATGCCTGGTTTCCGTGGTTTTGTGATTATCACGTGCGCCTTACACGCGCAAGGTCTCCGGTTCGATCCCGGGAGGGAACACTGTCTGACATTTTGGTCTTCTTCGGGAACGCATATACGGAGAGCAAAATGGGAGGAGAAATGACCCATTCTATGCTCGGCTTCCGTGGTTTAGTGATTATCACGTGCGCCTTACACGCGCAAGGTCTCCGGTATGATCCCGGAAGGGAACGCTGTCTTACATTTTTGTCTTCTTCGGGAACGCATATACGGAGAGCAAAATGGGAAGAGAAATGACCCACTCTATGCTCGGTTTCCGTGGTTTAGGGATTATCACGTACGCCTTACACGCGCAAGGTCTACGGTTCGATCCCGGGAGGGAACACTGTCTTACATTTTTGTCTTCTTCGGGAACGCATATACGGAGAGCAAAATGGGAGGAGAAATGACCCACTCTATGCTCGGTTTCCGTGGTTTAGTGATTATCACGTGCGCCTTACACGCGCAAGGTCTCCGGTTCGATCCCGGGAGGGAACACTGTGTTACATTATTGTCTTCTTCGGGAACGCATATACGGAGAGCAAAATGGTAGGAGAAATGACCCACTCTATGCTCGGTTTCCGTGGTTTAGTGATTATCACGTGCGCCTTACACGCGTAAGGTCTCCGGTTCGATCCCGGGAGGGATCACTGTCTTACGTTTTTGTCTTCTTCGGGAACGCATATACGGAGAGCAAAATGGGAGGAGAAATATCACACTCTATGCTCGGTTTCCATGGTTTAGTGATTATCACGTGCGCCTTACATGCGCAAGGTATCCGGTTCGATCCCGGGAGGGACAACTTTCTTACATTTTTGTCTTCTTCGGGAACGCATATAAGGAGAGCAAAATGGGAGGAGAAATGAACCACTCTATGCTCGATTTCCGTGGTTTAGTGATTATCACGTGCACCTTACACGCGCAAGGTATCCGGTTCGATCCCGGGAGGGAACACTCCCTTACATTTTTGTATTCTTCGGGAACGCATATAAGGAGAGCAAAATGGGAGGAGAAATGAACCACTCTATGCTCGATTTCCGTGGTTTAGTGATTATCACGTGCACCTTACACGCGCAAGGTATCCGGTTCGATCCCGGGAGGGAACACTGTCTTACATTTTTGTCTTCTTCGGGAACGCATATAAGGGGAGCAAAATGGGAGGAGAAAAGACCCACTCTATGCCTGGTTTCCGTGGTTTTGTGATTATCACGTGCGCCTTACAGGCGCAAGGTCTCCGGTTCGATCCCGGGAGGGAACACTGTCTGACATTTTGGTCTTCTTCGGGAACGCATATACGGAGAGCAAAATGGGAGGAGAAATGACCCATTCTATGCTCGGTTTCCGTGGTTTAGTGATTATCACGTGCGCCTTACACGCGCAAGGTCTCCGGTATGATCCCGGAAGGGAACGCTGTCTTACATTTTTGTCTTCTTCGGGAACGCATATACGGAGAGCAAAATGGGAGGAGAAATATCCCACTCTATGCTCGGTTTCCATGGTTTAGTGATTATCACGTGCGCCTTACACGCGCAAGGTATTCGGTTCGATCCCGGGAGGGAACACTGCCTTACATATTTGTCTTCTTCGGGAACGCATATACGGAGAGCAAAATGGGAGGACAAATGACCCACTCCATGCTCGGTTTCCGTGGTTTAGTGATTATCACGTGCGCCTTACACGCGCAAGGTCTCCGGTTCGATACCGAGAGGGAACACTGTGTTACTGTTTTGTCTTCTTCGGGAACGCATATACGGAGAGCAAAATGGGAGAAGAAATGACCCACTCTATGCTCGGTTTCCGTGGGTTAGTGATTATCACGTGCGCCTTACACGCACAAGGTATCCGGTTCGATCCCGGGAGGGAACACTGTCTTACATTTTTGTCTTCTTCGGGAACGCATATACGGAGAGCAAAATGGGAGGAGAAATGACCCACTCCATGCTCGGTTTCCGTGGTTTAGTGATTATCACGTGCGCCTTACACGCGCAAGGTATCCGGTTCGATCCCGGGAGGGAACACTGTCTTACATTTTTGTCTTCTTCGGGAACGCATATACGGAGAGCAAAATGGGAGGAGAAATGACCCACTCTATGCTCGGTTTCCGTGGTTTAGTGATTATGACGTGCGCCTTACACGTACACGGTATCCGGTTCGATCCCGGTGGGAACACTGTCTTACATTTTTGTCTTCTTCGGGAACGCATAAACGGAGAGCAAAATGGGAGGAGAAATGACCCACTCCATGCTCGGTTTCCGTGGTTTAGTTATTATCACGTGCGCCTTACACGCGCAAGGTATCCGGTTCGATCACGGGAGGGAACACTGTCTTACATTTTTGTCTTCTTCGGGAACGCATATACGGAGAGCAAAATGGGAGGAGAAATGACCCACTCCATGCTCGGTTTCCGTGGTTTAGCGATTATCACGTGCGCCTTACACGCGCAAGGTATCCGGTTCGATCCCGCGAGGGAACACTGTCTTACATTTTTGTCTTCTTCGGGAACGCATATACGGAGAGCAAAATGGGAGGAGAAATGACCCACTCTATGCTCGGTTTCCGAGGTTTAGTGATTATCACGTGCGCTTTACACGCGCAAGGTCTCCGGTTCGATCCCGGGAGGGAACACTGTCTTCCATTTTTGTCTTCTTCGGGAACGCATATACGGAGAGCAAAATGGGAGGAGAAATATCCCACTCTATGCTCGGTTTCCATGGTTTAGTGATTATCACGTGCGCCTTACGTGCGCAAGGTATCCGGTTCGATCCCGGGAGGGAACACTGTCTTTCATTTTTGTCTTCTTCGGGAACGCATATAAGGAGAGCAAAATGGGAGGAGAAATGAACCACTCTATGCTCGATTTCCGTGGTTTAGTGATTATCACGTGCACCTTACACGCGCAAGGTATCCGGTTCGATCCCGGAGGGAACACTGTCTTACATTTTTGTCTTCTTCGGGAACGCATATAAGGGGAGCAAAATGGGAGGAGAAAAGACCCACTCTATGCCTGGTTTCCGTGGTTTTGTGATTATCACGTGCGCCTTACACGCGCAAGGTCTCCGGTTCGATCCCGGGAGGGAACACTGTCCGACATTTTGGTCTTCTTCGGGAACGCATATACGGAGAGCAAAATGGGAGGAGAAATGACCCATTCTATGCTCGGCTTCCGTGGTTTAGTGATTATCACGTGCGCCTTACACGCGCAAGGTCTCCGGTATGATCCCGGAAGGGAACGCTGTCTTACATTTTTGTCTTCTTCGGGAACGCATATACGGAGAGCAAAATGGGAAGAGAAATGACCCACTCTATGCTCGGTTTCCGTGGTTTAGGGATTATCACGTACGCCTTACACGCGCAAGGTCTACGGTTCGATCCCGGGAGGGAACACTGTCTTACATTTTTGTCTTCTTCGGGAACGCATATACGGAGAGCAAAATGGGAGGAGAAATGACCCACTCTATGCTCGGTTTCCGTGGTTTAGTGATTATCACGTGCGCCTTACACGCGCAAGGTCTCCGGTTCGATCCCGGGAGGGAACACTGTGTTACATTATTGTCTTCTTCGGGAACGCATATACGGAGAGCAAAATGGGAGGAGAAATGACCCACTCTATGCTCGGTTTCCGTGGTTTAGTGATTATCACGTGCGCCTTACACGCGTAAGGTCTCCGGTTCGATCCCGGGAGGGAACACTGTCTTACGTTTTTGTCTTCTTCGGGAACGCATATACGGAGAGCAAAATGGGAGGAGAAATATCACACTCTATGCTCGGTTTCCATGGTTTAGTGATTATCACGTGCGCCTTACATGCGCAAGGTATCCGGTTCGATCCCGGGAGGGACAACTTTCTTACATTTTTGTCTTCTTCGGGAACGCATATAAGGAGAGCAAAATGGGAGGAGAAATGAACCACTCTATGCTCGATTTCCGTGGTTTAGTGATTATCACGTGCACCTTACACGCGCAAGGTATCCGGTTCGATCCCGGGAGGGAACACTCCCTTACATTTTTGTATTCTTCGGGAACGCATATAAGGAGAGCAAAATGGGAGGAGAAATGAACCACTCTATGCTCGATTTCCGTGGTTTAGTGATTATCACGTGCACCTTACACGCGCAAGGTATCCGGTTCGATCCCGGGAGGGAACACTGTCTTACATTTTTGTCTTCTTCGGGAACGCATATAAGGGGAGCAAAATGGGAGGAGAAAAGACCCACTCTATGCCTGGTTTCCGTGGTTTTGTGATTATCACGTGCGCCTTACAGGCGCAAGGTCTCCGGTTCGATCCCGGGAGGGAACACTGTCTGACATTTTGGTCTTCTTCGGGAACGCATATACGGAGAGCAAAATGGGAGGAGAAATGACCCATTCTATGCTCGGTTTCCGTGGTTTAGTGATTATCACGTGCGCCTTACACGCGCAAGGTCTCCGGTATGATCCCGGAAGGGAACGCTGTCTTACATTTTTGTCTTCTTCGGGAACGCATATACGGAGAGCAAAATGGGAAGAGAAATGACCCACTCTATGCTCGGTTTCCGTGGTTTAGGGATTATCACGTACGCCTTACACGCGCAAGGTCTACGGTTCGATCCCGGGAGGGAACACTGTCTTACATTTTTGTCTTCTTCGGGAACGCATATACGGAGAGCAAAATGGGAGGAGAAATGACCCACTCTATGCTCGGTTTCCGTGGTTTAGTGATTATCACGTGCGCCTTACACGCGCAAGGTCTCCGGTTCGATCCCGGGAGGGAACACTGTGTTACATTATTGTCTTCTTCGGGAACGCATATACGGAGAGCAAAATGGGAGGAGAAATGACCCACTCTATGCTCGGTTTCCGTGGTTTAGTGATTATCACGTGCGCCTTACACGCGTAAGGTCTCCGGTTCGATCCCGGGAGGGAACACTGTCTTACGTTTTTGTCTTCTTCGGGAACGCATATACGGAGAGCAAAATGGGAGGAGAAATATCCCACTCTATGCTCGGTTTCCATGGTTTAGTGATTATCACGTGCGCCTTACATGCGCAAGGTATCCGGTTCGATCCCGGGAGGGACAACTTTCTTACATTTTTGTCTTCTTCGGGAACGCATATAAGGAGAGCAAAATGGGAGGAGAAATGAACCACTCTATGCTCAATTTCCGTGGTTTAGTGATTATCACGTGCACCTTACACGCGCAAGGTATCCGGTTCGATCCCGGGAGGGAACACTCCCTTACATTTTTGTCTTCTTCGGGAACGCATATACGGAGAGCAAAATGGGAGGAGAAATGACCCACTCTATGCTCGGTTTCTGTGGTTTAGTGATTATCACCGGCGTCTTACACGCGCAACGTCTCCGGTTCGTTCCCGGGAGGGAACACTGTCTTACACTTTTGTCTTCTTCGGGAACGCATATACGGAGAGCAAAATGGGAGGAGAAATATCCCACTCTATGCTCGGTTTCCATGGTTTAGTGATTATCACGTGCGCCTTACATGCGCAAGGTATCCGGTTCGATCCCGTGAGGCAACACTCTTAGATTTTTGTCTTCTTCGGGAACACATATACGGAGAGCAAAATGGGAGGAGAAATGACCCACTCTATGCTCGGTTTCCGTGGTTTAGTGATTATCACGTGCGCCTTATACGCGCAAGGTATCCGGTTCGATCCCGGGAGAGAACACTGTCTTACATTTTTGTCTTCTTCGGGAACGCATATACGGAGAGCAAAATGGGAGAAGAAATGACTCACTCTATGCTCGGTTTCCGTGGTTAAGTGATTATCACGTGCGCCTTACACGCGCAAGGTATTCGGTTCGATCCCGGGAGGGAACACTGTGTTACATTTTTGTCTTCTTCGGGAACGCATATACGGAGAGCAAAATGGGAGGAGAAATGACCCACTCTATGCTCGGTTTCCGTGGTTTAGTGATTATCACGTGCGCCTTATACGCGCAAGGTATCCGGTTCGATCCCGGGAGGGAACACTGTCTTACATTTTTGTCTTCTTCGGGAACGCATATACGGAGAGCAAAATGGGAGGAGAAATGACTCACTCTATGCTCGGTTTCCGTGGTTAAGTGATTATCACGTGCGCCTTACACGCGCAAGGTATTCGGATCGATCCCGGGAGGGAACACTGTCTTACATTTTTGTCTTCTTCGGGAACGCATATAAGGAGAGCAAAATGGGAGGAGAAATGAACCACTCTATGCTCGATTTCCGTGGTTTAGTGATTATCACGTGCACCTTACACGCGCAAGGTATCCGGTTCGATCCCGTGAGGCAACACTCTTAGATTTTTGTCTTCTTCGGGAACACATATACGGAGAGCAAAATGGGAGGAGAAATGACCCACTCTATGCTCGGTTTCCGTGGTTTAGTGATTATCACGTGCGCCTTATACGCGCAAGGTATCCGGTTCGATCCCGGGAGGGAACACTGTCTTACATTTTTGTCTTCTTCGGGAACGCATATACGGAGAGCAAAATGGGAGGAGAAATGACTCACTCTATGCTCGGTTTCCGTGGTTAAGTGATTATCACGTGCGCCTTACACGCGCAAGGTATTCGGTTCGATCCCGGGAGGGAACACTGTGTTACATTTTTGTCTTCTTCGGGAACGCATATACGGAGAGCAAAATGGGAGGAGAAATGACCCACTCTATGCTCGGTTTCCGTGGTTAAGTGATTATCACGTGCGCCTTACACGCACAAGGTATCCGGTTCGATCCCGGGAGGGAACACTGTCTTACAGTTTTGTCTTCTTCGGGAACGCATATACGGAGAGCAAAATGGGAGGAGAAATGACCCACTCCATGCTCGGTTTCCGTGGTTAAGTGATTATCACGTGCGCCTTACACGCGCAAGGTATTCGGTTCGATCCCGGGAGGGAACACTGTGTTACATTTTTGTCTTCTTCGGGAACGCATATACGAAGAGCAAAATGGGAGGAGAAATGACCCAGTCTATGCTCGGTTTCCATGGTTTAGTGATTATCACGTGCGCCTTACATGCGCAAGGTATCCGGTTCGATCCCGGGAGGGACAACTTTCTTACATTTTTGTCTTCTTCGGGAACGCATATAAGGAGAGCAAAATGGGAGGAGAAATGAACCACTCTATGCTCGATTTCCGTGGTTTAGTGATTATCACGTGCACCTTACACGCGCAAGGTATCCGGTTCGATCCCGGGAGGGAACACTCCCTTACATTTTTGTATTCTTCGGGAACGCATATAAGGAGAGCAAAATGGGAGGAGAAATGAACCACTCTATGCTCGATTTCCGTGGTTTAGTGATTATCACGTGCACCTTACACGCGCAAGGTATCCGGTTCGATCCCGGGAGGGAACACTGTCTTACATTTTTGTCTTCTTCGGGAACGCATATAAGGGGAGCAAAATGGGAGGAGAAAAGACCCACTCTATGCCTGGTTTCCGTGGTTTTGTGATTATCACGTGCGCCTTACAGGCGCAAGGTCTCCGGTTCGATCCCGGGAGGGAACACTGTCTGACATTTTGGTCTTCTTCGGGAACGCATATACGGAGAGCAAAATGGGAGGAGAAATGACCCATTCTATGCTCGGTTTCCGTGGTTTAGTGATTATCACGTGCGCCTTACACGCGCAAGGTCTCCGGTATGATCCCGGAAGGGAACGCTGTCTTACATTTTTGTCTTCTTCGGGAACGCATATACGGAGAGCAAAATGGGAAGAGAAATGACCCACTCTATGCTCGGTTTCCGTGGTTTAGGGATTATCACGTACGCCTTACACGCGCAAGGTCTACGGTTCGATCCCGGGAGGGAACACTGTCTTACATTTTTGTCTTCTTCGGGAACGCATATACGGAGAGCAAAATGGGAGGAGAAATGACCCACTCTATGCTCGGTTTCCGTGGTTTAGTGATTATCACGTGCGCCTTACACGCGCAAGGTCTCCGGTTCGATCCCGGGAGGGAACACTGTGTTACATTATTGTCTTCTTCGGGAACGCATATACGGAGAGCAAAATGGGAGGAGAAATGACCCACTCTATGCTCGGTTTCCGTGGTTTAGTGATTATCACGTGCGCCTTACACGCGTAAGGTCTCCGGTTCGATCCCGGGAGGGAACACTGTCTTACGTTTTTGTCTTCTTCGGGAACGCATATACGGAGAGCAAAATGGGAGGAGAAATATCCCACTCTATGCTCGGTTTCCATGGTTTAGTGATTATCACGTGCGCCTTACATGCGCAAGGTATCCGGTTCGATCCCGGGAGGGACAACTTTCTTACATTTTTGTCTTCTTCGGGAACGCATATAAGGAGAGCAAAATGGGAGGAGAAATGAACCACTCTATGCTCAATTTCCGTGGTTTAGTGATTATCACGTGCACCTTACACGCGCAAGGTATCCGGTTCGATCCCGGGAGGGAACACTGTCTTACACTTTTGTCTTCTTCGGGAACGCATATACGGAGAGCAAAATGGGAGGAGAAATATCCCACTCTATGCTCGGTTTCCATGGTTTAGTGATTATCACGTGCGCCTTACATGCGCAAGGTATCCGGTTCGATCCCGTGAGGCAACACTCTTAGATTTTTGTCTTCTTCGGGAACACATATACGGAGAGCAAAATGGGAGGAGAAATGACCCACTCTATGCTCGGTTTCCGTGGTTTAGTGATTATCACGTGCGCCTTATACGCGCAAGGTATCCGGTTCGATCCCGGGAGGGAACACTGTCTTACATTTTTGTCTTCTTCGGGAACGCATATACGGAGAGCAAAATGGGAGAAGAAATGACTCACTCTATGCTCGGTTTCCGTGGTTAAGTGATTATCACGTGCGCCTTACACGCGCAAGGTATTCGGTTCGATCCCGGGAGGGAACACTGTGTTACATTTTTGTCTTCTTCGGGAACGCATATACGGAGAGCAAAATGGGAGGAGAAATGACCCACTCTATGCTCGGTTTCCGTGGTTTAGTGATTATCACGTGCGCCTTATACGCGCAAGGTATCCGGTTCGATCCCGGGAGGGAACACTGTCTTACATTTTTGTCTTCTTCGGGAACGCATATACGGAGAGCAAAATGGGAGGAGAAATGACTCACTCTATGCTCGGTTTCCGTGGTTAAGTGATTATCACGTGCGCCTTACACGCGCAAGGTATTCGGATCGATCCCGGGAGGGAACACTGTCTTACATTTTTGTCTTCTTCGGGAACGCATATAAGGAGAGCAAAATGGGAGGAGAAATGAACCACTCTATGCTCGATTTCCGTGGTTTAGTGATTATCACGTGCACCTTACACGCGCAAGGTATCCGGTTCGATCCCGTGAGGCAACACTCTTAGATTTTTGTCTTCTTCGGGAACACATATACGGAGAGCAAAATGGGAGGAGAAATGACCCACTCTATGCTCGGTTTCCGTGGTTTAGTGATTATCACGTGCGCCTTATACGCGCAAGGTATCCGGTTCGATCCCGGGAGGGAACACTGTCTTACATTTTTGTCTTCTTCGGGAACGCATATACGGAGAGCAAAATGGGAGGAGAAATGACTCACTCTATGCTCGGTTTCCGTGGTTAAGTGATTATCACGTGCGCCTTACACGCGCAAGGTATTCGGTTCGATCCCGGGAGGGAACACTGTGTTACATTTTTGTCTTCTTCGGGAACGCATATACGGAGAGCAAAATGGGAGGAGAAATGACCCACTCTATGCTCGGTTTCCGTGGTTAAGTGATTATCACGTGCGCCTTACACGCACAAGGTATCCGGTTCGATCCCGGGAGGGAACACTGTCTTACAGTTTTGTCTTCTTCGGGAACGCATATACGGAGAGCAAAATGGGAGGAGAAATGACCCACTCCATGCTCGGTTTCCGTGGTTAAGTGATTATCACGTGCGCCTTACACGCGCAAGGTATTCGGTTCGATCCCGGGAGGGAACACTGTGTTACATTTTTGTCTTCTTCGGGAACGCATATACGAAGAGCAAAATGGGAGGAGAAATGACCCACTCCATGCTCGGTTTCCGTGGTTTAGTGATTATCACGTGCGCCTTACACGCGCAAGGTCTCCGGTTGGATCCCGGGAGGCAACACTGTGTTACATTTTTGTCTTCTTCGGGAACGCATATACGGAGAGCAAAATGGGAGAAATGACCCAGTCTATGCTCGGTTTCCGTGGGTTAGTGATTATCACGTGCGCCTTACACGCACAAGGTATCCGGTTCGATCCCGGGAGGGAACACTGTCTTACATTTTTGTCTTCTTCAGGAACGCATATACGGAGAGCAAAATGGGAGGAGAAATGACCCACTCCATGCTCGGTTTCCGTGGTTTAGTGATTATCACGTGCGCCCTACATGCGCAAGGTATCCGGTTTGATCCCGGGAGGGAACACTGTCTTACATTTTTGTCTTCTTCGGGAACGCATATAAGGAGAGCAAAATGGGAGGAGAAATGAACCACTCTATGCTCGATTTCCGTGGTTTAGTGATTATCACGTGCACCTTACACGCGCAAGGTATCCGGTTCGATCCCGGGAGGGAACACTGTCTTACATTTTTGTCTTCTTCGGGAACGCATATACGGAGAGCAAAATGGGAGGAGAAATGACCCACTCTATGCTCGGTTTCCGTGGTTTAGTGATTATCACGTGCGCCTTACATGCGCAAGGTATCCGGTTCGATCCCGGGAGGGAATACTGTCTTACATTTTTGTCTTCTTCGGGAACGCATATAAGGGGAGCAAAATGGGAGGAGAAATGAACCACTCTATGCTCGATTTCCGTGGTTTAGTGATTATCACGTGCACCTTACACGCGCAAGGTATCCGGTTCGATCCCGGGAGGGAACACTCCCTTACATTTTTGTATTCTTCGGGAACGCATATAAGGAGAGCAAAATGGGAGGAGAAATGAACCACTCTATGCTCGATTTCCGTGGTTTAGTGATTATCACGTGCACCTTACACGCGCAAGGTATCCGGTTCGATCCCGGGAGGGAACACTGTCTTACATTTTTGTCTTCTTCGGGAACGCATATAAGGGGAGCAAAATGGGAGGAGAAAAGACCCACTCTATGCCTGGTTTCCGTGGTTTTGTGATTATCACGTGCGCCTTACAGGCGCAAGGTCTCCGGTTCGATCCCGGGAGGGAACACTGTCTGACATTTTGGTCTTCTTCGGGAACGCATATACGGAGAGCAAAATGGGAGGAGAAATGACCCATTCTATGCTCGGTTTCCGTGGTTTAGTGATTATCACGTGCGCCTTACACGCGCAAGGTCTCCGGTATGATCCCGGAAGGGAACGCTGTCTTACATTTTTGTCTTCTTCGGGAACGCATATACGGAGAGCAAAATGGGAAGAGAAATGACCCACTCTATGCTCGGTTTCCGTGGTTTAGGGATTATCACGTACGCCTTACACGCGCAAGGTCTACGGTTCGATCCCGGGAGGGAACACTGTCTTACATTTTTGTCTTCTTCGGGAACGCATATACGGAGAGCAAAATGGGAGGAGAAATGACCCACTCTATGCTCGGTTTCCGTGGTTTAGTGATTATCACGTGCGCCTTACACGCGCAAGGTCTCCGGTTCGATCCCGGGAGGGAACACTGTGTTACATTATTGTCTTCTTCGGGAACGCATATACGGAGAGCAAAATGGGAGGAGAAATGACCCACTCTATGCTCGGTTTCCGTGGTTTAGTGATTATCACGTGCGCCTTACACGCGTAAGGTCTCCGGTTCGATCCCGGGAGGGAACACTGTCTTACGTTTTTGTCTTCTTCGGGAACGCATATACGGAGAGCAAAATGGGAGGAGAAATATCCCACTCTATGCTCGGTTTCCATGGTTTAGTGATTATCACGTGCGCCTTACATGCGCAAGGTATCCGGTTCGATCCCGGGAGGGACAACTTTCTTACATTTTTGTCTTCTTCGGGAACGCATATAAGGAGAGCAAAATGGGAGGAGAAATGAACCACTCTATGCTCAATTTCCGTGGTTTAGTGATTATCACGTGCACCTTACACGCACAAGGTATCCGGTTCGATCCCGGGAGGGAACACTCCCTTACATTTTTGTCTTCTTCGGGAACGCATATACGGAGAGCAAAATGGGAGGAGAAATGACCCACTCTATGCTCGGTTTCTGTGGTTTAGTGATTATCACCGGCGTCTTACACGCGCAACGTCTCCGGTTCGTTCCCGGGAGGGAACACTGTCTTACACTTTTGTCTTCTTCGGGAACGCATATACGGAGAGCAAAATGGGAGGAGAAATATCCCACTCTATGCTCGGTTTCCATGGTTTAGTGATTATCACGTGCGCCTTACATGCGCAAGGTATCCGGTTCGATCCCGTGAGGCAACACTCTTAGATTTTTGTCTTCTTCGGGAACACATATACGGAGAGCAAAATGGGAGGAGAAATGACCCACTCTATGCTCGGTTTCCGTGGTTTAGTGATTATCACGTGCGCCTTATACGCGCAAGGTATCCGGTTCGATCCCGGGAGGGAACACTGTCTTACATTTTTGTCTTCTTCGGGAACGCATATACGGAGAGCAAAATGGGAGGAGAAATGACTCACTCTATGCTCGGTTTCCGTGGTTAAGTGATTATCACGTGCGCCTTACACGCGCAAGGTATTCGGTTCGATCCCGGGAGGGAACACTGTGTTACATTTTTGTCTTCTTCGGGAACGCATATACGGAGAGCAAAATGGGAGGAGAAATGACCCACTCTATGCTCGGTTTCCGTGGTTTAGTGATTATCACGTGCGCCTTATACGCGCAAGGTATCCGGTTCGATCCCGGGAGGGAACACTGTCTTACATTTTTGTCTTCTTCGGGAACGCATATACGGAGAGCAAAATGGGAGGAGAAATGACTCACTCTATGCTCGGTTTCCGTGGTTAAGTGATTATCACGTGCGCCTTACACGCGCAAGGTATTCGGATCGATCCCGGGAGGGAACACTGTCTTACATTTTTGTCTTCTTCGGGAACGCATATAAGGAGAGCAAAATGGGAGGAGAAATGAACCACTCTATGCTCGATTTCCGTGGTTTAGTGATTATCACGTGCACCTTACACGCGCAAGGTATCCGGTTCGATCCCGTGAGGCAACACTCTTAGATTTTTGTCTTCTTCGGGAACACATATACGGAGAGCAAAATGGGAGGAGAAATGACCCACTCTATGCTCGGTTTCCGTGGTTTAGTGATTATCACGTGCGCCTTATACGCGCAAGGTATCCGGTTCGATCCCGGGAGGGAACACTGTCTTACATTTTTGTCTTCTTCGGGAACGCATATACGGAGAGCAAAATGGGAGGAGAAATGACTCACTCTATGCTCGGTTTCCGTGGTTAAGTGATTATCACGTGCGCCTTACACGCGCAAGGTATTCGGTTCGATCCCGGGAGGGAACACTGTGTTACATTTTTGTCTTCTTCGGGAACGCATATACGGAGAGCAAAATGGGAGGAGAAATGACCCACTCTATGCTCGGTTTCCGTGGTTAAGTGATTATCACGTGCGCCTTACACGCACAAGGTATCCGGTTCGATCCCGGGAGGGAACACTGTCTTACAGTTTTGTCTTCTTCGGGAACGCATATACGGAGAGCAAAATGGGAGGAGAAATGACCCACTCCATGCTCGGTTTCCGTGGTTAAGTGATTATCACGTGCGCCTTACACGCGCAAGGTATTCGGTTCGATCCCGGGAGGGAACACTGTGTTACATTTTTGTCTTCTTCGGGAACGCATATACGAAGAGCAAAATGGGAGGAGAAATGACCCACTCCATGCTCGGTTTCCGTGGTTTAGTGATTATCACGTGCGCCTTACACGCGCAAGGTCTCCGGTTGGATCCCGGGAGGCAACACTGTGTTACATTTTTGTCTTCTTCGGGAACGCATATACGGAGAGCAAAATGGGAGAAATGACCCAGTCTATGCTCGGTTTCCGTGGGTTAGTGATTATCACGTGCGCCTTACACGCACAAGGTATCCGGTTCGATCCCGGGAGGGAACACTGTCTTACATTTTTGTCTTCTTCTGGAACGCATATACGGAGAGCAAAATGGGAGGAGAAATGACCCACTCCATGCTCGGTTTCCGTGGTTTAGTGATTATCACGTGCGCCCTACATGCGCAAGGTATCCGGTTTGATCCCGGGAGGGAACACTGTCTTACATTTTTGTCTTCTTCGGGAACGCATATAAGGAGAGCAAAATGGGAGGAGAAATGAACCACTCTATGCTCGATTTCCGTGGTTTAGTGATTATCACGTGCACCTTACACGCGCAAGGTATCCGGTTCGATCCCGGGAGGGAACACTGTCTTACATTTTTGTCTTCTTCGGGAACGCATATACGGAGAGCAAAATGGGAGGAGAAATGACCCACTCTATGCTCGGTTTCCGTGGTTTAGTGATTATCACGTGCGCCTTACATGCGCAAGGTATCCGGTTCGATCCCGGGAGGGAATACTGTCTGACATTTTTGTCTTCTTCGGGAACGCATATAAGGGGAGCAAAATGGGAGGAGAAATGAACCACTCTATGCTCGATTTCAGTGGTTTAGTGATTATCACGTGCGCCTTACACGCGCAAGATATCCGCTTCGATCCCGGGAGGGAACACTGTCTTACATTTTTGTCTTCTTCGGGAACGCATATACGGAGAGCAAAATGGGAGGAGAAAAGGCCCACTCTATGCCTGGTTTCCGTGGTTTAGTGATTATCACGTGCGCCTTACACGCGCAAGGTCTCCGGTTCGATCCCGGGAGGGAACACTGTCTGACATTTTGGTCTTCTTCGGGAACGCATATACGGAGAGCAAAATGGGAGGAGAAATGACCCATTCTATGCTCGGTTTCCGTGGTTTAGTGATTATCACGTGCGCCTTACACGCGCAAGGTCTCCGGTATGATCCCGGAAGGGAACGCTGTCTTACATTTTTGTCTTCTTCGGGAACGCATATACGGAGAGCAAAATGGGAAGAGAAATGACCCACTCTATGCTCGGTTTCCGTGGTTTAGGGATTATCACGTACGCCTTACACGCGCAAGGTCTACGGTTCGATCCCGGGAGGGAACACTGTCTTACATTTTTGTCTTCTTCGGGAACGCATATACGGAGAGCAAAATGGGAGGAGAAATGACCCACTCTATGCTCGTTTTCCGTGGTTTAGTGATTATCACGTGCGCCTTACATGCGCAAGGTATCCGGTTCGATCCCGGGAGGGAATACTGTCTTACATTTTTGTCTTCTTCGGGAACGCATATAGGGAGAGCAAAATGGGAGGAGAAATGACCCACTCTATGCTCGGTTTCCGTGGTTTAGTGATTATCACGTGCGCCTTACACGCGTAAGGTCTCCGGTTCGATCCCGGGAGGGAACACTGTCTTACGTTTTTGTCTTCTTCGGGAACGCATATACGGAGAGCAAAATGGGAGGAGAAATGACCCACTCTATGCTCGGTTTCCGTGGTTTAGGGATTATCACGTACGCCTTACACGCGCAAGGTCTACGGTTCGATCCCGGGAGGGAACACTGTCTTACATTTTTGTCTTCTTCGGGAACGCATATACGGAGAGCAAAATGGGAGGAGAAATGACCCACTCTATGCTCGGTTTCCGTGGTTTAGTGATTATCACGTGCGCCTTACACGCGCAAGGTCTCCGGTTCGATCCCGGGAGGGAACACTGTGTTACATTATTGTCTTCTTCGGGAACGCATATACGGAGAGCAAAATGGGAGGAGAAATGACCCACTCTATGCTCGGTTTCCGTGGTTTAGTGATTATCACGTGCGCCTTACACGCGTAAGGTCTCCGGTTCGATCCCGGGAGGGAACACTGTCTTACGTTTTTGTCTTCTTCGGGAACGCATATACGGAGAGCAAAATGGGAAGAGAAATGACCCACTCTATGCTCGGTTTCCGTGGTTTAGGGATTATCACGTACGCCTTACACGCGCAAGGTCTACGGTTCGATCCCGGGAGGGAACACTGTCTTACATTTTTGTCTTCTTCGGGAACGCATATACGGAGAGCAAAATGGGAGGAGAAATGACCCACTCTATGCTCGGTTTCCGTGGTTTAGTGATTATCACGTGCGCCTTACACGCGCAAGGTCTGCGGTTCGATCCCGGGAGGGAACACTGTGTTACATTATTGTCTTCTTCGGGAACGCATATACGGAGAGCAAAATGGGAGGAGAAATGACCCACTCTATGCTCGGTTTCCGTGGTTTAGTGATTATCACGTGCGCCTTACACGCGTAAGGTCTCCGGTTCGATCCCGGGAGGGAACACTGTCTTACGTTTTTGTCTTCTTCGGGAACGCATATACGGAGAGCAAAATGGGAGGAGAAATATCCCACTCTATGCTCGGTTTCCATGGTTTAGTGATTATCACGTGCTCCTTACATGCGCAAGGTATCCGGTTCGATCCCGGGAGGGACAACTTTCTTACATTTTTGTCTTCTTCGGGAACGCATATAAGGAGAGCAAAATGGGAGGAGAAATGAACCACTCTATGCTCGATTTCCGTGGTTTAGTGATTATCACGTGCACCTTACACGCGCAAGGTATCCGGTTCGATCCCGGGAGGGAACACTCCCTTATATTTTTGTCTTCTTCGGGAACGCATATAAGGAGAGCAAAATGGGAGGAGAAATGAACCACTCTATGCTCGATTTCCGTGGTTTAGTGATTATCACGTGCAACTTACACGCGCAAGGTATCCGGTTCGATCCCGGGAGGGAACACTGTCTTACATTTTTGTCTTCTTCGGGAACGCATATAAGGGGAGCAAAATGGGAGGAGAAAAGACCCACTCTATGCCTGGTTTCCGTGGTTTTGTGATTATCACGTGCGCCTTACACGCGCAAGGTCTCCGGTTCGATCCCGGGAGGGAACACTGTCTGACATTTTGGTCTTCTTCGGGAACGCATATACGGAGAGCAAAATGGGAGGAGAAATGACCCATTCTATGCTCGGTTTCCGTGGTTTAGTGATTATCACGTGCGCCTTACACGCGCAAGGTCTCCGGTATGATCCCGGAAGGGAACGCTGTCTTACATTTTTGTCTTCTTCGGGAACGCATATACGGAGAGCAAAATGGGAAGAGAAATGACCCACTCTATGCTCGGTTTCCGTGGTTTAGGGATTATCACGTACGCCTTACACGCGCAAGGTCTACGGTTCGATCCCGGGAGGGAACACTGTCTTACATTTTTGTCTTCTTCGGGAACGCATATACGGAGAGCAAAATGGGAGGAGAAATGACCCACTCTATGCTCGGTTTCCGTGGTTTAGTGATTATCACGTGCGCCTTACACGCGCAAGGTCTCCGGTTCGATCCCGGGAGGGAACACTGTGTTACATTATTGTCTTCTTCGGGAAAGCATATACGGAGAGCAAAATGGGAGGAGAAATGACCCACTCTATGCTCGGTTTCCGTGGTTTAGTGATTATCACGTGCGCCTTACACGCGTAAGGTCTCCGGTTCGATTCCGGGAGGGAACACTGTCTTACGTTTTTGTCTTCTTCGGGAACGCATATACGGAGAGCAAAATGGGAGGAGAAATATCCCACTCTATGCTCGGTTTCCATGGTTTAGTGATTATCACGTGCGCCTTACATGCGCAAGGTATCCGGTTCGATCCCGGGAGGGACAACTTTCTTACATTTTTGTCTTCTTCGGGAACGCATATAAGGAGAGCAAAATGGGAGGAGAAATGAACCACTCTATGCTCGATTTCCGTGGTTTAGTGATTATCACGTGCACCTTACACGCGCAAGGTATCCGGTTCGATCCCGGGAGGGAACACTCCCTTACATTTTTGTCTTCTTCGGGAACGCATATACGGAGAGCAAAATGGGAGGAGAAATGACCCACTCTATGCTCGGTTTCCGTGGTTTAGTGATTATCACGTGCGCCTTACACGCGCAAGGTCTCCGGTTCGATCCCGGGAGGGAACACTGTGTTACATTATTGTCTTCTTCGGGAACGCATATACGGAGAGCAAAATGGGAGGAGAAATGACCCACTCTATGCTCGGTTTCCGTGGTTTAGTGATTATCACGTGCGCCTTACACGCGTAAGGTCTCCGGTTCGATCCCGGGAGGGAACACTGTCTTACGTTTTTGTCTTCTTCGGGAACGCATATACGGAGAGCAAAATGGGAGGAGAAATATCCCACTCTATGCTCGGTTTCCATGGTTTAGTGATTATCACGTGCGCCTTACATGCGCAAGGTATCCGGTTCGATCCCGGGAGGGACAACTTTCTTACATTTTTGTCTTCTTCGGGAACGCATATAAGGAGAGCAAAATGGGAGGAGAAATGAACCACTCTATGCTCAATTTCCGTGGTTTAGTGATTATCACGTGCACCTTACACGCGCAAGGTATCCGGTTCGATCCCGGGAGGGAACACTCCCTTACATTTTTGTCTTCTTCGGGAACGCATATACGGAGAGCAAAATGGGAGGAGAAATGACCCACTCTATGCTCGGTTTCTGTGGTTTAGTGATTATCACCGGCGTCTTACACGCGCAACGTCTCCGGTTCGTTCCCGGGAGGGAACACTGTCTTACACTTTTATCTTCTTCGGGAACGCATATACGGAGAGCAAAATGGGAGGAGAAATATCCCACTCTATGCTCGGTTTCCATGGTTTAGTGATTATCACGTGCGCCTTACATGCGCAAGGTATCCGGTTCGATCCCGTGAGGCAACACTCTTAGATTTTTGTCTTCTTCGGGAACACATATACGGAGAGCAAAATGGGAGGAGAAATGACCCACTCTATGCTCGGTTTCCGTGGTTTAGTGATTATCACGTGCGCCTTATACGCGCAAGGTATCCGGTTCGATCCCGGGAGGGAACACTGTCTTACATTTTTGTCTTCTTCGGGAACGCATATACGGAGAGCAAAATGGGAGGAGAAATGACTCACTCTATGCTCGGTTTCCGTGGTTAAGTGATTATCACGTGCGCCTTACACGCGCAAGGTATTCGGTTCGATCCCGGGAGGGAACACTGTGTTACATTTTTGTCTTCTTCGGGAACGCATATACGGAGAGCAAAATGGGAGGAGAAATGACCCACTCTATGCTCGGTTTCCGTGGTTTAGTGATTATCACGTGCGCCTTATACGCGCAAGGTATCCGGTTCGATCCCGGGAGGGAACACTGTCTTACATTTTTGTCTTCTTCGGGAACGCATATACGGAGAGCAAAATGGGAGGAGAAATGACTCACTCTATGCTCGGTTTCCGTGGTTAAGTGATTATCACGTGCGCCTTACACGCGCAAGGTATTCGGATCGATCCCGGGAGGGAACACTGTCTTACATTTTTGTCTTCTTCGGGAACGCATATAAGGAGAGCAAAATGGGAGGAGAAATGAACCACTCTATGCTCGATTTCCGTGGTTTAGTGATTATCACGTGCACCTTACACGCGCAAGGTATCCGGTTCGATCCCGTGAGGCAACACTCTTAGATTTTTGTCTTCTTCGGGAACACATATACGGAGAGCAAAATGGGAGGAGAAATGACCCACTCTATGCTCGGTTTCCGTGGTTTAGTGATTATCACGTGCGCCTTATACGCGCAAGGTATCCGGTTCGATCCCGGGAGGGAACACTGTCTTACATTTTTGTCTTCTTCGGGAACGCATATACGGAGAGCAAAATGGGAGGAGAAATGACTCACTCTATGCTCGGTTTCCGTGGTTAAGTGATTATCACGTGCGCCTTACACGCGCAAGGTATTCGGTTCGATCCCGGGAGGGAACACTGTGTTACATTTTTGTCTTCTTCGGGAACGCATATACGGAGAGCAAAATGGGAGGAGAAATGACCCACTCTATGCTCGGTTTCCGTGGTTAAGTGATTATCACGTGCGCCTTACACGCACAAGGTATCCGGTTCGATCCCGGGAGGGAACACTGTCTTACAGTTTTGTCTTCTTCGGGAACGCATATACGGAGAGCAAAATGGGAGGAGAAATGACCCACTCCATGCTCGGTTTCCGTGGTTAAGTGATTATCACGTGCGCCTTACACGCGCAAGGTATTCGGTTCGATCCCGGGAGGGAACACTGTGTTACATTTTTGTCTTCTTCGGGAACGCATATACGAAGAGCAAAATGGGAGGAGAAATGACCCACTCCATGCTCGGTTTCCGTGGTTTAGTGATTATCACGTGCGCCTTACACGCGCAAGGTCTCCGGTTGGATCCCGGGAGGCAACACTGTGTTACATTTTTGTCTTCTTCGGGAACGCATATACGGAGAGCAAAATGGGAGAAATGACCCACTCTATGCTCGGTTTCCGTGGGTTAGTGATTATCACGTGCGCCTTACACGCACAAGGTATCCGGTTCGATCCCGGGAGGGAACACTGTCTTACATTTTTGTCTTCTTCAGGAACGCATATACGGAGAGCAAAATGGGAGGAGAAATGACCCACTCCATGCTCGGTTTCCGTGGTTTAGTGATTATCACGTGCGCCCTACATGCGCAAGGTATCCGGTTCGATCCCGGGAGGGAACACTGTCTTACATTTTTGTCTTCTTCGGGAACGCATATAAGGAGAGCAAAATGGGAGGAGAAATGAACCACTCTATGCTCGATTTCCGTGGTTTAGTGATTATCACGTGCACCTTACACGCGCAAGGTATCCGGTTCGATCCCGGGAGGGAACACTGTCTTACATTTTTGTCTTCTTCGGGAACGCATATACGGAGAGCAAAATGGGAGGAGAAATGACCCACTCTATGCTCGGTTTCCGTGGTTTAGTGATTATCACGTGCGCCTTACATGCGCAAGGTATCCGGTTCGATCCCGGGAGGGAATACTGTCTTACATTTTTGTCTTCTTCGGGAACGCATATAAGGGGAGCAAAATGGGAGGAGAAATGAACCACTCTATGCTCGATTTCAGTGGTTTAGTGATTATCACGTGCGCCTTACACGCGCAAGATATCCGCTTCGATCCCGGGAGAGAACACTGTCTTACATTTTTGTCTTCTTCGGGAACGCATATACGGAGAGCAAAATGGGAGGAGAAAAGGCCCACTCTATGCCTGGTTTCCGTGGTTTAGTGATTATCACGTGCGCCTTACACGCGCAAGGTCTCCGGTTCGATCCCGGGAGGGAACACTGTCTGACATTTTGGTCTTCTTCGGGAACGCATATACGGAGAGCAAAATGGGAGGAGAAATGACCCATTCTATGCTCGGTTTCCGTGGTTTAGTGATTATCACGTGCGCCTTACACGCGCAAGGTCTCCGGTATGATCCCGGAAGGGAACGCTGTCTTACATTTTTGTCTTCTTCGGGAACGCATATACGGAGAGCAAAATGGGAAGAGAAATGACCCACTCTATGCTCGGTTTCCGTGGTTTAGGGATTATCACGTACGCCTTACACGCGCAAGGTCTACGGTTCGATCCCGGGAGGGAACACTGTCTTACATTTTTGTCTTCTTCGGGAACGCATATACGGAGAGCAAAATGGGAGGAGAAATGACCCACTCTATGCTCGTTTTCCGTGGTTTAGTGATTATCACGTGCGCCTTACACGCGTAAGGTCTCCGGTTCGATCCCGGGAGGGAACACTGTCTTACGTTTTTGTCTTCTTCGGGAACGCATATACGGAGAGCAAAATGGGAGGAGAAATGACCCACTCTATGCTCGGTTTCCGTGGGTTAGGGATTATCACGTACGCCTTACACGCGCAAGGTCTACGGTTCGATCCCGGGAGGGAACACTGTCTTACATTTTTGTCTTCTTCGGGAACGCATATACGGAGAGCAAAATGGGAGGAGAAATGACCCACTCTATGCTCGGTTTCCGTGGTTTAGTGATTATCACGTGCGCCTTACACGCGCAAGGTCTCCGGTTCGATCCCGGGAGGGAACACTGTGTTACATTATTGTCTTCTTCGGGAACGCATATACGGAGAGCAAAATGGGAGGAGAAATGACCCACTCTATGCTCGGTTTCCGTGGTTTAGTGATTATCACGTGCGCCTTACACGCGTAAGGTCTCCGGTTCGATCCCGGGAGGGAACACTGTCTTACGTTTTTGTCTTCTTCGGGAACGCATATACGGAGAGCAAAATGGGAAGAGAAATGACCCACTCTATGCTCGGTTTCCGTGGTTTAGGGATTATCACGTACGCCTTACTCGCGCAAGGTCTACGGTTCGATCCCGGGAGGGAACACTGTCTTACATTTTTGTCTTCTTCGGGAACGCATATACGGAGAGCAAAATGGGAGGAGAAATGACCCACTCTATGCTCGGTTTCCGTGGTTTAGTGATTATCACGTGCGCCTTACACGCGCAAGGTCTCCGGTTCGATCCCGGGAGGGAACACTGTGTTACATTATTGTCTTCTTCGGGAACGCATATACGGAGAGCAAAATGGGAGGAGAAATGACCCACTCTATGCTCGGTTTCCGTGGTTTAGTGATTATCACGTGCGCCTTACACGCGTAAGGTCTCCGGTTCGATCCCGGGAGGGAACACTGTCTTACGTTTTTGTCTTCTTCGGGAACGCATATACGGAGAGCAAAATGGGAGGAGAAATATCCCACTCTATGCTCGGTTTCCATGGTTTAGTGATTATCACGTGCTCCTTACATGCGCAAGGTATCCGGTTCGATCCCGGGAGGGACAACTTTCTTACATTTTTGTCTTCTTCGGGAACGCATATAAGGAGAGCAAAATGGGAGGAGAAATGAACCACTCTATGCTCGATTTCCGTGGTTTAGTGATTATCACGTGCACCTTACACGCGCAAGGTATCCGGTTCGATCCCGGGAGGGAACACTCCCTTATATTTTTGTCTTCTTCGGGAACGCATATAAGGAGAGCAAAATGGGAGGAGAAATGAACCACTCTATGCTCGATTTCCGTGGTTTAGTGATTATCACGTGCAACTTACACGCGCAAGGTATCCGGTTCGATCCCGGGAGGGAACACTGTCTTACATTTTTGTCTTCTTCGGGAACGCATATAAGGGGAGCAAAATGGGAGGAGAAAAGACCCACTCTATGCCTGGTTTCCGTGGTTTTGTGATTATCACGTGCGCCTTACACGCGCAAGGTCTCCGGTTCGATCCCGGGAGGGAACACTGTCTGACATTTTGGTCTTCTTCGGGAACGCATATACGGAGAGCAAAATGGGAGGAGAAATGACCCATTCTATGCTCGGTTTCCGTGGTTTAGTGATTATCACGTGCGCCTTACACGCGCAAGGTCTCCGGTATGATCCCGGAAGGGAACGCTGTCTTACATTTTTGTCTTCTTCGGGAACGCATATACGGAGAGCAAAATGGGAAGAGAAATGACCCACTCTATGCTCGGTTTCCGTGGTTTAGGGATTATCACGTGCGCCTTACACGCGCAAGGTCTCCGGTTCGATCCCGGGAGGGAACACTGTGTTACATTATTGTCTTCTTCGGGAAAGCATATACGGAGAGCAAAATGGGAGGAGAAATGACCCACTCTATGCTCGGTTTCCGTGGTTTAGTGATTATCACGTGCGCCTTACACGCGTAAGGTCTCCGGTTCGATTCCGGGAGGGAACACTGTCTTACGTTTTTGTCTTCTTCGGGAACGCATATACGGAGAGCAAAATGGGAGGAGAAATATCCCACTCTATGCTCGGTTTCCATGGTTTGGTGATTATCACGTGCGCCTTACATGCGCAAGGTATCCGGTTCGATCCCGGGAGGGACAACTTTCTTACATTTTTGTCTTCTTCGGGAACGCATATAAGGAGAGCAAAATGGGAGGAGAAATGAACCACTCTATGCTCGATTTCCGTGGTTTAGTGATTATCACGTGCACCTTACACGCGCAAGCTATCCGGTTCGATCCCGGGAGGGAACACTCCCTTACATTTTTGTCTTCTTCGGGAACGCATATACGGAGAGCAAAATGGGAGGAGAAATGACCCACTCTATGCTCGGTTTCCGTGGTTTAGTGATTATCACCGGCGTCTTACACGCGCAACGTCTCCGGTTCGTTCCCGGGAGGGAACACTGTCTTACACTTTTGTCTTCTTCGGGAACGCATATACGGAGAGCAAAATGGGAGGAGAAATATCCCACTCTTTGCTCGGTTTCCATGGTTTAGTGATTATCACGTGCGCCTTACATGCGCAAGGTATCCGGTTCGATCCCGGGAGGGAACACTGTCTTACATTTTTGTCTTCTTCGGGAACGCATATAAGGAGAGCAAAATGGGAGGAGAAATGAACCACTCTATGCTCGATTTCCGTGGTTTAGTGATTATCACGTGCACCTTACACGCGCAAGGTATCCGGTTCGATCCCGTGAGGCAACACTCTTAGATTTTTGTCTTCTTCGGGAACACATATACGGAGAGCAAAATGGGAGGAGAAATGACCCACTCTATGCTCGGTTTCCGTGGTTTAGTGATTATCACGTGCGCCTTATACGCGCAAGGTATCCGGTTCGATCACGGGAGGGAACACTGTCTTACATTTTTGTCTTCTTCGGGAACGCATATACGGAGAGCAAAATGGGAGGAGAAATGACTCACTCTATGCTCGGTTTCCGTGGTTAAGTGATTATCACGTGCGCCTTACACGCGCAAGGTATTCGGTTCGATCCCGGGAGGGAACACTGTGTTACATTTTTGTCTTCTTCGGGAACGCATATACGGAGAGCAAAATGGGAGGAGAAATGACCCACTCTATGCTCGGTTTCCGTGGTTAAGTGATTATCACGTGCGCCTTACACGCACAAGGTATCCGGTTCGATCCCGGGAGGGAACACTGTCTTACAGTTTTGTCTTCTTCGGGAACGCATATACGGAGAGCAAAATGGGAGGAGAAATGACCCACTCCATGCTCGGTTTCCGTGGTTAAGTGATTATCACGTGCGCCTTACACGCGCAAGGTATTCGGTTCGATCCCGGGAGGGAACACTGTGTTACATTTTTGTCTTCTTCGGGAACGCATATACGAAGAGCAAAATGGGAGGAGAAATGACTCACTCCATGCTCGGTTTCCGTGGTTTAGTGATTATCACGTGCACCTTACACGCGCAAGGTATCCGGTTCGATCCCGTGAGGCAACACTCTTAGATTTTTGTCTTCTTCGGGAACACATATACGGAGAGCAAAATGGGAGGAGAAATGACCCACTCTATGCTCGGTTTCCGTGGTTTAGTGATTATCACGTGCGCCTTATACGCGCAAGGTATCCGGTTCGATCACGGGAGGGAACACTGTCTTACATTTTTGTCTTCTTCGGGAACGCATATACGGAGAGCAAAATGGGAGGAGAAATGACTCACTCTATGCTCGGTTTCCGTGGTTAAGTGATTATCACGTGCGCCTTACACGCGCAAGGTATTCGGTTCGATCCCGGGAGGGAACACTGTGTTACATTTTTGTCTTCTTCGGGAACGCATATACGGAGAGCAAAATGGGAGGAGAAATGACCCACTCTATGCTCGGTTTCCGTGGTTAAGTGATTATCACGTGCGCCTTACACGCACAAGGTATCCGGTTCGATCCCGGGAGGGAACACTGTCTTACAGTTTTGTCTTCTTCGGGAACGCATATACGGAGAGCAAAATGGGAGGAGAAATGACCCACTCCATGCTCGGTTTCCGTGGTTAAGTGATTATCACGTGCGCCTTACACGCGCAAGGTCTCCGGTTGGATCCCGGGAGGCAACACTGTGTTACATTTTTGTCTTCTTCGGGAACGCATATACGGAGAGCAAAATGGGAGAAATGACCCACTCTATGCTCGGTTTCCGTGGGTTAGTGATTATCACGTGCGCCTTACACGCACAAGGTATCCGGTTCGATCCCGGGAGGGAACACTGTCTTACATTTTTGTCTTCTTCGGGAACGCATATACGGAGAGCAAAATGGGAGGAGAAATGACCCACTCCATGCTCGGTTTCCGTGGTTTAGCGATTATCACGTGCGCCTTACACGCGCCAGGTATCCGGTTCGATCCCGCGAGGGAACACTGTCTTACATTTTTGTCTTCTTCGGGAACGCATATACGGAGAGCAAAATGGGAGGAGAAATGACCCACTCTATGCTCGGTTTCCGAGGTTTAGTGATTATCACGTGCGCTTTACACGCGCAAGGTCTCCGGTTCAATCCCGGGAGGGAACACTGTCTTACATTTTTGTCTTCTTCGGGAACGCATATACGGAGAGCAAAATGGGAGGAGAAATATCCCACTCTATGCTCGGTTTCCATGGTTTAGTGATTATCACGTGCGCCTTACGTGCGCAAGGTATCCGGTTCGATCCCGGGAGGGAACACTGTCTTTCATTTTTGTCTTCTTCGGGAACGCATATAAGGAGAGCAAAATGGGAGGAGAAATGAACCACTCTATGCTCGATTTCCGTGGTTTAGTGATTATCACGTGCACCTTACACGCGCAAGGTATCCGGTTCGATCCCGGAGGGAACACTGTCTTACATTTTTGTCTTCTTCGGTAACGCATATAAGGGGAGCAAAATGGGAGGAGAAAAGACCCACTCTATGCCTGGTTTCCGTGGTTTTGTGATTATCACGTGCGCCTTACACGCGCAAGGTCTCCGGTTCGATCCCGGGAGGGAACACTGTCTGACATTTTGGTCTTCTTCGGGAACGCATATACGGAGAGCAAAATGGGAGGAGAAATGACCCATTCTATGCTCGGTTTCCGTGGTTTAGTGATTATCACGTGCGCCTTACACGCGCAAGGTCTCCGGTATGATCCCGGAAGGGAACGCTGTCTTACATTTTTGTCTTCTTCGGGAACGCATATACGGAGAGCAAAATGGGAAGAGAAATGACCCACTCTATGCTCGGTTTCCGTGGTTTAGGGATTATCACGTACGCCTTACACGCGCAAGGTCTACGGTTCGATCCCGGGAGGGAACACTGTCTTACATTTTTGTCTTCTTCGGGAACGCATATACGGAGAGCAAAATGGGAGGAGAAATGACCCACTCTATGCTCGGTTTCCGTGGTTTAGTGATTATCACGTGCGCCTTACACGCGGAAGGTCTCCGGTTCGATCCCGGGAGGGAACACTGTGTTACATTATTGTCTTCTTCGGGAACGCATATACGGAGAGCAAAATGGGAGGAGAAATGACCCACTCTATGCTCGGTTTCCGTGGTTTAGTGATTATCACGTGCGCCTTACACGCGTAAGGTCTCCGGTTCGATCCCGGGAGGGAACACTGTCTTACGTTTTTGTCTTCTTCGGGAACGCATATACGGAGAGCAAAATGGGAGGAGAAATATCCCACTCTATGCTCGGTTTCCATGGTTTAGTGATTATCACGTGCGCCTTACATGCGCAAGGTATCCGGTTCGATCCCGGGAGGGACAACTTTCTTACATTTTTGTCTTCTTCGGGAACGCATATAAGGAGAGCAAAATGGGAGGAGAAATGAACCACTCTATGCTCGATTTCCGTGGTTTAGTGATTATCACGTGCACCTTACACGCGCAAGGTATCCGGTTCGATCCCGGGAGGGAACACTCCCTTACATTTTTGTCTTCTTCGGGAACGCACATAAGGAGAGCAAAATGGGAGGAGAAATGAACCACTCTATGCTCGATTTCCGTGGTTTAGTGATTATCACGTGCACCTTACACGCGCAAGGTATCCGGTTCGATCCCGGGAGGGAACACTGTCTTACATTTTTGTCTTCTTCGGGAACGCATATAAGGGGAGCAAAATGGGAGGAGAAAAGACCCACTCTATGCCTGGTTTCCGTGGTTTTGTGATTATCACGTGCGCCTTACACGCGCAAGGTCTCCGGTTCGATACCGGGAGGGAACACTGTCTGACATTTTGGTCTTCTTCGGGAACGCATATACGGAGAGCAAAATGGGAGGAGAAATGACCCATTCTATGCTCGGTTTCCGTGGTTTAGTGATTATCACGTGCGCCTTACACGCGCAAGGTCTCCGGTATGATCCCGGAAGGGAACGCTGTCTTACATTTTTGTCTTCTTCGGGAACGCATATACGGAGAGCAAAATGGGAAGAGAAATGACCCACTCTATGCTCGGTTTCCGTGGTTTAGGGATTATCACGTACGCCTTACACGCGCAAGGTCTACGGTTCGATCCCGGGAGGGAACACTGTCTTACATTTTTGTCTTCTTCGGGAACGCATATACGGAGAGCAAAATGGGAGGAGAAATGACCCACTCTATGCTCGGTTTCCGTGGTTTAGTGATTATCACGTGCGCCTTACACGCGTAAGGTCTCCGGTTCGATCCCGGGAGGGAACACTGTCTTACGTTTTTGTCTTCTTCGGGAACGCATATACGGAGAGCAAAATGGGAGGAGAAATAGCCCACTCTATGCTCGGTTTCCATGGTTTAGTGATTATCACGTGCGCCTTACATGCGCAAGGTATCCGGTTCGATCCCGGGAGGGACAACTTTCTTACATTTTTGTCTTCTTCGGGAACGCATATAAGGAGAGCAAAATGGGAGGAGAAATGAACCACTCTATGCTCGATTTCCGTGGTTTAGTGATTATCACGTGCACCTTACACGCGCAAGGTATCCGGTTCGATCCCGGGAGGGAACACTCCCTTACATTTTTGTCTTCTTCGGGAACGCATATACGGAGAGCAAAATGGGAGGAGAAATGACCCACTCTATGCTCGGTTTCCGTGGTTTAGTGATTATCACCGGCGTCTTACACGCGCAACGTCTCCGGTTCGTTCCCGGGAGGGAACACTGTCTTACACTTTTGTCTTCTTCGGGAACGCATATACGGAGAGCAAAATGGGAGGAGAAATATCCCACTCTATGCTCGGTTTCCATGGTTTAGTGATTATCACGTGCGCCTTACACGCGCAAGGTCTCCGGTATGATCCCGGAAGGGAACGCTGTCTTACATTTTTGTCTTCTTCGGGAACGCATATACGGAGAGCAAAATGGGAAGAGAAATGACCCACTCTATGCTCGGTTTCCGTGGTTTAGGGATTATCACGTACGCCTTACACGCGCAAGGTCTCCGGTTCGATCCCGGGAGGGAACACTGTGTTACATTATTGTCTTCTTCGGGAACGCATATACGGAGAGCAAAATGGGAGGAGAAATGACCCACTCTATGCTCGGTTTCCGTGGTTTAGTGATTATCACGTGCGCCTTACACGCGTAAGGTCTCCGGTTCGATCCCGGGAGGGAACACTGTCTTACGTTTTTGTCTTCTTCGGGAACGCATATACGGAGAGCAAAATGGGAGGAGAAATAGCCCACTCTATGCTCGGTTTCCATGGTTTAGTGATTATCACGTGCGCCTTACATGCGCAAGGTATCCGGTTCGATCCCGGGAGGGACAACTTTCTTACATTTTTGTCTTCTTCGGGAACGCATATAAGGAGAGCAAAATGGGAGGAGAAATGAACCACTCTATGCTCGATTTCCGTGGTTTAGTGATTATCACGTGCACCTTACACGCGCAAGGTATCCGGTTCGATCCCGGGAGGGAACACTCCCTTACATTTTTGTCTTCTTCGGGAACGCATATACGGAGAGCAAAATGGGAGGAGAAATGACCCACTCTATGCTCGGTTTCCGTGGTTTAGTGATTATCACCGGCGTCTTACACGCGCAACGTCTCCGGTTCGTTCCCGGGAGGGAACACTGTCTTACACTTTTGTCTTCTTCGGGAACGCATATACGGAGAGCAAAATGGGAGGAGAAATATCCCACTCTATGCTCGGTTTCCATGGTTTAGTGATTATCACGTGCGCCTTACATGCGCAAGGTATCCGGTTCGATCCCGGGAGGGAACACTGTCTTACATTTTTGTCTTCTTCGGGAACGCATATAAGGAGAGCAAAATGGGAGGAGAAATGAACCACTCTATGCTCGATTTCCGTGGTTTAGTGATTATCACGTGCACCTTACACGCGCAAGGTATCCGGTTCGATCCCGTGAGGCAACACTCTTAGATTTTTGTCTTCTTCGGGAACACATATACGGAGAGCAAAATGGGAGGAGAAATGACCCACTCTATGCTCGGTTTCCGTGGTTTAGTGATTATCACGTGCGCCTTATACGCGCAAGGTATCCGGTTCGATCCCGGGAGGGAACACTGTCTTACATTTTTGTCTTCTTCGGGAACGCATATACGGAGAGCAAAATGGGAGGAGAAATGACTCACTCTATGCTCGGTTTCCGTGGTTAAGTGATTATCACGTGCGCCTTACACGCGCAAGGTATTCGGTTCGATCCCGGGGGGGAACACTGTGTTACATTTTTGTCTTCTTCGGGAACGCATATACGGAGAGCAAAATGGGAGGAGAAATGACCCACTCTATGCTCGGTTTCCGTGGTTAAGTGATTATCACGTGCGCCTTACACGCACAAGGTATCCGGTTCGATCCCGGGAGGGAACACTGTCTTACAGTTTTGTCCTCTTCGGGAACGCATATACGGAGAGCAAAATGGGAGGAGAAATGACCCACTCCATGCTCGGTTTCCGTGGTTAAGTGATTATCACGTGCGCCTTACACGCGCAAGGTATTCGGTTCGATCCCGGGAGGGAACACTGTGTTACATTTTTGTCTTCTTCGGGAACGCATATACGAAGAGCAAAATGGGAGGAGAAATGACCCACTCCATGCTCGGTTTCCGTGGTTTAGTGATTATCACGTGCGCCTTACACGCGCAAGGTCTCCGGTTGGATCCCGGGAGGCAACACTGTGTTACATTTTTGTCTTCTTCGGGAACGCATATACGGAGAGCAAGATGGGAGAAATGACCCACTCTATGCTCGGTTTCCGTGGGTTAGTGATTATCACGTGCGCCTTACACGCACAAGGTATCCGGTTCGATCCCGGGAGGGAACACTGTCTCACATTTTTGTCTTCTTCGGGAACGCATATACGGAGAGCAAAATGGGAGGAGAAATGACCCACTCCATGCTCGGTTTCCGTGGTTTAGTGATTATCACGTGCGCCCTACATGCGCAAGGTATCCGGTTCGATCCCGGGAGGGAACACTGTCTTACATTTTTGTCTTCTTCGGGAACGCATATAAGGAGAGCAAAATGGGAGGAGAAATGAACCACTCTATGCTCGATTTCCGTGGTTTAGTGATTATCACGTGCACCTTACACGCGCAAGGTATCCGGTTCGATCCCGGGAGGGAACACTGTCTTACATTTTTGTCTTCTTCGGGAACGCATATACGGAGAGCAAAATGGGAGGAGAAATGACCCACTCTATGCTCGGTTTCCGTGGTTTAGTGATTATCACGTGCGCCTTACATGCGCAAGGTATCCGGTTCGATCCCGGGAGGGAATACTGTCTTACATTTTTGTCTTCTTCGGGAACGCATATAAGGGGAGCAAAATGGGAGGAGAAATGAACCACTCTATGCTCGATTTCAGTGGTTTAGTGATTATCACGTGCGCCTTACACGCGCAAGATATCCGCTTCGATCCCGGGAGGGAACACTGTCTTACATTTTTGTCTTCTTCGGGAACGCATATACGGAGAGCAAAATGGGAGGAGAAAAGACCCACTCTATGCCTGGTTTCCGTGGTTTAGTGATTATCACGTGCGCCTTACACGCGCAAGGTCTCCGGTTCGATCCCGGGAGGGAACACTGTCTGACATTTTGGTCTTCTTCGGGAACGCATATGCGGAGAGCAAAATGGGAGGAGAAATGACCCATTCTATGCTCGGTTTCCGTGGTTTAGTGATTATCACGTGCGCCTTACACGCGCAAGGTCTCCGGTATGATCCCGGAAGGGAACGCTGTCTTACATTTTTGTCTTCTTCGGGAACGCATATACGGAGAGCAAAATGGGAAGAGAAATGACCCACTCTATGCTCGGTTTCCGTGGTTTAGGGATTATCACGTACGCCTTACACGCGCAAGGTCTACGGTTCGATCCCGGGAGGGAACACTGTCTTACATTTTTGTCTTCTTCGGGAACGCATATACGGAGAGCAAAATGGGAGGAGAAATGACCCACTCTATGCTCGGTTTCCGTGGTTTAGTGATTATCACGTGCGCCTTACACGCGCAAGGTCTCCGGTTCGATCCCGGGAGGGAACACTGTGTTACATTTTTGTCTTCTTCGGGAACGCATATACGGAGAGCAAAATGGGAGGAGAAATGACCCACTCTATGCTCGGTTTCCGTGGTTTAGTGATTATCACGTGCGCCTTACACGCGTAAGGTCTCCGGTTCGATCCCGGGAGGGAACACTGTCTTACGTTTTTGTCTTCTTCGGGAACGCATATACGGAGAGCAAAATGGGAGGAGAAATATCCCACTCTATGCTCGGTTTCCATGGTTTAGTGATTATCACGTGCGCCTTACATGTGCAAGGTATCCGGTTCGATCCCGGGAGGGAACACTTTCTTACATTTTTGTCTTCTTCGGGAACGCATATAAGGAGAGCAAAATGGGAGGAGAAATGAACCACTCTATGCTCGATTTCCGTGGTTTAGTGATTATCACGTGCACCTTACACGCGCAAGGTATCCGGTTCGATCCCGGGAGGGAACACTCCCTTACATTTTTGTCTTCTTCGGGAACGCATATACGGAGAGCAAAATGGGAGGAGAAATGACCCACTCTATGCTCGGTTTCCGTGGTTTAGTGATTATCACCGGCGTCTTACACGCGCAACGTCTCCGGTTCGTTCCCGGGAGGGAACACTGTCTTACACTTTTGTCTTCTTCGGGAACGCATATACGGAGAGCAAAATGGGAGGAGAAATATCCCACTCTATGCTCGGTTTCCATGGTTTAGTGATTATCACGTGCGCTTTACATGCGCAAGGTATCCGGTTCGATCCCGGGAGGGAACACTGTCTTACATTTTTGTCTTCTTCGGGAACGCATATAAGGAGAGCAAAATGGGAGGAGAAATGACTCACTCTATGCTCGGTTTCCGTGGTTAAGTGATTATCACGTGCGCCTTACACGCGCAAGGTATTCGGTTCGATCCCGGGAGGGAACACTGTGTTACATTTTTGTCTTCTTCGGGAACGCATATACGGAGAGCAAAATGGGAGGAGAAATGACCCACTCTATGCTCGGTTTCCGTGGTTAAGTGATTATCACGTGCGCCTTACACGCACAAGGTATCCGGTTCGATCCCGGGAGGGAACACTGTCTTACAGTTTTGTCTTCTTCGGGAACGCATATACGGAGAGGAAAATGGGAGGAGAAATGACCCACTCTATGCTCGGTTTCCGTGGTTAAGTGATTATCACGTGCGCCTTACACGCACAAGGTATCCGGTTCGATCCCGGGAGGGAACACTGTCTTACAGTTTTGTCTTCTTCGGGAACGCATATACGGAGAGCAAAATGGGAGGAGAAATGACCCACTCCATGCTCGGTTTCCGTGGTTAAGAGATTATCACGTGCGCCTTACACGCGCAAGGTATTCGGTTCGATCCCGGGAGGGAACACTGTGTTACATTTTTGTCTTCTTCGGGAACGCATATACGAAGAGCAAAATGGGAGGAGAAATGACCCACTCCATGCTCGGTTTCCGTGGTTTAGTGATTATCACGTGCGCCTTACACGCGCAAGGTCTCCGGTTGGATCCCGGGAGGGAACACTGTGTTACATTTTTGTCTTCTTCGGGAACGCATATACGGAGAGCAAAATGGGAGAAATGACCCACTCTATGCTCGGTTTCCGTGGGTTAGTGATTATCACGTGCGCCTTACACGCACAAGGTATCCGGTTCGATCCCGGGAGGGAACACTGTCTTACATTTTTGTCTTCTTCGGGAACGCATATCCGGAGAGCAAAATGGGAGGAGAAATGACCCACTCCATGCTCGGTTTCCGTGGTTTAGTGATTATCACGTGCGCCCTACATGCGCAAGGTATCCGGTTCGATCCCGGGAGGGAACACTGTCTTACATTTTTGTCTTCTTCGGGAACGCATATAAGGAGAGCAAAATGGGAGGAGAAATGAACCACTCTATGCTCGATTTCCGTGGTTTAGTGATTATCACGTGCACCTTACACGCGCAAGGTATCCGGTTCGATCACGGGAGGGAACACTGTCTTACATTTTTGTCTTCTTCGGGAACGCCTATACGGAGAGCAAAATGGGAGGAGAAATGACCCACTCTATGCTCGGTTTCCGTGGTTTAGTGATTATCACGTGCGCCTTACATGCGCAAGGTATCCGGTTCGATCCCGGGAGGGAATACTGTCTTACATTTTTGTCTTCTTCGGGAACGCATATAAGGGGAGTAAAATGGGAGGAGAAATGAACCACTCTATGCTCGATTTCAGTGGTTTAGTGATTACCACGTGCGCCTTACACGCGCAAGATATCCGCTTCGATCCCGGGAGGGAACACTGTCTTACATTTTTGTCTTCTTCGGGAACGCATATACGGAGAGCAAACTGGGAGGAGAAATGAACCACTCTATGCTCGGTTTCCGTGGTTTAGTGATTATCACGTGCGCCTTACACGCGCAAGCTCTCCGGTTCGATCACGGGAGGGAACACTGTCTTACATTTTTGTCTTCTTCGGGAACGCATATACGGAGAGCAAAATGGGAGGAGAAAAGACCCTCTCTATGCCTGGTTTCCGTGGTTCAGTGATTATCACGTGCGCCTTACACGCGCAAGGTCTCCGGTTCGATCCCGGGAGGGAACACTGTCTTACGTTTTTGTCTTCTTCGGGAACGCATATACGGAGAGCAAAATGGGAGGAGAAATATCCCACTCTATGCTCGGTTTCCATGGTTTAGTGATTATCACGTGCGCCTTACATGCGCAAGGTACCGGTTCGATCACGGGAGGGAACACTGTCTTACATTTTTGTCTTCTTCGGGAACGCATATAAGGAGAGCAAAATGGGAGGAGAAATGAACCACTCTATGCTCGATTATCGTGGTTTAGTGATTATCACGTGCACCTTACACGCGCAAGGTATCCGGTTCGATCCCGGGAGGGAACACTGCCTTACATTTTTGTCTTCTTCGGGAACGCATGTACGGAGAGCAAAATGGGAGGAGAAATGACCCACTCTAGGCTCAGTTTCCGTGGTTTAGTGATTATCACGTGCGCCTTACACGCGCAAGGTCGCCGGTTGGATCCCGGGAGGCAACACTGTCTTAGATTTTTGTCTTCTTCGGGAACGCATATACGGAGAGCAAAATGGGAGGAGAAATGACCCACTCTATGCTCGGCTTCCGTGGTTTAGTGATTATCACGTGCGCCTTATACGCGCAAGGTATCCGGTTCGATCCCGGGAGGGCACACTGTCTTACATTTTTGTCTTCTTCGGGAACGCATATACGGAGAGCAAAATGGGAGGAGAAATGACCCACTCTAGGCTCAGTTTCCGTGGTTTAGTGATTATCACGTGCGCCTTACACGCGCAAGGTCGCCGGTTGGATCCCGGGAGGCAACACTGTCTTAGATTTTTGTCTTCTTCGGGAACGCATATACGGAGAGAAAAATGGGAGGAGAAATGACCCACTCTATGCTCGGTTTCCGTGGTTTAGCGATTATCACGTGCGCCTTACACGCGCAAGGTCTCCGGTTCGATCCCGGGAGGGAACACTGTCTTACATTTTTGTCTTCTTTGGGAACGCATATACGGAGAGCAAAATGGGAGGAGAAATGACCCACTCTAGGCTCAGTTTCCGTGGTTTAGTGATTATCACGTGCGCCTTACACGCGCAAGGTCGCCGGTTGGATCCCGGGAGGCAACACTGTCTTAGATTTTTGTCTTCTTCGGGAACGCATATACGGAGAGCAAAATGGGAGGAGAAATGACCCACTCTATGCTCGGTTTCCGTGGTTTAGTGATTATCACGTGCGCCTTATACGCGCAAGGTATCCGGTTCGATCCCGGGAGGGAACACTGTCTTACATTTTTGTCTTCTTCGGGAACGCATATACGGAGAGCAAAATGGGAGGAGAAATGACCCACTCTATGCTCGGTTTCCGTGGTTAAGTGATTATCACGTGCGCCTTACACGCGCAAGGTATTCGGTTCGATCCCGGGAGGGAACACTGTGTTACATTTTTGTCTTCTTCGGGAACGCATATACGGAGAGCAAAATGGGAGGAGAAATGACCCACTCTATGCTCGGTTTCCGTGGTTAAGTGATTATCACGTGCGCCTTACACGCGCAAGGTATTCGGTTCGATCCCGGGAGGGAACACTGTGTTACATTTTTGTCTTCTTCGGGAACGCATATACGGAGAGCAAAATGGGAGGAGAAATGACCCACTCTATGCTCGGTTTCCGTGGTTAAGTGATTATCACGTGCGCCTTACACGCACAAGGTATCCGGTTCGATCCCGGGAGGGAACACTGCCTTACAGTTTTGTCTTCTTCGGGAACGCATATACGGAGAGCAAAATGGGAGGAGAAATGACCCACTCCATGCTCGGTTTCCGTGGTTAAGTGATTATCACGTGCGCCTTACACGCGCAAGGTATTCGGTTCGATCCCGGGAGGGAACACTGTGTTACATTTTTGTCTTCTTCGGGAACGCATATACGGAGAGCAAAATGGGAGGAGAAATGACCCAATCCATGCTCGGTTTCCGTGGTTTAGCGATTATCACGTGCGCCTTACACGCGCAAGGTCTCCGGTTGGATCCCGGGAGGGAAGACTGTGTTACATTTTTGTCTTGTTCGGGAACGCATATACGGAGAGCAAAATGGGAGAAGAAATGACCCACTCTATGCTTGGTTTCCGTGGGTTAGTGATTATCACGTGCGCCTTACACGCACAAGGTATCCGGTTCGATCCCGGGAGGGAACACTGTCTTACATTTTTGTCTTCTTCGGGAACGCATATACGGAGAGCAAAATGGGAGGAGAAATGACCCACTCCATGCTCGGTTTCCGTGGTTTAGTGATTATCACGTGCGCCCTACATGCGCAAGGTATCCGGTTCGATCCCGGGAGGGAACACTGTCTTACATTTTTGTCTTCTTCGGGAACGCATATAAGGAGAGCAAAATGGGAGGAGAAATGAACCACTCTATGCTCGATTTCCGTGGTTTAGTGATTATCACGTGCACCTTACACGCGCAAGGTATCCGGTTCGATCCCGGGAGGGAACACTGTCTTACATTTTTGTCTTCTTCGGGAACGCATATACGGAGCGCAAAATGGGAGGAGAAAAGACCCTCTCTATGCCTGGTTTCCGTGGTTTAGTGATTATCACGTGCGCCTTACACGCGCAAGGTCTCCGGTTCGATACGGGAGGGAACACTGTCTGACATTTTGGTCTTCTTCGGGAACGCATATACGGAGAGCAAAATGGGAGGAGAAATGACCCATTCTATGCTCGGTTTCCGTGGTTTATTGATTATCACGTGCGCCTTACACGCGCAAGGTCTCCGGTATGATCCCGGAAGGGAACGCTGTCTTACATTTTTGTCTTCTTCGGGAACGCATATACGGAGAGCAAAATGGGAGGAGAAATGACCCACTCTATGCTCGGTTTCCGTGGTTTAGGGATTATCACGTACGCCTTACACGCGCAAGGTCTACGGTTCGAACCCGGGAGGGAACACTGTCTTACATTTTTGTCTTCTTCGGGAACACATATACGGAGAGCAAAATGGGAGGAGAAATGACCCACTCTATGCTCGGTTTCCGTGGTTTAGTGATTATCACGTGCGCCTTCACGCGCAAGGTCTCCGGTTTGATCCCGGAAGGGTACACTGTCTTACATTTTTGTCTTCTTCGGGAACGCATATACGGAGAGCAAAATGGGAGGAGACATGACCCACTCTATGCTCGGTCTCCGTGGTTTAGCGATTATCACGTGCGCCTTACACGCGCAAGGTCTCCGGTTCGATCCCGGGAGGGAACACTGTCTTACATTTTTGTCTTCTTCGGGAAGGCATATACGGAGAGCAAAATGGGAGGAGAAATGACCCACTCTAGGCTCAGTTTCCGTGGTTTAGTGATTATCACGTGCGCCTTACACGCGCAAGGTCGCCGGTTGGATCCCGGGAGGCAACACTGTCTTAGATTTTTGTCTTCTTCGGGAACGCATATACGGAGAGCAAAATGGGAGGAGAAATGACCCACTCTATGCTCGGTTTCCGTGGTTTAGTGATTATCACGTGCGCCTTATACGCGCAAGGTATCCGGTTCGATGCCGGGAGGGAACACTGTCTTACATTTTTGTCTTCTTCGGGAACGCATATACGGAGAGCAAAATGGGAGGAGAAATGACCCACTCTATGCTCGGTTTCCGTGGTTTAGTGATTATCACGTGCGCCTTACACGCGCAAGGTTTACGGTTCGATCCCGGGAGGGAACACTGTCTTACATTTTTGTCTTCTTCGGGAACGCATATACGGAGAGCGAAATGGGAGTTGAAATGACCCACTCTATGCTCGGTTTCGGTGGCTTAGTGATTATAACGTGCGCCTACACGCGCAAGGTCTCCGGTTCGATCCCGGGAGGGAACACTGTGTTACATTTTTGTCTTCTTCGGGAACGCATATACGGAGAGCAAAATGGGAGGAGAAATGACCCACTCTATGCTCGGTTTCCGTGGTTTAGTGATTATCACGTGCGCCTTACACGCGCAAGGTCTCCAGTTCGATCCCGGGAGGGAACACTGTCTTACGTTTTTGTCTTCTTCGGGAACGCATATACGGAGAGCAAAATGGGAGGAGAAATGACCCACTCCATGCTCGGTTTCCGTGGTTTAGTGATTATCACGTGCGCCCTACATGCGCAAGGTATCCGGTTCGATCCCGGGAGGGAACACTGTCTTACATTTTTGTCTTCTTCGGGAACGCATATAAGGAGAGCAAAATGGGAGGAGAAATGAACCACTCTATGCTCGATTTCCGTGGTTTAGTGATTATCACGTGCACCTTACACGCGCAAGGTATCCGGTTCGATCACGGGAGGGAACACTGTCTTACATTTTTGTCTTCTTCGGGAACGCATATACGGAGAGCAAAATGGGAGGAGAAATGACCCACTCTATGCTCGGTTTCCGTGGTTTAGTGATTATCACGTGCGCCTTACATGCGCAAGGTATCCGGTTCGATCCCGGGAGGGAATACTGTCTTACATTTTTGTCTTCTTCGGGAACGCATATAAGGGGAGCAAAATGGGAGGAGAAATGAACCACTCTATGCTCGATTTCAGTGGTTTAGTGATTATCACGTGTGCCTTACACGCGCAAGATATCCGCTTCGATCCCGGGAGGGAACACTGTCTTACATTTTTGTCTTCTTCAGGAACGCATATACGGAGAGCAAACTGGGAGGAGAAATGAACCACTCTATGCTCGGTTTCCGTGGTTTAGTGATTATCACGTGCGCCTTACACGCGCAAGGTCTCCGGTTCGATCACGGGAGGGAACACTGTCTTACATTTTTGTCTTCTTCGGGAACGCATATACGGAGAGCAAAATGGGAGGAGAAATATCCCACTCTATGCTCGGTTTCCATGGTTTAGTGATTATCACGTGCGCCTTACATGCGCAAGGTATCCGGTTCGATCACGGGAGGGAACACTGTCTTACATTTTTGTCTTCTTCGGGAACGCATATAAGGAGAGCAAAATGGGAGGAGAAATGAACCACTCTATGCTCGATTATCGTGGTTTAGTGATTATCACGTGCACCTTACACGCGCAAGGTATCCGGTTCGATCCCGGGAGGGAACACTCTCTTACATTTTTGTCTTCTTCGGGAACGCATATACGGAGAGCAAAATGGGAGGAGAAATATCCCACTCTATGCTCGGTTTCCATGGTTTAGTGATTATCACGTGCGCCTTACATGCGCAAGGTATCCGGTTCGATCACGGGAGGGAACACTGTCTTACATTTTTGTCTTCTTCGGGAACGCATATAAGGAGAGCAAAATGGGAGGAGAAATGAACCACTCTATGCTCGATTATCGTGGTTTAGTGATTATCACGTGCACCTTACACGCGCAAGGTATCCGGTTCGATCCCGGGAGGGAACACTCTCTTACATTTTTGTCTTCTTCGGGAACGCATATACGGAGAGCAAAATGGGAGGAGAAATGACCCACTCTATGCTCGGTTTCCGTGGTTTAGTGATTATCACGGGCGTCTTACACGCGCAACGTCTCCGGTTCGATCCCGGGAGGGAACACTGTCTTACATTTTTGTCTTCTTCGGGAACGCTTATACGGAGAGCAAAATGGGAGGAGACATGACCCACTCTATGCTCGGTTTCCGTGGTTTAGCGATTATCACGTGCGCCTTACACGCGCAAGGTATCCGGTTTCATCCCGGAAGGGAACACGGTCTTACATTTTTGTCTTCTTCGGGAACGCATATACGGAGAGCAAAATGGGAGGAGACATGACCCACTCTATGCTCGGTTTCCGTGGTTTAGCGATTATCACGTGCGCCTTACACGCGCAAGGTCTCCGGTTCGATCCCGGGAGGGAACACTGCCTTACATTTTTGTCTTCTTCGGGAACGCATGTACGGAGAGCAAAATGGGAGGACAAATGACCCACTCTAGGCTCAGTTTCCGTGGTTTAGTGATTATCACGTGCGCCTTACACGCGCAAGGTCGCCGGTTGGATCCCGGGAGGCAACACTGTCTTAGATTTTTGTCTTCTTCGGGAACGCATATACGGAGAGCAAAATGGGAGGAGAAATGACCCACTCTATGCTCGGCTTCCGTGGTTTAGTGATTATCACGTGCGCCTTATACGCGCAAGGTATCCGGTTCGATCCCGGGAGGGAACACTGTCTTACATTTTTGTCTTCTTCGGGAACGCATATACGGAGAGCAAAATGGGAGGAGAAATGACCCACTCTATGCTCGGTTTCCGTGGTTTAGCGATTATCACGTGCGCCTTACACGCGCAAGGTCTCCGGTTCGATCCCGGGAGGGAACACTGTCTTACATTTTTGTCTTCTTCGGGAACGCATATACGGAGAGCAAAATGGGAGGAGAAATGACCCACTCTAGGCTCAGTTTCCGTGGTTTAGTGATTATCACGTGCGCCTTACACGCGCAAGGTCGCCGGTTGGATCCCGGGAGGCAACACTGTCTTAGATTTTTGTCTTCTTCGGGAACGCATATACGGAGAGCAAAATGGGAGGAGAAATGACCCACTCTATGCTCGGTGTCCGTGGTTTAGTGATTATCACGTGCGCCTTATACGCGCAAGGTATCCGGTTCGATCCCGGGAGGGAACACTGTCTTACATTTTTGTCTTCTTCGGGAACGCATATACGGAGAGCAAAATGGGAGGAGAAATGACCCACTCTATGCTCGCTTTCCGTGGTTAAGTGATTATCACGTGCGCCTTACACGCGCAAGGTATTCGGTTCGATCCCGGGAGGGAACACTGTGTTACATTTTTGTCTTCTTCGGGAACGCATATACGGAGACCAAAATGGGAGGAGAAATGACCCACTCTATGCTCGGTTTCCGTGGTTAAGTGATTATCACGTGCGCCTTACACGCGCAAGGTATTCGGTTCGATCCCGGGAGGGAACACTGTGTTACATTTTTGTCTTCTTCGGGAACGCATATACGGAGAGCAAAATGGGAGGAGAAATGACCCACTCTATGCTCGGTTTCCGTGGTTAAGTGATTATCACGTGCGCCTTACACGCACAAGGTATCCGGTTCGATCCCGGGAGGGAACACTGCCTTACAGTTTTGTCTTCTTCGGGAACGCATATACGGAGAGCAAAATGGGAGGAGAAATGACCCACTCCATGCTCGGTTTCCGTGGTTAAGTGATTATCACGTGCGCCTTACACGCGCAAGGTATTCGGTTCGATCCCGGGAGGGAACACTGTGTTACATTTTTGTCTTCTTCGGGAACGCATATACGGAGAGCAAAATGGGAGGAGAAATGACCCACTCCATGCTCGGTTTCCGTGGTTTAGTGATTATCACGTGCGCCTTACACGCGCAAGGTCTCCGGTTGGATCCCGGGAGGGAAGACTGTGTTACATTTTTGTCTTGTTCGGGAACGCATATACGGAGAGCAAAATGGGAGAAGAAATGACCCACTCTATGCTCGGTTTCCGTGGGTTAGTGATTAGCACGTGCGCCTTACACGCGCAAGGTCTCCGGTATGATCCCGGAAGGGAACGCTGCCTTACATTTTTGTCTTCTTCGGGAACGCATATACGGAGAGCAAAATGGGAGGAGAAAAGACCCTCTCTATGCCTGGTTTCCATGGTTTAGTGATTATCACGTGCGCCTTACACGCGCAAGGTCTCCGGTTCGATACGGGAGGGAACACTGTCTGACATTTTGGTCTTCTTCGGGAACGCATATACGGAGAGCAAAATGGGAGGAGAAATGACCCATTCTATGCTCGGTTTCCGTGGTTTAGTGATTAGCACGTGCGCCTTACACGCGCAAGGTCTCCGGTATGATCCCGGAAGGGAACGCTGCCTTACATTTTTGTCTTCTTCGGGAACGCATATACGGAGAGCAAAATGGGAGGAGAAATGACCCACTCTATGCTCGGTTTCCGTGGTTTAGGGATTATCACGTACGCCTTACACGCGCAAGGTCTACGGTTCGATCCCGGGAGGGAACACTGTCTTACATTTTTGTCTTCTTCGGGAACGCATATACGGAGAGCAAAATGGGAGGAGAAATGACCCACTCTATGCTCGGTTTCCGTGGTTTAGTGATTATCACGTGCGCCTTCACGCGCAAGGTCTCCGGTTTGATCCCGGAAGGGTACACTGTCTTACATTTTTGTCTTCTTCGGGAACGCATATACGGAGAGCAAAATGGGAGGAGACATGACCCACTCTATGCTCGGTCTCCATGGTTTAGCGATTATCACGTGCGCCTTACACGCGCAAGGTCTCCGGTTCGATCCCGGGAGGGAACACTGTCTTACATTTTTGTCTTCTTCGGGAACGCATATACGGAGAGCAAAATGGGAGGAGAAATGACCCACTCTATGCTCGGTTTCCGTGGTTTAGTGATTATCACGTGCGCCTTACACGCGCAAGGTCTCCGGTTCGATCCCGGGAGGGAACACTGTCTTACGTTTTTGTCTTCTTCGGGAACGCATATACGGAGAGCGAAATGGGAGGAGAAATATCCCACTCTATGCTCGGTTTCCATGGTTTAGTGATTATCACGTGCGCCTTACATGCGCAAGGTATCCGGTTCGATCACGGGAGGGAACACTGTCTTACATTTTTGTCTTCTTCGGGAACGCATATAAGGAGAGCAAAATGGGAGGAGAAATGAACCACTCTATGCTCGATTATCGTGGTTTAGTGATTATCACGTGCACCTTACACGCGCAAGGTATCCGGTTCGATCCCGGGAGGGAACACTCTCTTACATTTTTGTCTTCTTCGGGAACGCATATACGGAGAGCAAAATGGGAGGAGAAATGACCCACTCTATGCTCGGTTTCCGTGGTTTAGTGATTATCACGGGCGTCTTACACGCGCAACGTCTCCGGTTCGATCCCGGGAGGGAACACTGTCTCACATTTTTGTCTTTTTCGGGAACGCTTATACGGAGAGCAAAATGGGAGGAGACATGACCCACTCTATGCTCGGTTTCCGTGGTTTAGCGATTATCACGTGCGCCTTACACGCGCAAGGTATCCGGTTTGATCCCGGAAGGGAACACTGTCTTACATTTTTGTCTTCTTCGGGAACGCATATACGGAGAGCAAAATGGGAGGAGACATGACCCACTCTATGCTCGGTTTCCGTGGTTTAGCGATTATCACGTGCGCCTTACACGCGCAAGGTCTCCGGTTCGATCCCGGGAGGGAACACTGCCTTACATTTTTGTCTTCTTCGGGAACGCATGTACGGAGAGCAAAATGGGAGGAGAAATGACCCACTCTAGGCTCAGTTTCCGTGGTTTAGTGATTATCACGTGCGCCTTACACGCGCAAGGTCGCCGGTTGGATCCCGGGAGGCAACACTGTCTTAGATTTTTGTCTTCTTCGGGAACGCATATACGGAGAGCAAAATGGGAGGAGAAATGACCCACTCTATGCCCGGCTTCCGTGGTTTAGTGATTATCACGTGCGCCTTATACGCGCAAGGTATCCGGTTCGATCCCGGGAGGGAACACTGTCTTACATTTTTGTCTTCTTCGGGAACGCATATACGGAGAGCAAAATGGGAGGAGAAATGACCCACTCTAGGCTCAGTTTCCGTGGTTTAGTGATTATCACGTGCGCCTGACACGCGCAAGGTCGCCGGTTGGATCCCGGGAGGCAACACTGTCTTAGATTTTTGTCTTCTTCGGGAACGCATATACGGAGAGCAAAATGGGAGGAGAAATGACCCACTCTATGCTCGGTTTCCGTGGTTTAGCGATTATCACGTGCGCCTTACACGCGCAAGGTCTCCGGTTCGATCCCGGGAGGGAACGCTGTCTTACATTTTTGTCTTCTTCGGGAACGCATATACGGAGAGCAAAATGGGAGGAGAAATGACCCACTCTAGGCTCAGTTTCCGTGGTTTAGTGATTATCACGTGCGCCTTACACGCGCAAGGTGGCCGGTTGGATCCCGAGAGGCAACACTGTCTTAGATTTTTGTCTTCTTCGGGAACGCATATACGGAGAGCAAAATGGGAGGAGAAATGACCCACTCTATGCTCGGTTTCCGTGGTTTAGTGATTATCACGTGCGCCTTATACGCGCAAGGTATCCGGTTCGATCCCGGGAGGGAACACTGTCTTACATTTTTGTCTTCTTCGGGAACGCATATACGGAGAGCAAAATGGGAGGAGAAATGACCCACTCTATGCTCGGTTTCCGTGGTTAAGTGATTATCACGTGCGCCTTACACGCGCAAGGTATTCGGTTCGATCCCGGGAGGGAACACTGTGTTACATTTTTGTCTTCTTCGGGAACGCATATACGGAGAGCAAAATGGGAGGAGAAATGACCCACTCTATGCTCGGTTTCCTGGGTAAGTGATTATCACGTGCGCCTTACACGCGCAAGGTATTCGGTTCGATCCCGGGAGGGAACACTGTGTTACATTTTTGTCTTCTTCGGGAACGCATATACGGAGAGCAAAATGGGAGGAGAAATGACCCACTCTATGCTCGGTTTCCGTGCTTAAGTGATTATCACGTGCGCCTTACACGCACAAGGTATCCGGTTCGATCCCGGGAGGGAACACTGCCTTACAGTTTTGTCTTCTTCGGGAACGCATATACGGAGAGCAAAATGCGAGGAGAAATGACCCACTCCATGCTCGGTTTCCGTGGTTAAGTGATTATCACGTGCGCCTTACACGCGCAAGGTATTCGGTTTGATCCCGGGAGGGAACACTGTGTTACATTTTTGTCTTCTTCGGGAACGCATATACGGAGAGCAAAATGGGAGGAGAAATGACCCACTCCATGCTCGGTTTCCGTGGTTTAGTGATTATCACGTGCGCCTTACACGCGCAAGGTCTCCGGTTGGATCCCGGGAGGGAAGACTGTGTTACATTTTTGTCTTGTTCGGGAACGCATATACGGAGAGCAAAATGGGAGGAGAAATGACCCACTCTATGCTCGGTTTCCGTGGTTTAGTGATTATCACGGGCGTCTTACACGCGCAACGTCTCCGGTTCGATCCCGGGAGGGAACACTGTCTCACATTTTTGTCTTTTTCGGGAACGCTTATACGGAGAGCAAAATGGGAGGAGACATGACCCACTCTATGCTCGGTTTCCGTGGTTTAGCGATTATCACGTGCGCCTTACACGCGCAAGGTATCCGGTTTGATCCCGGAAGGGAACACTGTCTTACATTTTTGTCTTCTTCGGGAACGCATATACGGAGAGCAAAATGGGAGGAGACATGACCCACTCTATGCTCGGTTTCCGTGGTTTAGCGATTATCACGTGCGCCTTACACGCGCAAGGTCTCCGGTTCGATCCCGGGAGGGAACACTGCCTTACATTTTTGTCTTCTTCGGGAACGCATGTACGGAGAGCAAAATGGGAGGAGAAATGACCCACTCTAGGCTCAGTTTCCGTGGTTTAGTGATTATCACGTGCGCCTTACACGCGCAAGGTCGCCGGTTGGATCCCGGGAGGCAACACTGTCTTAGATTTTTGTCTTCTTCGGGAACGCATATACGGAGAGCAAAATGGGAGGAGAAATGACCCACTCTATGCCCGGCTTCCGTGGTTTAGTGATTATCACGTGCGCCTTATACGCGCAAGGTATCCGGTTCGATCCCGGGAGGGAACACTGTCTTACATTTTTGTCTTCTTCGGGAACGCATATACGGAGAGCAAAATTGGAGGAGAAATGACCCACTCTAGGCTCAGTTTCCGTGGTTTAGTGATTATCACGTGCGCCTGACACGCGCAAGGTCGCCGGTTGGATCCCGGGAGGCAACACTGTCTTAGATTTTTGTCTTCTTCGGGAACGCATATACGGAGAGCAAAATGGGAGGAGAAATGACCCACTCTATGCTCGGTTTCCGTGGTTTAGCGATTATCACGTGCGCCTTACACGCGCAAGGTCTCCGGTTCGATCCCGGGAGGGAACGCTGTCTTACATTTTTGTCTTCTTCGGGAACGCATATACGGAGAGCAAAATGGGAGGAGAAATGACCCACTCTAGGCTCAGTTTCCGTGGTTTAGTGATTATCACGTGCGCCTTACACGCGCAAGGTCGCCGGTTGGATCCCGAGAGGCAACACTGTCTTAGATTTTTGTCTTCTTCGGGAACGCATATACGGAGAGCAAAATGGGAGGAGAAATGACCCACACTATGCTCGGTTTCCGTGGTTTAGTGATTATCACGTGCGCCTTATACGCGCAAGGTATCCGGTTCGATCCCGGGAGGGAACACTGTCTTACATTTTTGTCTTCTTCGGGAACGCATATACGGAGAGCAAAATGGGAGGAGAAATGACCCACTCTATGCTCGGTTTCCGTGGTTAAGTGATTATCACGTGCGCCTTACACGCGCAAGGTATTCGGTTCGATCCCGGGAGGGAACACTGTGTTACATTTTTGTCTTCTTCGGGAACGCATATACGGAGAGCAAAATGGGAGGAGAAATGACCCACTCTATGCTCGGTTTCCGTGGTTAAGTGATTATCACGTGCGCCTTACACGCGCAAGGTATTCGGTTCGATCCCAGGAGGGAACACTGTGTTACATTTTTGTCTTCTTCGGGAACGCATATACGGAGAGCAAAATGGGAGGAGAAATGACCCACTCTATGCTCGGTTTCCGTGCTTAAGTGATTATCACGTGCGCCTTACACGCACAAGGTATCCGGTTCGATCCCGGGAGGGAACACTGTCTTACATTTTTGTCTTCTTCGGGAACGCATATACGGAGAGCAAAATGGGAGGAGAAATGACCCACTCCATGCTCGGTTTCCGTGGTTTAGTGATTATCACGTGCGCCCTACATGCGCAAGGTATCCGGTTCGATCCCGGGAGGGAACACTGTCTTACATTTTTGTCTTCTTCGGGAACGCATATAAGGAGAGCAAAATGGGAGGAGAAATGAACCACTCTATGCTCGATTTCCGTGGTTTAGTGATTATCACGTGCACCTTACACGCGCAAGGTATCCGGTTCGATCCCGGGAGGGAACACTGTCTTACATTTTTGTCTTCTTCGGGAACGCATATACGGAGAGCAAAATGGGAGGAGAAAAGACCCTCTCTATGCCTGGTTTCCGTGGTTTAGTGATTATCACGTGCGCCTTACACGCGCATGGTCTCCGGTTCGATACGGGAGGGAACACTGTCTGACATTTTGGTCTTCTTCGGGAACGCATATACGGAGAGCAAAATGGGAGGAGAAATAACCCATTCTATGCTCGGTTTCCGTGGTTTAGTGATTATCACGTGCGCCTTACACGCGCAAGGTCTCCGGTATGATCCCGGAAGGGAACGCTGTCTTACATTTTTGTCTTCTTCGGGAACGCATATACGGAGAGCAAAATGGGAGGAGAAATGACCCCCTCTATGCTCGGTTTCCGTGGTTTAGGGATTATCACGTACGCCTTACACGCGCAAGGTCTCCGGTTCGATCCCGGGAGGGAACACTGCCTTACATTTTTGTCTTCTTCGGGAACGCATGTACGGAGAGCAAAATGGGAGGAGAAATGACCCACTCTAGGCTCAGTTTCCGTGGTTTAGTGATTATCACGTGCGCCTTACACGCGCAAGGTCGCCGGTTGGATCCCGGGAGGCAACACTGTCTTAGATTTTTGTCTTCTTCGGGAACGCATATACGGAGAGCAAAATGGGAGGAGAAATGACCCACTCTATGCCCGGCTTCCGTGGTTTAGTGATTATCACGTGCGCCTTATACGCGCAAGGTATCCGGTTCGATCCCGGGAGGGAACACTGTCTTACATTTTTGTCTTCTTCGGGAACGCATATACGGAGAGCAAAATGGGAGGAGAAATGACCCACTCTAGGCTCAGTTTCCGTGGTTTAGTGATTATCACGTGCGCCTGACACGCGCAAGGTCGCCGGTTGGATCCCGGGAGGCAACACTGTCTTAGATTTTTGTCTTCTTCGGGAACGCATATACGGAGAGCAAAATGGGAGGAGAAATGACCCACTCTATGCTCGGTTTCCGTGGTTTAGCGATTATCACGTGCGCCTTACACGCGCAAGGTCTTCGGTTCGATCCCGGGAGGGAACGCTGTCTTACATTTTTGTCTTCTGCGGGAACGCATATACGGAGAGCAAAATGGGAGGAGAAATGACCCACTCTAGGCTCAGTTTCCGTGGTTTAGTGATTATCACGTGCGCCTTACACGCGCAAGGTCGCCGGTTGGATCCCGAGAGGCAACACTGTCTTAGATTTTTGTCTTCTTCGGGAACGCATATACGGAGAGCAAAATGGGAGGAGAAATGACCCACTCTATGCTCGGTTTCCGTGGTTTAGTGATTATCACGTGCGCCTTATACGCGCAAGGTATCCGGTTCGATCCCGGGAGGGAACACTGTCTTACATTTTTGTCTTCTTCGGGAACGCATATACGGAGAGCAAAATGGGAGGAGAAATGACCCACTCTATGCTCGGTTTCCGTGGTTAAGTGATTATCACGTGCGCCTTACACGCGCAAGGTATTCGGTTCGATCCCGGGAGGGAACACTGTGTTACATTTTTGTCTTCTTCGGGAACGCATATACGGAGAGCAAAATGGGAGGAGAAATGACCCACTCTATGCTCGGTTTCCGTGGTTAAGTGATTATCTCGTGCGCCTTACACGCGCAAGGTATTCGGTTCGATCCCGGGAGGGAACACTGTGTTACATTTTTGTCTTCTTCGGGAACGCATATACGGAGAGCAAAATGGGAGGAGAAATGACCCACTCTATGCTCGGTTTCCGTGCTTAAGTGATTATCACGTTCGCCTTACACGCACAAGGTATCCGGTTCGATCCCGGGAGGGAACACTGCCTTACAGTTTCGTCTTCTTCGGGAACGCATATACGGAGAGCAAAATGCGAGGAGAAATGACCCACTCCATGCTCGGTTTCCGTGGTTAAGTGATTATCACGTGCGCCTTACACGCGCAAGGTATTCGGTTTGATCCCGGGAGGGAACACTGTGTTACATTTTTGTCTTCTTCGGGAACGCATATACGGAGAGCAAAATGGGAGGAGAAATGACCCACTCCATGCTCGGTTTCCGTGGTTTAGTGATTATCACGTGCGCCTTACACGCGCAAGGTCTCCGGTTGGATCCCGGGAGGGAAGACTGTGTTACATTTTTGTCTTGTTCGGGAACGCATATACGGAGAGCAAAATGGGAGAAGAAATGACCCACTCTATGCTCGGTTTCCGTGGGTTAGTGATTATCACGTGCGCCTTACACGCACAAGGTATCCGGTTCGATCCCGGGAGGGAACACTGTCTTACATTTTTGTCTTCTTCGGGAACGCATATACGGAGAGCAAAATGGGAGGAGAAATGACCCACTCCATGCTCGGTTTCCGTGGTTTAGTGATTATCACGTGCGCCCTACATGCGCAAGGTATCCGGTTCGATCCCGGGAGGGAACACTGTCTTACATTTTTGTCTTCTTCGGGAACGCATATAAGGAGAGCAAAATGGGAGGAGAAATGAACCACTCTATGCTCGATTTCCGTGGTTTAGTGATTATCACGTGCACCTTACACGCGCAAGGTATCCGGTTCGATCCCGGGAGGGAACACTGTCTTACATTTTTGTCTTCTTCGGGAACGCATATACGGAGAGCAAAATGGGAGGAGAAAAGACCCTCTCTATGCCTGGTTTCCGTGGTTTAGTGATTATCACGTGCGCCTTACACGCGCATGGTCTCCGGTTCGATACGGGAGGGAACACTGTCTGACATTTTGGTCTTCTTCGGGAACGCATATACGGAGAGCAAAATGGGAGGAGAAATGACCCATTCTATGCTCGGTTTCCGTGGTTTAGTGATTATCACGTGCGCCTTACACGCGCAAGGTCTCCGGTATGATCCCGGAAGGGAACGCTGTCTTACATTTTTGTCTTCTTCGGGAACGCATATACGGAGAGCAAAATGGGAGGAGAAATGACCCCCTCTATGCTCGGTTTCCGTGGTTTAGGGATTATCACGTACGCCTTACACGCGCAAGGTCTACGGTTCGATCCCGGGAGGGAACACTGTCTTACATTTTTGTCTTCTTCGGGAACGCATATACGGAGAGCAAAATGGGAGGAGAAATGACCCACTCTATGCTCGGTTTCCGTGGTTTAGTGATTATCACGTGCGCCTTCACGCGCAAGGTCTCCGGTTTGATCCCGGAAGGGTACACTGTCTTACATTTTTGTCTTCTTCGGGAACGCATATACGGAGAGCAAAATGGGAGGAGACATGACCCACTCTATGCTCGGTCTCCGTGGTTTAGCGATTATCACGTGCGCCTTACACGCGCAAGGTCTCCGGTTCGATCCCGGGAGGGAACACTGTCTTACATTTTTGTCTTCTTCGGGAACGCATATACGGAGAGCAAAATGGGAGGAGAAATGACCCACTCTAGGCTCAGTTTCCGTGGTTTAGTGATTATCACGTGCGCCTTACACGCGCAAGGTCGCCGGTTGGATCCCGGGAGGCAACACTGTCTTAGATTTTTGTCTTCTTCGGGAACGCATATACGGAGAGCAAAATGGGAGGAGAAATGACCCACTCTATGCTCGGTTTCCGTGGTTTAGTGATTATCACGTGCGCCTTATACGCGCAAGGTATCCGGTTCGATGCCGGGAGGGAACACTGTCTTACATTTTTGTCTTCTTCGGGAACGCATATACGGAGAGCAAAATGGGAGGAGAAATGACCCACTCTATGCTCGGTTTCCGTGGTTAAGTGATTATCACGTGCGCCTTACACGCGCAAGGTATTCGGTTCGATCCCGGGAGGGAACACTGTGTTACATTTTTGTCTTCTTCGGGAACGCATATACGGAGAGCAAATAGGGAGGAGAAATGACCCACTCCATGCTCAGTTTCCGTGGTTAAGTGATTATCACGTGCGCCTTACCCGCGCAAGGTATTCGGTTCGATCCAGGGAGGGAACACTGTGTTACATTTTTGTCTTCTTCGGGAACGCATATACGGAGAGCAAAATGGGAGAAGAAATGACCCACTCTATGCTCGGTTTCCGTGGGTTAGTGATTATCACGTGCGCCTTACACGCGCAAGGTATCCGGTTCGATCCCGGGAGGGAACACTGTCTTACATTTTCGTCTTCTTCGGGAACGCATATACGGAGAGCAAAATGGGAGGAGAAATGACCCACTCTATGCTCGGTTTCCGTGGTTTATTGATTATCACGTGCGCCTTACACGCACACGGTATCCGGTTCGATCCTGGTGGGAACACTGTCTTACATTTTTGTCTTCTTCGAGAACGCATAAACGGAGAGCAAAATGGGAGGAGAAATGACCCACTCCATGCTCGGTTTCCGTGGTTTAGTGATTATCACGTGCGCCTTACACGCGCAAGGTATCCGGTTCGATCCCGGGAGGGAACACTGTCTTACATTTTTGTCTTCTTCGGGAACGCATATACGGAGAGCAAAATGGGAGGAGAAAAGACCCTCTCTATGCCTGGTTTCCATGGTTTAGTGATTATCACGTGCGCCTTACACGCGCAAGGTCTCCGGTTCGATACGGGAGGGAACACTGTCTGACATTTTGGTCTTCTTCGGGAACGCATATACGGAGAGCAAAATGGGAGGAGAAATGACCCATTCTATGCTCGGTTTCCGTGGTTTAGTGATTAGCACGTGCGCCTTACACGCGCAAGGTCTCCGGTATGATCCCGGAAGGGAACGCTGCCTTACATTTTTGTCTTCTTCGGGAACGCATATACGGAGAGCAAAATGGGAGGAGAAATGACCCACTCTATGCTCGGTTTCCGTGGTTTAGGGATTATCACGTACGCCTTACACGCGCAAGGTCTACGGTTCGATCCCGGGAGGGAACACTGTCTTACATTTTTGTCTTCTTCGGGAACGCATATACGGAGAGCAAAATGGGAGGAGAAATGACCCACTCTATGCTCGGTTTCCGTGGTTTAGTGATTATCACGTGCGCCTTCACGCGCAAGGTCTCCGGTTTGATCCCGGAAGGGTACACTGTCTTACATTTTTGTCTTCTTCGGGAACGCATATACGGAGAGCAAAATGGGAGGAGACATGACCCACTCTATGCTCGGTCTCCATGGTTTAGCGATTATCACGTGCGCCTTACACGCGCAAGGTCTCCGGTTCGATCCCGGGAGGGAACACTGTCTTACATTTTTGTCTTCTTCGGGAACGCATATACGGAGAGCAAAATGGGAGGAGAAATGACCCACTCTATGCTCGGTTTCCGTGGTTTAGTGATTATCACGTGCGCCTTACACGCGCAAGGTCTCCGGTTCGATCCCGGGAGGGAACACTGTCTTACGTTTTTGTCTTCTTCGGGAACGCATATACGGAGAGCGAAATGGGAGGAGAAATATCCCACTCTATGCTCGGTTTCCATGGTTTAGTGATTATCACGTGCGCCTTACATGCGCAAGGTATCCGGTTCGATCACGGGAGGGAACACTGTCTTACATTTTTGTCTTCTTCGGGAACGCATATAAGGAGAGCAAAATGGGAGGAGAAATGAACCACTCTATGCTCGATTATCGTGGTTTAGTGATTATCACGTGCACCTTACACGCGCAAGGTATCCGGTTCGATCCCGGGAGGGAACACTCTCTTACATTTTTGTCTTCTTCGGGAACGCATATACGGAGAGCAAAATGGGAGGAGAAATGACCCACTCTATGCTCGGTTTCCGTGGTTTAGTGATTATCACGGGCGTCTTACACGCGCAACGTCTCCGGTTCGATCCCGGGAGGGAACACTGTCTCACATTTTTGTCTTTTTCGGGAACGCTTATACGGAGAGCAAAATGGGAGGAGACATGACCCACTCTATGCTCGGTTTCCGTGGTTTAGCGATTATCACGTGCGCCTTACACGCGCAAGGTATCCGGTTTGATCCCGGAAGGGAACACTGTCTTACATTTTTGTCTTCTTCGGGAACGCATATACGGAGAGCAAAATGGGAGGAGACATGACCCACTCTATGCTCGGTTTCCGTGGTTTAGCGATTATCACGTGCGCCTTACACGCGCAAGGTCTCCGGTTCGATCCCGGGAGGGAACACTGCCTTACATTTTTGTCTTCTTCGGGAACGCATGTACGGAGAGCAAAATGGGAGGAGAAATGACCCACTCTAGGCTCAGTTTCCGTGGTTTAGTGATTATCACGTGCGCCTTACACGCGCAAGGTCGCCGGTTGGATCCCGGGAGGCAACACTGTCTTAGATTTTTGTCTTCTTCGGGAACGCATATACGGAGAGCAAAATGGGAGGAGAAATGACCCACTCTATGCCCGGCTTCCGTGGTTTAGTGATTATCACGTGCGCCTTATACGCGCAAGGTATCCGGTTCGATCCCGGGAGGGAACACTGTCTTACATTTTTGTCTTCTTCGGGAACGCATATACGGAGAGCAAAATGGGAGGAGAAATGACCCACTCTAGGCTCAGTTTCCGTGGTTTAGTGATTATCACGTGCGCCTGACACGCGCAAGGTCGCCGGTTGGATCCCGGGAGGCAACACTGTCTTAGATTTTTGTCTTCTTCGGGAACGCATATACGGAGAGCAAAATGGGAGGAGAAATGACCCACTCTATGCTCGGTTTCCGTGGTTTAGCGATTATCACGTGCGCCTTACACGCGCAAGGTCTCCGGTTCGATCCCGGGAGGGAACGCTGTCTTACATTTTTGTCTTCTTCGGGAACGCATATACGGAGAGCAAAATGGGAGGAGAAATGACCCACTCTAGGCTCAGTTTCCGTGGTTTAGTGATTATCACGTGCGCCTTACACGCGCAAGGTCGCCGGTTGGATCCCGAGAGGCAACACTGTCTTAGATTTTTGTCTTCTTCGGGAACGCATATACGGAGAGCAAAATGGGAGGAGAAATGACCCACTCTATGCTCGGTTTCCGTGGTTTAGTGATTATCACGTGCGCCTTATACGCGCAAGGTATCCGGTTCGATCCCGGGAGGGAACACTGTCTTACATTTTTGTCTTCTTCGGGAACGCATATACGGAGAGCAAAATGGGAGGAGAAATGACCCACTCTATGCTCGGTTTCCGTGGTTAAGTGATTATCACGTGCGCCTTACACGCGCAAGGTATTCGGTTCGATCCCGGGAGGGAACACTGTGTTACATTTTTGTCTTCTTCGGGAACGCATATACGGAGAGCAAAATGGGAGGAGAAATGACCCACTCTATGCTCGGTTTCCTGGGTAAGTGATTATCACGTGCGCCTTACACGCGCAAGGTATTCGGTTCGATCCCGGGAGGGAACACTGTGTTACATTTTTGTCTTCTTCGGGAACGCATATACGGAGAGCAAAATGGGAGGAGAAATGACCCACTCTATGCTCGGTTTCCGTGCTTAAGTGATTATCACGTGCGCCTTACACGCACAAGGTATCCGGTTCGATCCCGGGAGGGAACACTGCCTTACAGTTTTGTCTTCTTCGGGAACGCATATACGGAGAGCAAAATGCGAGGAGAAATGACCCACTCCATGCTCGGTTTCCGTGGTTAAGTGATTATCACGTGCGCCTTACACGCGCAAGGTATTCGGTTTGATCCCGGGAGGGAACACTGTGTTACATTTTTGTCTTCTTCGGGAACGCATATACGGAGAGCAAAATGGGAGGAGAAATGACCCACTCCATGCTCGGTTTCCGTGGTTTAGTGATTATCACGTGCGCCTTACACGCGCAAGGTCTCCGGTTGGATCCCGGGAGGGAAGACTGTGTTACATTTTTGTCTTGTTCGGGAAGGCATATACGGAGAGCAAAATGGGAGGAGAAATGACCCACTCTATGCTCGGTTTCCGTGGTTTAGTGATTATCACGGGCGTCTTACACGCGCAACGTCTCCGGTTCGATCCCGGGAGGGAACACTGTCTCACATTTTTGTCTTTTTCGGGAACGCTTATACGGAGAGCAAAATGGGAGGAGACATGACCCACTCTATGCTCGGTTTCCGTGGTTTAGCGATTATCACGTGCGCCTTACACGCGCAAGGTATCCGGTTTGATCCCGGAAGGGAACACTGTCTTACATTTTTGTCTTCTTCGGGAACGCATATACGGAGAGCAAAATGGGAGGAGACATGACCCACTCTATGCTCGGTTTCCGTGGTTTAGCGATTATCACGTGCGCCTTACACGCGCAAGGTCTCCGGTTCGATCCCGGGAGGGAACACTGCCTTACATTTTTGTCTTCTTCGGGAACGCATGTACGGAGAGCAAAATGGGAGGAGAAATGACCCACTCTAGGCTCAGTTTCCGTGGTTTAGTGATTATCACGTGCGCCTTACACGCGCAAGGTCGCCGGTTGGATCCCGGGAGGCAACACTGTCTTAGATTTTTGTCTTCTTCGGGAACGCATATACGGAGAGCAAAATGGGAGGAGAAATGACCCACTCTATGCCCGGCTTCCGTGGTTTAGTGATTATCACGTGCGCCTTATACGCGCAAGGTATCCGGTTCGATCCCGGGAGGGAACACTGTCTTACATTTTTGTCTTCTTCGGGAACGCATATACGGAGAGCAAAATGGGAGGAGAAATGACCCACTCTAGGCTCAGTTTCCGTGGTTTAGTGATTATCACGTGCGCCTGACACGCGCAAGGTCGCCGGTTGGATCCCGGGAGGCAACACTGTCTTAGATTTTTGTCTTCTTCGGGAACGCATATACGGAGAGCAAAATGGGAGGAGAAATGACCCACTCTATGCTCGGTTTCCGTGGTTTAGCGATTATCACGTGCGCCTTACACGCGCAAGGTCTCCGGTTCGATCCCGGGAGGGAACGCTGTCTTACATTTTTGTCTTCTTCGGGAACGCATATACGGAGAGCAAAATGGGAGGAGAAATGACCCACTCTAGGCTCAGTTTCCGTGGTTTAGTGATTATCACGTGCGCCTTACACGCGCAAGGTCGCCGGTTGGATCCCGAGAGGCAACACTGTCTTAGATTTTTGTCTTCTTCGGGAACGCATATACGGAGAGCAAAATGGGAGGAGAAATGACCCACTCTATGCTCGGTTTCCGTGGTTTAGTGATTATCACGTGCGCCTTATACGCGCAAGGTATCCGGTTCGATCCCGGGAGGGAACACTGTCTTACATTTTTGTCTTCTTCGGGAACGCATATACGGAGAGCAAAATGGGAGGAGAAATGACCCACTCTATGCTCGGTTTCCGTGGTTAAGTGATTATCACGTGCGCCTTACACGCGCAAGGTATTCGGTTCGATCCCGGGAGGGAACACTGTGTTACATTTTTGTCTTCTTCGGGAACGCATATACGGAGAGCAAAATGGGAGGAGAAATGACCCACTCTATGCTCGGTTTCCGTGGTTAAGTGATTATCACGTGCGCCTTACACGCGCAAGGTATTCGGTTCGATCCCGGGAGGGAACACTGTGTTACATTTTTGTCTTCTTCGGGAACGCATATACGGAGAGCAAAATGGGAGGAGAAATGACCCACTCTATGCTCGGTTTCCGTGCTTAAGTGATTATCACGTGCGCCTTACACGCACAAGGTATCCGGTTCGATCCCGGGAGGGAACACTGCCTTACAGTTTTGTCTTCTTCGGGAACGCATATACGGAGAGCAAAATGCGAGGAGAAATGACCCACTCCATGCTCGGTTTCCGTGGTTAAGTGATTATCACGTGCGCCTTACACGCGCAAGGTATTCGGTTTGATCCCGGGAGGGAACACTGTGTTACATTTTTGTCTTCTTCGGGAACGCATATACGGAGAGCAAAATGGGAGGAGAAATGACCCACTCCATGCTCGGTTTCCGTGGTTTAGTGATTATCACGTGCGCCTTACACGCGCAAGGTCTCCGGTTGGATCCCGGGAGGGAAGACTGTGTTACATTTTTGTCTTGTTCGGGAACGCATATACGGAGAGCAAAATGGGAGAAGAAATGACCCACTCTATGCTCGGTTTCCGTGGGTTAGTGATTATCACGTGCGCCTTACACGCACAAGGTATCCGGTTCGATCCCGGGAGGGAACACTGTCTTACATTTTTGTCTTCTTCGGGAACGCATATACGGAGAGCAAAATGGGAGGAGAAATGACCCACTCCATGCTCGGTTTCCGTGGTTTAGTGATTATCACGTGCGCCCTACATGCGCAAGGTATCCGGTTCGATCCCGGGAGGGAACACTGTCTTACATTTTTGTCTTCTTCGGGAACGCATATAAGGAGAGCAAAATGGGAGGAGAAATGAACCACTCTATGCTCGATTTCCGTGGTTTAGTGATTATCACGTGCACCTTACACGCGCAAGGTATCCGGTTCGATCCCGGGAGGGAACACTGTCTTACATTTTTGTCTTCTTCGGGAACGCATATACGGAGAGCAAAATGGGAGGAGAAAAGACCCTCTCTATGCCTGGTTTCCGTGGTTTAGTGATTATCACGTGCGCCTTACACGCGCATGGTCTCCGGTTCGATACGGGAGGGAACACTGTCTGACATTTTGGTCTTCTTCGGGAACGCATATACGGAGAGCAAAATGGGAGGAGAAATGACCCATTCTATGCTCGGTTTCCGTGGTTTAGTGATTATCACGTGCGCCTTACACGCGCAAGGTCTCCGGTATGATCCCGGAAGGGAACGCTGTCTTACATTTTTGTCTTCTTCGGGAACGCATATACGGAGAGCAAAATGGGAGGAGAAATGACCCCCTCTATGCTCGGTTTCCGTGGTTTAGGGATTATCACGTACGCCTTACACGCGCAAGGTCTCCGGTTCGATCCCGGGAGGGAACACTGCCTTACATTTTTGTCTTCTTCGGGAACGCATGTACGGAGAGCAAAATGGGAGGAGAAATGACCCACTCTAGGCTCAGTTTCCGTGGTTTAGTGATTATCACGTGCGCCTTACACGCGCAAGGTCGCCGGTTGGATCCCGGGAGGCAACACTGTCTTAGATTTTTGTCTTCTTCGGGAACGCATATACGGAGAGCAAAATGGGAGGAGAAATGACCCACTCTATGCCCGGCTTCCGTGGTTTAGTGATTATCACGTGCGCCTTATACGCGCAAGGTATCCGGTTCGATCCCGGGAGGGAACACTGTCTTACATTTTTGTCTTCTTCGGGAACGCATATACGGAGAGCAAAATGGGAGGAGAAATGACCCACTCTAGGCTCAGTTTCCGTGGTTTAGTGATTATCACGTGCGCCTGACACGCGCAAGGTCGCCGGTTGGATCCCGGGAGGCAACACTGTCTTAGATTTTTGTCTTCTTCGGGAACGCATATACGGAGAGCAAAATGGGAGGAGAAATGACCCACTCTATGCTCGGTTTCCGTGGTTTAGCGATTATCACGTGCGCCTTACACGCGCAAGGTCTCCGGTTCGATCCCGGGAGGGAACGCTGTCTTACATTTTTGTCTTCTTCGGGAACGCATATACGGAGAGCAAAATGGGAGGAGAAATGACCCACTCTAGGCTCAGTTTCCGTGGTTTAGTGATTATCACGTGCGCCTTACACGCGCAAGGTCGCCGGTTGGATCCCGAGAGGCAACACTGTCTTAGATTTTTGTCTTCATCGGGAACGCATATACGGAGAGCAAAATGGGAGGAGAAATGACCCACTCTATGCTCGGTTTCCGTGGTTTAGTGATTATCACGTGCGCCTTATACGCGCAAGGTATCCGGTTCGATCCCGGGAGGGAACACTGTCTTACATTTTTGTCTTCTTCGGGAACGCATATACGGAGAGCAAAATGGGAGGAGAAATGACCCACTCTATGCTCGGTTTCCGTGGTTAAGTGATTATCACGTGCGCCTTACACGCGCAAGGTATTCGGTTCGATCCCGGGAGGGAACACTGTGTTACATTTTTGTCTTCTTCGGGAACGCATATACGGAGAGCAAAATGGGAGGAGAAATGACCCACTCTATGCTCGGTTTCCGTGGTTAAGTGATTATCACGTGCGCCTTACACGCGCAAGGTATTCGGTTCGATCCCGGGAGGGAACACTGTGTTACATTTTTGTCTTCTTCGGGAACGCATATACGGAGAGCAAAATGGGAGGAGAAATGACCCACTCTATGCTCGGTTTCCGTGCTTAAGTGATTATCACGTGCGCCTTACACGCACAAGGTATCCGGTTCGATCCCGGGAGGGAACACTGCCTTACAGTTTTGTCTTCTTCGGGAACGCATATACGGAGAGCAAAATGCGAGGAGAAATGACCCACTCCATGCTCGGTTTCCGTGGTTAAGTGATTATCACGTGCGCCTTACACGCGCAAGGTATTCGGTTTGATCCCGGGAGGGAACACTGTGTTACATTTTTGTCTTCTTCGGGAACGCATATACGGAGAGCAAAATGGGAGGAGAAATGACCCACTCCATGCTCGGTTTCCGTGGTTTAGTGATTATCACGTGCGCCTTACACGCGCAAGGTCTCCGGTTGGATCCCGGGAGGGAAGACTGTGTTACATTTTTGTCTTGTTCGGGAACGCATATACGGAGAGCAAAATGGGAGAAGAAATGACCCACTCTATGCTCGGTTTCCGTGGGTTAGTGATTATCACGTGCGCCTTACACGCACAAGGTATCCGGTTCGATCCCGGGAGGGAACACTGTCTTACATTTTTGTCTTCTTCGGGAACGCATATACGGAGAGCAAAATGGGAGGAGAAATGACCCACTCCATGCTCGGTTTCCGTGGTTTAGTGATTATCACGTGCGCCCTACATGCGCAAGGTATCCGGTTCGATCCCGGGAGGGAACACTGTCTTACATTTTTGTCTTCTTCGGGAACGCATATAAGGAGAGCAAAATGGGAGGAGAAATGAACCACTCTATGCTCGATTTCCGTGGTTTAGTGATTATCACGTGCACCTTACACGCGCAAGGTATCCGGTTCGATCCCGGGAGGGAACACTGTCTTACATTTTTGTCTTCTTCGGGAACGCATATACGGAGAGCAAAATGGGAGGAGAAAAGACCCTCTCTATGCCTGGTTTCCGTGGTTTAGTGATTATCACGTGCGCCTTACACGCGCATGGTCTCCGGTTCGATACGGGAGGGAACACTGTCTGACATTTTGGTCTTCTTCGGGAACGCATATACGGAGAGCAAAATGGGAGGAGAAATGACCCATTCTATGCTCGGTTTCCGTGGTTTAGTGATTATCACGTGCGCCTTACACGCGCAAGGTCTCCGGTATGATCCCGGAAGGGAACGCTGTCTTACATTTTTGTCTTCTTCGGGAACGCATATACGGAGAGCAAAATGGGAGGAGAAATGACCCCCTCTATGCTCGGTTTCCGTGGTTTAGGGATTATCACGTACGCCTTACACGCGCAAGGTCTACGGTTCGATCCCGGGAGGGAACACTGTCTTACATTTTTGTCTTCTTCGGGAACGCATATACGGAGAGCAAAATGGGAGGAGAAATGACCCACTCTATGCTCGGTTTCCGTGGTTTAGTGATTATCACGTGCGCCTTCACGCGCAAGGTCTCCGGTTTGATCCCGGAAGGGTACACTGTCTTACATTTTTGTCTTCTTCGGGAACGCATATACGGAGAGCAAAATGGGAGGAGACATGACCCACTCTATGCTCGGTCTCCGTGGTTTAGCGATTATCACGTGCGCCTTACACGCGCAAGGTCTCCGGTTCGATCCCGGGAGGGAACACTGTCTTACATTTTTGTCTTCTTCGGGAACGCATATACGGAGAGCAAAATGGGAGGAGAAATGACCCACTCTAGGCTCAGTTTCCGTGGTTTAGTGATTATCACGTGCGCCTTACACGCGCAAGGTCGCCGGTTGGATCCCGGGAGGCAACACTGTCTTAGATTTTTGTCTTCTTCGGGAACGCATATACGGAGAGCAAAATGGGAGGAGAAATGACCCACTCTATGCTCGGTTTCCGTGGTTTAGTGATTATCACGTGCGCCTTATACGCGCAAGGTATCCGGTTCGATGCCGGGAGGGAACACTGTCTTACATTTTTGTCTTCTTCGGGAACGCATATACGGAGAGCAAAATGGGAGGAGAAATGACCCACTCTATGCTCGGTTTCCGTGGTTAAGTGATTATCACGTGCGCCTTACACGCGCAAGGTATTCGGTTCGATCCCGGGAGGGAACACTGTGTTACATTTTTGTCTTCTTCGGGAACGCATATACGGAGAGCAAATAGGGAGGAGAAATGACCCACTCCATGCTCAGTTTCCGTGGTTAAGTGATTATCACGTGCGCCTTACCCGCGCAAGGTATTCGGTTCGATCCAGGGAGGGAACACTGTGTTACATTTTTGTCTTCTTCGGGAACGCATATACGGAGAGCAAAATGGGAGAAGAAATGACCCACTCTATGCTCGGTTTCCGTGGGTTAGTGATTATCACGTGCGCCTTACACGCGCAAGGTATCCGGTTCGATCCCGGGAGGGAACACTGTCTTACATTTTCGTCTTCTTCGGGAACGCATATACGGAGAGCAAAATGGGAGGAGAAATGACCCACTCTATGCTCGGTTTCCGTGGTTTATTGATTATCACGTGCGCCTTACACGCACACGGTATCCGGTTCGATCCTGGTGGGAACACTGTCTTACATTTTTGTCTTCTTCGAGAACGCATAAACGGAGAGCAAAATGGGAGGAGAAATGACCCACTCCATGCTCGGTTTCCGTGGTTTAGTGATTATCACGTGCGCCTTACACGCGCAAGGTATCCGGTTCGATCCCGGGAGGGAACACTGTCTTACATTTTTGTCTTCTTCGGGAACGCATATGCGGAGAGCAAAATGGGAGGAGAAATGACCCACTCCATGCTCGGTTTCCGTGGTTTAGCGATTATCAGGTGCGCCTTACACGCGCAAGGTATCCGGTTCGATCCCACGAGGGAACACTGTCTTACATTTTTGTCTTCTTCGGGAACGCATATACGGAGAGCAAAATGGGAGGAGAAATGACCCACTCTATGCTCGGTTTCCGTGGTTTAGTGATTATCACGTGCGCCTTACACGCACAAGGTATCCGGTTCGATCCCGGTGGGAACACTGTCTTACATTTTTGTCTTCTTCGGGAACGCATATAAGGAGAGCGAAATGGGAGGAGAAATGAACCACTCTATGCTCGATTTCCGTGGTTTAGTGATTATCACGTGCACCTTACACGCGCAAGGTATCCGGTTCGATCCCGGGAGGGAACACTGTCTTACATTTTTGTCTTCTTCGGGAACGCATATATGGAGAGCAAAATGGGAGGAGAAAAGACCCTCTCTATGCCTGGTTTTCGTGGTTTAGTGATTATCACGTGCGCCTTACACGCGCAAGGTCTACGGTTCGATCCCGGGAGGGAACACTGTCTGACATTTTGGTCTTCTTCGGGAACGCATATACGGAGAGCAAAATGGGAGGAGAAATGACCCATTCTATGCTCGGTTTCCGTGGTTTAGTGATTATCACGTGCGCCTTACACGCGCAAGGTCTCCGGTATGATCCCGGAAGGGAACGCTGTCTTACATTTTTGTCTTCTTCGGGAACGCATATACGGAGAGCAAAATGGGAGGACAAATGACCCACTCTATGCTCGGTTTCCGTGGTTTAGGGATTATCACGTACGCCTTCACGCGCAAGGTCTCCGGTTTAATCCCGGAAGGGTACACTGTCTTACATTTTTGTCTTCTTCGGGAACGCATATACGGAGAGCAAAATGGGAGGAGACATGACCCACTCTATGCTCGGTCTCCGTGGTTTAGCGATTATCACGTGCGCCTTACACGCGCAAGATCTCCGGTTCGATCCCGGGAGGGAACACTGTCTTACATTTTTGTCTTCTTCGGGAACGCATATACGGAGAGCAAAATGGGAGGAGAAATGACCCACTCTATGCTCGGTTTCCGTGGTTTAGTGATTATCACGTGCGCCTTACACGCGCAAGGTATCCGGTTCGATGCCGGGAGGGAACACTGTCTTACATTTTTGTCTTCTTCGGGAACGCATATACGGAGAGCAAAATGGGAGGAGAAATGACCCACTCTATGCTCGGTTTCTGTGGTTAAGTGATTATCACGTGCGCCTTACACGCGCAAGGTATTCGGTTCGATCCCGGGAGGGAACACTGTGTTACATTTTTGTCTTCTTCGGGAACGCATATACGGAGAGCAAATAGGGAGGAGAAATGACCCACTCTATGCTCGGTTTCCGTGGTTAAGTGGTTATCACGTGCGCCTTACACGCACAAGGTATCCGGTTCGATCCCGGGAGGGAACACTGTCTTACAGTTTTGTCTTCTTCGGGAACGCATATACGGAGAGCAAAATGGGAGGAGAAATGACCCACTCCATGCTCAGTTTCCGTGGTTAAGTGATTATCACGTGCGCCTTACACGCGCAAGGTATTCGGTTCGATCCCGGGAGGGAACACTGTGTTACATTTTTGTCTTCTTCGGGAACGCATATACGGAGAGCAAAATGGGAGAAGAAATGACCCACTCTATGCTCGGTTTCCGTGGGTTAGTGATTATCACGTGCGCCTTACACGCGCAAGGTATCCGGTTCGATCCCGGGAGCGAACACTGTCTTACATTTTTGTCTTCTTCGGGAACGCATATACGGAGAGCAAAATGGGAGGAGAAATGACCCACTCTATGCTCGGTTTCCGTGGTTTAGTGATTATCACGTGTGCCTTACACGCACACGGTATCCGGTTCGATCCCGGTGGGAACACTGTCTTACATTTTTGTCTCCTTCGGGAACGCATAAACGGAGAGCAAAATGGGAGGAGAAATGACCCACTCCATGCTCGGTTTCCTTGGTTTAGTGATTATCACGTGCGCCTTACACGCGCAAGGTATCCGGTTCGATCCCGGGAGGGAACACTGTCTTACATTTTTGTCTTCTTCGGGAACGCATATACGGAGAGCAAAATGGGAGGAGAAATGACCCACTCCATGCTCGGTTTCCGTGGTTTAGCGATTATCACGTGCGTCTTACACGCGCAAGGTATCCGGTTCGATCCCGCGAGGGAACACTGTCTTACATTTTTGTCTTCTTCGGGAACGCATATACGGAGAGCAAAATGGGAGGAGAAATGACCCACTCTATGCTCGGTTTCCGTGGTTTAGTGGTTATCACGTGCGCCTTACACGCACAAGGTATCCGGTTCGATCCCGGTGGGAACACTGTCTTACATTTTTGTCTTCTTCGGGAACGCATATACGGAGAGCAAAATGGGAGGAGAAATGACCCACTCTATGCTTGGTTTCCGTGGTTTAGTGATTATCACGTGCGCCTTACACGCGCAAGGTCTCCGGTTCGATCCCGGGAGAGAACACTGTCTTACATTTTTGTCTTCTTCGGGAACGCATATACGGAGAGCAAAATGGGAGGAGAAATGACCCACTCTATGCTCGGTTTCCGTGGTTTAGTGATTTTCACGTGCGCCTTACACGCACTAGGTATCCGGTTCGATCGCGGGTGGGAACACTGTCTTACATTTTTGTCTTCTTCGGGAACGCATATACGGAGAGCAAAATGGGAGGAGAAATGACCCACTCTATGCTTGGTTTCCGTGGTTTAGTGATTATCACGTGCGCCTTACACGCGCAAGGTCTCCGGTTCGATCCCGTGAGGGAACACTGTCTTACATTTTTGTCTTCTTCGGGAACGCATATACGGAGAGCAAAATGGGAGGAGAAATGACCCACTCTATGCTCGGTTTCCGTGGTTTCGTGATTATCACGTGCGCCTTACATGCGCAAGGTATCCGGTTCGATCCCGGGAGGGAATACTGTCTTACATTTTTGTCTTCTTCGGGAACGCATATAAGGGGAGCAAAATGGGAGGAGAAATGAACCACTCTATGCTCGATTTCAGTGGTTTAGTGATTATCACGTGCGCCTTACACGCGCAAGGTATCCGGTTCGATCCCGGGAGGGAACACTGTCTTACATTTCTGTCTTCTTCGGGAACGCATATACGGAGAGCAAAAGGGGAGGAGAAATGACCCACTCTATGCTCGCTTTCCGTGGTTTAGTGATTATCACGTGCGCCTTACACGCGCAAGATATCCGCTTCGATCCCGGGAGGGAACACTGTCTTACATTTTTGTCTTCTTCGGGAACGCATATACGGAGAGCAAACAGGGAGGAGAAATGAACCACTCTATGCTCGGTTTCCGTGGTTTAGTGATTATCACGTGCGCCTTACACGCGCAAGGTCTCCGGTTCGATCACGGGAGGGAACACTGTCTTACATTTTTGTCTTCTTCGGGAACGCATATACGGAGAGCAAAATGGGAGGAGAAATGACCCACTCTATGCTCGGTTTCCGTGGTTTAGTGATTATCACGTACGCCTTACACGCGCAAGGTCTCCGGTGTGATCCCGGAAGGGAACACTGTCTTACATTTTTGTCTTCTTCGCGAGCGCATATACGGAGAGCAAAATCGGAGGAGACATGACCCACTCTATGCTCGGTTTCCGTGGTTTAGTGATTATCACGTGCGCCTTACACGCGCAAGGTCTCCGGTTCGATCCCGGGAGGGAACACTGTCTTACATTTTTGTCTTCTTCGGGAACGCATATACGGAGAGCAAAATGGGAGGAGAAATGACCCATTCTATGCTCGGTTTCCGTGGTTTAGTGATTATCACGTGCGCCTTACACGCGCAAGGTCTCCGGTATGATCCCGGAAGGGAACGCTGTCTTACATTTTTGTCTTCTTCGGGAACGCATATACGGAGAGCAAAATGGGAGGACAAATGACCCACTCTATGCTCGGTTTCCGTGGTTTAGGGATTATCACGTACGCCTTCACGCGCAAGGTCTCCGGTTTAATCCCGGAAGGGTACACTGTCTTACATTTTTGTCTTCTTCGGGAACGCATATACGGAGAGCAAAATGGGAGGAGACATGACCCACTCTATGCTCGGTCTCCGTGGTTTAGCGATTATCACGTGCGCCTTACACGCGCAAGATCTCCGGTTCGATCCCGGGAGGGAACACTGTCTTACATTTTTGTCTTCTTCGGGAACGCATATACGGAGAGCAAAATGGGAGGAGAAATGACCCACTCTATGCTCGGTTTCCGTGGTTTAGTGATTATCACGTGCGCCTTACACGCGCAAGGTATCCGGTTCGATGCCGGGAGGGAACACTGTCTTACATTTTTGTCTTCTTCGGGAACGCATATACGGAGAGCAAAATGGGAGGAGAAATGACCCACTCTATGCTCGGTTTCTGTGGTTAAGTGATTATCACGTGCGCCTTACACGCGCAAGGTATTCGGTTCGATCCCGGGAGGGAACACTGTGTTACATTTTTGTCTTCTTCGGGAACGCATATACGGAGAGCAAATAGGGAGGAGAAATGACCCACTCTATGCTCGGTTTCCGTGGTTAAGTGGTTATCACGTGCGCCTTACACGCACAAGGTATCCGGTTCGATCCCGGGAGGGAACACTGTCTTACAGTTTTGTCTTCTTCGGGAACGCATATACGGAGAGCAAAATGGGAGGAGAAATGACCCACTCCATGCTCAGTTTCCGTGGTTAAGTGATTATCACGTGCGCCTTACACGCGCAAGGTATTCGGTTCGATCCCGGGAGGGAACACTGTGTTACATTTTTGTCTTCTTCGGGAACGCATATACGGAGAGCAAAATGGGAGAAGAAATGACCCACTCTATGCTCGGTTTCCGTGGGTTAGTGATTATCACGTGCGCCTTACACGCGCAAGGTATCCGGTTCGATCCCGGGAGCGAACACTGTCTTACATTTTTGTCTTCTTCGGGAACGCATATACGGAGAGCAAAATGGGAGGAGAAATGACCCACTCTATGCTCGGTTTCCGTGGTTTAGTGATTATCACGTGTGCCTTACACGCACACGGTATCCGGTTCGATCCCGGTGGGAACACTGTCTTACATTTTTGTCTCCTTCGGGAACGCATAAACGGAGAGCAAAATGGGAGGAGAAATGACCCACTCCATGCTCGGTTTCCTTGGTTTAGTGATTATCACGTGCGCCTTACACGCGCAAGGTATCCGGTTCGATCCCGGGAGGGAACACTGTCTTACATTTTTGTCTTCTTCGGGAACGCATATACGGAGAGCAAAATGGGAGGAGAAATGACCCACTCCATGCTCGGTTTCCGTGGTTTAGCGATTATCACGTGCGTCTTACACGCGCAAGGTATCCGGTTCGATCCCGCGAGGGAACACTGTCTTACATTTTTGTCTTCTTCGGGAACGCATATACGGAGAGCAAAATGGGAGGAGAAATGACCCACTCTATGCTCGGTTTCCGTGGTTTAGTGGTTATCACGTGCGCCTTACACGCACAAGGTATCCGGTTCGATCCCGGTGGGAACACTGTCTTACATTTTTGTCTTCTTCGGGAACGCATATACGGAGAGCAAAATGGGAGGAGAAATGACCCACTCTATGCTTGGTTTCCGTGGTTTAGTGATTATCACGTGCGCCTTACACGCGCAAGGTCTCCGGTTCGATCCCGGGAGAGAACACTGTCTTACATTTTTGTCTTCTTCGGGAACGCATATACGGAGAGCAAAATGGGAGGAGAAATGACCCACTCTATGCTCGGTTTCCGTGGTTTAGTGATTTTCACGTGCGCCTTACACGCACTAGGTATCCGGTTCGATCGCGGGTGGGAACACTGTCTTACATTTTTGTCTTCTTCGGGAACGCATATACGGAGAGCAAAATGGGAGGAGAAATGACCCACTCTATGCTTGGTTTCCGTGGTTTAGTGATTATCACGTGCGCCTTACACGCGCAAGGTCTCCGGTTCGATCCCGTGAGGGAACACTGTCTTACATTTTTGTCTTCTTCGGGAACGCATATACGGAGAGCAAAATGGGAGGAGAAATGACCCACTCTATGCTCGGTTTCCGTGGTTTCGTGATTATCACGTGCGCCTTACATGCGCAAGGTATCCGGTTCGATCCCGGGAGGGAATACTGTCTTACATTTTTGTCTTCTTCGGGAACGCATATAAGGGGAGCAAAATGGGAGGAGAAATGAACCACTCTATGCTCGATTTCAGTGGTTTAGTGATTATCACGTGCGCCTTACACGCGCAAGGTATCCGGTTCGATCCCGGGAGGGAACACTGTCTTACATTTTTGTCTTCTTCGGGAACGCATATACGGAGAGCAAAAGGGGAGGAGAAATGACCCACTCTATGCTCGCTTTCCGTGGTTTAGTGATTATCACGTGCGCCTTACACGCGCAAGATATCCGCTTCGATCCCGGGAGGGAACACTGTCTTACATTTTTGTCTTCTTCGGGAACGCATATACGGAGAGCAAACAGGGAGGAGAAATGAACCACTCTATGCTCGGTTTCCGTGGTTTAGTGATTATCACGTGCGCCTTACACGCGCAAGGTCTCCGGTTCGATCACGGGAGGGAACACTGTCTTACATTTTTGTCTTCTTCGGGAACGCATATACGGAGAGCAAAATGGGAGGAGAAATGACCCACTCTATGCTCGGTTTCCGTGGTTTAGTGATTATCACGTACGCCTTACACGCGCAAGGTCTCCGGTGTGATCCCGGAAGGGAACACTGTCTTACATTTTTGTCTTCTTCGCGAGCGCATATACGGAGAGCAAAATCGGAGGAGACATGACCCACTCTATGCTCGGTTTCCGTGGTTTAGTGATTATCACGTGCGCCTTACACGCGCAAGGTCTCCGGTTCGATCCCGGGAGGGAACACTGTCTTACATTTTTGTCTTCTTCGGGAACGCATATACGGAGAGCAAAATGGGAGGAGAAATGACCCACTCTATGCTCGGTTTCCGTGGTTTAGTGATTATCACGTGCGCCTTATACGCGCAAAGTATCCGGTTCGATCCCGGGAGGGAACACTGTCTTACATTTTTGTCTTCTTCGGGAACGCATATACGGAGAGCAAAATTGGAGGAGAAATAACCCACTCTAAGCTCGGTTTCCGGGGTTTAGTGATTATCACGTGCGCCTTACACGCGCAAGGTATCCGGTTCGATCCCGGGAGGGAACACTGTCTTACATTTTTGTCTTCTTCGGGAACGCATACACGGAGAGCAAAATGGGAGGAGAAATGACCCACTCTATGCTCGATTTCCGTGGTTCAGTGATTATCACGTGCGCCTTACACGAGCAAGGTATCCGGTTCGATCCCGGGAGGGAACACTGTCTTACATTTTTGTCTTCTTCGGGAACGCATATACGGAGAGCAAAATGGGAGGAGAAATGACCCACTCCATGCTCGGTTTCCGTGGTTTAGTGATTATCACGTGCGCCTTACACGCACAAGGTATCCGGTTCGATCCCGGTGGGAACACTGTCTTACATTTTTGTCTTCTTCGGGAACGCATATATGGAGAGCAAAATGGGAGGAGAAATGACCCACTCTATGCTTGGTTTCCGTGGTTTAGTGATTATCACGTGCGCCTTACACGCGCAAGGTCTCCGGTTCGATCCCGGGAGAGAACACTGTCTTACATTTTTGTCTTCTTCGGGAACGCATATACGGAGAGCAAAATGGGAGGAGAAATGACCCACTCTATGCTCGGTTTCCGTGGTTTAGTGATTTTCACGTGCGCCTTACACGCACTATGTATCCGGTTCGATCGCGGGTGGGAACACTGTCTTACATTTTTGTCTTCTTCGGGAACGCATATACGGAGAGCAAAATGGGAGGAGAAATGACCCACTCTATGCTTGGTTTCCGTGGTTTAGTGATTATCACGTGCGCCTTACACGCGCAAGGTCTCCGGTTCGATCCCGTGAGGGAACACTGTCTTACATTTTTGTCTTCTTTGGGAACGCATATACGGAGAGCAAAATGGGAGGAGAAATGACCCACTCTATGCTCGGTTTCCGTGGTTTCGTGATTATCACGTGCGCCTTACATGCGCAAGGTATCCGGTTCGATCCCGGGAGGGAATACTGTCTTACATTTTTGTCTTCTTCGGGAACGCATATAAGGGGAGCAAAATGGGAGGAGAAATGAACCACTCTATGCTCGATTTCAGTGGTTTAGTGATTATCACGTGCGCCTTACACGCGCAAGGTATCCGGTTCGATCCCGGGAGGGAACACTGTCTTACATTTTTGTCTTCTTCGGGAACGCATATACGGAGAGCAAAAGGGGAGGAGAAATGACCCACTCTATGCTCGCTTTCCGTGGTTTAGTGATTATCACGTGCGCCTTACACGCGCAAGATATCCGCTTCGATCCCGGGAGGGAACACTGTCTTACATTTTTGTCTTCTTCGGGAACGCATATACGGAGAGCAAACAGGGAGGAGAAATGAACCACTCTATGCTCGGTTTCCGTGGTTTAGTGATTATCACGTGCGCCTTACACGCGCAAGGTCTCCGGTTCGATCACGGGAGGGAACACTGTCTTACATTTTTGTCTTCTTCGGGAACGCATATACGGAGAGCAAAATGGGAGGAGAAATGACCCACTCTATGCTCGGTTTCCGTGGTTTAGTGATTATCACGTACGCCTTACACGCGCAAGGTCTCCGGTGTGATCCCGGAAGGGAACACTGTCTTACATTTTTGTCTTCTTCGCGAACGCATATACGGAGAGCAAAATCGGAGGAGACATGACCCACTCTATGCTCGGTTTCCGTGGTTTAGTGATTATCACGTGCGCCTTACACGCGCAAGGTCTCCGGTTCGATCCCGGGAGGGAACACTGTCTTACATTTTTGTCTTCTTCGGGAACGCATATACGGAGAGCAAAATGGGAGGAGAAATGACCCACTCTAGGCTCAGTTTCCGTGGTTTAGTGATTATCACGTGCGCCTTACACGCGCAAGGTCGGCGGTCGGATGCCGGGAGGCAACACTGTCTTAGATTTTTGTCTTCTTCGGGAACGCATATACGGAGAGCAAAATGGGAGGAGAAATGACCCACTCTATGCTCGGTTTCCGTGGTTTAGTGATTATCACGTGCGCCTTATACGCGCAAGGTATCCGGTTCGATCCCGGGAGGGAACACTGTCTTACATTTTTGTCTTCTTCGGGAACGCATATACGGAGAGCAAAATTGGAGGAGAAATAACCCACTCTATGCTCGGTTTCCGGGGTTTAGTGATTATCACGTGCGCCTTACACGCGCAAGGTATCCGGTTCGATCCCGGGAGGGAACACTGTCTTACATTTTTGTCTTCTTCGGGAACGCATACACGGAGAGCAAAATGGGAGGAGAAATGACCCACTCTATGCTCGTTTTCCGTGGTTTAGTGATTATCACGTGCGCCTTACACGAGCAAGGTATCCGGTTCGATCCCGGGAGGGAACACTGTCTTACATTTTTGTCTTCTTCGGGAACGCATATACGGAGAGCAAAATGGGAGGAGAAATGAAACACTCTATGCACAGTTTCCGTGGTTTAGTGATTATCACGTGCGCCTTACACGCGCAAGGTCTCCGGTTCGATCCCGGGAGGGAACACTGTCTTACATATTTGTCTTCTTCGGGAACGCATATACGGAGAGCAAAATGGGATTAGAAATGACCCACTCTATGCTCGGTTTCCGTGGTTTAGTGATTATCACGTGCGCCTTACACGCGCAAGGTATCCGGTTCGATCCCGAGAGGGAACACTGTCTTACATTTTTGTCTTCTTCGGGAACGCATATAAGGAGAGCAAAATGGGAGGAGAAATGACCCACTCTATGCTCGGTTTCCGTGGTTTAGTGATTATCACGTGCGCCTTACACGCGCAAGTTCTCCGGTTCGATCCCGGGAGGGAACACTGTCTTACATTTTTGTGTTCTTCGGGAACGCATATACGGACAGCAAAATGGGTGGAGAAATGACCCACTCTATGCTCGGTATCCGTGGTTTGGTGATTATCACGTGCGCCTTACACGCGCACGGTCTCCGGTTCGATCCCGGGAGGGAACACTGTCTTACATTTTTGTCTTCTTCGGGAACGTATATACGGAGAGCAAAATGGGAGGAGAAATGACCCACTCTATGCTCGGTTTCCGTGGTTTTTTGATTATCACGTGCGCCTTACACGCCCAAGGTCTCCGGTTAGATCCCGGGAGGGAACACTGTCTTACATTTTTGTCTTCTTCGGAAACGCATATACGGAGAGCAAAATGGGAGGAGAAATGACCCACTCTATGCTCGGTTTCCGTGGTTTAGTGATTATCACGTGCGCCTTCACGCGCAAGGTCTCCGGTTTGATCCCGGAAGGGAACACTGTCTTACATTTTTGTCTTCTTCGGGAACGCATATACGGAGAGCAAAATGGGAGGAGACATGACCCACTCTATGCTCGGTTTCCGTGGTTTAGCGATTATCACGTGCGCCTTACACGCGCAAGGTCTCCGGTTCGATCCCGGGAGGGAACACTGTCTTACATTTTTGTCTTCTTCGGGAACGCATATACGGAGAGCGAAATGGGAGGAGAAATGACCCACTCTATGCTTGGTTTCCGTGGTTTAGTGATTATCACGTGCGCCTTATACGCGCAAGGTCTCCGGTTCGATCCCGGGAGGGAACACTGTCTTACATTTTTGTCTTCTTCGGGAACGCATATACGGAGAGCAAAATGGGAGGAGAAATGACCCACTCTATGCTCGGTTTCCGTGGTTTAGTGATTTTCACGTGCGCCTTACACGCACTAGGTATCCGGTTCGATCGCGGGTGGGAACACTGTCTTACATTTTTGTCTTCTTCGGGAACGCATATACGGAGAGCAAAATGGGAGGAGAAATGACCCACTCTATGCTTGGTTTCCGTGGTTTAGTGATTATCACGTGCGCCTTACACGCGCAAGGTCTCCGGTTCGATCCCGTGAGGGAACACTTTCTTACATTTTTGTCTTCTTCGGGAACGCATATACGGAGAGCAAAATGGGAGGAGAAATGACCCACTCTATGCTCGGTTTCCGTGGTTTAGTGATTATCACGTGCGCCTTACATGCGCAAGGTATCCGGTTCGATCCCGGGAGGGAATACTGTCTTACATTTTTGTCTTCTTCGGGAACGCATATAAGGGGAGCAAAATGGGAGGAGAAATGAACCACTCTATGGTCGATTTCAGTGGTTTAGTGATTATCACGTGCGCCTTACACGCGCAAGGTATCCGGTTCGATCCCGGGAGGGAACACTGTCTTACATTTTTGTCTTCTTCGGGAACGCATATACGGAGAGCAAAATGGGAGGAGAAATGAAACACTCTATGCACAGTTTCCGTGGTTTAGTGATTTTCACGTGCGCCTTACACGCGCAAGGTCTCCGGTTCGATCCCGGGAGGGAACACTGTCTTACATATTTGTCTTCTTCGGGAACGCATATACGGAGAGCGAAATGGGATTAGAAATGACCCACTCTATGCTCGGTTTCCGTGGTTTAGTGATTATCACGTGCGCCTTACACGCGCAAGGTATCCGGTTCGATCCCGAGAGGGAACACTGTCTTACATTTTTGTCTTCTTCGGGAACGCATATAAGGAGAGCAAAATGGGAGGAGAAATGACCCACTCTATGCTCGGTTTCCGTGGTTTAGTGATTATCACGTGCGCCTTACACGCGCAAGTTCTCCGGTTCGATCCCGGGAGGGAACACTGTCTTACATTTTTGTGTTCTTCGGGAACGCATATACGGAGAGCAAAATGGGTGGAGAAATGACCCACTCTATGCTCGGTATCCGTGGTTTGGTGATTATCACGTGCGCCTTACACGCGCACGGTCTCCGGTTCGATCCCGGGAGGGAACACTGTCTTACATTTTTGTCTTCTTCGGGAACGTATATACGGAGAGCAAATTGGAGGAGAAATGACCCACTCTATGCTCGGTTTCCGTGGTTTTGTGATTATCACGTGCGCCTTACACGCGCAAGGTCTCCGGTTAGATCCCGGGAGGGAACACTGTCTTACATTTTTGTCTTCTTCGGGAACGCATATACGGAGAGCAAAATGGGAGGAGAAATGACCCACTCTATGCTCGGTTTCCGTGGTTTAGTGATTATCACATGCACCTTACACGCGCAAGGTCTCCGGTTCGATCCCGGGAGGGAACACTGTCTTACATTTTTGTGTTCTTCGGGAACGCATATACGGAGAGCAAAATGGCAGGAGAAATGACCCACTCTATGCTCGGTTTCCGTGGTTTAGTGATTATCACGTGCGCCTTACACGCGCAAGGTCTCCGGTTCGATCCCGGGAGGGACCACTGTCTTGCATTTTTGTCTTCTTCGGGAACGCATATACGGAGAGTAAAATGGGAGGAGAAATGACCGACTCTATGCTCGGTATCCGTGGTTTAGTGATTATCACGTGCGCCTTACACGCGCAAGGTCTCCGGTTCGATCCCGGAAGGGAACACTGTCTTACATTTTTGTCTTCTTCGGAAACGCATATACGGAGAGCAAAATGGGAGGAGAAATGACCCACTCTATGCTCGGTTTCCGTGGTTTAGTGATTATCACGTGCGCCTTCACGCGCAAGGTCTCCGGTTTGATCCTGGGAGGGACCACTGTCTTACAGTTTTGTCTTCTTCGGGAACGCATATACGGAGAGCAAAATGGGAGGAGACATGACCCACTCTATGCTCGGTTTCCGTGGTTTAGCGATTATCACGTGCGCCTTACACGCGCAAGGTCTCCGGTTCGATCCCGGGAGGGAACACTGTCTTACATTTTTGTCTTCTTCGGGAACGCATATACGGAGAGCAAAATGGGAGGAGAAATGACCCACTCTATGCTTGGTTTCCGTGGTTTAGTGATTATCACGTGCGCCTTATACGCGCAAGGTCTCCGGTTCGATCCCGGGAGGGAACACTGTCTTACATTTTTGTCTTCTTCGGGAACGCATATACGGAGAGCAAAATGGGAGGAGAAATGACCCACTCTATGCTCGGTTTCCGTGGTTTAGTGATTTTCACGTGCGCCTTACACGCACTAGGTATCCGGTTCGATCTCGGGTGGGAACACTGTCTTACATTTTTGTCTTCTTCGGGAACGCATATACGGAGAGCAAAATGGGAGGAGAAATGACCCACTCTATGCTTGGTTTCCGTGGTTTAGTGATTATCACGTGCGCCTTACACGCGCAAGGTCTCCGGTTCGATCCCGTGAGGGAACACTTTCTTACATTTTTGTCTTCTTCGGGAACGCATATACGGAGAGCAAAATGGGAGGAGAAATGACCCACTCTATGCTCGGTTTCCGTGGTTTAGTGATTATCACGTGCGCCTTACATGCGCAAGGTATCCGGTTCGATCCCGGGAGGGAATACTGTCTTACATTTTTGTCTTCTTCGGGAACGCATATAAGGGGAGCAAAATGGGAGGAGAAATGAACCACTCTATGGTCGATTTCAGTGGTTTAGTGATTATCACGTGCGCCTTACACGCGCAAGGTCTCCGGTTAGATCCCGGGAGGGAACACTGTCTTACATTTTTGTCTTCTTCGGGAACGCATATACGGAGAGCAAAATGGGAGGAGAAATGACCCACTCTATGCTCGGTTTCCGTGGTTTAGTGATTATCACGTGCGCCTTATACGCGCAAGGTATCCGGTTCGATCCCGGGAGGGAACACTGTCTTACATTTTTGTCTTCTTCGGGAACGCATATACGGAGAGCAAAATTGGAGGAGAAATAACCCACTCTATGCTCGGTTTCCGGGGTTTAGTGATTATCACGTGCGCCTTACACGCGCAAGATATCCGGTTCGATCCCGGGAGGGAACACTGTCTTACATATTTGTCTTCTTCGGGAACGCATATACGGAGAGCAAAATGGGAGTAGAAATGACCCACTCTATGCTCGGTATCCGTGGTTTGGTGATTATCACGTGCGCCTTACACGCGCACGGTCTCCGGTTCGATCCCGGGAGGGAACACTGTCTTACATTTTTGTCTTCTTCGGGAACGTATATACGGAGAGCAAAATGGGAGGAGAAATGACCCACTCTATGCTCGGTTTCCGTGGTTTTGTGATTATCACGTGCGCCTTACACGCGCAAGGTCTGCGGTTAGATCCCGGGAGGGAACACTGTCTTACATTTTTGTCTTCTTCGGGAATGCATATACGTAGAGCAAAATGGGAGGAGAAATGACCCACTCTATGCTCGGTTTCCGTGGTTTAGTGATTATCACATGCACCTTACACGCGCAAGGTCTCCGGTTCGATCCCGGGAGGGAACACTGTCTTACATTTTTGTGTTCTTCGGGAACGCATATACGGAGAGCAAAATGGGAGGAGAAATGACCCACTCTATGCTCGGTTTCCGTGGTTTAGTGATTATCACGTGCGCCTTACACGCGCAAGGTCTCCGGTTCGATCCCGGGAGGGACCACTGTCTTGCATTTTTGTCTTCTTCGGGAACGCATATACGGAGAGTAAAATGGGAGGAGAAATGACCCACTCTATGCTCGGTATCCGTGGTTTAGTGATTATCACGTGCGCCTTACACGCGCAAGGTCTCCGGTTCGATCCCGGAAGGGAACACTGTCTTACATTTTTGTCTTCTTCGGAATCGCATATACGGAGAGCAAAATGGGAGGAGAAATGACCCACTCTATGCTCGGTTTCCGTGGTTTAGTGATTATCACGTGCGCCTTCACGCGCAAGGTCTCCGGTTTGATCCCGGAAAGGAACACTGTCTTACATTTTTGTCTTCTTCGGGAACGCATATACGGAGAGCAAAATGGGAGGAGACATGACCCACTCTATGCTCGGTTTCCGTGGTTTAGCGATTATCACGTGCGCCTTACACGCGCAAGGTCTTCGGTTCGTTCCCGGGAGGGAACACTGTCTTACATTTTTGTCTTCTTCGGGAACGCATATACGGAGAGCAAAATGGGAGGAGAAATGACCCACTCTATGCTTGGTTTCCGTGGTTTAGTGATTATCACGTGCGCCTTATACGCGCAAGGTCTCCGGTTCGATCCCGGGAGGGAACACTGTCTTACATTTTTGTCTTCTTCGGGAACGCATATACGGAGAGCAAAATGGGAGGAGAAATGACCCACTCTATGCTCGGTTTCCATGGTTTAGTGATTTCCACGTGCGCCTTACACGCACTAGGTATCCGGTTCGATCGCGGGTGGGAACACTGTCTTACATTTTTGTCTTCTTCGGGAACGCATATACGGAGAGCAAAATGGGAGGAGAAATGACCCACTCTATGCTTGGTTTCCGTGGTTTAGTGATTATCACGTGCGCCTTACACGCGCAAGGTCTCCGGTTCGATCCCGTGAGGGAACACTGTCTTACATTTTTGTCTTCTTCGGGAACGCATATACGGAGAGCAAAATGGGAGGAGAAATGACCCACTCTATGCTCGGTTTCCGTGGTTTAGTGATTATCACGTGCGCCTTACATGCGCAAGGTATCCGGTTCGATCCCGGGAGGGAATACTGTCTTACATTTTTGTCTTCTTCGGGAACGCATATAAGGGGAGCAAAATGGGAGGAGAAATGAACCACTCTATGCTCGATTTCAGTGGTTTAGTGATTATCACGTGCGCCTTACACGCGCAAGGTCTCCGGTTCTATCCCGGAAGGGAACACTGTCTTACATTTTTGTCTTCTTCGGAAACGCATATACGGAGAGCAAAATGGGAGGAGAAATGACCCACTCTATGCTTGGTTTCCGTGGTTTAGTGATTATCACGTGCGCCTTATACGCGCAAGGTCTCCGGTTCGATCCCGGGAGGGAACACTGTCTTACATTTTTGTCTTCTTCGGGAACGCATATACGGAGAGCAAAATGGGAGGAGAAATGACCCACTCTATGCTCGGTTTCCGTGGTTTAGTGATTATCACGTGCGCCTTCACGCGCAAGGTCTCCGGTTTGATCCCGGAAGGGAACACTGTCTTACATTTTTGTCTTCTTCGGGAACGCATATACAGAGAGCAAAATGGGAGGAGACATGACCCACTCTATGCTCGGTTTCCGTGGTTTAGCGATTATCACGTGCGCCTTACACGCGCAAGGTCTCCGGTTCGTTCCCGGGAGGGAACACTGTCTTACATTTTTGTCTTCTTCGGGAACGCATATACGGAGAGCAAAAGGGGAGGAGAAATGACCCACTCTATGCTTGGTTTCCGTGGTTTAGTGATTATCACGTGCGCCTTATACGCGCAAGGTCTCCGGTTCGATCCCGGGAGGGAACACTGTCTTACATTTTTGTCTTCTTCGGGAACGCATATACGGAGAACAAAATGGGAGGAGAAATGACCCACTCTATGCTCGGTTTCCATGGTTTAGTGATTTTCACGTGCGCCTTACACGCACTAGGTATCCGGTTCGATCGCGGGTGGGAACACTGTCTTTCATTTTTGTCTTCTTCGGGAACGCATATACGGAGAGCAAAATGGGAGGAGAAATGACCCACTCTATGCTTGGTTTCCGTGGTTTAGTGATTATCACGTGCGCCTTACACGCGCAAGGTCTCCGGTTCGATCCCGTGAGGGAACACTGTCTTACATTTTTGTCTTCTTCGGGAACGCATATACGGAGAGCAAAATGGGAGGAGAAATGACCCACTCTATGCTCGGTTTCCGTGGTTTAGTGATTATCACGTGCGCCTTACATGCGCAAGGTATCCGGTTCGATCCCGGGAGGGAATACTGTCTTACATTTTTGTCTTCTTCGGGAACGCATATAAGGGGAGCAAAATGGGAGGAGAAATGAACCACTCTATGCTCGATTTCAGTGGTTTAGTGATTATCACGTGCGCCTTACACGCGCAAGGTATCCGGTTCGATCCCGGGAGGGAACACTGTCTTACATTTTTGTCTTCTTCGGGAACGCATATACGGAGAGCAAAAGGGGAGGAGAAATGACCCACTCTATGCTCGCTTTCCGTGGTTTAGTGATTATCACGTGCGCCTTACACGCGCAAGATATCCGCTTCGATCCCGGGAGGGAACACTGTCTTACATTTTTGTCTTCTTCGGGAACGCATATACGGAGAGCAAACTGGGAGGAGAAATGAACCACTCTATGCTCGGTTTCCGTGGTTTAGTGATTATCACGTGCGCCTTACACGCGCAAGGTCTCCGGTTCGATCACGGGAGGGAACACTGTCTTACATTTTTGTCTTCTTCGCGAACGCATATACGGAGAGCAAAATCGGAGGAGAAATGAAACACTCTATGCACAGTTTCCGTGGTTTAGTGATTATCACGTGCGCCTTACACGCGCAAGGTCTCCGGTTCGATCCCGGGAGGGAACACTGTCTTACATATTTGTCTTCTTCGGGAACGCATATACGGAGAGCAAAATGGGATTAGAAATGACCCACTCTATGCTCGGTTTCCGTGGTTTAGTGATTATCACGTGCGCCTTACACGCGCAAGGTATCCGGTTCGATCCCGAGAGGTAACACTGTCTTACATTTTTGTCTTCTTCGGGAACGCATATAAGGAGAGCAAAATGGGAGGAGAAATGACCCACTCTATGCTCGGTTTCCGTGGTTTAGTGATTATCACGTGCGCCTTACACGCGCAAGTTCTCCGGTTCGATCCCGGGAGGGAACACTGTCTTACATTTTTGTGTTCTTCGGGAACGCATATACGGACAGCAAAATGGGTGGAGAAATGACCCACTCTATGCTCGGTATCCGTGGTTTGGTGATTATCACGTGCGCCTTACACGCGCACGGTCTCCGGTTCGATCCCGGGAGGGAACACTGTCTTACATTTTTGTCTTCTTCGGGAACGTATATACGGAGAGCAAAATGGGAGGAGAAATGACCCACTCTATGCTCGGTTTCCGTGGTTTTTTGATTATCACGTGCGCCTTACACGCGCAAGGTCTCCGGTTAGATCCCGGGAGGGAACACTGTCTTACAATTTTGTCTTCTTCGGAAACGCATATACGGAGAGCAAAATGGGAGGAGAAATGACCCACTCTATGCTCGGTTTCCGTGGTTTAGTGATTATCACGTGCGCCTTCACGCGCAAGGTCTCCGGTTTGATCCCGGAAGGGAACACTGTCTTACATTTTTGTCTTCTTCGGGAACGCATATACGGAGAGCAAAATGGGAGGAGACATGACCCACTCTATGCTCGGTTTCCGTGGTTTAGCGATTATCACGTGCGCCTTACACGCGCAAGGTCTCCGGTTCGATCCCGGGAGGGAACACTGTCTTACATTTTTGTCTTCTTCGGGAACGCATATACGGAGAGCGAAATGGGAGGAGAAATGACCCACTCTATGCTTGGTTTCCGTGGTTTAGTGATTATCACGTGCGCCTTATACGCGCAAGGTCTCCGGTTCGATCCCGGGAGGGAACACTGTCTTACATTTTTGTCTTCTTCGGGAACGCATATACGGAGAGCAAAATGGGAGGAGAAATGACCCACTCTATGCTCGGTTTCCGTGGTTTAGTGATTTTCACGTGCGCCTTACACGCACTAGGTATCCGGTTCGATCGCGGGTGGGAACACTGTCTTACATTTTTGTCTTCTTCGGGAACGCATATACGGAGAGCAAAATGGGAGGAGAAATGACCCACTCTATGCTTGGTTTCCGTGGTTTAGTGATTATCACGTGCGCCTTACACACGCAAGGTCTCCGGTTCGATCCCGTGAGGGAACACTTTCTTACATTTTTGTCTTCTTCGGGAACGCATATACGGAGACCAAAATGGGAGGAGAAATGACCCACTCTATGCTCGGTTTCCGTGGTTTAGTGATTATCACGTGCGCCTTACATGCGCAAGGTATCCGGTTCGATCCCGGGAGGGAATACTGTCTTACATTTTTGTCTTCTTCGGGAACGCATATAAGGGGAGCAAAATGGGAGGAGAAATGAACCACTCTATGGTCGATTTCAGTGGTTTAGTGATTATCACGTGCGCCTTACACGCGCAAGGTATCCGGTTCGATCCCGGGAGGGAACACTGTCTTACATTTTTGTCTTCTTCGGGAACGCATATACGGAGAGCAAAATGGGAGGAGAAATGAAACACTCTATGCACAGTTTCCGTGGTTTAGTGATTTTCACGTGCGCCTTACACGCGCAAGGTCTCCGGTTCGATCCCGGGAGGGAACACTGTCTTACATATTTGTCTTCTTCGGGAACGCATATACGGAGAGCGAAATGGGATTAGAAATGACCCACTCTATGCTCGGTTTCCGTGGTTTAGTGATTATCACGTGCGCCTTACACGCGCAAGGTATCCGGTTCGATCCCGAGAGGGAACACTGTCTTACATTTTTGTCTTCTTCGGGAACGCATATAAGGAGAGCAAAATGGGAGGAGAAATGACCCACTCTATGCTCGGTTTCCGTGGTTTAGTGATTATCACGTGCGCCTTACACGCGCAAGTTCTCCGGTTCGATCCCGGGAGGGAACACTGTCTTACATTTTTGTGTTCTTCGGGAACGCATATACGGAGAGCAAAATGGGTGGAGAAATGACCCACTCTATGCTCGGTATCCGTGGTTTGGTGATTATCACGTGCGCCTTACACGCGCACGGTCTCCGGTTCGATCCCGGGAGGGAACACTGTCTTACATTTTTGTCTTCTTCGGGAACGTATATACGGAGAGCAAATTGGAGGAGAAATGACCCACTCTATGCTCGGTTTCCGTGGTTTTGTGATTATCACGTGCGCCTTACACGCGCAAGGTCTCCGGTTAGATCCCGGGAGGGAACACTGTCTTACATTTTTGTCTTCTTCGGGAACGCATATACGGAGAGCAAAATGGGAGGAGAAATGACCCACTCTATGCTCGGTTTCCGTGGTTTAGTGATTATCACATGCACCTTACACGCGCAAGGTCTCCGGTTCGATCCCGGGAGGGAACACTGTCTTACATTTTTGTGTTCTTCGGGAACGCATATACGGAGAGCAAAATGGGAGGAGAAATGACCCACTCTATGCTCGGTTTCCGTGGTTTAGTGATTATCACGTGCGCCTTACACGCGCAAGGTCTCCGGTTCGATCCCGGGAGGGACCACTGTCTTGCATTTTTGTCTTCTTCGGGAACGCATATACGGAGAGTAAAATGGGAGGAGAAATGACCGACTCTATGCTCGGTATCCGTGGTTTAGTGATTATCACGTGCGCCTTACACGCGCAAGGTCTCCGGTTCGATCCCGGAAGGGAACACTGTCTTACATTTTTGTCTTCTTCGGAAACGCATATACGGAGAGCAAAATGGGTGGAGAAATGACCCACTCTATGCTCGGTATCCGTGGTTTGGTGATTATCACGTGCGCCTTACACGCGCACGGTCTCCGGTTCGATCCCGGGAGGGAACACTGTCTTACATTTTTGTCTTCTTCGGGAACGTATATACGGAGAGCAAATTGGAGGAGAAATGACCCACTCTATGCTCGGTTTCCGTGGTTTTGTGATTATCACGTGCGCCTTACACGCGCAAGGTCTCCGGTTAGATCCCGGGAGGGAACACTGTCTTACATTTTTGTCTTCTTCGGGAACGCATATACGGAGAGCAAAATGGGTGGAGAAATGACCCACTCTATGCTCGGTATCCGTGGTTTGGTGATTATCACGTGCGCCTTACACGCGCACGGTCTCCGGTTCGATCCCGGGTGGGAACACTGTCTTACATTTTTGTCTTCTTCGGGAACGTATATACGGAGAGCAAATTGGAGGAGAAATGACCCACTCTATGCTCGGTTTCCGTGGTTTTGTGATTATCACGTGCGCCTTACACGCGCAAGGTCTCCGGTTAGATCCCGGGAGGGAACACTGTCTTACATTTTTGTCTTCTTCGGGAACGCATATACGGAGAGCAAAATGGGAGGAGAAATGACCCACTCTATGCTCGGTTTCCGTGGTTTAGTGATTATCACATGCACCTTACACGCGCAAGGTCTCCGGTTCGATCCTGGGAGGGAACACTGTCTTACATTTTTGTCTTCTTCGGGAACGCATATACGGAGAGCAAAATGGGAGGAGAAATGACCCATTCTATGCTCGGTTTCCGTGGTTTAGTGATTTTCACGTGCGCCTTACACGCACTAGGTATCCGGTTCGATCTCGGGTGGGAACACTGTCTTACATTTTTGTCTTCTTCGGGAACGCATATACGGAGAGCAAAATGGGAGGAGAAATGACCCACTCTATGCTTGGTTTCCGTGGTTTAGTGATTATCACGTGCGCCTTACACGCGCAAGGTCTCCGGTTCGATCCCGTGAGGGAACACTTTCTTACATTTTTGTCTTCTTCGGGAACGCATATACGGAGAGCAAAATGGGAGGAGAAATGACCCACTCTATGCTCGGTTTCCGTGGTTTAGTGATTATCACGTGCGCCTTACATGCGCAAGGTATCCGGTTCGATCCCGGGAGGGAATACTGTCTTACATTTTTGTCTTCTTCGGGAACGCATATAAGGGGAGCAAAATGGGAGGAGAAATGAACCACTCTATGGTCGATTTCAGTGGTTTAGTGATTATCACGTGCGCCTTACACGCGCAAGGTCTCCGGTTAGATCCCGGGAGGGAACACTGTCTTACATTTTTGTCTTCTTCGGGAACGCATATACGGAGAGCAAAATGGGAGGAGAAATGACCCACTCTATGCTCGGTTTCCGTGGTTTAGTGATTATCACGTGCGCCTTATACGCGCAAGGTATCCGGTTCGATCCCGGGAGGGAACACTGTCTTACATTTTTGTCTTCTTCGGGAACGCATATACGGAGAGCAAAATTGGAGGAGAAATAACCCACTCTATGCTCGGTTTCCGGGGTTTAGTGATTATCACGTGCGCCTTACACGCGCAAGGTATCCGGTTCGATCCCGGGAGGGAACACTGTCTTACATATTTGTCTTCTTCGGGAACGCATATACGGAGAGCAAAATGGGAGTAGAAATGACCCACTCTATGCTCGGTTTCCGTGGTTTAGTGATTATCACGTGCGCCTTACACGCGCAAGGTATCCGGTTCGATCCCGAGAGGGAACACTGTCTTACATTTTTGTCTTCTTCGGGAACGCATATAAGGAGAGCAAAATGGGAGGAGAAATGACCCACTCTATGCTCGGTTTGCGTGGTTTTGTGATTATCACGTGCGCCTTACACGCGCAAGGTCTCCGGTTAGATCCCGGGAGGGAACACTGTCTTACATTTTTGTCTTCTTCGGGAATGCATATACGGAGAGCAAAATGGGAGGAGAAATGACCCACTCTATGCTCGGTATCCGTGGTTTGGTGATTATCACGTGCGCCTTACACGCGCACGGTCTCCGGTTCGATCCCGGGAGGGAACACTGTCTTACATTTTTGTCTTCTTCGGGAACGTATATACGGAGAGCAAAATGGGAGGAGAAATGACCCACTCTATGCTCGGTTTCCGTGGTTTTGTGATTATCACGTGCGCCTTACACGCGCAAGGTCTGCGGTTAGATCCCGGGAGGGAACACTGTCTTACATTTTTGTCTTCTTCGGGAATGCATATACGGAGAGCAAAATGGGAGGAGAAATGACCCACTCTATGCTCGGTTTCCGTGGTTTAGTGATTATCACGTGCGCCTTACACGCGCAAGGTATCCGGTTCGATCCCGAGAGGTAACACTGTCTTACATTTTTGTCTTCTTCGGGAACGCATATAAGGAGAGCAAAATGGGAGGAGAAATGACCCACTCTATGCTCGGTTTCCGTGGTTTAGTGATTATCACGTGCGCCTTACACGCGCAAGTTCTCCGGTTCGATCCCGGGAGGGAACACTGTCTTACATTTTTGTGTTCTTCGGGAACGCATATACGGACAGCAAAATGGGTGGAGAAATGACCCACTCTATGCTCGGTATCCGTGGTTTGGTGATTATCACGTGCGCCTTACACGCGCACGGTCTCCGGTTCGATCCCGGGAGGGAACACTGTCTTACATTTTTGTCTTCTTCGGGAACGTATATACGGAGAGCAAAATGGGAGGAGAAATGACCCACTCTATGCTCGGTTTCCGTGGTTTTTTGATTATCACGTGCGCCTTACACGCGCAAGGTCTCCGGTTAGATCCCGGGAGGGAACACTGTCTTACAATTTTGTCTTCTTCGGAAACGCATATACGGAGAGCAAAATGGGAGGAGAAATGACCCACTCTATGCTCGGTTTCCGTGGTTTAGTGATTATCACGTGCGCCTTCACGCGCAAGGTCTCCGGTTTGATCCCGGAAGGGAACACTGTCTTACATTTTTGTCTTCTTCGGGAACGCATATACGGAGAGCAAAATGGGAGGAGACATGACCCACTCTATGCTCGGTTTCCGTGGTTTAGCGATTATCACGTGCGCCTTACACGCGCAAGGTCTCCGGTTCGATCCCGGGAGGGAACACTGTCTTACATTTTTGTCTTCTTCGGGAACGCATATACGGAGAGCGAAATGGGAGGAGAAATGACCCACTCTATGCTTGGTTTCCGTGGTTTAGTGATTATCACGTGCGCCTTATACGCGCAAGGTCTCCGGTTCGATCCCGGGAGGGAACACTGTCTTACATTTTTGTCTTCTTCGGGAACGCATATACGGAGAGCAAAATGGGAGGAGAAATGACCCACTCTATGCTCGGTTTCCGTGGTTTAGTGATTTTCACGTGCGCCTTACACGCACTAGGTATCCGGTTCGATCGCGGGTGGGAACACTGTCTTACATTTTTGTCTTCTTCGGGAACGCATATACGGAGAGCAAAATGGGAGGAGAAATGACCCACTCTATGCTTGGTTTCCGTGGTTTAGTGATTATCACGTGCGCCTTACACACGCAAGGTCTCCGGTTCGATCCCGTGAGGGAACACTTTCTTACATTTTTGTCTTCTTCGGGAACGCATATACGGAGAGCAAAATGGGAGGAGAAATGACCCACTCTATGCTCGGTTTCCGTGGTTTAGTGATTATCACGTGCGCCTTACATGCGCAAGGTATCCGGTTCGATCCCGGGAGGGAATACTGTCTTACATTTTTGTCTTCTTCGGGAACGCATATAAGGGGAGCAAAATGGGAGGAGAAATGAACCACTCTATGGTCGATTTCAGTGGTTTAGTGATTATCACGTGCGCCTTACACGCGCAAGGTATCCGGTTCGATCCCGGGAGGGAACACTGTCTTACATTTTTGTCTTCTTCGGGAACGCATATACGGAGAGCAAAATGGGAGGAGAAATGAAACACTCTATGCACAGTTTCCGTGGTTTATTGATTTTCACGTGCGCCTTACACGCGCAAGGTCTCCGGTTCGATCCCGGGAGGGAACACTGTCTTACATATTTGTCTTCTTCGGGAACGCATATACGGAGAGCGAAATGGGATTAGAAATGACCCACTCTATGCTCGGTTTCCGTGGTTTAGTGATTATCACGTGCGCCTTACACGCGCAAGGTATCCGGTTCGATCCCGAGAGGGAACACTGTCTTACATTTTTGTCTTCTTCGGGAACGCATATAAGGAGAGCAAAATGGGAGGAGAAATGACCCACTCTATGCTCGGTTTCCGTGGTTTAGTGATTATCACGTGCGCCTTACACGCGCAAGTTCTCCGGTTCGATCCCGGGAGGGAACACTGTCTTACATTTTTGTGTTCTTCGGGAACGCATATACGGAGAGCAAAATGGGTGGAGAAATGACCCACTCTATGCTCGGTATCCGTGGTTTGGTGATTATCACGTGCGCCTTACACGCGCACGGTCTCCGGTTCGATCCCGGGAGGGAACACTGTCTTACATTTTTGTCTTCTTCGGGAACGTATATACGGAGAGCAAATTGGAGGAGAAATGACCCACTCTATGCTCGGTTTCCGTGGTTTTGTGATTATCACGTGCGCCTTACACGCGCAAGGTCTCCGGTTAGATCCCGGGAGGGAACACTGTCTTACATTTTTGTCTTCTTCGGGAACGCATATACGGAGAGCAAAATGGGAGGAGAAATGACCCACTCTATGCTCGGTTTCCGTGGTTTAGTGATTATCACATGCACCTTACACGCGCAAGGTCTCCGGTTCGATCCCGGGAGGGAACACTGTCTTACATTTTTGTGTTCTTCGGGAACGCATATACGGAGAGCAAAATGGGAGGAGAAATGACCCACTCTATGCTCGGTTTCCGTGGTTTAGTGATTATCACGTGCGCCTTACACGCGCAAGGTCTCCGGTTCGATCCCGGGAGGGACCACTGTCTTGCATTTTTGTCTTCTTCGGGAACGCATATACGGAGAGTAAAATGGGAGGAGAAATGACCGACTCTATGCTCGGTATCCGTGGTTTAGTGATTATCACGTGCGCCTTACACGCGCAAGGTCTCCGGTTCGATCCCGGAAGGGAACACTGTCTTACATTTTTGTCTTCTTCGGAAACGCATATACGGAGAGCAAAATGGGTGGAGAAATGACCCACTCTATGCTCGGTATCCGTGGTTTGGTGATTATCACGTGCGCCTTACACGCGCACGGTCTCCGGTTCGATCCCGGGAGGGAACACTGTCTTACATTTTTGTCTTCTTCGGGAACGTATATACGGAGAGCAAATTGGAGGAGAAATGACCCACTCTATGCTCGGTTTCCGTGGTTTTGTGATTATCACGTGCGCCTTACACGCGCAAGGTCTCCGGTTAGATCCCGGGAGGGAACACTGTCTTACATTTTTGTCTTCTTCGGGAACGCATATACGGAGAGCAAAATGGGTGGAGAAATGACCCACTCTATGCTCGGTATCCGTGGTTTGGTGATTATCACGTGCGCCTTACACGCGCACGGTCTCCGGTTCGATCCCGGGTGGGAACACTGTCTTACATTTTTGTCTTCTTCGGGAACGTATATACGGAGAGCAAATTGGAGGAGAAATGACCCACTCTATGCTCGGTTTCCGTGGTTTTGTGATTATCACGTGCGCCTTACACGCGCAAGGTCTCCGGTTAGATCCCGGGAGGGAACACTGTCTTACATTTTTGTCTTCTTCGGGAACGCATATACGGAGAGCAAAATGGGAGGAGAAATGACCCACTCTATGCTCGGTTTCCGTGGTTTAGTGATTATCACATGCACCTTACACGCGCAAGGTCTCCGGTTCGATCCTGGGAGGGAACACTGTCTTACATTTTTGTCTTCTTCGGGAACGCATATACGGAGAGCAAAATGGGAGGAGAAATGACCCATTCTATGCTCGGTTTCCGTGGTTTAGTGATTTTCACGTGCGCCTTACACGCACTAGGTATCCGGTTCGATCTCGGGTGGGAACACTGTCTTACATTTTTGTCTTCTTCGGGAACGCATATACGGAGAGCAAAATGGGAGGAGAAATGACCCACTCTATGCTTGGTTTCCGTGGTTTAGTGATTATCACGTGCGCCTTACACGCGCAAGGTCTCCGGTTCGATCCCGTGAGGGAACACTTTCTTCCATTTTTGTCTTCTTCGGGAACGCATATACGGAGAGCAAAATGGGAGGAGAAATGACCCACTCTATGCTCGGTTTCCGTGGTTTAGTGATTATCACGTGCGCCTTACATGCGCAAGGTATCCGGTTCGATCCCGGGAGGGAATACTGTCTTACATTTTTGTCTTCTTCGGGAACGCATATAAGGGGAGCAAAATGGGAGGAGAAATGAACCACTCTATGGTCGATTTCAGTGGTTTAGTGATTATCACGTGCGCCTTACACGCGCAAGGTCTCCGGTTAGATCCCGGGAGGGAACACTGTCTTACATTTTTGTCTTCTTCGGGAACGCATATACGGAGAGCAAAATGGGAGGAGAAATGACCCACTCTATGCTCGGTTTCCGTGGTTTAGTGATTATCACGTGCGCCTTATACGCGCAAGGTATCCGGTTCGATCCCGGGAGGGAACACTGTCTTACATTTTTGTCTTCTTCGGGAACGCATATACGGAGAGCAAAATTGGAGGAGAAATAACCCACTCTATGCTCGGTTTCCGGGGTTTAGTGATTATCACGTGCGCCTTACACGCGCAAGGTATCCGGTTCGATCCCGGGAGGGAACACTGTCTTACATATTTGTCTTCTTCGGGAACGCATATACGGAGAGCAAAATGGGAGTAGAAATGACCCACTCTATGCTCGGTTTCCGTGGTTTAGTGATTATCACGTGCGCCTTACACGCGCAAGGTATCCGGTTCGATCCCGAGAGGGAACACTGTCTTACATTTTTGTCTTCTTCGGGAACGCATATAAGGAGAGCAAAATGGGAGGAGAAATGACCCACTCTATGCTCGGTTTGCGTGGTTTTGTGATTATCACGTGCGCCTTACACGCGCAAGGTCTCCGGTTAGATCCCGGGAGGGAACACTGTCTTACATTTTTGTCTTCTTCGGGAATGCATATACGGAGAGCAAAATGGGAGGAGAAATGACCCACTCTATGCTCGGTATCCGTGGTTTGGTGATTATCACGTGCGCCTTACACGCGCACGGTCTCCGGTTCGATCCCGGGAGGGAACACTGTCTTACATTTTTGTCTTCTTCGGGAACGTATATACGGAGAGCAAAATGGGAGGAGAAATGACCCACTCTATGCTCGGTTTCCGTGGTTTTGTGATTATCACGTGCGCCTTACACGCGCAAGGTCTGCGGTTAGATCCCGGGAGGGAACACTGTCTTACATTTTTGTCTTCTTCGGGAATGCATATACGGAGAGCAAAATGGGAGGAGAAATGACCCACTCTATGCTCGGTTTCCGTGGTTTAGTGATTATCACGTGCGCCTTACACGCGCAAGGTCTCCGGTTCGATCCCGGGAGGGACCACTGTCTTGCATTTTGTCTTCTTCGGGAACGCATATACGGAGAGTAAAATGGGAGGAGAAATGACCCACTCTATGCTCGGTATCCGTGGTTTAGTGATTATCACGTGCGCCTTACACGCGCAAGGTCTCCGGTTCGATCCCGGAAGGGAACACTGTCTTACATTTTTGTCTTCTTCGGAATCGCATATACGGAGAGCAAAATGGGAGGAGAAATGACCCACTCTATGCTCGGTTTCCGTGGTTTAGTGATTATCACGTGCGCCTTCACGCGCAAGGTCTCCGGTTTGATCCCGGAAAGGAACACTGTCTTACATTTTTGTCTTCTTCGGGAACGCATATACGGAGAGCAAATTGGGAGGAGACATGACCCACTCTATGCTCGGTTTCCGTGGTTTAGCGATTATCACGTGCGCCTTACACGCGCAAGGTCTTCGGTTCGTTCCCGGGAGGGAACACTGTCTTACATTTTTGTCTTCTTCGGGAACGCATATACGGAGAGCAAAATGGGAGGAGAAATGACCCACTCTATGCTTGGTTTCCGTGGTTTAGTGATTATCACGTGCGCCTTATACGCGCAAGGTCTCCGGTTCGATCCCGGGAGGGAACACTGTCTTACATTTTTGTCTTCTTCGGGAACGCATATACGGAGAGCAAAATGGGAGGAGAAATGACCCACTCTATGCTCGGTTTCCATGGTTTAGTGATTTCCACGTGCGCCTTACACGCACTAGGTATCCGGTTCGATCGCGGGTGGGAACACTGTCTTACATTTTTGTCTTCTTCGGGAACGCATATACGGAGAGCAAAATGGGAGGAGAAATGACCCACTCTATGCTTGGTTTCCGTGGTTTAGTGATTATCACGTGCGCCTTACACGCGCAAGGTCTCCGGTTCGATCCCGTGAGGGAACACTGTCTTACATTTTTGTCTTCTTCGGGAACGCATATACGGAGAGCAAAATGGGAGGAGAAATGACCCACTCTATGCTCGGTTTCCGTGGTTTAGTGATTATCACGTGCGCCTTACATGCGCAAGGTATCCGGTTCGATCCCGGGAGGGAATACTGTCTTACATTTTTGTCTTCTTCGGGAACGCATATAAGGGGAGCAAAATGGGAGGAGAAATGAACCACTCTATGCTCGATTTCAGTGGTTTAGTGATTATCACGTGCGCCTTACACGCGCAAGGTCTCCGGTTCTATCCCGGAAGGGAACACTGTCTTACATTTTTGTCTTCTTCGGAAACGCATATACGGAGAGCAAAATGGGAGGAGAAATGACCCACTCTATGCTTGGTTTCCGTGGTTTAGTGATTATCACGTGCGACTTATACGCGCAAGGTCTCCGGTTCGATCCCGGGAGGGAACACTGTCTTACATTTTTGTCTTCTTCGGGAACGCATATACGGAGAGCAAAATGGGAGGAGAAATGACCCACTCTATGCTCGGTTTCCGTGGTTTAGTGATTATCACGTGCGCCTTCACGCGCAAGGTCTCCGGTTTGATCCCGGAAGGGAACACTGTCTTACATTTTTGTCTTCTTCGGGAACGCATATACAGAGAGCAAAATGGGAGGAGACATGACCCACTCTATGCTCGGTTTCCGTGGTTTAGCGATTATCACGTGCGCCTTACACGCGCAAGGTCTCCGGTTCGTTCCCGGGAGGGAACACTGTCTTACATTTTTGTCTTCTTCGGGAACGCATATACGGAGAGCAAAATGGGAGGAGAAATGACCCACTCTATGCTAGGTTTCCGTGGTTTAGTGATTATCACGTGCGCCTTATACGCGCAAGGTCTCCGGTTCGATCCCGGGAGGGAACACTGTCTTACATTTTTGTCTTCTTCGGGAACGCATATACGGAGAGCAAAATGGGAGGAGAAATGACCCACTCTATGCTCGGTTTCCATGGTTTAGTGATTTTCACGTGCGCCTTACACGCACTAGGTATCCGGTTCGATCGCGGGTGGGAACACTGTCTTTCATTTTTGTCTTCTTCGGGAACGCATATACGGAGAGCAAAATGGGAGGAGAAATGACCCACTCTATGCTTGGTTTCCGTGGTTTAGTGATTATCACGTGCGCCTTACACGCGCAAGGTCTCCGGTTCGATCCCGTGAGGGAACACTGTCTTACATTTTTGTCTTCTTCGGGAACGCATATACGGAGAGCAAAATGGGAGGAGAAATGACCCACTCTATGCTCGGTTTCCGTGGTTTAGTGATTATCACGTGCGCCTTACACGCGCAAGGTATCCGGTTCGATCCCGGGAGGGAACACTGTCTTACATTTTTGTCTTCTTCGGGAACGCATATACGGAGAGCAAAAGGGGAGGAGAAATGACCCACTCTATGCTCGCTTTCCGTGGTTTAGGGATTATCACGTGCGCCTTACACGCGCAAGATATCCGCTTCGATCCCGGGAGGGAACACTGTCTTACATTTTTGTCTTCTTCGGGAACGCATATACGGAGAGCAAACTGGGAGGAGAAATGAACCACTCTATGCTCGGTTTCCGTGGTTTAGTGATTATCACGTGCGCCTTACACGCGCAAGGTCTCCGGTTCGATCACGGGAGGGAACACTGTCTTACATTTTTCTCTTCTTCGCGAACGCATATACGGAGAGCAAAATCGGAGGAGACATGACCCACTCTATGCTCGGTTTCCGTGGTTTAGTGATTATCACGTGCGCCTTACACGCGCAAGGTCTCCGGTTCGATCCCGGGAGGGAACACTGTCTTACATTTTTGTCTTCTTCGGGAACGCATATACGGAGAGCAAAATGGGAGGAGAAATAACCCACTCTAGGCTCAGTTTCCGTGGTTTAGTGAATATCACGTGCGCCTTACACGCGCAAGGTCGCCGGTCGGATCCCGGGAGGCAACACTGTCTTAGATTTTTGTCTTCTTCGGGAACGCATATACGGAGAGCAAAATGGGAGGAGAAATGACCCACTCTATGCTCGGTTTCCGTGGTTTAGTGATTATCACGTGCGCCTTATACGCGCAAGGTATCCGGTTCGATCCCGGGAGGGAACACTGTCTTACATTTTTGTCTTCTTCGGGAACGCATATACGGAGAGCAAAATTGGAGGAGAAATAACCCACTCTATGCTCGGTTTCCGGGGTTTAGTGATTATCACGTGCGCCTTACACGCGCAAGGTATCCGGTTCGATCCCGGGAGGGAACACTGTCTTACATTTTTGTCTTCTTCGGGAACGCATACACGGAGAGCAAAATGGGAGGAGAAATGACCCACTCTATGCTCGATTTCCGTGGTTTAGTGATTATCACGTGCGCCTTACACGAGCAAGGTATCCGGTTCGATCCCGGGAGGGAACACTGTCTTACATTTTTGTCTTCTTCGGGAACGCATATACGGAGAGCAAAATGGGAGGAGAAATGAAACACTCTAGGCACAGTTTCCGTGGTTTAGTGATTATCACGTGCGCCTTACACGCGCAAGGTCTCCGGTTCGATCCCGGGAGGGAACACTGTCTTACATTTTTGTGTTCTTCGGGAACGCATATACGGAGAGCAAAATGGGTGGTGAAATGACCCACTCTATGCTCGATATCCGTGGTTTGGTGATTATCACGTGCGCCTTACACGCGCACGGTCTCCGGTTCGATCCCGGGAGGGAACACTGTCTTACATTTTTGTCTTCTTCGCGAACGCATATACGGAGAGCAAAATCGGAGGAGACATGACCCACTCTATGCTCGGTTTCCGTGGTTTAGTGATTATCACGTGCGCCTTACACGCGCAAGGTCTCCGGTTCGATCCCGGGAGGGAACACTGTCTTACATTTTTGTCTTCTTCGGGAACGCATATACGGAGAGCAAAATGGGAGGAGAAATGACCCACTCTAGGCTCAGTTTCCGTGGTTTAGTGATTATCACGTGCGCCTTACACGCGCAAGGTCGCCGGTCGGATCCCGGGAGGCAACACTGTCTTAGATTTTTGTCTTCTTCGGGAACGCATATACGGAGAGCAAAATGGGAGGAGAAATGACCCACTCTATGCTCGGTTTCCGTGGTTTAGTGATTATCACGTGCGCCTTATACGCGCAAGGTATCCGGTTCTATCCCGGGAGGGAACACTGTCTTACATTTTTGTCTTCTTCGGGAACGTATATACGGAGAGCAAAATGGGAGGAGAAATGACCCACTCTATGCTCGGTTTCCGTGGTTTTGTGATTATCACGTGCGCCTTACACGCGCAAGGTCTCCGGTTAGATCCCGGGAGGGAACACTGTCTTACATTTTTGTCTTCTTCGGGAATGCATATACGGAGAGCAAAATGGGAGGAGAAATGACCCACTCTATGCTCGGTTTCCGTGGTTTAGTGATTATCACATGCACCTTACACGCGCAAGGTCTCCGGTTCGATCCCGGGAGGGAACACTGTCTTACATTTTTGTCTTCTTCGGGAACGCATATACGGAGAGCAAAATTGGAGGAGAAATAACCCACTCTATGCTCGGTTTCCGGGGTTTAGTGATTATCACGTGCGCCTTACACGCGCAAGGTATCCGGTTCGATCCCGGGAGGGAACACTGTCTTACATTTTTGTCTTCTTCGGGAACGCATACACGGAGAGCAAAATGGTTGGAGAAATGACCCACTCTATGCTCGATTTCCGTGGTTTAGTGATTATCACGTGCGCCTTACACGAGCAAGGTATCCGGTTCGATCCCGGGAGGGAACACTGTCTTACATTTTTGTCTTCTTCGGGAACGCATATACGGAGAGCAAAATGGGAGGAGAAATGAAACACTCTATGCACAGTTTCCGTGGTTTAGTGATTATCACGTGCGCCTTACACGCGCAAGGTCTCCGGTTTGATCCCGGGAGGGAACACTGTCTTACATATTTGTCTTCTTCGGGAACGCATATACGGAGAGCAAAATGGGAGTAGAAATGACCCACTCTATGCTCGGTTTCCGTGGTTTAGTGATTATCACGTGCGCCTTACACGCGCAAGGTATCCGGTTCGATCCCGAGAGGGAACACTGTCTTACATTTTTGTCTTCTTCGGGAACGCATATAAGGAGAGCAAAATGGGAGGAGAAATGACCCACTCTATGCTCGGTTTCCGTGGTTTAGTGATTATCACGTGCGCCTTACACGCGCAAGTTCTCCGGTTCGATCCCGGGAGGGAACACTGTCTTACATTTTTGTGTTCTTCGGGAACGCATATACGGAGAGCAAAATGGGTGGAGAAATGACCCACTCTATGCTCGGTATCCGTGGTTTGGTGATTATCACGTGCGCCTTACACGCGCACGGTCTCCGGTTCGATCCCGGGAGGGAACACTGTCTTACATTTTTGTCTTCTTCGGGAACGTATATACGGAGAGCAAAATGGGAGGAGAAATGACCCACTCTATGCTCGGTTTCCGTGGTTTAGTGATTATCACATGCACCTTACACGCGTAAGGTCTCCGGTTCGATCCCGGGAGGGAACACTGTCTTACATTTTTGTGTTCTTCGGGAACGCATATACGGAGAGCAAAATGGGAGGAGAAATGACCCACTCTATGCTTGGTTTCCGTGGTTTAGTGATTATCACGTGCGCCTTATACGCGCAAGGTCTCCGGTTCGATCGCGGGAGGGAACACTGTCTTACATTTTTGTCTTCTTCGGGAACGCATATACGGAGAGCAAAATGGGAGGAGAAATGACCCACTCTATGCTCGGTTTCCATGGTTTAGTGATTTTCACGTGCGCCTTACACGCACTAGGTATCCGGTTCGATCGCGGGTGGGAACACTGTCTTACATTTTTGTCTTCTTCGGGAACGCATATACGGAGAGCAAAATGGGAGGAGAAATGACCCACTCTATGCTTGGTTTCCGTGGTTTAGTGATTATCACGTGCGCCTTACACGCGCAAGGTCTCCGGTTCGATCCCGTGAGGGAACACTGTCTTACATTTTTGTCTTCTTCGGGAACGCATATACGGAGAGCAAAATGGGAGGAGAAATGACCCACTCTATGCTCGGTTTCCGTGGTTTAGTGATTATCACGTGCGCCTTACATGCGCAAGGTATCCGGTTCGATCCCGGGAGGGAATACTGTCTTACATTTTTGTCTTCTTCGGGAACGCATATAAGGGGAGCAAAATGGGAGGAGAAATGAACCACTCTATGCTCGATTTCAGTGGTTTAGTGATTATCACGTGCGCCTTACACGCGCAAGGTCTCCGGTTCGATCCCGGAAGGGAACACTGTCTTACATTTTTGTCTTCTTCGGAAACGCATATACGGAGAGCAAAATGGGAGGAGAAATGACCCACTCTATGCTCGGTTTCCGTGGTTTAGTGATTATCACGTGCGCCTTCACGCGCAAGGTCTCCGGTTTGATCCCGGAAGGGAACACTGTCTTACATTTTTGTCTTCTTCGGGAACGCATATACAGAGAGCAAAATGGGAGGAGACATGACCCACTCTATGCTCGGTTTCCGTGGTTTAGCGATTATCACGTGCGCCTTACACGCGCAAGGTCTCCGGTTCGTTCCCGGGAGGGAACACTGTCTTACATTTTTGTCTTCTTCGGGAACGCATATACGGAGAGCAAAATGGGACGAGAAATGACCCACTCTATGCTTGGTTTCCGTGGTTTAGTGATTATCACGTGCGCCTTATACGCGCAAGGTCTCCGGTTCGATCCCGGGAGGGAACACTGTCTTACATTTTTGTCTTCTTCGTGAACGCATATACGAAGAGCAAAATGGGAGGAGAAATGACCCACTCTATGCTCGGTTTCCATGGTTTAGTGATTTTCACGTGCGCCTTACACGCACTAGGTATCCGGTTCGATCGCGGGTGGGAACACTGTCTTTCATTTTTGTCTTCTTCGGGAACGCATATACGGAGAGCAAAATGGGAGGAGAAATGACCCACTCTATGCTTGGTTTCCGTGGTTTAGTGATTATCACGTGCGCCTTACACGCGCAAGGTCTCCGGTTCGATCCCGTGAGGGAACACTGTCTTACATTTTTGTCTTCTTCGGGAACGCATATACGGAGAGCAAAATGGGAGGAGAAATGACCCACTCTATGCTCGGTTTCCGTGGTTTAGTGATTATCACGTGCGCCTTACATGCGCAAGGTATCCGGTTCGATCCCGGGAGGGAATACTGTCTTACATTTTTGTCTTCTTCGGGAACGCATATAAGGGGAGCAAAATGGGAGGAGAAATGAACCACTCTATGCTCGATTTCAGTGGTTTAGTGATTATCACGTGCGCCTTACACGCGCAAGGTATCCGGCTCGATCCCGGGAGGGAACACTGTCTTACATTTTTGTCTTCTTCGGGAACGCATATACGGAGAGCAAAAGGGGAGGAGAAATGACCCACTCTATGCTCGCTTTCCGTGGTTTAGTGATTATCACGTGCGCCTTACACGCGCAAGATATCCGCTTCGATCCCGGGAGGGAACACTGTCTTACATTTTTGTCTTCTTCGGGAACGCATATACGGAGAGCAAACTGGGAGGAGACATGACCCACTCTATGCTCGGTTTCCGTGGTTTAGTGATTATCACGTGCGCCTTACAGGCGCAAGGTCTCCGGTTCGATCCCGGGAGGGAACACTGTCTTACATTTTTGTCTTCTTCGGGAACGCATATACGGAGAGCAAAATGGGAGGAGAAATGACCCACTCTAGGCTCAGTTTCCGTGGTTTAGTGATTATCACGTGCGCCTTACACGCGCAAGGTCGCCGGTCGGATCCCGGGAGGCAACACTGTCTTAGATTTTTGTCTTCTTCGGGAACGCATATACGGAGAGCAAAATGGGAGGAGAAATGACCCACTCTATGCTCGGTTTCCGTGGTTTAGTGATTATCACGTGCGCCTTATACGCGCAAGGTATCCGGTTCGATCCCGGGAGGGAACACTGTCTTACATTTTTGTCTTCTTCGGGAACGCATATACGGAGAGCAAAATTGGAGGAGAAATAACCCACTCTATGCTCGGTTTCCGGGGTTTAGTGATTATCACGTGCGCCTTACACGCGCAAGATATCCGGTTCGATCCCGGGAGGGAACACTGTCTTACATTTTTGTCTTCTTCGGGAACGCATACACGGAGAGCAAAATGGGAGGAGAAATGACCCACTCTATGCTCGATTTCCGTGGTTTAGTTATTATCACGTGCGCCTTACACGAGCAAGGTATCCGGTTCGATCCCGGGAGGGAACACTGTCTTACATTTTTGTCTTCTTCGGGAACGCATATACGGAGAGCAAAATGGGAGGAGAAATGAAACACTCTATGCACAGTTTCCGTGGTTTAGTGATTATCACGTGCGCCTTACACGCGCAAGGTCTCCGGTTCGATCCCGGGAGGGAACACTGTCTTACATATTTGTCTTCTTCGGGAACGCATATACGGAGAGCAAAATGGGAGTAGAAATGACCCACTCTATGCTCGGTTTCCGTGGTTTAGTGATTATCACGTGCGCCTTACACGCGCAAGGTATCCGGTTCGATCCCGAGAGGGAACACTGTCTTACATTTTTGTCTTCTTCGGGAACGCATATAAGGAGAGCAAAATGGGAGGAGAAATGACCCACTCTATGCTCGGTTTCCATGGTTTCGTGATTATCACGTGCGCCTTACACGCGCAAGTTCTCCGGTTCGATCCCGGGAGGGAACACTGTCTTACATTTTTGTGTTCTTCGGGAACGCATATACGGAGAGCAAAATGGGTGGAGAAATGACCCACTCTATGCTCGGTATCCGTGGTTTGGTGATTATCACGTGCGCCTTACACGCGCACGGTCTCCGGTTCGATCCCGGGAGGGAACACTGTCTTACATTTTTGTCTTCTTCGGGAACGTATATACGGAGAGCAAAATGGGAGGAGAAATGACCCACTCTATGCTCGGTTTCCGTGGTTTAGTGATTATCACGTGCGCCTTATACGCGCAAGGTCTGCGGTTCGATCGCGGGAGGGAACACTGTCTTACATTTTTGTGTTCTTCGGGAACGCATATACGGAGAGCAAAATGGGAGGAGAAATGACCCACTCTATGCTCGGTTTCCATGGTTTAGTGATTTTCACGTGCGCCTTACACGCACTAGGTATCCGGTTCGATCGCGGGTGGGAACACTGTCTTACATTTTTGTCTTCTTCGGGAACGCATATACGGAGAGCAAAATGGGAGGAGAAATGACCCACTCTATGCTTGGTTTCCGTGGTTTAGTGATTATCACGTGCGCCTTACACGCGCAAGGTCTCCGGTTCGATCCCGTGAGGGAACACTGTCTTACATTTTTGTCTTCTTCGGGAACGCATATACGGAGAGCAAAATGGGAGGAGAAATGACCCACTCTATGCTCGGTTTCCGTGGTTTAGTGATTATCACGTGCGCCTTACATGCGCAAGGTATCCGGTTCGATCCCGGGAGGGAATACTGTCTTACATTTTTGTCTTCTTCGGGAACGCATATAAGGGGAGCAAAATGGGAGGAGAAATGAACCACTCTATGCTCGATTTCAGTGGTTTAGTGATTATCACGTGCGCCTTACACGCGCAAGGTCTCCGGTTCGATCCCGGAAGGGAACACTGTCTTACATTTTTGTCTTCTTCGGAAACGCATATACGGAGAGCAAAATGGGAGGAGAAATGACCCACTCTATGCTCGGTTTCCGTGGTTTAGTGATTATCACGTGCGCCTTCACGCGCAAGGTCTCCGGTTTGATCCCGGAAGGGAACACTGTCTTACATTTTTGTCTTCTTCGGGAACGCATATACAGAGAGCAAAATGGGAGGAGACATGACCCACTCTATGCTCGGTTTCCGTGGTTTAGCGATTATCACGTGCGCCTTACACGCGCAAGGTCTCCGGTTCGTTCCCGGGAGGGAACACTGTCTTACATTTTTGTCTTCTTCGGGAACGCATATACGGAGAGCAAAATGGGACGAGAAATGACCCACTCTATGCTTGGTTTCCGTGGTTTAGTGATTATCACGTGCGCCTTATACGCGCAAGGTCTCCGGTTCGATCCCGGGAGGGAACACTGTCTTACATTTTTGTCTTCTTCGGGAACGCATATACGGAGAGCAAAAGGGGAGGAGAAATGACCCACTCTATGCTCGCTTTCCGTGGTTTAGTGATTATCACGTGCGCCTTACACGCGCAAGATATCCGCTTCGATCCCGGGAGGGAACACTGTCTTACATTTTTGTCTTCTTCGGGAACGCATATACGGAGAGCAAACTGGGAGGAGACATGACCCACTCTATGCTCGGTTTCCGTGGTTTAGTGATTATCACGTGCGCCTTACAGGCGCAAGGTCTCCGGTTCGATCCCGGGAGGGAACACTGTCTTACATTTTTGTCTTCTTCGGGAACGCATATACGAAGAGCAAAATGGGAGGAGAAATGACCCACTCTATGCTCGGTTTCCATGGTTTAGTGATTTTCACGTGCGCCTTACACGCACTAGGTATCCGGTTCGATCGCGGGTGGGAACACTGTCTTTCATTTTTGTCTTCTTCGGGAACGCATATACGGAGAGCAAAATGGGAGGAGAAATGACCCACTCTATGCTTGGTTTCCGTGGTTTAGTGATTATCACGTGCGCCTTACACGCGCAAGGTCTCCGGTTCGATCCCGTGAGGGAACACTGTCTTACATTTTTGTCTTTTTCGGGAACGCATATACGGAGAGCAAAATGGGAGGAGAAATGACCCACTCTATGCTCGGTTTCCGTGGTTTAGTGATTATCACGTGCGCCTTACATGCGCAAGGTATCCGGTTCGATCCCGGGAGGGAATACTGTCTTACATTTTTGTCTTCTTCGGGAACGCATATAAGGGGAGCAAAATGGGAGGAGAAATGGACCACTCTATGCTCGATTTCAGTGGTTTAGTGATTATCACGTGCGCCTTACACGCGCAAGGTATCCGGTTCGATCCCGGGAGGGAACACTGTCTTACATTTTTGTCTTCTTCGGGAACGCATATACGGAGAGCAAAAGGGGAGGAGAAATGACCCACTCTATGCTCGCTTTCCGTGGTTTAGTGATTATCACGTGCGCCTTACACGCGCAAGATATCCGCTTCGATCCCGGGAGGGAACACTGTCTTACATTTTTGTCTTCTTCGGGAACGCATATACGGAGAGCAAACTGGGAGGAGACATGACCCACTCTATGCTCGGTTTCCGTGGTTTAGTGATTATCACGTGCGCCTTACAGGCGCAAGGTCTCCGGTTCGATCCCGGGAGGGAACACTGTCTTACATTTTTGTCTTCTTCGGGAACGCATATACGGAGAGCAAAATGGGAGGAGAAATGACCCACTCTAGGCTCAGTTTCCGTGGTTTAGTGATTATCACGTGCGCCTTACACGCGCAAGGTCGCCGGTCGGATCCCGGGAGGCAACACTGTCTTAGATTTTTGTCTTCTTCGGGAACGCATATACGGAGAGCAAAATGGGAGGAGAAATGACCCACTCTATGCTCGGTTTCCGTGGTTTAGTGATTATCACGTGCGCCTTATACGCGCAAGGTATCCGGTTCGATCCCGGGAGGGAACACTGTCTTACATTTTTGTCTTCTTCGGGAACGCATATACGGAGAGCAAAATTGGAGGAGAAATAACCCACTCTATGCTCGGTTTCCGGGGTTTAGTGATTATCACGTGCGCCTTACACGCGCAAGGTATCCGGTTCGATCCCGGGAGGGAACGCTGTCTTACATTTTTGTCTTCTTCGGGAACGCATACACGGAGAGCAAAATGGGAGGAGAAATGACCCACTCTATGCTCGATTTCCGTGGTTTAGTGATTATCACGTGCGCCTTACACGAGCAAGGTCTCCGGTTCGATCCCGGGAGGGAACACTGTCTTACATATTTGTCTTCTTCGGGAACGCATATACGGAGAGCAAAATGGGAGTAGAAATGACCCACTCTATGCTCGGTTTCCGTCGTTTAGTGATTATCACGTGCGTCTTACACGCGCAAGGTATCCGGTTCGATCCCGAGAGGGAACACTGTCTTACATTTTTGTCTTCTTCGGGAACGCATATAAGGAGAGCAAAATGGGAGGAGAAATGACCCACTCTATGCTCGGTTTCCGTGGTTTAGTCATTATCACGTGCGCCTTACACGCGCAAGTTCTCCGGTTCGATCCCGGGAGGGAACACTGTCTTACATTTTTGTGTTCTTCGGGAACGCATATACGGAGAGCAAAATGGGTGGAGAAATGACCCACTCTATGCTCGATATCCGTGGTTTGGTGATTATCACGTGCGCATTACACGCGCACGGTCTCCGGTTCGATCCCGGGAGGGAACACTGTCTTACATTTTTGTCTTCTTCGGGAACGTATATACGGAGAGCAAAATGGGAGGAGAAATGACCCACTCTATGCTCGGTTTCCGTGGTTTTGTGATTATCACGTGCGCCTTACACGCGCAAGGTCTCCGGTTAGATCCCGGGAGGGAACACCGTCTTACATTTTTGTCTTCTTCGGGAACGCATATACGGAGAGCAAAATGGGAGGAGAAATGACCCACTCTATGCTCGGTTTCCGTGGTTTAGTGATTATCACATGCACCTTACACGCGCAAGGTCTCCGGTTCGATCCCGGGAGGGAACACTGTCTTACATTTTTGTGTTCTTCGGGAACGCATATACGGAGAGCAAAATGGGAGGAAAATTGACCCACTCTATGCTCGGTTTCCGTGGTTTAGTGATTATCACGTGCGCCTTACACGCGCAAGGTCTCCGGTTCGATCCCGGGAGGGACCACTGTCTTGCATTTTTGTCTTCTTCGGGAACGCATATACGGAGAGTAAAATGGGAGGAGAAATGACCCACTCTATGCTCGGTATCCGTGGTTTAGTGATTATCACGTGCGCCTTACACGCGCAAGGTCTCCGGTTCGATCCCGGAAGGGAACACTGTCTTACATTTTTGTCTTCTTCGGAAACGCATATACGGAGAGCAAAATGGGAGGAGAAATGACCCACTCTATGCTCGGTTTCCGTGGTTTAGTGATTATCACGTGCGCCTTCACGCGCAAGGTCTCCGGTTTGATCCCGGAAGGGAACACTGTCTTACATTTTTGTCTTCTTCGGGAACGCATATACGGAGAGCAAAATGGGAGGAGACATGACCCACTCTATGCTCGGTTTCCGTGGTTTAGCGATTATCACGTGCGCCTTACACGCGCAAGGTCTCCGGTTCGATCCCGGGAGGGAACACTGTCTTACATTTTTGTCTTCTTCGGGAACGCATATACGGAGAGCAAAATGGGAGGAGAAATGACCCACTCTATGCTTGGTTTCCGTGGTTTAGTGATTATCACGTGCGCCTTATACGCGCAAGGTCTCCGGTTCGATCACGGGAGGGAACACTGTCTTACATTTTTGTCTTCTTCGGGAACGCATATACGGAGAGCAAAATGGGAGGAGAAATGACCCACTCTATGCTCGGTTTCCGTGGTTTAGTGATTATCACGTACGCCTTACACGCGCAAGGTGTCCGGTGTGATCCCGGAAGGGAACACTGTCTTACATTTTTGTCTTCTTCGCGAACGCATATACGGAGAGCAAAATCGGAGGAGACATGACCCACTCTTTGCTCGGTTTCCGTGGTTTAGTGATTATCACGTGCGCCTTACACGCGCAAGGTCTCCGGTTCGATCCCGGGAGGGAACACTGTCTTACATTTTTGTCTTCTTCGGGAACGCATATACGGAGAGCAAAATGGTAGGAGAAATGACCCACTCTAGGCTCAGTTTCCGTGGTTTAGTGATTATCACGTGCGCCTTACACGCGCAAGGTCGCCGGTCGGATCCCGGGAGGCAACACTGTCTTAGATTTTTCTCTTCTTCGGGAACGCATATACGGAGAGCAAAATGGGAGGAGAAATGACCCACTCTATGCTCGGTTTCCGTGGTTTAGTGATTATCACGTGCGCCTTATACGCGCAAGGTATCCGGTTCGATCCCGGGAGGGAACACTGTCTTACATTTTTGTCTTCTTCGGGAACGCATATACGGAGAGCAAAATTGGAGGAGAAATAACCCACTCTATGCTCGGTTTCCGGGGTTTAGTGATTATCACGTGCGCCTTACACGCGCAAGGTATCCGGTTCGATCCCGGGAGGGAACACTGTCTTACATTTTTGTCTTCTTCGGGAACGCATACACGGAGAGCAAAATGGGAGGAGAAATGACCCACTCTATGCTCGGTTTCCGTGGTTTTGTGATTATCTCGTGCGCTTTACACGCGCAAGGTCTCCGGTTAGATCCCGGGAGGGAACACCGTCTTACATTTTTGTCTTCTTCGGGAACGCATATACGGAGAGCAAAATGGGAGGAGAAATGACCCACTCTATGCTCGGTTTCCGTGGTTTAGTGATTATCACATGCACCTTACACGCGCAAGGTCTCCGGTTCGATCCCGGGAGGGAACACTGTCTTACATTTTTGTGTTCTTCGGGAACGTATATACGGAGAGCAAAATGGGAGGAGAAATGACCCACTCTATGCTCGGTTTCCGTGGTTTAGTGATTATCACGTGCGCCTTACACGTGCAAGGTCTCCGGTTCGATCCCGGGAGGGACCACTGTCTTGCATTTTTGTCTTCTTCGGGAACGCATATACGGAGAGTGAAATGGGAGGAGAAATGACCCACTCTATGCTTGGTATCCGTGGTTTAGTGATTATCACGTGCGCCTTACACGCGCAAGGTCTCCGGTTCGATCCCGGAAGGGAACACTGTCTTACATTTTTGTCTTCTTCGGAAACGCTTATACGGAGAGCAAAATGGGAGGAGAAATGACCCACTCTATGCTCGGTTTCCGTGGTTTAGTGATTATCACGTGCGCCTTCACGCGCAAGGTCTCCGGTTTGATCCCGGAAGGGAACACTGTCTTACATTTTTGTCTTCTTCGGGAACGCATATACGGAGAGCAAAATGGGAGGAGACATGACCCACTCTATGCTCAGTTTCCGTGGTTTAGCGATTATCACGTGCGCCTTACACGCGCAAGGTCTCCGGTTCGATTCCGGGAGGGAACACTGTCTTACATTTTTGTCTTCTTCGGGAACGCATATACGGAGAGCAAAATGGGAGGAGAAATGACCCACTCTATGCTTGGTTTCCGTGGTTTAGTGATTATCACGTGCGCCTTATACGCGCAAGGTCTCCGGTTCGATCCCGGGAGGGAACACTGTCTTACATTTTTGTCTTCTTCGGGAACGCATATACGGAGAGCAAAATGGGAGGAGAAATGACCCACTCTATGCTCGGTTTCCGTGGTTTAGTGATTTTCACGTGCGCCTTACACGCACTAGGTATCCGGTTCGATCGCGGGTGGGAACACTGTCTTACATTTTTGTCTTCTTCGGGAACGCATATACGGAGAGCAAAATAGGAGGAGAAATGACCCACTCTATGCTTCGTTTCCGTGGTTTAGTGATTATCACGTGCGCCTTACACGCGCAAGGTCGCCGGTCGGATCCCGGGAGGCAACACTGTCTTAGATTTTTGTCTTCTTCGGGAACGCATATACGGAGAGCAAAATGGGAGGAGAAATGACCCACTCTATGCTCGGTTTCCGTGGTTTAGTGATTATCACGTGCGCCTTACATGCGCAAGGTATCCGGTTCGATCCCGGGAGGGAATACTGTCTTACATTTTTGTCTTCTTCGGGAACGCATATAAGGGGAGCAAAATGGGAGGAGAAATGAACCACTCTATGCTCGATTTCAGTGGTTTAGTGATTATCACGTGCGCCTTACACGCGCAAGGTATCCGGTTCGATCCCGGGAGGGAACACTGTCTTACATTTTTGTCTTCTTCGGGAACGCATATACGGAGAGCAAAAGGGGAGGAGAAATGACCCACTCTATGCTCGCTTTCCGTGGTTTAGTGATTATCACGTGCGCCTTACACGCGCAAGATATCCGCTTCGATCCCGGGAGGGAACACTGTCTTACATTTTTGTCTTCTTCGGGAACGCATATACGGAGAGCAAACTGGGAGGAGAAATGAACCACTCTATGCTCGGTTTCCGTGGTTTAGTGATTATCACGTGCGCCTTACACGCGCAAGGTCTCCGGATCGATCACGGGAGGGAACACTGTCTTACATTTTTGTCTTCTTCGCGAACGCATATACGGAGAGCAAAATCGGAGGAGACATGACCCACTCTATGCTCGGTTTCCGTGGTTTAGTGATTATCACGTGCGCCTTACACGCGCAAGGTCTCCGGTTCGATCCCGGGAGGGAACACTGTCTTACATTTTTGTCTTCTTCGGGAACGCATATACGGAGAGCAAAATGGGAGGAGAAATGACCCACTCTAGGCTCAGTTTCCGTGGTTTAGTGATTATCACGTGCGCCTTACACGCGCAAGGTCGCCGGTCGGATCCCGGGAGGCAACACTGTCTTAGATTTTTGTATTCTTCGGGAACGCATATACGGAGAGCAAAATGGGAGGAGAAATGACCCACTCTATGCTCGGTTTCCGTGGTTTAGTGATTATCACGTGCGCCTTACATGCGCAAGTTATCCGGTTCGATCCCGGGAGGGAATACTGTCTTAAATTTTTGTCTTCTTCGGGAACGCATATAAGGGGAGCAAAATGGGAGGAGAAATGAACCACTCTATGCTCGATTTCAGTGGTTTAGTGATTATCACGTGCGCCTTACACGCGCAAGGTATCCGGTTCGATCCCGGGAGGGAACACTGTCTTACATTTTTGTCTTCTTCGGGAACGCATATACGGAGAGCAAAAGGGGAGGAGAAATGACCCACTCTATGCTCGCTTTCCGTGGTTTAGTGATTATCACGTGCGCCTTACACGCGCAAGATATCCGCTTCGATCCCGGGAGGGAACACTGTCTTACATTTTTGTCTTCTTCGGGAACGCATATACGGAGAGCAAACTGGGAGGAGAAATGAACCACTCTATGCTCGGTTTCCGTGGTTTAGTGATTATCAAGTGCGCCTTACACGCGCAAGGTCTCCGGTTCGATCACGGGAGGGAACACTGTCTTACATTTTTGTCTTCTTCGGGAACGCATATACGGAGAGCCAAATGGGAGGAGAAATGACCCACTCTATGCTCGGTTTCCGTGGTTTAGTGATTATCACGTACGCCTTACACGCGCAAGGTGTCCGGTGTGATCCCGGAAGGGAACACTGTCTTACATTTTTGTCTTCTTCGCGAACGCATATACGGAGAGCAAAATCGGAGGAGACATGACCCACTCTATGCTCGGTTTCCGTGGTTTAGTGATTATCACGTGCGCCTTACACGCGCAAGGTCTCCGGTCGGATCCCGGGAGGCAACACTGTCTTAGATTTTTGTCTTCTTCGGGAACGCATATACGGAGAGCAAACTGGGAGGAGAAATGAACCACTCTATGCTCGGTTTCCGTGGTTTAGTGATTATCGCGTGCGCCTTACACGCGCAAGGTCTCCGGTTCGATCACGGGAGGGAACACTGTCTTACATTTTTGTCTTCTTCGGGAACGCATATACGGAGAGCAAAATGGGAGGAGAAATGACCCACTCTATGCTCGGTTTCCGTGGTTTAGTGATTATCACGTACGCCTTACACGCGCAAGGTGTCCGGTGTGATCCCGGAAGGGAACACTGTCTTACATTTTTGTCTTCTTCGCGAACGCATATACGGAGAGCAAAATCGGAGGAGACATGACCCACTCTATGCTCGGTTTCCGTGGTTTAGTGATTATCACGTGCGCCTTACACGCGCAAGGTCTCCGGTTCGATCCCGGGAGGGAACACTGTCTTACATTTTTGTCTTCTTCGGGAACGCATATACGGAGAGCAAAATGGGAGGAGAAATGACCCACTCTAGGCTCGGTTTCCGTGGTTTAGTGATTATCACGTGCGCCTTACACGCGCAAGGTCTCCGGTTCGATCACGGGAGGGAACACTGTCTTACATTTTTGTCTTCTTCGCGAACGCATATACGGAGAGCAAAATTGGAGGAGAAATGAAACACTCTATGCACAGTTTCCGTGGTTTAGTGATTATCACGTGCGCCTTACACGCGCAAGGTCTCCGGTTCGATCTCGGGAGGGAACACTGTCTTACATATTTGTCTTCTTCGGGAACGCATATACGGAGAGCAAAATGGGAGTAGAAATGACCCACTCTATGCTCGGTTTCCGTGGTTTAGTGATTATCACGTGCGCCAGACACGCGCAAGGTCGCCGGTCGGATCCCGGGAGGCAACACTGTCTTAGATTTTTGTCTTCTTCGGGAACGCATATACGGAGAGCAAAATGGGAGGAGAAATGACCCACTCTATGCTCGGTTTCCGTGGTTTAGTGATTATCACGTGCGCCTTACATGCGCAAGGTATCCGGTTCGATCCCGGGAGGGAATACTGTCTTACATTTTTGTCTTCTTCGGGAACGCATTTAAGGGGAGCAAAATGGGAGGAGAAATGAACCACTCTATGCTCGATTTCAGTGGTTTAGTGATTATCACGTGCGCCTTACACGCGCAAGGTATCCGGTTCGATCCCGGGAGGGAACACTGTCTTACATTTTTGTCTTCTTCGGGAACGCATATACGGAGAGCAAAAGGGGAGGAGAAATGACCCACTCTATGCTCGCTTTCCGTGGTTTAGTGATTATCACGTGCGCCTTACACGCGCAAGATATCCGCTTCGATCCCGGGAGGGAACACTGTCTTACATTTTTGTCTTCTTCGGGAACGCATATACGGAGAGCAAACTGGGAGGAGAAATGAACCACTCTATGCTCGGTTTCCGTGGTTTAGTGATTATCACGTGCGCCTTACACGCGCAAGGTCTCCGGTTCGATCACGGGAGGGAACACTGTCTTACATTTTTGTCTTCTTCGGGAACGCATATACGGAGAGCCAAATGGGAGGAGAAATGACCCACTCTATGCTCGGTTTCCGTGGTTTAGTGATTATCACGTACGCCTTACACGCGCAAGGTGTCCGGTGTGATCCCGGAAGGGAACACTGTCTTACATTTTTGTCTTCTTCGCGAACGCATATACGAAGAGCAAAATCGGAGGAGACATGACCCACTCTATGCTCGGTTTCCGTGGTTTAGTGATTATCACGTGCGCCTTACACGCGCAAGGTCTCCGGTCGGATCCCGGGAGGCAACACTGTCTTAGATTTTTGTCTTCTTCGGGAACGCATATACGGAGAGCAAACTGGGAGGAGAAATGAACCACTCTATGCTCGGTTTCCGTGGTTTAGTGATTATCACGTGCGCCTTACACGCGCAAGGTCTCCGGTTCGATCACGGGAGGGAACACTGTCTTACATTTTTGTCTTCTTCGGGAACGCATATACGGAGAGCAAAATGGGAGGAGAAATGACCCACTCTATGCTCGGTTTCCGTGGTTTAGTGATTATCACGTACGCCTTACACGCGCAAGGTGTCCGGTGTGATCCCGGAAGGGAACACTGTCTTACATTTTTGTCTTCTTCGCGAACGCATATACGGAGAGCAAAATCGGAGGAGACATGACCCACTCTATGCTCGGTTTCCGTGGTTTAGTGATTATCACGTGCGCCTTACACGCGCAAGGTCTCCGGTTCGATCCCGGGAGGGAACACTGTCTTACATTTTTGTCTTCTTCGGGAACGCATATACGGAGAGCAAAATGGGAGGAGAAATGACCCACTCTAGGCTCAGTTTCCGTGGTTTAGTGATTATCACGTGCGCCTTACACGCGCAAGGCCGCCGGTCGGATCCCGGGAGGCAACACTGTCTTAGATTTTTGTCTTCTTCGGGAACGCATATACGGAGAGCGAAATGGGAGGAGAAATGACCCACTCTATGCTCGGTTTCCGTGGTTTAATGATTATCACGTGCGCCTTACACGACCAAGGTATCCGGTTCGATCCCGGGAGGGAACACTGTCTTACATTTTTGTCTTCTTCGGGAACGCATATACGGAGAGCAAAATTGGAGGAGAAATGAAACACTCTATGCACAGTTTCCGTGGTTTAGTGATTATCACGTGCGCCTTACACGCGCAAGGTCTCCGGTTCGATCTCGGGAGGGAACACTGTCTTACATATTTGTCTTCTTCGGGAACGCATATACGGAGAGCAAAATGGGAGTAGAAATGACCCACTCTATGCTCGGTTTCCGTGGTTTAGTGATTATCACGTGCGCCTTACACGCGCAAGGTATCCGGTTCGATCCCGAGAGGGAACACTGTCTTACATTTTTGTCTTCTTCGGGAACGCATATAAGGAGAGCAAAATGGGAGGAGAAATGACCCACTCTATGCTCGGTTTCCGTGGTTTAGTGATTATCACGTGCGCCTTACACGCGCAAGTTCTCCGGTTCGATCCCGGGAGGGAACACTGTCTTACATTTTTGTGTTCTTCGGGAACGCATATACGGAGAGCAAAATGGGTTGAGAAATGACCCACTCTATGCTCGGTATCCGTGGTTTGGTGATTATCACGTGCGCCTTACACGCGCACGGTCTCCGGTTCGATCCCGGGAGGGAACACTGTCTTACATTTTTGTCTTCTTCGGGAACGTATATACGGAGAGCAAAATGGGAGGAGAAATGACCCACTCTATGCTCGGTTTCCGTGGTTTAGTGATTATCACGTGCGCCTTACACGCGCAAGGTCTCCGGTTCGATCCCGGGAGGGAACACTGTCTTACATTTTTGTCTTCTTCGGGAACGCATATACGGAGAGCAAAATGGGAGGAGAAATGACCCACTCTAGGCTCAGTTTCCGTGGTTTAGTGATTATCACGTGCGCCTTACACGCGCAAGGTCGCCGGTCGAATCCCGGGAGGCAACACTGTCTTAGATTTTTGTCTTCTTCGGGAACGCATATACGGAGAGCGAAATGGGAGGAGAAATGACCCACTCTATGCTCGGTTTCCGTGGTTTAATGATTATCACGTGCGCCTTACACGACCAAGGTATCCGGTTCGATCCCGGGAGGGAACACTGTCTTACATTTTTGTCTTCTTCGGGAACGCATATACGGAGAGCAAAATTGGAGGAGAAATGAAACACTCTATGCACAGTTTCCGTGGTTTAGTGATTATCACGTGCGCCTTACACGCGCAAGGTCTCCGGTTCGATCTCGGGAGGGAACACTGTCTTACATATTTGTCTTCTTCGGGAACGCATATACGGAGAGCAAAATGGGAGTAGAAATGACCCACTCTATGCTCGGTTTCCGTGGTTTAGTGATTATCACGTGCGCCTTACACGCGCAAGGTCGCCGGTCGGATCCCGGGAGGCAACACTGTCTTAGATTTTTGTCTTCTTCGGGAACGCATATACGGAGAGCAAAATGGGAGGAGAAATGACCCACTCTATGCTCGGTTTCCGTGGTTTAGTGATTATCACGTGCGCCTTACATGCGCAAGGTATCCGGTTCGATCCCGGGAGGGAATACTGTCTTACATTTTTGTCTTCTTCGGGAACGCATATAAGGGGAGCAAAATGGGAGGAGAAATGAACCACTCTATGCTCGATTTCAGTGGTTTAGTGATTATCACGTGCGCCTTACACGCGCAAGGTATCCGGTTCGATCCCGGGAGGGAACACTGTCTTACATTTTTGTCTTCTTCGGGAACGCATATACGGAGAGCAAAAGGGGAGGAGAAATGACCCACTCTATGCTCGCTTTCCGTGGTTTAGTGATTATCACGTGCGCCTTACACGCGCAAGATATCCGCTTCGATCCCGGGAGGGAACACTGTCTTACATTTTTGTCTTCTTCGGGAACGCATATACGGAGAGCAAACTGGGAGGAGAAATGAACCACTCTATGCTCGGTTTCCGTGGTTTAGTGATTATCACGTGCGCCTTACACGCGCAAGGTCTCCGGTTCGATCACGGGAGGGAACACTGTCTTACATTTTTGTCTTCTTCGGGAACGCATATACGGAGAGCCAAATGGGAGGAGAAATGACCCACTCTATGCTCGGTTTCCGTGGTTTAGTGATTATCACGTACGCCTTACACGCGCAAGGTGTCCGGTGTGATCCCGGAAGGGAACACTGTCTTACATTTTTGTCTTCTTCGCGAACGCATATACGGAGAGCAAAATCGGAGGAGACATGACCCACTCTATGCTCGGTTTCCGTGGTTTAGTGATTATCACGTGCGCCTTACACGCGCAAGTTCTCCGGTCGGATCCCGGGAGGCAACACTGTCTTAGATTTTTGTCTTCTTCGGGAACGCATATACGGAGAGCAAACTGGGAGGAGAAATGAACCACTCTATGCTCGGTTTCCGTGGTTTAGTGATTATCACGTGCGCCTTACACGCGCAAGGTCTCCGGTTCGATCACGGGAGGGAACACTGTCTTACATTTTTGTCTTCTTCGGGAACGCATATACGGAGAGCAAAATGGGAGGAGAAATGACCCACTCTATGCTCGGTTTCCGTGGTTTAGTGATTATCACGTACGCCTTACACGCGCAAGGTGTCCGGTGTGATCCCGGAAGGGAACACTGTCTTACATTTTTGTCTTCTTCGCGAACGCATATACGGAGAGCAAAATCGGAGGAGACATGACCCACTCTATGCTCGGTTTCCGTGGTTTAGTGATTATCACGTGCGCCTTACACGCGCAAGGTCTCCGGTTCGATCCCGGGAGGGAACACTGTCTTACATTTTTGTCTTCTTCGGGAACGCATATACGGAGAGCAAATTGGGAGGAGAAATGACCCACTCTAGGCTCAGTTTCCGTGGTTTAGTGATTATCACGTGCGCCTTACACGCGCAAGGTCGCCGGTCGGATCCCGGGAGGCAACACTGTCTTAGATTTTTGTCTTCTTCGGGAACGCATATACGGAGAGCGAAATGGGAGGAGAAATGACCCACTCTATGCTCGGTTTCCGTGGTTTAATGATTATCACGTGCGCCTTACACGACCAAGGTATCCGGTTCGATCCCGGGAGGGAACACTGTCTTTCATTTTTGTCTTCTTCGGGAACGCATATACGGAGAGCAAAATTGGAGGAGAAATGAAACACTCTATGCACAGTTTCCGTGGTTTAGTGATTATCACGTGCGCCTTACACGCGCAAGGTCTCCGGTTCGATCTCGGGAGGGAACACTGTCTTACATATTTGTCTTCTTCGGGAACGCACATACGGAGAGCAAAATTGGAGTAGAAATGACCCACAATATGCTCGGTTTCCGTGGTTTAGTGATTATCACGTGCGCCTTACACGCGCAAGGTATCCGGTTCGATCCCGAGAGGGAACACTGTCTTACATTTTTGTCTTCTTCGGGAACGCATATAAGGAGAGCAAAATGGGAGGAGAAATGACCCACTCTATGCTCGGTTTCCGTGGTTTAGTGATTATCACGTGCGCCTTACACGCGCAAGTTCTCCGGTTCGATCCCGGGAGGGAACACTGTCTTACATTTTTGTGTTCTTCGGGAACGTATATACGGAGAGCAAAATGGGAGGAGAAATGACCCACTCTATGCTCGGTTTCCGTGGTTTAGTGATTATCACGTGCGCCTTACACGCGCAAGGTCTCCGGTTCGATCCCGGGAGGGACCACTGTCTTGCATATTTGTCTTCTTCGGGAACGCATATACGGAGAGTAAAATGGGAGGAGAAATGACCCACTCTATGCTCGGTTTCCGTGGTTTACTGATTATCACATGCGCCTTCACGCGCAAGGTCTCCGGTTTGATCCCGGAAGGGAACACTGTCTTACATTTTTGTCTTCTTCGGGAACGCATATACGGAGAGCAAAATAGGAGGAGACATGACCCACTCTATGCTCGGTTTCCGTGGTTTAGCGATTATCACGTGCGCCTTACACGCGCAAGGTCTCCGGTTCGATCCCGGGAGGGAACACTGTCTTACATTTTTGTCTTCTTCGGGAACGCATATACGGAGAGCAAAATGGGAGGAGAAATGACCCACTCTATGCTTGGTTTCCGTGGTTTAGTGATTATCACGTGCGCCTTATACGCGCAAGGTCTCCGGTTTGATCCCGGGAGGGAACACTGTCTTACATTTTTGTCTTCTTCGGGAACGTATATACGGAGAGCAAAATGGGAGGAGAAATGACCCACTCTATGCTCGGTTTCCATGGTTTAGTGATTTTCACGTGCGCCTTACACGCACTAGGTATCCGGTTCGATCGCGGGTGGGAACACTGTCTTACATTTTTGTCTTCTTCGGGAACGCATATACGGAGAGCAAAATGGGAGGAGAAATGAACCACTCTATGCTCGGTTTCCGTGGTTTAGTGATTATCACGTGCGCCTTACACGCGCAAGATATCCGCTTCGATCCCGGGAGGGAACACTGTCTTACATTTTTGTCTTCTTCGGGAACGCATATACGGAGAGCAAACTGGGAGGAGAAATGAACCACTCTATGCTCGGTTTCCGTGGTTTAGTGATTATCACGTGCGCCTTACACGCGCAAGGTCTCCGGTTCGATCACGGGAGGGAACACTGTCTTACATTTTTGTCTTCTTCGGGAACGCATATACGGAGAGCCAAATGGGAGGAGAAATGACCCACTCTATGCTCGGTTTCCGTGGTTTAGTGATTATCACGTACGCCTTACACGCGCAAGGTGTCCGGTGTGATCCCGGAAGGGAACACTGTCTTACATTTTTGTCTTCTTCGCGAACGCATATACGGAGAGCAAAATCGGAGGAGACATGACCCACTCTATGCTCGGTTTCCGTGGTTTAGTGATTATCACGTGCGCCTTACACGCGCAAGTTCTCCGGTCGGATCCCGGGAGGCAACACTGTCTTAGATTTTTGTCTTCTTCGGGAACGCATATACGGAGAGCAAACTGGGAGGAGAAATGAACCACTCTATGCTCGGTTTCCGTGGTTTAGTGATTATCACGTGCGCCTTACACGCGCAAGGTCTCCGGTTCGATCACGGGAGGGAACACTGTCTTACATTTTTGTCTTCTTCGGGAACGCATATACGGAGAGCAAAATGGGAGGAGAAATGACCCACTCTATGCTCGGTTTCCGTGGTTTAGTGATTATCACGTACGCCTTACACGCGCAAGGTGTCCGGTGTGATCCCGGAAGGGAACACTGTCTTACATTTTTGTCTTCTTCGCGAACGCATATACGGAGAGCAAAATCGGAGGAGACATGACCCACTCTATGCTCGGTTTCCGTGGTTTAGTGATTATCACGTGCGCCTTACACGCGCAAGGTCTCCGGTTCGATCCCGGGAGGGAACACTGTCTTACATTTTTGTCTTCTTCGGGAACGCATATACGGAGAGCAAATTGGGAGGAGAAATGACCCACTCTAGGCTCAGTTTCCGTGGTTTAGTGATTATCACGTGCGCCTTACACGCGCAAGGTCGCCGGTCGGATCCCGGGAGGCAACACTGTCTTAGATTTTTGTCTTCTTCGGGAACGCATATACGGAGAGCGAAATGGGAGGAGAAATGACCCACTCTATGCTCGGTTTCCGTGGTTTAATGATTATCACGTGCGCCTTACACGACCAAGGTATCCGGTTCTATCCCGGGAGGGAACACTGTCTTTCATTTTTGTCTTCTTCGGGAACGCATATACGGAGAGCAAAATTGGAGGAGAAATGAAACACTCTATGCACAGTTTCCGTGGTTTAGTGATTATCACGTGCGCCTTACACGCGCAAGGTCTCCGGTTCGATCTCGGGAGGGAACACTGTCTTACATATTTGTCTTCTTCGGGAACGCACATACGGAGAGCAAAATGGGAGTAGAAATGACCCACAATATGCTCGGTTTCCGTGGTTTAGTGATTATCACGTGCGCCTTACACGCGCAAGGTATCCGGTTCGATCCCGAGAGGGAACACTGTCTTACATTTTTGTCTTCGTCGGGAACGCATATAAGGAGAGCAAAATGGGAGGAGAAATGACCCACTCTATGCTCGGTTTCCGTGGTTTAGTGATTATCACGTGCGCCTTACACGCGCAAGTTCTCCGGTTCGATCCCGGGAGGGAACACTGTCTTACATTTTTGTGTTCTTCGGGAACGTATATACGGAGAGCAAAATGGGAGGAGAAATGACCCACTCTATGCTCGGTTTCCGTGGTTTAGTGATTATCACGTGCGCCTTACACGCGCAAGGTCTCCGGTTCGATCCCGGGAGGGACCACTGTCTTGCATATTTGTCTTCTTCGGGAACGCATATACGGAGAGTAAAATGGGAGGAGAAATGACCCACTCTATGCTCGGTTTCCGTGGTTTACTGATTATCACATGCGCCTTCACGCGCAAGGTCTCCGGTTTGATCCCGGAAGGGAACACTGTCTTACATTTTTGTCTTCTTCGGGAACGCATATACGGAGAGCAAAATAGGAGGAGACATGACCCACTCTATGCTCGGTTTCCGTGGTTTAGCGATTATCACGTGCGCCTTACACGCGCAAGGTCTCCGGTTCGATCCCGGGAGGGAACACTGTCTTACATTTTTGTCTTCTTCGGGAACGCATATACGGAGAGCAAAATGGGAGGAGAAATGACCCACTCTATGCTTGGTTTCCGTGGTTTAGTGATTATCACGTGCGCCTTATACGCGCAAGGTCTCCGGTTTGATCCCGGGAGGGAACACTGTCTTACATTTTTGTCTTCTTCGGGAACGTATATACGGAGAGCAAAATGGGAGGAGAAATGACCCACTCTATGCTCGGTTTCCATGGTTTAGTGATTTTCACGTGCGCCTTACACGCACTAGGTATCCGGTTCGATCGCGGGTGGGAACACTGTCTTACATTTTTGTCTTCTTCGGGAACGCATATAAGGGGAGCAAAATGGGAGGAGAAATGAACCACTCTATGCTCGATTTCAGTGGTTTAGTGATTATCACGTGCGCCTTACACGCGCAAGGTATCCGGTTCGATCCCGGGAGGGAACACTGTCTTACATTTTTGTCTTCTTCGGGAACGCATATACGGAGAGCAAAAGGGGAGGAGAAATGACCCACTCTATGCTCGCTTTCCGTGGTTTAGTGATTATCACGTGCGCCTTACACGCGCAAGATATCCGCTTCGATCCCGGGAGGGAACACTGTCTTACATTTTTATCTTCTTCGGGAACGCATATACGGAGAGCAAACTGGGAGGAGAAATGAACCACTCTATGCTCGGTTTCCGTGGTTTATTAATTATCACGTGCGCCTTACACGCGCAAGGTCTCCGGTTCGATCACGGGAGGGAACACTGTCTTACATTTTTGTCTTCTTCGGGAACGCATATACGGAGAGCAAAATGGGAGGAGAAATGACCCACTCTATGCTCGGTTTCCGTGGTTTAGTGATTATCACGTACGCCTTACACGCGCAAGGTGTCCGGTGTGATCCCGGAAGGGAACACTGTCTTACATTTTTGTCTTCTTCGCGAACGCATATACGGAGAGCAAAATCGGAGGAGACATGACCCACTCTATGCTCGGTTTTCGTGGTTTAGTGATTATCACGTGCGCCTTACACGCGCAAGGTCTCCGGTTCGATCCCGGGAGGGAACACTGTCTTACATTTTTGTCTTCTTCGGGAACGCATATACGGAGAGCAAAATGGGAGGAGAAATGACCCACTCTAGGCTCAGTTTCCATGGTTTAGTGATTATCACGTGCGCCTTACACGCGCAAGGTCGCCGGTCGGATCCCGGGAGGCAACACTGTCTTAGATTTTTGTCTTCTTCGGGAACGCATATACGGAGAGCAAAATGGGAGGAGAAATGACCCACTCTATGCTCGGTTTCCGTGGTTTAGTGATTATCACGTGCGCCTTACACGCGCTAGGTCTCCGGTTCGATCACGGGAGGGAACACTGTCTTACATTTTTGTCTTCTTCGGGAACGCATATACGGAGAGCAAAATGGGAGGAGAAATGACCCACTCTATGCTCGGTTTCCGTGGTTTAGTGATTATCACGTACGCCTTACACGCGCAAGGTGTCCGGTGTGATCCCGGAAGGGAACACTGTCTTACATTTTTGTCTTCTTCGCGAACGCATATACGGAGAGCAAAATCGGAGGAGGCATGACCCACTCTATGCTCGGTTTCCGTGGTTTAGTGATTATCACGTGCGCCTTACACGCGCAAGGTCTCCGGTTCGATCCCGGGAGGGAACACTGTCTTACATTTTTGTCTTCTTCGGGAACGCATATACGGAGAGCAAAATGGGAGGAGAAATGACACACTCTAGGCTCAGTTTCCGTGGTTTAGTGATTATCACGTGCGCCTTACACGCGCAAGGTCGCCGGTCGGATCCCGGGAGGCAACACTGTCTTAGATTTTGGTCTTCTTCGGGAACGCATATACGGAGAGCAAAATGGGAGGAGAAATGACCCACTCTATGCTCGGTTTCCGTGGTTTAGTGATTATCACGTGCGCCTTATACGCGCAAGGTATCCGGTTCGATCCCGGGAGGGAACACTGTCTTACATTTTTGTCTTCTTCGGGAACGCATATACGGAGAGCAAAATTGGAGGAGAAATAGCCCACTCTATGCTCGGTTTCCGGGGTTTAGTGATTATCACGTGCGCCTTACACGCGCAAGGTATCCGGTTCGATCCCGGGAGGGAACACTGTCTTACATTTTTGTCTTCTTCGGGAACGCATACACGGAGAGCAAAATGGGAGGAGAAATGACCCACTCTATGCTCGATTTCCGTGGTTTAGTGATTATCACGTGCGCCTTACACGAGCAAGGTATCCGGTTCGATCCCGGGAGGGAACACTGTCTTACATTTTTGTCTTCTTCGGGAACGCATATACGGAGAGCAAAATGGGAGGAGAAATGAAACACTCTATGCACAGTTTCCGTGGTTTAGTGATTATCACGTGCGCCTTACACGCGCAAGGTCTCCGGTTCGATCCCGGGAGGGAACACTGTCTTACATATTTGTCTTCTTCGGGAACGCATATACGGAGAGCAAAATGGGAGTAGAAATGACCCACTCTATGCTCGGTTTCTGTGGTTTAGTGATTATCACGTGCGCCTTACACGCGCAAGGTATCCGGTTCGATCCCGAGAGGGAACACTGTCTTACATTTTTGTCTTCTTCGGGAACGCATATAAGGAGAGCAAAATGGGAGGAGAAATGACCCACTCTATGCTCGGTTTCCGTGGTTTAGTGATTATCACGTGCGCCTTACACGCGCAATTTCTCCGGTTCGATCCCGGGAGGGAACACTGTCTTACATTTTTGTGTTCTTCGGGAACGCATATACGGAGAGCAAAATGGGTGGAGAAATGACCCACTCTATGCTCGGTATCCGTGGTTTGGTGATTATCACGTGCGCCTTACACGCGCACGGTCTCCGGTTCGATCCCGGGAGGGAACACTGTCTTACATTTTTGTCTTCTTCGGGAACGTATATACGGAGAGCAAAATGGGAGGAGACATGACCCACTCTATGCTCGGTTTCCGTGGTTTAGCGATTATCACGTGCGCCTTACACGCGCAAGGTCTCCGGTTCGATCCCGGGAGGGAACACTGTCTTACATTTTTGTCTTCTTCGGGAACGCATATACGGAGAGCAAAATGGGAGGAGAAATGACCCACTCTATGCTTGGTTTCTGTGGTATAGTGATTATCACGTGCGCCTTATACGCGCAAGGTCTCCGGTTCGATCCCGGGAGGGAACACTGTCTTACATTTTTGTCTTCTTCGGGAACGCATATGCGGAGAGCAAAATGGGAGGAGAAATGACCCACTCTATGCTCGGTTTCCGTGGTTTAGTGATTTTCACGTGCGCCTTACACGCACTAGGTATCCGGTTCGATCGCGGGTGGGAACACTGTCTTACATTTTTGTCTTCTTCGGGAACGCATATACGGAGAGCAAAATGGGAGGAGAAATGACCCACTCTATGCTTGGTTTCCGTGGTTTAGTGATTATCACGTGCGCCTTACACGCGCAAGGTCTCCGGTTCGATCCCGTGAGGGAACACTGTCTTACATTTTTGTCTTCTTCGGGAACGCATATACGGAGAGCAAAATGGGAGGAGAAATGACCCACTCTATGCTCGGTTTCCGTGGTTTAGTGATTATCACGTGCGCCTTACATGCGCAAGGTATCCGGTTCGATCCCGGGAGGGAATACTGTCTTACATTTTTGTCTTCTTCGGGAACGCATATAAGGGGAGCAAAATGGGAGGAGAAATGAACCACTCTATGCTCGATTTCAGTGTTTTAGTGATTATCACGTGCGCCTTACACGCGCAAGGTATCCGGTTCGATCCCGGGAGGGAACACTGTCTTACATTTTTGTCTTCTTCGGGAACGCATATACGGAGAGCAAAATGGGAGGAGAAATGACCCACTCTATGCTCGGTTTCCGTGGTTTAGTGATTTTCACGTGCGCCTTACACGCACTAGGTATCCGGTTCGATCGCGGGTGGGAACACTGTCTTACATTTTTGTCTTCTTCGGGAACGCATATACGGAGAGCAAAATGGGAGGAGAAATGACCCACTCTATGCTTGGTTTCCGTGGTTTAGTGATTATCACGTGCGCCTTACACGCGCAAGGTCTCCGGTTCTATCCCGTGAGGGAACACTGTCTTACATTTTTGTCTTCTTCGGGAACGCATATACGGAGAGCAAAATGGGAGGAGAAATGACCCACTCTATGCTCGGTTTCCGTGGTTTAGTGATTATCACGTGCGCCTTACATGCGCAAGGTATCCGGTTCGATCCCGGGAGGGAATACTGTCTTACATTTTTGTCTTCTTCGGGAACGCATATAAGGGGAGCAAAATGGGAGGAGAAATGAACCACTCTATGCTCGATTTCAGTGTTTTAGTGATTATCACGTGCGCCTTACACGCGCAAGGTATCCGGTTCGATCCCGGGAGGGAACACTGTCTTACATTTTTGTCTTCTTCGGGAACGCATATACGGAGAGCAAAAGGGGAGGAGAAATGACCCACTCTATGCTCGCTTTCCGTGGTTTAGTGATTATCACGTGCGCCTTACACGCGCAAGATATCCGCTTCGATCCCGGGAGGGAACACTGTCTTACATTTTTGTCTTCTTCGGGAACGCATATACGGAGAGCAAAATCGGAGGAGACATGACCCACTCTATGCTCGGTTTCCGTGGTTTAGTGATTATCACGTGCGCCTTACACGCGCAAGTTCTCCGGTTCGATCCCGGGAGGGAACACTGTCTTACATTTTTGTGTTCTTCGGGAACGCATATACGGAGAGCAAAATGGGTGGAGAAATGACCCACTCTATGCTCGGTATCCGTGGTTTGGTGATTATCACGTGCGCCTTACACGCGCACGGTCTCCGGTTCGATCCCGGGAGGGAACACTGTCTTACATTTTTGTCTTCTTCGGGAACGTATATACGGAGAGCAAAATGGGAGGAGAAATGACCCACTCTATGCTCGGTTTCCGTGGTTTTGTGATTATCACGTGCGCCTTACACGCGCAAGGTCTCCGGTTAGATCCCGGGAGGGAACACTGTCTTACATTTTTGGCTTCTTCGGGAACGCATATACGGAGAGCAAAATGGGAGGAGAAATGACCCACTCTATGCTCGGTTTCCGTGGTTTAGTGATTATCACATGCACCTTACACGCGCAAGGTCTCCGGTTCGATCCCGGGAGGGAACACTGTCTTACATTTTTGTCTTCTTCGGGAACGCATATACGGAGAGCAAAATGGGAGGAGAAATGACCCACTCCATGCTCGGTTTCCGTGGTTTAGCGATTATCACGTGCGCCTTACACGCGCAAGGTATCCGGTTCGATCCCGCGGGGGAACACTGTCTTACATTTTTGTCTTCTTCGGGAACGCATATACGGAGAGCAAAATGGGAGGAGAAATGACCCACTCTATGCTCGGTTTCCGTGGTTTAGTGATTATCACGTGCGCCTTACACGCACAAGGTATCCGGTTCGATCCCGGTGGGAACACTGTCTTACATTTTTGTCTTCTTCGGGAACGCATATACGGAGAGCAAAATGGGAGGAGAAATGACCCTCTCTATGCTTGGTTTCCGTGGTTTAGTGATTATCACGTGCGCCTTACACGCGCAAGGTCTCCGGTTTGATCCCGGGAGGGAACACTGTCTCACATTTTTGTCTTCTTCGGGAACGCATATACGGAGAGCAAAATGGGAGGAGAAATGACCCACTCTATGCTCGCTTTCCGTGGTTTAGTGATTTTCACGTGCGCCTTACACGCACTAGGTATCCGGTTCGATCGCGGGTGGGAACACTGTCTTACATTTTTGTCTTCTTCGGGAACGCATATACGGAGAGCAAAATGGGAGGAGAAATGACCCACTCTATGCTTGGTTTCCGTGGTTTAGTGATTATCACGTGCGCCTTACACGCGCAAGGTCTCCGGTTCGATCCCGTGAGGGAACACTGTCTTACATTTTTGTCTTCTTCGGGAACGCATATACGGAGAGCAAAATGGGAGGAGAAATGACCCACTCTATGCTCGGTTTCCGTGGTTTAGTGATTATCACGTGCGCCTTACATGCGCAAGGTATCCGGTTCGATCCCGGGAGGGAATACTGTCTTACATTTTTGTCTTCTTCGGGAACGCATATAAGGGGAGCAAAATGGGAGGAGAAATGAACCACTCTATGCTCGATTTCAGTGTTTTAGTGATTATCACGTGCGCCTTACACGCGCAAGGTATCCGGTTCGATTCCGGGAGGGAACACTGTCTTACATTTTTGTCTTCTTCGGGAACGCATATACGGAGAGCAAAAGGGGAGGAGAAATGACCCACTCTATGCTCGCTTTCCGTGGTTTAGTGATTATCACGTGCGCCTTACACGCGCAAGATATCCGCTTCGATCCCGGGAGGGAACACTGTCTTACATTTTTGTCTTCTTCGGGAACGCATATACGGAGAGCAAACTGGGAGGAGAAATGAACCACTCTATGCTCGGTTTCCGTGGTTTAGTGATTATCACGTGCGCCTTACACGCGCAAGGTCTCCGGTTCGATCACGGGAGGGAACACTGTCTTACATTTTTGTCTTCTTCGGGAACGCATATACGGAGAGCAAAATGGGAGGAGAAATGACCCACTCTATGCTCGGTTTCCGTGGTTTAGTGATTATCACGTACGCCTTACACGCGCAAGGTGTCCGGTGTGATCCCGGAAGGGAACACTGTCTTACATTTTTGTCTTCTTCGGGAACGCATATACGGAGAGCAAAATGGGAGGAGAAATGACCCTCTCTATGCTTGGTTTCCGTGGTTTAGTGATTATCACGTGCGCCTTACACGCGCAAGGTCTCCGGTTTGATCCCGGGAGGGAACACTGTCTCACATTTTTGTCTTCTTCGGGAACGCATATACGGAGAGCAAAATGGGAGGAGAAATGACCCACTCTATGCTCGCTTTCCGTGGTTTAGTGATTTTCACGTGCGCCTTACACGCACTAGGTATCCGGTTCGATCGCGGGTGGGAACACTGTCTTACATTTTTGTCTTCTTCGGGAACGCATATACGGAGAGCAAAATGGGAGGAGAAATGACCCACTCTATGCTTGGTTTCCGTGGTTTAGTGATTATCACGTGCGCCTTACACGCGCAAGGTCTCCGGTTCGATCCCGTGAGGGAACACTGTCTTACATTTTTGTCTTCTTCGGGAACGCATATACGGAGAGCAAAATGGGAGGAGAAATGACCCACTCTATGCTTGGTTTCCGTGGTTTAGTGATTATCACGTGCGCCTTACACGCGCAAGGTCTCCGGTTCGATCCCGTGAGGGAACACTGTCTTACATTTTTGTCTTCTTCGGGAACGCATATACGGAGAGCAAAATGGGAGGAGAAATGACCCACTCTATGCTCGGTTTCCGTGGTTTAGTGATTATCACGTGCGCCTTACATGCGCAAGGTATCCGGTTCGATCCCGGGAGGGAATACTGTCTTACATTTTTGTCTTCTTCGGGAACGCATATAAGGGGAGCAAAATGGGAGGAGAAATGAACCACTCTATGCTCGATTTCAGTGTTTTAGTGATTATCACGTGCGCCTTACACGCGCAAGGTATCCGGTTCGATCCCGGGAGGGAACACTGTCTTACATTTTTGTCTTCTTCGGGAACGCATATACGGAGAGCAAAAGGGGAGGAGAAATGACCCACTCTATGCTCGCTTTCCGTGGTTTAGTGATTATCACGTGCGCCTTACACGCGCAAGATATCCGCTTCGATCCCGGGAGGGAACACTGTCTTACATTTTTGTCTTCTTCGGGAACGCATATACGGAGAGCAAAATCGGAGGAGACATGACCCACTCTATGCTCGGTTTCCGTGGTTTAGTGATTATCACGTGCGCCTTACACGCGCAAGTTCTCCGGTTCGATCCCGGGAGGGAACACTGTCTTACATTTTTGTGTTCTTCGGGAACGCATATACGGAGAGCAAAATGGGTGGAGAAATGACCCACTCTATGCTCGGTATCCGTGGTTTGGTGATTATCACGTGCGCCTTACACGCGCACGGTCTCCGGTTCGATCCCGGGAGGGAACACTGTCTTACATTTTTGTCTTCTTCGGGAACGTATATACGGAGAGCAAAATGGGAGGAGAAATGACCCACTCTATGCTCGGTTTCCGTGGTTTTGTGATTATCACGTGCGCCTTACACGCGCAAGGTCTCCGGTTAGATCCCGGGAGGGAACACTGTCTTACATTTTTGGCTTCTTCGGGAACGCATATACGGAGAGCAAAATGGGAGGAGAAATGACCCACTCTATGCTCGGTTTCCGTGGTTTAGTGATTATCACATGCACCTTACACGCGCAAGGTCTCCGGTTCGATCCCGGGAGGGAACACTGTCTTACATTTTTGTCTTCTTCGGGAACGCATATACGGAGAGCAAAATGGGAGGAGAAATGACCCACTCCATGCTCGGTTTCCGTGGTTTAGCGATTATCACGTGCGCCTTACACGCGCAAGGTATCCGGTTCGATCCCGCGGGGGAACACTGTCTTACATTTTTGTCTTCTTCGGGAACGCATATACGGAGAGCAAAATGGGAGGAGAAATGACCCACTCTATGCTCGGTTTCCGTGGTTTAGTGATTATCACGTGCGCCTTACACGCACAAGGTATCCGGTTCGATCCCGGTGGGAACACTGTCTTACATTTTTGTCTTCTTCGGGAACGCATATACGGAGAGCAAAATGGGAGGAGAAATGACCCTCTCTATGCTTGGTTTCCGTGGTTTAGTGATTATCACGTGCGCCTTACACGCGCAAGGTCTCCGGTTTGATCCCGGGAGGGAACACTGTCTCACATTTTTGTCTTCTTCGGGAACGCATATACGGAGAGCAAAATGGGAGGAGAAATGACCCACTCTATGCTCGCTTTCCGTGGTTTAGTGATTTTCACGTGCGCCTTACACGCACTAGGTATCCGGTTCGATCGCGGGTGGGAACACTGTCTTACATTTTTGTCTTCTTCGGGAACGCATATACGGAGAGCAAAATGGGAGGAGAAATGACCCACTCTATGCTTGGTTTCCGTGGTTTAGTGATTATCACGTGCGCCTTACACGCGCAAGGTCTCCGGTTCGATCCCGTGAGGGAACACTGTCTTACATTTTTGTCTTCTTCGGGAACGCATATACGGAGAGCAAAATGGGAGGAGAAATGACCCACTCTATGCTCGGTTTCCGTGGTTTAGTGATTATCACGTGCGCCTTACATGCGCAAGGTATCCGGTTCGATCCCGGGAGGGAATACTGTCTTACATTTTTGTCTTCTTCGGGAACGCATATAAGGGGAGCAAAATGGGAGGAGAAATGAACCACTCTATGCTCGATTTCAGTGTTTTAGTGATTATCACGTGCGCCTTACACGCGCAAGGTATCCGGTTCGATTCCGGGAGGGAACACTGTCTTACATTTTTGTCTTCTTCGGGAACGCATATACGGAGAGCAAAAGGGGAGGAGAAATGACCCACTCTATGCTCGCTTTCCGTGGTTTAGTGATTATCACGTGCGCCTTACACGCGCAAGATATCCGCTTCGATCCCGGGAGGGAACACTGTCTTACATTTTTGTCTTCTTCGGGAACGCATATACGGAGAGCAAACTGGGAGGAGAAATGAACCACTCTATGCTCGGTTTCCGTGGTTTAGTGATTATCACGTGCGCCTTACACGCGCAAGGTCTCCGGTTCGATCACGGGAGGGAACACTGTCTTACATTTTTGTCTTCTTCGGGAACGCATATACGGAGAGCAAAATGGGAGGAGAAATGACCCACTCTATGCTCGGTTTCCGTGGTTTAGTGATTATCACGTACGCCTTACACGCGCAAGGTGTCCGGTGTGATCCCGGAAGGGAACACTGTCTTACATTTTTGTCTTCTTCGCGAACGCATATACGGAGAGCAAAATCGGAGGAGACATGACCCACTCTATGCTCGGTTTCCGTGGTTTAGTGATTATCACGTGCGCCTTACACGCGCAAGTTCTCCGGTTCGATCCCGGGAGGGAACACTGTCTTACATTTTTGTGTTCTTCGGGAACGCATATACGGAGAGCAAAATGGGTGGAGAAATGACCCACTCTATGCTCGGTATCCGTGGTTTGGTGATTATCACGTGCGCCTTACACGCGCACGGTCTCCGGTTCGATCCCGGGAGGGAACACTGTCTTACATTTTTGTCTTCTTCGGGAACGCATATACGGAGAGCAAAATGGGAGGAGAAATGACCCACTCTATGCTCGGTTTCCGTGGTTTAGTGATTTTCACGTGCGCCTTACACGCACTAGGTATCCGGTTCGATCGCGGGTGGGAACACTGTCTTACATTTTTGTCTTCTTCGGGAACGCATATACGGAGAGCAAAATGGGAGGAGAAATGACCCACTCTATGCTTGGTTTCCGTGGTTTAGTGATTATCACGTGCGCCTTACACGCGCAAGGTCTCCGGTTCGATCCCGTGAGGGAACACTGTCTTACATTTTTGTCTTCTTCGGGAACGCATATACGGAGAGCAAAATGGGAGGAGAAATGACCCACTCTATGCTCGGTTTCCGTGGTTTAGTGATTATCACGTGCGCCTTACATGCGCAAGGTATCCGGTTCGAACCCGGGAGGGAATACTGTCTTACATTTTTGTCTTCTTCGGGAACGCATATAAGGGGAGCAAAATGGGAGGAGAAATGAACCACTCTATGCTCGATTTCAGTGTTTTAGTGATTATCACGTGCGCCTTACACGCGCAAGGTATCCGGTTCGATCCCGGGAGGGAACACTGTCTTACATTTTTGTCTTCTTCGGGAACGCATATACGGAGAGCAAAAGGGGAGGAGAAATGACCCACTCTATGCTCGCTTTCCGTGGTTTAGTGATTATCACGTGCGCCTTACACGCGCAAGATATCCGCTTCGATCCCGGGAGGGAACACTGTCTTACATTTTTGTCTTCTTCGGGAACGCATATACAGAGAGCAAACTGGGAGGAGAAATGAACCACTCTATGCTCGGTTTCCGTGGTTTAGTGATTATCACGTGCGCCTTACACGCGCAAGGTCTCCGGTTCGATCACGGGAGGGAACACTGTCTTACATTTTTGTCTTCTTCGGGAACGCATATACGGAGAGCAAAATGGGAGGAGAAATGACCCACTCTATGCTCGGTTTCCGTGGTTTAGTGATTATCACGTACGCCTTACACGCGCAAGGTGTCCGGTGTGATCCCGGAAGGGAACACTGTCTTACATTTTTGTCTTCTTCGCGAACGCATATACGGAGAGCAAAATCGGAGGAGACATGACCCACTCTATGCTCGGTTTCCGTGGTTTAGTGATTATCACGTGCGCCTTACACGCGCAAGTTCTCCGGTTCGATCCCGGGAGGGAACACTGTCTTACATTTTTGTGTTCTTCGGGAACGCATATACGGAGAGCAAAATGGGTGGAGAAATGACCCACTCTATGCTCGGTATCCGTGGTTTGGTGATTATCACGTGCGCCTAAAACGCGCACGGTCTCCGGTTCAATCCAGGGAGGGAACACTGTCTTACATTTTTGTCTTCTTCGGGAACGTATATACGGAGAGCAAAATGGGAGGAGAAATGACCCACTCTATGCTCGGTTTCCGTGGTTTAGTGATTATCACATGCACCTTACACGCGCAAGGTCTCCGGTTCGATCCCGGGAGGGAACACTGTCTTACATTTTTGTGTTCTTCGGGAACGCATATACGGAGAGCAAAATGGGAGGAGAAATGACCCACTCTATGCTCGGTTTCCGTGGTTTAGTGATTATCACGTGCGCCTTACACGCGCAAGGTCTCCGGTTCGATCCCGGGAGGGACAACTGTCTTGCATTTTTGTCTTCTTCGGGAACGCATATACGGAGAGTAAAATGGGAGGAGAAATGACCCACTCTATGCTCCGTATCCGTGGTTTAGTGATTATCACGTGCGCCTTACACGCGCAAGGTCTCCGGTTCGATCCCGGAAGGGAACACTGTCTTACATTTTTGTCTTCTTCGGGAACGCATATACGGAGAGCAAAATGGGAGGAGAAATGACCCACTCTATGCTCGGTTTCCGTGGTTTAGTGATTATCACGTGCGCCTTCACGCGCAAGGTCTCCGGTTTGATCCCGGAAGGGAACACTGTCTTACATTTTTGTCTTCTTCGGGAACGCATATACGGAGAGCAAAATGGGAGGAGACATGACCCACTCTATGCTCGGTTTCCGTGGTTTAGCGATTATCACGTGCGCCTTACACGCGCAATGTCTCCGGTTCGATCCCGGGAGGGAACACTGTCTTACATTTTTGTCTTCTTCGGGCACGCATATACGGAGAGCAAAATGGGAGGAGAAATGACCCACTCCATGCTCAGTTTCCGTGGTTAAGTGATTATCACGTGCGCCTTACACGCGCAAGGTATTCGGTTCGATCCCGGGAGGGAACACTGTGTTACATTTTTGTCTTCTTCGGGAACGCATATACGGAGAGCAAAATGGGAGAAGAAATGACCCACTCTATGCTCGGTTTCCGTGGGTTAGTGATTATCACGTGCGCCTTACACGCGCAAGGTATCCGGTTCGATCCCGGGAGGGAACACTGTCTTACATTTTTGTCTTCTTTGGGAACGCATATACGGAGAGCAAAATGGGAGGAGAAATGACCCACTCTATGCTCGGTTTCCGTGGTTTAGTGATTATCACGTGCGCCTTACACGCACACGGTATCCGGTTCGATCCCGGTGGGAACACTGTCTTACATTTTTGTCTTCTTCGGGAACGCATAAACGGAGAGCAAAATGGGAGGAGAAATGACCCACTCCATGCTCGGTTTCCGTGGTTTAGTGATTATCACGTGCGCCTTACACGCGCAAGGTATCCGGTTCGATCCCGGGAGGGAACACTGTCTTACATTTTTGTCTTCTTCGGGAACGCCTATACGGAGAGCAAAATGGGAGGAGAAATGACCCACTCTATGCTCGGTTTCCGTGGTTTAGTGATTATCACGTGCGCCTTACACGCGCAAGGTATCCGGTTCGATCCCGGGAGGGAACACTGTCTTACATTTTTGTCTTCTTCGGGAACGCATATACGGAGAGCAAAATGGGAGGAGAAATGACCCACTCTATGCTCGGTTTCCATGGTTTAGTGATTATCACGTGCGCCTTACACGCGCAAGGTCTCCGGTTTGATCCCGGAAGGGAACACTGTCTTACATTTTTGTCTTCTTCGGGAACGCATATACGGAGAGCAAAATGGGAGGAGACATGACCCACTCTATGCTCGGTTTCCGTGGTTTAGTGATTATCACGTGCGCCTTACACGCGCAAGGTCTCCGGTTCGATCCCGGGAGGGAACACTGTCTTACATTTTTGTCTTCTTCGGGAACGCATATACGGAGAGCAAAATGGGAGGAGAAATGACCCACTCTAGGCTCAGTTTCCGTGGTTTAGTGATTATCACGTGCGCCTTACACGCGCAAGGTCGCCGGTTGGATCCCGGGAGGCAACACTGTCTTAGATTTTTGTCTTCTTCGGGAACGCATATACGGAGAGCAAAATGGGAGGAGAAATGACCCACTCTATGCTCGGTTTCCGTGGTTTAGTGATTATCACGTGCGCCTTACACGCGCAAGGTATCCGGTTCGATCCCGGGAGGGAACACTGTCTTACATTTTTGTCTTCTTCGGGAACGCATATACGGAGAGCAAAATGGGAGGAGAAATGACCCACTCTAGGCTCAGTTTCCGTGGTTTAGTGATTATCACGTGCGCCTTACACGCGCAAGGTCGCCGGTCGGATCTCGGGAGGCAACACTGTCTTAGATTTTTGTCTTCTTCGGGATCGCATATACGGAGAGCAAAATGGGAGGAGAAATGACCCACTCTATGCTCGGTTTCCGTGGTTTAGTGATTATCACGTGCGCCTTATACGCGCAAGGTATCCGGTTCGATCCCGGGAGGGAACACTGTCTTACATTTTTGTCTTCTTCGGGAACGCATATACGGAGAGCAAAATTGGAGGAGAAATAACCCACTCTATGCTCGGTTTCCGGGGTTTAGTGATTATCACGTGCGCCTTACACGCGCAAGGTATCCGGTTCGATCCCGGGAGGGAACACTGTCTTACATTTTTGTCTTCTTCGGGAACGCATACACGGAGATCAAAATGGGAGGAGAAATGACCCACTCTATGCTCGATTTCCGTGGTTTAGTGATTATCACGTGCGCCTTACACGAGCAAGGTATCCGGTTCGATCCCGGGAGGGAACACTGTCTTACATTTTTGTCTTCTTCGGGAACGCATATACGGAGAGCAAAATGGGAGGAGAAATGAAACACTCTATGCACAGTTTCCGTGGTTTAGTGATTATCACGTGCGCCTTACACGCGCAAGGTCTCCGGTTCGATCCCGGGAGGGAACACTGTCTTACATTTTTGTCTTCTTCGGGAACGTATATACGGAGAGCAAAATGGGATGAGAAATGACCCACTCTATGCTCGGTTTCCGTGGTTTTGTGATTATCACGTGCGCCTTACACGCGCAAGGTCTCCGGTTCGATCCCGGGAGGGAACACTGTCTTACATTTTTGTCTTCTTCGGGAACGCATATACGGAGAGCAAAATGGGAGGAGAAATGACCCACTCTATGCTCGGTTTCCGAGGTTTAGTGATTATCACATGCACCTTACACGCGCAAGGTCTCCGGTTCGATTCCGGGAGGGAACACTGTCTTACATTTTTGTCTTCTTCGGGAACGCATATACGGAGAGCAAAATGGGAGGAGAAATGACCCACTCTATGCTCGGTTTCCGTGGTTTAGTGATTATCACGTGCGCCTTACACGCGCAAGGTCTCCGGTTCGATCCCGGGAGGGACCACTGTCTTGCATTTTTGTCTTCTTCGGGAACGCATATACGGAGAGTAAAATGGGAGGAGAAATGACCCACTCTATGCTCGGTATCCGTGGTTTAGTGATTATCACGTGCGCCTTACACGCGCAAGGTCTCCGGTTCGATCCCGGAAGGGAACACTGTCTTACATTTTTGTCTTCTTCGGGAACGCATATACGGAGAGCAAAATGGGAGGAGAAATGACCCACTCTATGCTCGGTTTCCGTGGTTTAGTGATTATCACGTGCGCCTTACACGCGCAAGGTATCCGGTTGGATCCCGGGAGGGAACACTGTCTTACATTTTTGTCTTCTTCGGGAACGCATATACGGAGAGCAAAATGGGAGGAGAAATGACCCACTCTAGGCTCAGTTTCCGTGGTTTAGTGATTATCACGTGCGCCTTACACGCGCAAGGTCGCCGGTTGGATCCCGGGAGGCAACACTGTCTTAGATTTTTGTCTCCTTCGGGAACACATATACGGAGAGCAAAATTGGAGGAGAAATGACCCACTCTATGCTCGGTTTCCGTGGTTTAGTGATTATCACGTGCGCCTTACACGCGCAAGGTATCCGGTTCGATCCCGGGAGGGAACACTGTCTTACATTTTTGTCTTCTTCGGGAACGCATATACGGAGAGCAAAATTAGAGGAGAAATAACCCACTCTATGCTCGGTTTCCGGGGTTTAGTGATTATCACGTGCGCCTTACACGCGCAAGGTATCCGGTTCGATCCCGGGAGGGAACACTGTCTTAAATTTTGTCTTCTTCGGGAACGCATTCACGGAGAGCAAAATGGGAGGAGAAATGAGCCACTCTATGCTCGGTTTCCATGGTTTAGTGATTATCACGTGCGCCTTACACGAGCAAGGTATCCGGTTCGATCCCGGGAGGGAACACTGTCTTACATTTTTGTCTTCTTCGGGAACGCATATACGGAGAGCAAAATGGGAGGAGAAATGACCCACTCTATGCTCGGTTTCCGTGGTTTAGTGATTATCACATGCACCTTACACGCGCAAGGTCTCCGGTTCGATTCCGGGAGGGAACACTGTCTTACATTTTTGTCTTCTTCGGGAACGCATATACGGAGAGCAAAACGGGAGGAGAAATGACCCACTCTATGCTCGGTTTCCGTGGTTTAGTGATTATCACCTGCGCCTTACACGCGCAAGGTCTCCGGTTCGATCCCGGGAGGGACCACTGTCTTGCATTTTTGTCTTCTTCGGGAACGCATATACGGAGAGTAAAATGGGAGGAGAAATGACCCACTCTATGCTCGGTATCCGTGGTTTAGTGATTATCACGTGCGCCTTACACGCGCAAGGTCTCCGGTTCGATCCCGGAAGGGAACACTGTCTTACATTTTTGTCTTCTTCGGGAACGTATATACGGAGAGCAAAATGGGAGGAGAAATGACCCACTCTATGCTCGGTTTCCGTGGTTTTGTGATTATCACGTGCGCCTTACACGCGCAAGGTCTCCGGTTCGATCCCGGGAGGGAACACTGTCTTACATTTTTGTCTTCTTCGGGAACGCATATACGGAGAGCAAAATGGGAGGAGAAATGACCCACTCTATGCTCGGTTTCCGAGGTTTAGTGATTATCACATGCACCTTACACGCGCAAGGTCTCCGGTTCGATTCCGGGAGGGAACACTGTCTTACATTTTTGTCTTCTTCGGGAACGCATATACGGAGAGCAAAATGGGAGGAGAAATGACCCACTCTATGCTCGGTTTCCGTGGTTTAGTGATTATCACGTGCGCCTTACACGCGCAAGGTCTCCGGTTCGATCCCGGGAGGGACCACTGTCTTGCATTTTTGTCTTCTTCGGGAACGCATATACGGAGAGTAAAATGGGAGGAGAAATGACCCACTCTATGCTCGGTATCCGTGGTTTAGTGATTATCACGTGCGCCTTACACGCGCAAGGTCTCCGGTTCGATCCCGGAAGGGAACACTGTCTTACATTTTTGTCTTCTTCGGGAACGCATATACGGAGAGCAAAATGGGAGGAGAAATGACCCACTCTATGCTCGGTTTCCGTGGTTTAGTGATTATCACGTGCGCCTTACACGCGCAAGGTATCCGGTTCGATCCCGGGAGGGAACACTGTCTTACATTTTTGTCTTCTTCGGGAACGCATATACGGAGAGCAAAATGGGAGGAGAAATGACCCACTCTATGCTCGGTATCCGTGGTTTAGTGATTATCACGTGCGCCTTACACGCGCAAGGTCTCCGGTTCGATCCCGGAAGGGAACACTGTCTTACATTTTTGTCTTCTTCGGGAACGCATATACGGAGAGCAAAATGGGAGGAGAAATGACCCACTCTATGCTCGGTTTCCGTGGTTTACTGATTATCACGTGCGCCTTACACGCGCAAGGTGTCCGGTTCGATCCCGGGAGGGAACACTGTCTTACATTTTTGTCTTCTTCGGGAACGCATATACGGAGAGCAAAATGGGAGGAGAAATGACCCACTCTATGCTCGGTTTCCGTGGTTTAGTGATTATCACGTGCGCCTTACACGAGCAAGGTATCCGGTTCGATCCCGGGAGGGAACACTGTCTTACATTTTTGTCTTCTTCGGGAACGCATATACGGAGAGCAAAATGGGAGGAGAAATGACCCACTCTAGGCTCAGTTTCCGTGGTTTAGTGATTATCACGTGCGCCTTACACGCGCAAGGTATCCGGTTCGATCCCGGGAGGGAACACTGTCTTATATTTGTCTTCTTCGGGAACGCATATACGGAGAGCAAAATTGGAGGAGAAATAACCCACTCTTGCTCGGTTTCCGGGGTTTAGTGATTATCACGTGCGCCTTACACGCGCAAGGTATCCGGTTCGATCCCGGGAGGGAACACTGTCTTAAATTTTGTCTTCTTCGGGAACGCATTCACGGAGAGCAAAATGGGAGGAGAAATGAGCCACTCTATGCTCGGTTTCCATGGTTTAGTGATTATCACGTGCGCCTTACACGAGCAAGGTATCCGGTTCGATCCCGGGAGGGAACACTGTCTTACATTTTTGTCTTCTTCGGGAACGCATATACGGAGAGCAAAATGGGAGGAGAAATGAAACACTCTATGCAGAGTTTCCGTGGTTTAGTGATTATCACGTGCGCCTTACACGCGCAAGGTCTCCGGTTCGATCCCGGGAGGGAACACTGTCTTACATATTTGTCTTCTTCGGGAACGCATATACGGAGAGCAAAATGGGAGTAGAAATGATCCACTCTATGCTCGGTTTCCGTGGTTTAGTGATTATCACGTGCGCCTTACACGCGCAAGGTATCCGGTTCGATCCCGAGAGGGAACACTGTCTTACATTTTTTTGTTCTTCGGGAACGCATATACAGAGAGCAAAATGGGTGGAGAAATGACCCACTCTATGCTCGGTATCCGTGGTTTGGTGATTATCACGTGCGCCTTACACGCGCAAGGTCTCCGGTTCGATCCCGGGAGGGAACACTGTCTTACATTTTTGTCTTCTTCGGGAACGTATATACGGAGAGCAAAATGGGAGGAGAAATGACCCACTCTATGCTCGTTTTCCGTGGTTTTGTGATTATCACGTGCGCCTTACACGCGCAAGGTCTCTGGTTCGATCCCGGGAGGGAACACTGTCTTACATTTTTGTCTTCTTCGGGAACGCATATACGGAGAGCAAAATGGGAGGAGAAATGACCCACTCTATGCTCGGTTTCCGTGGTTTAGTGATTATCACGTGCACCTTACACGCGCAAGGTCTCCGGTTCGATCCCGGGAGGGACCAATGTCTTGCATTTTTGTCTTCTTCGGGAACGCATATACGGAGAGTAAAATGGGAGGAGAAATGACCCACTCTATGCTCGGTATCCGTGGTTTAGTGATTATCACGTCCGCCTTACACGCGCAAGGTCTCCGGTTCGATCCCTTAAGGGAACACTGTCTTACATTTTTGTCTTCTTCGGGAACGCATATACGGAGAGCAAAATGGGAGCAGAAATGACCCACTCTATGCTCGGTTTCCGTGGTTTAGTGATTATCACGTGCGCCTTACACGCGCAACGTATCCGGTTCGATCCCGGGAGGGAATACTGTCTTACATTTTTGTCTTCTTCGGGAACGCATATAAGGGGAGCAAAATGGGAGGAGAAATGAACCACTCTATGCTCGATTTCAGTGGTTTAGTGATTATCACGTGCGCCTTACACGCGCAAGGTATCCGGTTCGATCCCGGGAGGGAACACTGTCTTACATTTTTGTCTTCTTCGGGAACGCATATATGGAGAGGAAAAGGGGAGGAGAAATGACCCACTCTATGCTCGCTTTCCGTGGTTTAGTGATTATCACGTGCGCCTTACACGCGCAAGGTCTCCGGTTCGATCCCGGGAGGGAACACTGTCTGACATTTTGGTCTTCTTCGGGAACGCATATACGGTGAGCAAAATAGGAGGAGAAAAGACCCACTCTATGCCTGGTTTCCGTGGTTTAGTGATTATCACGGGCGTCTTACACGCGCAACGTCTCCGGTTCGATCCCGGGAGGGAACACCGTCTTACATTTTTGTCTTCTTCGGGAACGCATATACGGAGAGCAAACTAGGAGGAGAAATGAACCACTCTGTGCTCGGTTTCCGTGGTTTAGTGATTATCACGTGCGCCATACAAGCGCAAGGTCTCTGGTTCGATCCCGGGAGGGAACACTGTCTTACATTTTTGTCTTCTTCGGGAACGCATATACGGAGAGCAAAATGGGAGGAGAAATGACCCACTCTAGGCTCAGTTTCCGTGGTTTAGTGATTATCAAATCAAATCATCAAATCAAATCAAAAATTTTATTCATCTTCATTTGGTGCATAGGTTTGCTCTCCGTATATGCGTTCCCGAAGAAGACAAAAATCTAAGACAGTGTTGCGTCCCGGGATCACGTGCGCCTTACACGCGCAAGGTCGCCGGTTGGATCCCGGGACGCAACACTGTCTTAGATTTTTGTCTTCTTCGGGAACGCATATACGGAGAGCAAAATGGGAGGAGAAATGACCCACTCTATGCTCGGTTTCCGTGGTTTAGTGATTATCACGTGCGCCTTACACGCGCAAGGTATCCGGTTTGATCCCTGGAGCGAACACTGTCTTTCATTTTTGTCTTCTTCGGGAACGCATATACGGAGAGAAAAATGGGAGGAGAAATGACCCACTCTATGCTCGGTTTCCGTGGTTTAGTGATTATCACGTGCGCCTTACACGCGCAAGGTCTCCGGTTTGATCCCGGAAGGGAACACTGTCTTACATTTTTGTCTTCTTCGGGAACGCATATACGGAGAGCAAAATGGGAGGAGACATGACCCACTCTATGCTCGGTTTCCGTGGTTTAGTGATTATCACGTGCGCCTTACACGCGCAAGGTCTCCGGTTCGATCCCGGGAGGGAACACTGTCTTACATTTTTGTCTTCTTCGGGAACGCATATACGGTGAGCAAAATAGGAGGAGAAAAGACCCACTCTATGCCTGGTTTCCGTGGTTTAGTGATTATCACGTGCGCCTTACACGCGCAAGGTCTCCGGTTCGATCCCGGGAGGGAACACTGTCTGACATTTTGGTCTTCTTCGGGAACGCATATACGGTGAGCAAAATAGGAGGAGAAAAGACCCACTCTATGCTCGCTTTCCGTGGTTTAGTGATTATCACGTGCGCCTTACACGCGCAAGATATCCGCTTCGATCCCGGGAGGGAACACAGTCTTACATTTTTGTCTTCTTCGGGAACGCATATACGGAGAGCAAACTAGGAGGAGAAATTAACCACTCTATGCTCGGTTTCCGTGGTTTAGTGATTATCACGTGCGCCTTACAAGCGCAAGGTCTCCGGTTCGATCCCGGGAGGGAACACTGTCTTACATTTTTGTCTTCTTCGGGAACGCATATACGGAGAGCAAAATGGGAGGAGAAATGAAACACTCTATGCACAGTTTCCGAGGTTTAGTGATTATCACGTGCGCCTTACACGCGCAAGGTCTCCGGTTCGATCCCGGGAGGGAACACTGTCTTACATATTTGTCTTCTTCGGGAACGCATATACGGAGAGCAAAATGGGAGTAGAAATGACCCACTCTATGCTCGGTTTCCGTGGTTTAGTGATTATCACGTGCGCCTTACACGCGCAAGGTATCCGGTTCGATCCCGAGAGGGAACACTGTCTTACATTTTTGTGTTCTTCGGGAACGTATATACAGAGAGCAAAATGGGTGGAGAAATGACCCGCTCTATGCTCGGTATCCGTGGTTTGGTGATTATCACGTGCGCCTTACTCGCGCAAGGTCTCCGGTTCGATCCCGGGAGGGAACACTGTCTTACATTTTTGTCTTCTTCGGGAACGTATATACGGAGAGCAAAATGGGAGGAGAAATGACCCACTCTATGCTCGGTTTCCGTGGTTTTGTGATTATCACGTGCGCCTTACACGCGCAAGGTCTCTGGTTCGATCCCGGGAGGGAACACTGTCTTACATTTTTGTCTTCTTCGGGAACGCATATACGGAGAGCAAAATTGGAGGAGAAATGACCCACTCTAGGCTCAGTTTCCGTGGTTTAGTGATTATCACGTGCGCCTTACACGCGCAAGGTCGCCGGTTGGATCCCGGGACGCAACACTGTCTTAGATTTTTGTCTTCTTCGGAAACGCATATACGGAGAGCAAAATGGGAGGATAAATGACCCACTCTATGCTCGGTTTCCGTGGTTTAGTGATTATCACGTGCGCCTTACACGCGCAAGGTTTCCGGTTCGATCCCGGGAGCGAACACTGTCTTTCATTTTTGTCTTCTTCGGGAACGCATATACGGAGAGCAAAATGGGAGGAGAAATGACCCACTCTATGCTCGGTTTCCGTGGTTTAGTGATTATCACGTGCGCCTTACACGCGCAAGGTCTCCGGTTTGATCCCGGAAGGGAACACTGTCTTACATTTTTGTCTTCTTCGGGAACGCATATACGGAGAGCAAAATGGGAGGAGACATGACCCACTCTATGCTCGGTTTCCGTGGTTTAGTGATTATCACGTGCGCCTTACACGCGCAAGGTCTCCGGTTCGATCCCGGGAGGGAACACTGTCTTACATTTTTGTCTTCTTCGGGAACGCATATACGGAGAGCAAAATGGGAGGAGAAATGACCCACTCTAGGCTCAGTTTCCGTGGTTTAGTGATTATCACGTGAGCCTTACACGCGCAAGGTCGCCGGTTGGATCCCGAGAGGCAACACTGTCTTAGATTTTTTTCTTCTTTGGGAACGCATATACGGAGAGCAAAATGGGAGGAGAAATGACCCCCTCTATGCTCGGTTTCCGTGGTTTAGTGATTATCACGTGTGCCTTACAGCCGCAAGGTATCCGGTTCGATCCCGGGAGGGAACACTGTCTTACATTTTTGTCTTCTTCAGGAACGCATATACGGAGAGCAAAATGGGAGAAGAAATGAAACACTCTATGCACAGTTTCCGTGGTTTAGTGATTATCACGTGCGCCTTACACGCGCAAGGTCTCCGGTTCGATCCCGGGAGGGAACACTGTCTTACATATTTGTCTTCTTCGGGAACGCATATACGGAGAGCAAAATGGGAGTAGAAATGACCCACTCTATGCTCGGTTTCCGGGGTTTAGTGATTATCACGTGCACCTTACACGCGCAAGGTATCCGGTTCGATCCCGGGAGGGAACACTGTCTTACATTTTTGTCTTCTTCGGGAACGCATTCACGGAGAGCAAAATGGGAGGAGAAATGACCCACTCTATGCTCGGTTTCCGTGGTTTAGTGATTATCACGTGCGCCTTACACGAGCAAGGTATCCGGTTCGATCCCGAGAGGGAACACTGTCTTACATTTTTGTGTTCTTCGGGAACGTATATACAGAGAGCAAAATGGGTGGAGAAATGACCCACTCTATGCTCGATTTCAGTGGTTTAGTGATTATCACGTGCGCCTTACACGCGCAAGGTATCCGGTTCGATCCCGGGAGGGAACACTGTCTTACATTTTTGTCTTCTTCGGGAACGCATATATGGAGAGCAAAAGGGGATGAGAAATGACCCACTCTATGCTCGCTTTCCGTGGTTTAGTGATTATCACGTGCGCCTTACACGCGCAAGATATCCGCTTCGATCCCGGGAGGGAACACTGTCTTACATTTTTGTCTTCTTCAGGAACGCATATACGGAGAGCAAAATGGGAGAAGAAATGAAACACTCTATGCACAGTTTCCGTGGTTTAGTGATTATCACGTGCGCCTTACACGCGCAAGGTCTCCGGTTCGATCCCGGGAGGGAACACTGTCTTACATATTTGTCTTCTTCGGGAACGCATATACGGAGAGCAAAATGGGAGTAGAAATGACCCACTCTATGCTCGGTTTCCGTGGTTTTGTGATTATCACGTGCGCCTTACACGCGCAAGGTCTCTGGTTCGATCCCGGGAGGGAACACTGTCTTACATTTTTGTCTTCTTCGGGAACGCATATACATAGAGCAAAATGGGAGGAGAAATGACCCACTCTATGCTCGGTTTCCGTGGTTTAGTGATTATCACGTGCGCCTTACACGCGCAAGGTATCCGGTTCGATCCCGGGAGGGAATACTGTCTTACATTTTTGTCTTCTTCGGGAACGCATATAAGGGGAGCAAAATGGGAGGAGAAATGAACCACTCTATGCTCGATTTCAGTGGTTTAGTGATTATCACGTGCGCCTTACACGCGCAAGGTATCCGGTTCGATCCCGGGAGGGAACACTGTCTTACATTTTTGTCTTCTTCGGGAACGCATATATGGAGAGCAAAAGGGGATGAGAAATGACCCACTCTATGCTCGCTTTCCGTGGTTTAGTGATTATCACGTGCGCCTTACACGCGCAAGATATCCGCTTCGATCCCGGGAGGGAACACTGTCTTACATTTTTGTCTTCTTCGGGAATGCATATACGGAGAGCAAACTAGGAGGAGAAATGAACCACTCTATGCTCGGTTTCCGTGGTTTAGTGATTATTACGTGCGCCTTACACGCGCAAGGTCTCCGGTTCGATCCCGGGAGGGAACACTGTCTTACATTTTTGTCTTCTTCGGGAACGCATATACGGAGAGCAAAATGGGAGGAGAAATGACCCACTCTAGGCTCAGTTTCCGTGGTTTAGTGATTATCACGTGAGCCTTACAGCCGCAAGGTATCGGGTTCGATCCCGGGAGGGCACACTGTCTTACATTTTTGCCTTCTTCAGGAACGCATATACGGAGAGCAAAATGGGAGGAGAAATGAAACACTCTATGCACAGTTTCCGTGGTTTAGTGATTATCACGTGCGCCTTACACGCGCAAGGTCTCCGGTTCGATCCCGGGAGGGAACACTGTCTTACATATTTGTCTTCTTCGGGAACGCATATACGGAGAGCAAAATGGGAGTAGAAATGACCCACTCTATGCTCGGTTTCCGGGGTTTAGTGATTATCACGTGCACCTTACACGCGCAAGGTATCCGGTTCGATCCCGGGAGGGAACACTGTCTTACATTTTTGTCTTCTTCGGGAACGCATTCACGGAGAGCAAAATGGGAGGAGAAATGACCCACTCTATGCTCGGTTTCCGTGGTTTAGTGATTATCACGTGCGCCTTACACGAGCAAGGTATCCGGTTCGATCCCGGGAGGGAACACTGTCTTACATTTTTGTCTTCTTCGGGAACGCATATACGGAGAGCAAAATGGGAGGAGAAATGAAACACTCTATGCACAGTTTCCGAGGTTTAGTGATTATCACGTGCGCCTTACACGCGCAAGGTCTCCGGTTCGATCCCGGGAGGGAACACTGTCTTACATATTTGTCTTCTTCGGGAACGCATATACGGAGAGCAAAATGGGAGTAGAAATGACCCACTCTATGCTCGGTTTCCGTGGTTTAGTGATTATCACGTGCGCCTTACACGCGCAAGGTATCCGGTTCGATCCCGAGAGGGAACACTGTCTTATATTTTTGTGTTCTTCGGGAACGTATATACAGAGAGCAAAATGGGTGGAGAAATGACCCGCTCTATGCTCGGTATCCGTGGTTTGGTGATTATCACGTGCGCCTTACACGCGCAAGGTCTCCGGTTCGATCCCGGGAGGGAACACTGTCTTACATTTTTGTCTTCTTCGGGAACGTATATACGGAGAGCAAAATGGGAGGAGAAATGACCCACTCTATGCTCGGTTTCCGTGGTTTTGTGATTATCACGTGCGCCTTACACGCGCAAGGTCTCTGGTTCGATCCCGGGAGGGAACACTGTCTTACATTTTTGTCTTCTTCGGGAACGCATATACATAGAGCAAAATGGGAGGAGAAATGACCCACTCTATGCTCGGTTTCCGTGGTTTAGTGATTATCACGTGCGCCTTACACGCGCAAGGTCTCCGGTTCGATCCCGGGAGGGAACACTGTCTTACATTTTTGTCTTCTTCGGGAACGCATATACGGAGAGCGAAATGGGAGGAGAAATGACCCACTCTATGCTCGGTTTCCGTGGTTTAGTGATTATCACGTGCGCCTTACACGCGCAAGGTCTCCGGTTCGATCCCGGGAGGGACCACTGTCTTGCATTTTTGTCTTCTTCGGGAACGCATATACGGAGAGTAAAATGGGAGGAGAAATGACCCACTCTATGCTCGGTATCCGTGGTTTAGTGATTATCACGTGCGCCTTACACGCGCAAGGTCTCCGGTTCGATCCCTTAAGGGAACACTGTCTTACATTTTTGTCTTCTTCGGGAACGCATATACGGAGAGCAAAATGGGAGGAGAAATGACCCACTCTATGCTCGGTTTCCGTGGTTTAGTGATTATCACGTGCGCCTTACACGCGCAATGTATCCGGTTCGATCCCGGGAGGGAATACTGTCTTACATTTTTGTCTTCTTCGGGAACGCATATAAGGGGAGCAAAATGGGAGGAGAAATGAACCACTCTATGCTCGATATCAGTGGTTTAGTGATTATCACGTGCGCCTTACACGCGCAAGGTATCCGGTTCGATCCCGGGAGGGAACACTGTCTTACATTTTTGTCTTCTTCGGGAACGCATATATGGAGAGCAAAAGGGGATGAGAAATGACCCACTCTATGCTCGCTTTCCGTGGTTTAGTGATTATCACGTGAGCCTTACACCCGCAAGGTCGCCGGTTGGATCCCGGGAGGCAACACTGTCTTAGATTTTTGTCTTCTTCGGGAACGCATATACGGAGAGCAAAATGGGAGGAGAAATGACCCACTCTATGCTCGGTTTCCGTAGTTTAGTGATTATCACGTGCGCCTTACACGCGCAAGGTATCCGGTTCGATCCCGGGAGGGAACACTGTCTTACATTTTTGTCTTCTTCGGGAACGCATATACGGAGAGCAAAATGGGAGGAGAAATGAAACACTCTATGCAGAGTTTCCGTGGTTTAGTGATTATCACGTGCGCCTTACACGCGCAAGGTCTCCGGTTCGATCCCGGGAGGGAACACTGTCTTACATTTTTGTCTTCTTCGGGAACGCATATACGGAGAGCAAAATGGGAGTAGAAATGACCCACTCTATGCTCGGTTTCCGGGGTTTAGTGATTATCACGTGCACCTTACACGCGCAAGGTATCCGGTTCGATCCCGGGAGGGAACACTGTCTTACATTTTTGTCTTCTTCGGGAACGCATTCACGGAGAGCAAAATGGGAGGAGAAATGACCCACTCTATGCTCGGTTTCCGTGGTTTAGTGATTATCACGTGCGCCTTACACGAGCAAGGTATCCGGTTCGATCCCGGGAGGGAACACTGTCTTACATTTTTGTCTTCTTCGGGAACGCATATACGGAGAGCAAAATGGGAGGAGAAATGAAACACTCTATGCACAGTTTCCGTGGTTTAGTGATTATCACGTGCGCCTTACACGCGCAAGGTCTCCGGTTCGATCCCGGGAGGGAACACTGTCTTACATATTTGTCTTCTTCGGGAACGCATATACGGAGAGCAAAATGGGAGTAGAAATGACCCACTCTATGCTCGGTTTCCGTGGTTTAGTGATTATCACGTGCGCCTTACACGCGCAAGGTCTCCGGTTCGATCCCGGGAGGGAACACTGTCTTACATTTTTGTCTTCTTCGGGAACGTATATACGGAGAGCAAAATGGGAGGAGAAATGACCCACTCTATGCTCGGTTTCCGTGGTTTTGTGATTATCACGTGCGCCTTACACGCGCAAGGTCTCTGGTTCGATCCCGGGAGGGAACACTGTCTTACATTTTTGTCTTCTTCGGGAACGCATATACATAGAGCAAAATGGGAGGAGAAATGACCCACTCTATGCTCGGTTTCCGTGGTTTAGTGATTATCACGTGCGCCTTACACGCGCAAGGTCTCCGGTTCGATCCCGGGAGGGAACACTGTCTTACATTTTTGTCTTCTTCGGGAACGCATATACGGAGAGCAAAATGGGAGGAGAAATGAACCACTCTATGCTCGGTTTCCGTGGTTTAGTGATTATCACGTGCGCCTTACACGCGCAAGGTCTCCGGTTCGATCACGGGAGGGAACACTGGCTTACATTTTTGTCTTCTTCGGGAACGCATATACGGAGAGCAAAATGGGAGGAGAAAAGACCCACTCTATGCCTGGTTTCCGTGGTTTAGTGATTATCACGTGCGCCTTACACGCGCAAGGTCTCCGGTTCGATCCCGGGAGGGAACACTGTCTGACATTTTGGTCTTCTTCGGGAACGCATATACGGTGAGCAAAATAGGAGGAGAAAAGACCCACGCTATGCCTGGTTTCCGTGGTTTAGTGATTATCACGGGCGTCTTACACGCGCAACGTCTCCGGTTCGATCCCGGGAGGGAACACCGTCTTACATTTTTGTCTTCTTCGGGAACGCATATACGGAGAGCAAAATGGGAGGAGAAATGACCCACTCTATGCTCGGTTTCCGTGGTTTATTGATTATCACGTGCGCCTTACACGCGCAAGGTCTCTGGTTTGATCCCGGAAGGGAACACTGTCTTACATTTTTGTCTTCTTCGGGAACGCATATACGGTGAGCAAAATAGGAGGAGAAAAGACCCACTCTATGCCTGGTTTCCGTGGTTTAGTGATTATCACGTGCGCCTTACACGCGCAAGGTCTCCGGTTCGATCCCGGGAGGGAACACTGTCTGACATTTTGGTCTTCTTCGGGAACGCATATACGGTGAGCAAAATAGGAGGAGAAAAGACCCACTCTATGCTCGCTTTCCGTGGTTTAGTGATTATCACGTGCGCCTTACACGCGCAAGATATCCGCTTCGATCCCGGGAGGGAACACTGTCTTACATTTTTGTCTTCTTCGGGAACGCATATACGGAGAGCAAACTAGGAGGAGAAATGAACCACTCTATGCTCGGTTTCCGTGGTTTAGTGATTATCACGTGCGCCTTACACGCGCAAGGTCTCCGGTTCGATCCCGGGAGGGAACACTGTCTTACATTTTTGTCTTCTTCGGGAACGCATATACGGAGAGCAAAATGGGAGGAGAAATGACCCACTCTAGGCTCAGTTTCCGTGGTTTAGTGATTATCACGTGCGCCTTACACGCGCAAGGTCGCCGGTTAGATCCCGGGACGCAACACTGTCTTAGATTTTTGTCTTCTTCGGGAACGCATATACGGAGAGCAAAATGGGAGGAGAAATGACCCACTCTATGCTCGGTTTCCGTGGTTTAGTGATTATCACGTGCGCCTTACACGCGCAAAGTATCTTGTTCGATCCCGGGAGCGAACACTGTCTTTCATTTTTGTCTTCTTCGGGAACGCATATACGGAGAGCAAAATTGGAGGAGAAATGACCCACTCTATGCTCGGTTTCCGTGGTTTAGTGATTATCACGTGCGCCTTACACGCGCAAGGTCTCCGGTTTGATCCCGGAAGGGAACACTGTCTTACATTTTTGTCTTCTTCGGGAACGCATATACGGAGAGCAAAATGGGAGGAGACATGACCCACTCTATGCTCGGTTTCCGTGGTTTAGTGATTATGACGTGCGCCTTACACGCGCAAGGTCTCCGGTTCGATCCCGGGAGGGAACACGGTCTTACATTTTTGTCTTCTTCGGGAACGCATATACGGAGAGCAAAATGGGAGGAGAAATGACCCACTCTAGGCTCAGTTTCCTTGGTTTAGTGATTATCACGTGCGCCTTACACGCGCAAGGTCGCCGGTTGGATCCCGGGAGGCAACACTGTCTTAGATTTTTGTCTTCTTCGGGAACGCATATACGGAGAGCAAAATGGGAGGAGAAATGACCCACTCTATGCTCGGTTTCCGTGGTTTAGTGATTATCACGTGCGCCTTACACGCGCAAGGTATCCGGTTCGATCCCGGGAGGGAACACTGTCTTACATTTTTGTCTTCTTCGGGAACGCATATACGGAGAGCAAAATTGGAGGAGAAATAACCCACTCTATGCTCGGTTTCCGGGGTTTAGTGATTATCACGTGCACCTTACACGCGCCAGGTATCCGGTTCGATGCCGGGAAGGAACACTGTCTTACATTTTTGTCTTCTTCGGGAACGCATTCACGGAGAGCAAAATGGGAGGAGAAATGACCCACTCTATGCTCGGTTTCCGTGGTTTAGTGATTATCACGTGCGCCTTACACGAGCAAGGTATCCGGTTCGATCCCGGGAGGGAACACTGTCTTACATTTTTGTCTTCTTCGGGAACGCATATACGGAGAGCAAAATGGGAGGAGAAATGAAACACTCTATGCACAGTTTCCGTGGTTTAGTGATTATCACGTGCGCCTTACACGCGCAAGGTCTCCGGTTCGATCCCGGGAGGGAACACTGTCTTACATATTTGTCTTCTTCGGGAACGCATATACGGAGAGCAAAATGGGAGTAGAAATGACCCACTCTATGCTCGGTTTCCGCGGTTTAGTGATTATCACGTGCGCCTTACACGCGCAAGGTATCCGGTTCGATCCCGAGAGGGAACACTGTCTTACATTTTTGTGTTCTTCGGGAACGCTTATACAGAGAGCAAAATGGGTGGAGAAATGACCCACTCTATGCTCGGTTTCCGTGGTTTATTGATTATCACGTGCGCCTTACACGCGCAAGGTCTCTGGTTTGATCCCGGAAGGGAACACTGTCTTACATTTTTGTCTTCTTCGGGAACGCATATACGGAGAGCAAAATGGGAGGAGAAATGACCCACTCTATGCTCGGTTTCCATCGTTTAGTGATTATCACGTGCGCCTTACACGCGCAAGGTATCCGGTTCGATCCCGGGAGGGAACACTGTCTTACATTTTTGTCTTCTTCGGGAACGCATACACGGAGAGCAAAATGGGAGGAGAAATGACCCACTCTATGCTCGGTTTCCGTGGTTTAGTGATTATCACGTGCGCCTTACACGAGCAAGGTATCCGGTTCGATCCCGGGAGGGAACACTGTCTTACATTTTTGTCTTCTTCGGGAACGCATATACGGAGAGCAAACTAGGAGGAGAAATGAACCACTCTATGCTCGGTTTTTGTGGTTTAGTGATTATCACGTGCGCCTTACACGCGGAAGGTCTCCGGTTCGATCCCGGGAGGGAACACTGTCTTACATTTTTGTCTTCTTCGGGAACGCATATACGGAGAGCAAAATGGGAGGAGAAATGACCCACTCTATGCTCGGTTTCCGTGGTTTAGTGATTGTCACGTGCGCCTTACACGCTTAAGGTATCTTGTTCGATCCCGGGAGCGAACACTGTCTTTCATTTTTGTCTTCTTCGGGAACGCATATACGGAGAGCAAAATGAGAGGAGAAATGACCCACTCTATGCTCGGTTTCCGTGGTTTAGTGATTATCACGTGCGCCTTACACGCGCAAGGTCTCCGGTTTGATCCCGGAAGGGAACACTGTCTTACATTTTTGTCTTCTTCGGGAACGCATATACGGAGAGCAAAATGGGAGGAGACATGACCCACTCTATGCTCGGTTTCCGTGGTTTAGTGATTATCACGTGCGCCTTACACGCGCAAGGTCTCCGGTTCGATCCCGGGAGGGAACACTGTCTTACATTTTTGTCTTCTTCGATAACGCATATACGGAGAGCAAAATGGCAGGAGAAATGACCCACTCTAGGCTCGGTTTTTGTGGTTTAGTGATTATCACGTGCGCCTTACACGCGCAAGGTCTCCGGTTCGATCCCGGGAGGGAACACTGTCTTACATTTTTGTCTTCTTCGGGAACGCATATACGGAGAGCAAAATGAGAGGAGAAATGACCCACTCTATGCTCGGTTTCCGTGGTTTAGTGATTGTCACGTGCGCCTTACACGCTTAAGGTATCTTGTTCGATCCCGGGAGCGAACACTGTCTTTCATTTTTGTCTTCTTCGGGAACGCATATACGGAGAGCAAAATGAGAGGAGAAATGACCCACTCTATGCTCGGTTTCCGTGGTTTAGTGATTATCACGTGCGCCTTACACGCGCAAGGTCTCCGGTTTGATCCCGGAAGGGAACACTGTCTTACATTTTTGTCTTCTTCGGGAACGCATATACGGAGAGCAAAATGGGAGGAGACATGACCCACTCTATGCTCGGTTTCCGTGGTTTAGTGATTATCACGTGCGCCTTACACGCGCAAGGTCTCCGGTTCGATCCCGGGAGGGAACACTGTCTTACATTTTTGTCTTCTTCGGTAACGCATATACGGAGAGCAAAATGGCAGGAGAAATGACCCACTCTAGGCTCAGTTTCCGTGGTTTAGTGATTATCACGTGCGCCTTGCACGCGCAAGGTGGCCGGTTGGATCCCGGGAGGCAACACTGTCTTAGATTTTTGTCTTCTTCGGGAACGCATATACGGAGAGCAAAATGGGAGGAGAAATGACCCACTCTATGCTCGGTTTCCGTGGTTTAGTGATTATCACGTGCGCCTTACACGCGCAAGGTATCCGGTTCGATCCCGGGAGGGAACACTGTCTTACATTTTTGTCTTCTTCGGGAACGCATATACGGAGAGCAAAATTGGAGGAGAAATAACCCAATCTATGCTCGGTTTCCGGGGTTCAGTGATTATCACGTGCACCTTACACGCGCAAGGTATCCGGTTCGATGCCGGGAAGGAACACTGTCTTACATTTTTGTCTTCTTCGGGAACGCATTCACGGAGAGCAAAATGGGAGGAGAAATGACCCACTCTATGCTCGGTTTCCGTGGTTTAGTGATTATCACGTGCGCCTTACACGCGCAAGGTCTCCGGTTCGATCCCGGGAGGGAACACTGTCTTACATATTTGTCTTCTTCGGGAACGCATATACGGAGAGCAAAATGGGAGTAGAAATGACCCACTCTATGCTCGGTTTTCGTGGTTTAGTGATTATCACGTGCGCCTTACACGCGCAAGGTATCCGGTTCGATCCCGAGAGGGAACACTGTCTTACATTTTAGTGTTCTTCGGGAACGCATATACAGAGAGCAAAATGGGTGGAGAAATGACCCACTCTATGCTCGGTATCCGTGGTTTGGTGATTATCACGTCCGCCCCACACGCGCAAGGTCTCCGGTTCGATCCCGGGAGGGAACACTGTCTTACATTTTTGTCTTCTTCGGGAACGTATATACGGAGAGCAAAATGGGAGGAGAAATGACCCACTCTATGCTCGGTTTCCGTGGTTTTGTGATTATCACGTGCGCCTTACACGCGCAAGGTCTCTGGTTCGATCCCGGGAGGGAACACTGTCTTACATTTATGTCTTCTTCGGGAACGCACATACATAGAGCAAAATGGGAGGAGAAATGACCCACTCTATGCTCGGTTTCCGTGGTTTAGTGATTATCACGTGCGCCTTACACGCGCAAGGTCTCCGGTTCGATCCCAGGAGGGAACACTGTCTTACATTTTTGTCTTCTTCGGGAACGCATTTACGGAGAGCAAAATGGGAGGAGAAATGACCCACTCTATGGTCGGTTTCCGTGGTTTAGTGATTATCACGTGCGCCTTACACGCGCAAGGTCTCCGGTTCGATCCCGGGAGGGACCACTGTCTTGCATTTTTGTCTTCTTGGGGAACGCATATACGGAGAGCAAAATGGGAGGAGAAATGACCCAGTCTATGCTCGGTATCCGTGGTTTAGTGATTATCACGTGCGCCTTACACGCGCAAGGTCTCCGGTTCGATCCCTTAAGGGAACACTGGCTTACATTTTTGTCTTCTTCGGGAACGCATATAGGGAGAGCAAAATGGGAGGAGAAAAGACCCACTCTATGCCTGGTTTCCGTGGTTTAGTGATTATCACGTGCGCCTTACACGCGCAAGGTCTCCGGTTCGGTCCCGGGAGGGAACACTGTCTGACATTTTGGTCTTCTTCGGGAACGCATATACGGTGAGCAAAATAGGAGGAGAAAAGACCCACTCTATGCCTGGTTTCCGTGGTTTAGTGATTATCACGGGCGTCTTACACGCACAACGTCTCCGGTTCGATCCCGGGAGGGAACACCGTCTTACATTTTTGTCTTCTTCGGGAACGCATATACGGAGAGCAAAATGGGAGGAGAAATGACCCACTCTATGCTCGGTTTCCGTGGTTTATTGATTATCACGTGCGCCTTACACGCGCAAGGTCTCTGGTTTGATCCCGGAAGGGAACACTGTCTTACATTTTTGTCTTCTTCGGGAACGCATATACGGAGAGCAAAATGGGAGGAGAAATGACCCACTCTATGCTCGGTTTCCATGGTTTAGTGATTATCACGTGCGCCTTACACGCGCAAGGTATCCGGTTCGATCCCGGGAGGGAACACTGTCTTACATTTTTGTCTTCTTCGGGAACGCATATACGGAGAGCAAAATGGGAAGAGACATGACCCACTCTATGCTCGGTTTCCGTGGTTTACTGATTATCACGTGCGCCTTACACGCGCAAAGTCTCCGGTTCGATCCCGGGAGGGAACACTCTCTTACATTTTTGTCTTCTTCGGTAACGCATATACGGAGAGCAAAATGGCAGGAGAAATGACCCACTCTAGGCTCAGTTTCCGTGGTTTAGTGATTATCACGTGCGCCTTGCACGCGCAAGGTCGCCGGTTGGATCCCGGGAGGCAACACTGTCTTAGATTTTTGTCTTCTTCGGGAACGCATATACGGAGAGCAAAATTGGAGGAGAAATGACCCACTCTATGCTCGGTTTCCGTGGTTTAGTGATTATCACGTGCGCCTTACACGCGCAAGGTATCCGGTTCGATCCCGGGAGGGAACACTGTCTTACATTTTTGTCTTCTTCGGGAACGCATATACGGAGAGCAAACTAGGAGGAGAAATGAACCACTCTATGCTCGGTTTTTGTGGTTTAGTGATTATCACGTGCGCCTTACACGCGCAAGGTCTCCGGTTCGATCCCGGGAGGGAACACTGTCTTACATTTTTGTCTTCTTCGGGAACGCATATACGGAGAGCAAAATGGGAGGAGAAATGACCCACTCTAGGCTCAGTTTCCGTGGTTTAGTGATTATCACGTGCGCCTTACACGCGCAAGATCGCCGGTTGGATCCCGGGACGCAACACTGTCTTAGATTTTTGTCTTCTTCGGGAACGCATATACGGAGAGCAAAATGGGAGGAGAAATGACCCACTCTATGCTCGGTTTCCGTGGTTTAGTTATTATCACGTGCGCCTTACACGCGCAAGGTATCTTGTTCGATCCCGGGAGCGAACACTGTCTTTCATTTTTGTCTTCTTCGGGAACGCATATACGGAGAGCAAAATGGGAGGAGAAATGACCCACTCTATGCTCGGTTTCCGTGGTTTAGTGATTATCACGTGCGCCTTACACGCGCAAGGTCTCCGGTTCGATCCCGGGAGGGAACACTGTGTTACATTTTTGTCTTCTTCGGGAACGCATATACGGAGAGCAAAATGGGAGGAGAAATGACCCACTCTATGCTCGGTTTCCGTGGTTTAGTGATTATCACGTGCGCCTTACACGCGCAAGGTCTCCGGTTCGATCCCGGGAGGGACCACTGTCTTGCATTTTTGTCTTCTTGGGGAACGCATATACGGAGAGCAAAATGGGAGGAGAAATGACCCAGTCTATGCTCGGTATCCGTGGTTTAGTGATTATCACGTGCGCCTTACACGCGCAAGGTCTCCGGTTCGATCCCTTAAGGGAACACTGGCTTACATTTTTGTCTTCTTCGGGAACGCATATACGGAGAGCAAAATGGGAGGAGAAAAGACCCACTCTATGCCTGGTTTCCGTGGTTTAGTGATTATCACGTGCGCCTTACACGCGCAAGGTCTCCGGTTCGGTCCCGGGAGGGAACACTGTCTGACATTTTGGTCTTCTTCGGGAACGCATATACGGTGAGCAAAATAGGAGGAGAAAAGACCCACTCTATGCCTGGTTTCCGTGGTTTAGTGATTATCACGGGCGTCTTACACGCACAACGTCTCCGGTTCGATCCCGGGAGGGAACACCGTCTTACATTTTTGTCTTCTTCGGGAACGCATATACGGAGAGCAAAATGGGAGGAGAAATGACCCACTCTATACTCGGTTTCCGTGGTTTATTGATTATCACGTGCGCCTTACACGCGCAAGGTCTCTGGTTTGATCCCGGAAGGGAACACTGTCTTACATTTTTGTCTTCTTCGGGAACGCATATACGGAGAGCCAAATGGGAGGAGAAATGACCCACTCTATGCTCGGTTTCCATGGTTTAGTGATTATCACGTGCGCCTTACACGCGCAAGGTATCCGGTTCGATCCCGGGAGGGAACACTGTCTTACATTTTTGTCTTCTTCGGGAACGCATATACGGAGAGCAAAATGGGAAGAGACATGACCCACTCTATGCTCGGTTTCCGTGGTTTACTGATTATCACGTGCGCCTTACACGCGCAAGGTCTCCGGTTCGATCCCGGGAGGGAACACTCTCTTACATTTTTGTCTTCTTCGGTAACGCATATACGGAGAGCAAAATGGGAGGAGAAATGACCCACTCTATGCTCGGTTTCCGTGGTTTAGTGATTATCACGTGCGCCTTACACGCGCAAGGTATCCGGTTCGATCCCGGGAGGGCACACTGTCTTACATTTTTGTCTTCTTCGGGAACGCATATACGGAGAGCAAAATTGGAGGAGAAATAACCCACTCTATGCTCGGTTTCCGGGGTTTAGTGATTATGACGTGCGCCTTACACGCGCAAGGTATCCGGTTCGATCCCGGGAGGGAACACTGTCTTACATTTTTGTCTTCTTCGGGAACGCATTCACGGAGAGCAAAATGGGAGGAGAAATGACCCACTCTATGCTCGGTTTCCATGGTTTGGTGATTATCACGTGCGCCTTACACGCGCAAGGTCTCCGGTTCGATCCCGGGAGGGAACACTGTCTTACATTTTTGTCTTCTTCGGGAACGTATATACGGAGAGCAAAATGGGAGGAGAAATGACCCAATCTATGCTCGGTTTCCGTGGTTTTGTGATTATCACGTGCGCCTTACACGCGCAAGGTCTCCGGTTCGATCCCGGGAGGGAACACTGTCTTACATTTTTGTCTTCTTCGGGAACGCATATACGGAGAGCAAAATTGGAGGAGAAATGACCCACTCTATGCTCGGTTTCCGTGGTTTAGTGATTATCACGTGCGCCTTACACGCGCAAGGTATCCGGTTCGATCCCGGGAGGGAATACTGTCTTACATTTTTGTCTTCTTCGGGAACACATATAAGGGGAGCAAAATGGGAGGAGAAATGAACCACTCTATGCTCGATTTCAGTGGTTTAGTGATTATCACGTGCGCCTTACACGCGCAAGGTATCCGGTTCGATCCCTGGAGGGAACACTGTCTTACATTTTTGTCTTCTTCGGGAACGCATATATGGAGAGCAAAAGGGGAGGAGAAATGACCCACTCTATGCTCGCTTTCCGTGGTTTAGTGATTATCACGTGTGCCTTACACGCGCAAGATATCCGCTTCGATCCCGGGAGGGAACATTGTCTTACATTTTTGTCTTCTTCGGGAACGCATATACGGAGAGCAAACTAGGAGGAGAAATAAACCACTCTATGCTCGGTTTCCATGGTTTAGTGATTATCACGTGCGCCTTACACGCGCAAGGTCTCCGGTTCGATCACGGGAGGGAACACTGGCTTACATTTTTGTCTTCTTCGGGAACGCATATACGGAGAGCCAAATGGGAGGAGAAATGACCCACTCTATGCTCGGTTTCCATGGTTTAGTGATTATCACGTGCGCCTTACACGCGCAAGGTATCCGGTTCGATCCCGGGAGGGAACACTGTCTTACATTTTTGTCTTCTTCGGGAACGCATATACGGAGAGCAAAATGGGAAGAGACATGACCCACTCTATGCTCGGTTTCCGTGGTTTACTGATTATCACGTGCGCCTTACACGCGCAAGGTCTCCGGTTCGATCCCGGGAGGGAACACTCTCTTACATTTTTGTCTTCTTCGGGAACGCATATACGGAGAGCAAAATGGGAGGAGAAATGACCCACTCTATGCTCGGTTTCCGTGGTTTAGTGATTATCACGTGCGCCTTACACGCGCAAGGTCTCCGGTTCGATCCCGGGAGGGACCACTGTCTTGCATTTTTGTCTTCTTGGGGAACGCATATACGGAGAGCAAAATGGGAGGAGAAATGACCCAGTCTATGCTCGGTATCCGTGGTTTAGTGATTATCACGTGCGCCTTACACGCGCAAGGTCTCCGGTTCGATCCCTTAAGGGAACACTGGCTTACATTTTTGTCTTCTTCGGGAACGCATATACGGAGAGCAAAATGGGAGGAGAAAAGACCCACTCTATGCCTGGTTTCCGTGGTTTAGTGATTATCACGTGCGCCTTACACGCGCAAGGTCTCCGGTTCGGTCCCGGGAGGGAACACTGTCTGACATTTTGGTCTTCTTCGGGAACGCATATACGGTGAGCAAAATAGGAGGAGAAAAGACCCACTCTATGCCTGGTTTCCGTGGTTTAGTGATTATCACGGGCGTCTTACACGCACAACGTCTCCGGTTCGATCCCGGGAGGGAACACCGTCTTACATTTTTGTCTTCTTCGGGAACGCATATACGGAGAGCAAAATGGGAGGAGAAATGACCCACTCTATACTCGGTTTCCGTGGTTTATTGATTATCACGTGCGCCTTACACGCGCAAGGTCTCTGGTTTGATCCCGGAAGGGAACACTGTCTTACATTTTTGTCTTCTTCGGGAACGCATATACGGAGAGCCAAATGGGAGGAGAAATGACCCACTCTATGCTCGGTTTCCATGGTTTAGTGATTATCACGTGCGCCTTACACGCGCAAGGTATCCGGTTCGATCCCGGGAGGGAACACTGTCTTACATTTTTGTCTTCTTCGGGAACGCATATACGGAGAGCAAAATGGGAAGAGACATGACCCACTCTATGCTCGGTTTCCGTGGTTTACTGATTATCACGTGCGCCTTACACGCGCAAGGTCTCCGGTTCGATCCCGGGAGGGAACACTCTCTTACATTTTTGTCTTCTTCGGTAACGCATATACGGAGAGCAAAATGGGAGGAGAAATGACCCACTCTATGCTCGGTTTCCGTGGTTTAGTGATTATCACGTGCGCCTTACACGCGCAAGGTATCCGGTTCGATCCCGGGAGGGCACACTGTCTTACATTTTTGTCTTCTTCGGGAACGCATATACGGAGAGCAAAATTGGAGGAGAAATAACCCACTCTATGCTCGGTTTCCGGGGTTTAGTGATTATGACGTGCGCCTTACACGCGCAAGGTATCCGGTTCGATCCCGGGAGGGAACACTGTCTTACATTTTTGTCTTCTTCGGGAACGCATTCACGGAGAGCAAAATGGGAGGAGAAATGACCCACTCTATGCTCGGTTTCCATGGTTTGGTGATTATCACGTGCGCCTTACACGCGCAAGGTCTCCGGTTCGATCCCGGGAGGGAACACTGTCTTACATTTTTGTCTTCTTCGGGAACGTATATACGGAGAGCAAAATGGGAGGAGAAATGACCCAATCTATGCTCGGTTTCCGTGGTTTTGTGATTATCACGTGCGCCTTACACGCGCAAGGTCTCCGGTTCGATCCCGGGAGGGAACACTGTCTTACATTTTTGTCTTCTTCGGGAACGCATATACGGAGAGCAAAATTGGAGGAGAAATGACCCACTCTATGCTCGGTTTCCGTGGTTTAGTGATTATCACGTGCGCCTTACACGCGCAAGGTATCCGGTTCGATCCCGGGAGGGAATACTGTCTTACATTTTTGTCTTCTTCGGGAACACATATAAGGGGAGCAAAATGGGAGGAGAAATGAACCACTCTATGCTCGATTTCAGTGGTTTAGTGATTATCACGTGCGCCTTACACGCGCAAGGTATCCGGTTCGATCCCTGGAGGGAACACTGTCTTACATTTTTGTCTTCTTCGGGAACGCATATATGGAGAGCAAAAGGGGAGGAGAAATGACCCACTCTATGCTCGCTTTCCGTGGTTTAGTGATTATCACGTGTGCCTTACACGCGCAAGATATCCGCTTCGATCCCGGGAGGGAACATTGTCTTACATTTTTGTCTTCTTCGGGAACGCATATACGGAGAGCAAACTAGGAGGAGAAATAAACCACTCTATGCTCGGTTTCCATGGTTTAGTGATTATCACGTGCGCCTTACACGCGCAAGGTCTCCGGTTCGATCACGGGAGGGAACACTGGCTTACATTTTTGTCTTCTTCGGGAACGCATATACGGAGAGCCAAATGGGAGGAGAAATGACCCACTCTATGCTCGGTTTCCATGGTTTAGTGATTATCACGTGCGCCTTACACGCGCAAGGTATCCGGTTCGATCCCGGGAGGGAACACTGTCTTACATTTTTGTCTTCTTCGGGAACGCATATACGGAGAGCAAAATGGGAAGAGACATGACCCACTCTATGCTCGGTTTCCGTGGTTTACTGATTATCACGTGCGCCTTACACGCGCAAGGTCTCCGGTTCGATCCCGGGAGGGAACACTCTCTTACATTTTTGTCTTCTTCGGTAACGCATATACGGAGAGCAAAATGGGAGGAGAAATGACCCACTCTATGCTCGGTTTCCGTGGTTTAGTGATTATCACGTGCGCCTTACACGCGCAAGGTATCCGGTTCGATCCCGGGAGGGCACACTGTCTTACATTTTTGTCTTCTTCGGGAACGCATATGCGGAGAGCAAAATTGGAGGAGAAATAACCCACTCTATGCTCGGTTTCCGGGGTTTAGTGATTATGACGTGCGCCTTACACGCGCAAGGTATCCGGTTCGATCCCGGGAGGGAACACTGTCTTACATTTTTGTCTTCTTCGGGAACGCATTCACGGAGAGCAAAATGGGAGCAGAAATGACCCACTCTATGCTCGGTTTCCATGGTTTGGTGATTATCACGTGCGCCTTACACGCGCAAGGTCTCCGGTTCGATCCCGGGAGGGAACACTGTCTTACATTTTTGTCTTCTTCGGGAACGTATATACGGAGAGCAATATGGGAGGAGAAATGAGCCAATCTATGCTCGGTTTCCGTGGTTTTGTGATTATCACGTGCGCCTTACACGCGCAAGGTCTCCGGTTCGATCCCGGGAGGGAACACTGTCTTACATTTTTGTCTTCTTCGGGAACGCATATACGGAGAGCAAAATTGGAGGAGAAATGACCCACTCTATGCTCGGTTTCCGTGGTTTAGTGATTATCACGTGCGCCTTACACGCGCAAGGTATCCGGTTCGATCCCGGGAGGGAATACTGTCTTACATTTTTGTCTTCTTCGGGAACGCATATAAGGGGAGCAAAATGGGAGGAGAAATGAACCACTCTATGCTCGATTTCAGTGGTTTAGTGATTATCACGTGCGCCTTACACGCGCAAGGTATCCGGTTCGATCCCTGGAGGGAACACTGTCTTACATTTTTGTCTTCTTCGGGAACGCATATATGGAGAGCAAAAGGGGAGGAGAAATGACCCACTCTATGCTCGCTTTCCGTGGTTTAGTGATTATCACGTGTGCCTTACACGCGCAAGATATCCGCTTCGATCCCGGGAGGGAACACTGTCTTACATTTTTGTCTTCTTCGGGAACGCATATACGGAGAGCAAACTAGGAGGAGAAATAAACCACTCTATGCTCGGTTTCCATGGTTTAGTGATTATCACGTGCGCCTTACACGCGCAAGGTCTCCGGTTCGATCACGGGAGGGAACACTGGCTTACATTTTTGTCTTCTTCGGGAACGCATATACGGAGAGCAAAATGGGAGGAGAAAAGACCCACTCTATGCCTGGTTTCTGTGGTTTAGTGATTATCACGTGCGCCTTACACGCGCAAGGTCTCCGGTTCGATCCCGGGAGGGAACACTGTCTGACATTTTGGTCTTCTTCGGGAACGCATATACGGTGAGCAAAATAGGAGGAGAAAAGACCCACTCTATGCCTGGTTTCCGTGGTTTAGTGATTATCACGAGCGTCTTACACGCGCAACGTCTCCGGTTCGATCCCGGGAGGGAACACCGTCTTACATTTTGGCTTCTTCGGGAACGCATATACGGAGAGCAAAATGGGAGGAGAAATGACCCACTCTATGCACGGTTTCCGTGGTTTATTGATTATCACGTGCGCCTTACACGCGCAAGGTCTCTGGTTTGATCCCGGAAGGGAACACTGTCTTACATTTTTGTCTTCTTCGGGAACGCATATACGGAGAGCAAAATGGGAGGAGAAATGACCCAGTCTATGCTCGGTATCCGTGGTTTAGTGATTATCACGTGCGCCTTACACGCGCAAGGTCTCCGGTTCGATCCCTTAAGGGAACACTGGCTTACATTTTTGTCTTCTTCGGGAACGCATATACGGAGAGCAAAATGGGAGGAGAAAAGACCCACTCTATGCCTGGTTTCCGTGGTTTAGTGATTATCACGTGCGCCTTACACGCGCAAGGTCTCCGGTTCGGTCCCGGGAGGGAACACTGTCTGACATTTTGGTCTTCTTCGGGAACGCATATACGGTGAGCAAAATAGGAGGAGAAAAGACCCACTCTATGCCTGGTTTCCGTGGTTTAGTGATTATCACGGGCGTCTTACACGCACAACGTCTCCGGTTCGATCCTGGGAGGGAACACCGTCTTACATTTTTGTCTTCTTCGGGAACGCATATACGGAGAGCAAAATGGGAGGAGAAATGACCCACTCTATGCTCGGTTTCCGTGGTTTATTGATTATCACGTGCGCCTTACACGCGCAAGGTCTCTGGTTTGATCCCGGAAGGGAACACTGTCTTACATTTTTGTCGTCTTCGGGAACGCATATACGGAGAGCCAAATGGGAGGAGAAATGACCCACTCTATGCTCGGTTTCCATGGTTTAGTGATTATCACGTGCGCCTTACACGCGCAAGGTATCCGGTTCGATCCCGGGAGGGAACACTGTCTTACATTTTTGTCTTCTTCGGGAACGCATATACGGAGAGCAAAATGGGAAGAGACATGACCCACTCTATGCTCGGTTTCCGTGGTTTACTGATTATCACGTGCGCCTTTTACGCGCAAGGTCTCCGGTTCGATCCCGGGAGGGAACACTCTTTTACATTTTTGTCTTCTTCGGTAACGCATATACGGAGAGCAAAATGGGAGGAGAAATGACCCACTCTATGCTCGGTTTCCGTGGTTTAGTGATTATCACGTGCGCCTTACACGCGCAAGGTATCCGGTTCGATCCCGGGAGGGAACACTGTCTTACATTTTTGTCTTCTTCGGGAACGCATATACGGAGAGCAAAATTGGAGGAGAAATAACCCACTCTATGCTCGGTTGCCGGGGTTTAGTGATTATGACGTGCGCCTTACACGCGCAAGGTATCCGGTTCGATCCCGGGAGGGAACACTGTCTTACATTTTTGTCTTCTTCGGGAACGCATTCACGGAGAGCAAAATGGGAGGAGAAATGACCCACTCTATGCTCGATTTCAGTGGTTTAGTGATTATCACGTGCGCCTTACACGCGCAAGGTATCCGGTTCGATCCCTGGAGGGAACACTGTCTTACATTTTTGTCTTCTTCGGGAACGCATATATGGAGAGCAAAAGGGGAGGAGAAATGACCCACTCTATGCTCGCTTTCCGTGGTTTAGTGATTATCACGTGTGCCTTACACGCGCAAGATATCCGCTTCGATCCCGGGAGGGAACACTGTCTTACATTTTTGTCTTCTTCGGGAACGCATATACGGAGAGCAAACTAGGAGGAGAAATAAACCACTCTATGCTCGGTTTCCATGGTTTAGTGATTATCACGTGCGCCTTACACGCGCAAGGTCTCCGGTTCGATCACGGGAGGGAACACTGGCTTACATTTTTGTCTTCTTCGGGAACGCATATACGGAGAGCAAAATGGGAGGAGAAAAGACCCACTCTATGCCTGGTTTCTGTGGTTTAGTGATTATCACGTGCGCCTTACACGCGCAAGGTCTCCGGTTCGATCCCGGGAGGGAACACTGTCTGACATTTTGGTCTTCTTCGGGAATGCATATACGGTGAGCAAAATAGGAGGAGAAAAGACCCACTCTATGCCTGGTTTCCGTGGTTTAGTGATTATCACGAGCGTCTTACACGCGCAACGTCTTCGGTTCGATCCCGGGAGGGAACACCGTCTTACATTTTGGCTTCTTCGGGAACGCATATACGGAGAGCAAAATGGGAGGAGAAATGACCCACTCTATGCACGGTTTCCGTGGTTTATTGATTATCACGTGCGCCTTACACGCGCAAGGTCTCTGGTTTGATCCCGGAAGGGAACACTGTCTTACATTTTTGTCTTCTTCGGGAACGCATATACGGAGAGCAAAATGGGAGGAGAAATGACCCAGTCTATGCTCGGTATCCGTGGTTTAGTGATTATCACGTGCGCCTTACACGCGCAAGGTTTCCGGTTCGATCCCTTAAGGGAACACTGGCTTACATTTTTGTCTTCTTCGGGAACGCATATACGGAGAGCAAAATGGGAGGAGAAAAGACCCACTCTATGCCTGGTTTCCGTGGTTTAGTGATTATCACGTGCGCCTTACACGCGCAAGGTCTCCGGTTCGGTCCCGGGAGGGAACACTGTCTGACATTTTGGTCTTCTTCGGGAACGCATATACGGTGAGCAAAATAGGAGGAGAAAAGACCCACTCTATGCCTGGTTTCCGTGGTTTAGTGATTATCACGGGCGTCTTACACGCACAACGTCTCCGGTTCGATCCTGGGAGGGAACACCGTCTTACATTTTTGTCTTCTTCGGGAACGCATATACGGAGAGCAAAATGGGAGGAGAAATGACCCACTCTATGCTCGGTTTCCGTGGTTTATTGATTATCACGTGCGCCTTACACGCGCAAGGTCTCTGGTTTGATCCCGGAAGGGAACACTGTCTTACATTTTTGTCTTCTTCGGGAACGCATATACGGAGAGCCAAATGGGAGGAGAAATGACCCACTCTATGCTCGGTTTCCATGGTTTAGTGATTATCACGTGCGCCTTACACGCGCAAGGTATCCGGTTCGATCCCGGGAGGGAACACTGTCTTACATTTTTGTCTTCTTCGGGAACGCATATACGGAGAGCAAAATGGGAAGAGACATGACCCACTCTATGCTCGGTTTCCGTGGTTTACTGATTATCACGTGCGCCTTACACGCGCAAGGTCTCCGGTTCGATCCCGGGAGGGAACACTCTCTTACATTTTTGTCTTCTTCGGTAACGCATATACGGAGAGCAAAATGGGAGGAGAAATGACCCACTCTATGCTCGGTTTCCGTGGTTTAGTGATTATCACGTGCGCCTTACACGCGCAAGGTATCCGGTTCGATCCCGGGAGGGAACACTGTCTTACATTTTTGTCTTCTTCGGGAACGCATATACGGAGAGCAAAATTGGAGGAGAAATAACCCACTCTATGCTCGGTTGCCGGGGTTTAGTGATTATGACGTGCGCCTTACACGCGCAAGGTATCCGGTTCGATCCCGGGAGGGAACACTGTCTTACATTTTTGTCTTCTTCGGGAACGCATTCACGGAGAGCAAAATGGGAGGAGAAATGACCCACTCTATGCTCGGTTTCCATGGTTTGGTGATTATCACGTGCGCCTTACACGCGCAAGGTCTCCGGTTCGATCCCGGGAGGGAACACTGTCTTACATTTTTGTCTTCTTCGGGAACGCATATAAGGGGAGCAAAATGGGAGGAGAAATGAACCACTCTATGCTCGATTTCAGTGGTTAGTGATTATCACGTGCGCCTTACACGCGCAAGGTATCCGGTTCGATCCCTGGAGGGAACACTGTCTTACATTTTTGTCTTCTTCGGGAACGCATATATGGAGAGCAAAAGGGGAGGAGAAATGACCCACTCTATGCTCGCTTTCCGTGGTTTAGTGATTATCACGTGTGCCTTACACGCGCAAGATATCCGCTTCGATCCCGGGAGGGAACACTGTCTTACATTTTTGTCTTCTTCGGGAACGCATATACGGAGAGCAAACTAGGAGGAGAAATGAACCACTCTATGCTCGGTTTCCGTGGTTTAGTGATTATCACGTGCGCCTTACACGCGCAAGGTCTCCGGTTCGATCACGGGAGGGAACACTGGCTTACATTTTTGTCTTCTTCGGGAACGCATATACGGAGAGCAAAATGGGAGGAGAAAAGGCCCACTCTATGCCTGGTTTCTTTGGTTTAGTGATTATCACGTGCGCCTTACACGCGCAAGGTCTCCGGTTCGATCCCGGGAGGGAACACTGTCTGACATTTTGGTCTTCTTCGGGAACGCATATACGGTGAGCAAAATAGGAGGAGAAAAGACCCACTCTATGCCTGGTTTCCGTGGTTTAGTGATTATCACGAGCGTCTTACACGCGCAACGTCTCCGGTTCGATCCCGGGAGGGAACACCGTCTTACATTTTGGCTTCTTCGGGAACGCATATACGGAGAGCAAAATGGGAGGAGAAATGACCCACTCTATGCACGGTTTCCGTGGTTTATTGATTATCACGTGCGCCTTACACGCGCAAGGTCTCTGGTTTGATCCCGGAAGGGAACACTGTCTTACATTTTTGTCTTCTTCGGGAACGCATATACGGAGAGCAAAATGGGAGGAGAAATGACCCACTCTATGCTCGGTTTCCATGGTTTAGTGATTATCACGTGCGCCTTACACGCGCAAGGTATCCGGTTCGATCCCGGGAGGGAGCACTGTCTTACATTTTTGTCTTCTTCGGGAACGCATATACGGAGAGCAAAATGGGAGGAGAAAAGACCCACTCTATGCCTGGTTTCCGTGGTTTAGTTATTATCACGTGCGCCTTACACGCGCAAGGTCTCCGGTTCGGTCCCGGGAGGGAACACTGTCTGACATTTTGGTCTTCTTCGGGAACGCATATACGGTGAGCAAAATAGGAGGAGAAAAGACCCACTCTATGCCTGGTTTCCGTGGTTTAGTGATTATCACGGGCGTCTTACACGCACAACGTCTCCGGTGGATCCCGGGAGGGAACACCGTCTTACATTTTTGTCTTCTTCGGGAACGCATATACGGAGAGCAAAATGGGAGGAGAAATGACCCACTCTATGCTCGGTTTCCGTGGTTTATTGATTATCACGTGCGCCTTACACGCGCAAGGTCTCTGGTTTGATCCCGGCAGGGAACACTGTCTTACATTTTTGTCTTCTTCGGGAACGCATATACGGAGAGCAAAATGGGAGGAGAAATGACCCACTCTATGCTCGGTTTCCGTGGTTTAGTGATTATCACGGGCGTCTTACACGCACAACGTCTCCGGTTCGATCCTGGGAGGGAACACCGTCTTACATTTTTGTCTTCTTCGGGAACGCATATACGGAGAGCAAAATGGGAGGAGAAATGACCCACTCTATGCTCGGTTTCCGTGGTTTATTGATTATCACGTGCGCCTTACACGCGCAAGGTCTCTTGTTTGATCCCGGAAGGGAACACTGTCTTACATTTTTGTCTTCTTCGGGAACGCATATACGGAGAGCCAAATGGGAGGAGAAATGACCCACTCTATGCTCGGTTTCCATGGTTTAGTGATTATCACGTGCGCCTTACACGCGCAAGGTATCCGGTTCGATCCCGGGAGGGAACACTGTCTTACATTTTTGTCTTCTTCGGGAACGCATATACGGAGAGCAAAATGGGAAGAGACATGACCCACTCTATGCTCGGTTTCCGTGGTTTACTGATTATCACGTGCGCCTTACAAGCGCAAGGTCTCCGGTTCGATCCCGGGAGGGAACACTCTCTTACATTTTTGTCTTCTTCGGTAACGCATATACGGAGAGCAAAATGGGAGGAGAAATGACCCACTCTATGCTCGGTTTCCGTGGTTTAGTGATTATCACGTGCGCTTTACACGCGCAAGGTATCTGGTTCGATCCCGGGAGGGAACACTGTCTTACATTTTTGTCTTCTTCGGGAACGCATATACGGAGAGCAAAATTGGAGGAGAAATAACCCACTCTATGCTCGGTTTCCGGGGTTTAGTGATTATGACGTGCGCCTTACACGCGCAAGGTATCCGGTTCGATCCCGGGAGGGAACACTGTCTTACATTTTTGTCTTCTTCGGGAAGGCATTCACGGAGAGCAAAATGGGAGGAGAAATGACCCACTCTATGCTCGGTTTACATGGTTTTGTGATTATCACGTGCGCCTTACACGCGCAAGGTCTCCGGTTCGATCCCGGGAGGGAACACTGTCTTACATTTTTGTCTTCTTCGGGAACGTATATACGGAGAGCAAAATGGGAGGAGAAATGACCCACTCTATGCTCGGTTTCGTGGTTTTGTGATTATCACGTGCGCCTTACACGCGCAAGGTCTCCGGTTCGATCCCGGGAGGGAACACTGTCTTACATTTTTGTCTTCTTCGGGAACGCATATACGGAGAGCAAAATTGGAGGAGAAATGACCCACTCTATGCTCGGTTTCCGTGGTTTAGTGATTATCACGTGCGCCTTACACGCGCAAGGTATCCGATTCGATCCCGGGAGGGAATACTGTCTTACATTTTTGTCTTCTTCGGGAACGCATATAAGGGGAGCAAAATGGGAGGAGAAATGAACCACTCTATGCTCGATTTCAGTGGTTTAGTGATTATCACGTGCGCCTTACACGCGCAAGGTATCCGGTTCGATCCCTGGAGGGAACACTGTCTTACATTTTTGTCTTCTTCGGGAACGCATATACGGAGAGCAAACTAGGAGGAGAAATGAACCAGTCTATGCTCGGTTTCCGTGGTTTAGTGATTATCACGTGCGCCTTACACGCGCAAGGTCTCCGGTTCGATCACGGGAGGGAACACTGGCTTACATTTTTGTCTTCTCCGGGAACGCATATACGGAGAGCAAAATGGGAGGAGAAAAGACCCACTCTATGCCTGGTTTCTGTGGTTTAGTGATTATCACGTGCGCCTTACACGCGCAAGGTCTCCGGTTCGATCCCGGGAGGGAACACTGTCTGACATTTTGGTCTTCTTCGGGAACGCATATACGGTGAGCAAAATAGGAGGAGAAAAGACCCACTCTATGCCTGGTTTCCGTGGTTTAGTGATTATCACGAGCGTCTTACACGCGCAACGTCTCCGGTTCGATCCCGGGAGGGAACACCGTCTTACATTTTGGCTTCTTCGGGAACGCATATACGGAGAGCAAAATGGGAGGAGAAATGACCCACTCTATGCACGGTTTCCGTGGTTTATTGATTATCACGTGCGCCTTACACGCGCAAGGTCTCTGGTTTGATCCCGGAAGGGAACACTGTCTTACATTTTTGTCTTCTTCGGGAACGCATATACGGAGAGCAAAATGGGAGGAGAAATGACCCACTCTATGCTCGGTTTCCATGGTTTAGTGATTATCACGTGCGCCTTACACGCGCAAGGTATCCGGTTCGATCCCGGGAGGGAGCACTGTCTTACATTTTTGTCTTCTTCGGGAACGCATATACGGAGAGCAAAATGGGAGGAGAAAAGACCCACTCTATGCCTGGTTTCCGTGGTTTAGTGATTATCACGTGCGCCTTACACGCGCAAGGTCTCCGGTTCGGTCCCGGGAGGGAACACTGTCTGACATTTTGGTCTTCTTCGGGAACGCATATACGGTGAGCAAAATAGGAGGAGAAAAGACCCACTCTATGCCTGGTTTCCGTGGTTTAGTGATTATCACGGGCGTCTTACACGCACAACGTCTCCGGTTCGATCCCGGGAGGGAACACCGTCTTACATTTTTGTCTTCTTCGGGAACGCATATACGGAGAGCAAAATGGGAGGAGAAATGACCCACTCTATGCTCTGTTTCCGTGGTTTATTGATTATCACGTGCGCCTTACACGCGCAAGGTCTCTGGTTTGATCCCGGAAGGGAACACTGTCTTACATTTTTGTCTTCTTCGGGAACGCATATACGGAGAGCAAAATGGGAGGAGAAATGACCCACTCTATGCTCGGTTTCCATGGTTTAGTGATTATCACGTGCGCCTTACACGCGCAAGGTATCCGGTTCGATCCCGGGAGGGAACACTGTCTTACATTTTTGTCTTCTTCGGGAACGCATATACGGAGAGCAAAATGGGAAGAGACATGACCCACTCTGTGCTCGGTTTCCGTGGTTTACTGATTATCACGTGCGCCTTACACGCGCAAGGTCTCCGGTTCGATCCCGGGAGGGAACACTCTCTTACATTTTTGTCTTCTTCGGTAACGCATATACGGAGAGCAAAATGGCAGGAGAAATGACCCACTCTAGGCTCAGTTTCCGTGGTTTAGTGATTATCACGTGCGCCTTGCACGCGCAAGGTCGCCGGTTGGATCCCGGGAGGCAACACTGTCTTAGATTTTTGTCTTCTTCGGGAACGCATATACGGAGAGCAAAATGGGAGGAGAAATGACCCACTCTATGCTCGGTTTCCGTGGTTTAGTGATTATCACGTGCGCCTTACACGCGCAAGGTATCCGGTTCGATCCCGGGAGGGAACACTGTCTTACATTTTTGTCTTCTTCGGGAACGCATATACGGAGAGCAAAATGGGAGGAGAAATGACCCACTCTAGGCTCAGTTTCCGTGGTTTAGTGATTATCACGTGCGCCTTACACGCGCAAGGTCGCCGGTTGGATCCCGGGACGCAACACTGTCTTAGATTTTTGTCTTCTTCGGGAACGCATATACGGAGAGCAAAATGGGAGGAGAAATGACCCACTCTATGCTCGGTTTCCGTGGTTTAGTGATTATCACGTGCGCCTTACACGCGCAAGGTATCTTGTTCGATCCCGGGAGCGAACACTGTCTTTCATTTTTGTCTTCTTCGGGAACGCATATACGGAGAGCAAAATGGGAGGAGAAATGACCCACTCTATGCTCGGTTTCCGTGGTTTAGTGATTATCACGTGCGCCTTACACGCGCAAGGTCTCCGGTTTGATCCCGGAAGGGAACACTGTCTTACATTTTTGTCTTCTTCGGGAACGCATATACGGAGAGCAAAATGTGAGGAGACATGACCCACTCTATGCTCGGTTTCCGTGGTTTAGTGATTATCACGTGCGCCTTACACGCGCAAGGTCTCCGGTTCGATCCCGGGAGGGAACACTGTCTTACATTTTTGTCTTCTTCGGTAACGCATATACGGAGAGCAAAATGGCAGGAGAAATGACCCACTCTAGGCTCAGTTTCCGTGGTTTAGTGATTATCACGTGCGCCTTGCACGCGCAAGGTGGCCTGTTGGATCCCGGGAGGCAACACTGTCTTAGATTTTTGTCTTCTTCGGGAGCGCATATACGGAGAGCAAAATGGGAGGAGAAATGACCCACTCTATGCTCGGTTTCCGTGGTTTAGTGATTATCACGTGCGCCTTACACGCGCAAGGTATCCGGTTCGATCCCGGGAGGGAACACTGTCTTACATTTTTGTCTTCTTCGGGAACGCATATACGGAGAGCAAAATTGGAGGAGAAATAACCCACTCTATGCTCGGTTTCCGGGGTTTAGTGATTATCACGTGCACCTTACACGCGCAAGGTATCCGGTTCGATGCCGGGAAGGAACACTGTCTTACATTTTTGTCTTCTTCGGGAACGCATTCACGGAGAGCAAAATGGGAGGAGAAATGACCCACTCTATGCTCGGTTTCCGTGGTTTAGTGATTATCACGTGCGCCTTACACGAGCAAGGTATCCGGTTCGATCCCGGGAGGGAACACTGTCTTACATTTTTTGTCTTCTTCGGGAACGCATATACGGAGAGCAAAATGGGAGGAGAAATGAAACACTCTATGCACAGTTTCCGTGGTTTAGTGATTATCACGTGCGCCTTACACGCGCAAGGTCTCCGGTTCGATCCCGGGAGGGAACACTGTCTTACATATTTGTCTTCTTCGGGAACGCATATACGGAGAGCAAAATGGGAGTAGAAATGACCCACTCTATGCTCGGTTTCCGTGGTTTAGTGATTATCACGTGCGCCTTACACGCGCAAGGTATCCGGTTCGATCCCGAGAGGGAACACTGTCTTACATTTTTGTGTTCTTCGGGAACGCATATACAGAGAGCAAAATGGGTGGAGAAATGACCCACTCTATGGTCGGTATCCGTGGTTTGGTGATTATCACGTGCGCCTTACACGCGCAAGGTCTCCGGTTCGATCCCGGGAGGGAACACTGTCTTACATTTTTGTCTTCTTCGGGAACGTATATACGGAGAGCAAAATGGGAGGAGAAATGACCCACTCTATGCTCGGTTTCCGTGGTTTTGTGATTATCACGTGCGCCTTACACGCGCAAGGTCTCTGGTTCGATCCCGGGAGGGAACACTGTCTTACATTTATGTCTTCTTCGGGAACGCACATACATAGAGCAAAATGGGAGGAGAAATGACCTACTCTATGCTCGGTTTCCGTGGTTTAGTGATTATCACGTGCGCCTTACACGCGCAAGGTCTCCGGTTCGATCCCGGGAGGGAACACTGTCTTACATTTTTGTCTTCTTCGGGAACGCATATATGGAGAGCAAAATGGGAGGAGAAATGACCCACTCTATGCTCGGTTTCCGTGGTTTAGTGATTATCACGTGCGCCTTACACGCGCAAGGTCTCCGGTTCGATCCCGGGAGGGACCACTGTCTTGCATTTTTGTCTTCTTGGGGAACGCATATACGGAGAGCAAAATGGGAGGAGAAATGACCCAGTCTATGCTCGGTATCCGTGGTTTAGTGATTATCACGTGCGCCTTACACGCGCAAGGTCTCCGGTTCGATCCCTTAAGGGAACACTGGCTTACATTTTTGTCTTCTTCGGGAACGCATATACGGAGAGCAAAATGGGAGGAGAAAAGACCCACTCTATGCCTGGTTTCCGTGGTTTAGTGATTATCACGTGCGCCTTACACGCGCAAGGTCTCCGGTTCGGTCCCGGGAGGGAACACTGTCTGACATTTTGGTCTTCTTCGGTAACGCATATACGGAGAGCAAAATGGCAGGAGAAATGACCCACTCTAGGCTCAGTTTCCGTGGTTTAGTGATTATCACGTGCGCCTTGCACGCGCAAGGTGGCCGGTTGGATCCCGGGAGGCAACACTGTCTTAGATTTTTGTCTTCTTCGGGAACGCATATACGGAGAGCAAAATGGGAGGAGAAATGACCCACTCTATGCTCGGTTTCCGTGGTTTAGTGATTATCACGTGCGCCTTACACGCGCAAGGTCTCCGGTTTGATCCCGGAAGGGAACACTGTCTTACATTTTTGTCTTCTTCGGGAACGCATATACGGAGAGCAAAATGTGAGGAGACATGACCCACTCTATGCTCGGTTTCCGTGGTTTAGTGATTATCACGTGCGCCTTACACGCGCAAGGTCTCCGGTTCGATCCCGGGCGGGGAACACTGTCTTACATTTTTGTCTTCTTCGGTAACGCATATACGGAGAGCAAAATGGCAGGAGAAATGACCCACTCTAGGCTCAGTTTCCGTGGTTTAGTGATTATCACGTGCGCCTTGCACGCGCAAGGTGGCCGGTTGGATCCCGGGAGGCAACACTGTCTTAGATTTTTGTCTTCTTCGGGAACGCATATACGGAGAGCAAAATGGGAGGAGAAATGACCCACTCTATGCTCGGTTTCCGTGGTTTAGTGATTATCACGTGCGCCTTACACGCGCAAGGTATCCGGTTCGATCCCGGGAGGGAACACTGTCTTACATTTTTGTCTTCTTCGGGAACGCATATACGGAGAGCAAAATTGGAGGAGAAATAACCCACTCTATGCTCGGTTTCCGGGGTTTAGTGATTATCGCGTGCACCTTACACACGCAAGGTATCCGGTTCGATGCCGGGAAGGAACACTGTCTTACATTTTTGTCTTCTTCGGGAACGCATTCACGGAGAGCAAAATGGGAGGAGAAATGACCCACTCTATGCTCGGTTTCCGTGGTTTAGTGATTATCACGTGCGCCTTGCACGCGCAAGGTGGCCGGTTGGATCCCGGGAGGCAACACTGTCTTAGATTTTTGTCTTCTTCGGGAACGCATATACGGAGAGCAAAATGGGAGGAGAAATGACCCACTCTATGCTCGGTTTCCGTGGTTTAGTGATTATCACGTGCGCCTTACACGCGCAAGGTATCCGGTTCGATCCCGGGAGGGAACACTGTCTTACATTTTTGTCTTCTTCGGGAACGCATATACGGAGAGCAAAATTGGAGGAGAAATAACCCACTCTATGCTCGGTTTCCGGGGTTTAGTGATTATCACGTGCACCTTACACACGCAAGGTATCCGGTTCGATGCCGGGAAGGAACACTGTCTTACATTTTTGTCTTCTTCGGGAACGCATTCACGGAGAGCAAAATGGGAGGAGAAATGACCCACTCTATGCTCGGTTTCCGTGGTTTAGTGATTATCACGTGCGCCTTACACGAGCAAGGTATCCGGTTCGATCCCGGGAGGGAACACTGTCTTACATTTTTTGTCTTCTTCGGGAACGCATATACGGAGAGCAAAATGGGAGGAGAAATGAAACACTCTATGCACAGTTTCCGTGGTTTAGTGATTATCACGTGCGCCTTACACGCGCAAGGTCTCCGGTTCGATCCCGGGAGGGAACACTGTCTTACATATTTGTCTTCTTCGGGAACGCATATACGGAGAGCAAAATGGGAGTAGAAATGACCCACTCTATGCTCGGTTTCCGTGGTTTAGTGATTATCACGTGCGCCTTACACGCGCAAGGTATCCGGTTCGATCCCGAGAGCGAACACTGTCTTACATTTTTGTGTTCTTCGGGAACGCATATACAGAGAGCAAAATGGGTGGAGAAATGACCCACTCTATGCTCGGTATCCGTGGTTTGGTGATTATCACGTGCGCCTTACACGCGCAAGGTCTCCGGTTCGATCCCGGGAGGGAACACTGTCTTACATTTTTGTCTTCTTCGGGAACGTATATACGGAGAGCAAAATGGGAGGAGAAATGACCCACTCTATGCTCGGTTTCCGTGGTTTTGTGATTATCACGTGCGCCTTACACGCGCAAGGTCTCCGGTTCGATCCCTTAAGGGAACACTGGCTTACATTTTTGTCTTCTTCGGGAACGCATATACGGAGAGCAAAATGGGAGGAGAAAAGACCCACTCTATGCCTGGTTTCCGTGGTTTAGTGATTATCACGTGCGCCTTACACGCGCAAGGTCTCCGGTTCGGTCCCGGGAGGGAACACTGTCTGACATTTTGGTCTTCTTCGGTAACGCATATACGGTGAGCAAAATAGGAGGAGAAAAGACCCACTCTATGCCTGGTTTCCGTGGTTTAGTGATTATCACGGGCGTCTTACACGCACAACGTCTCCGGTTCGATCCCGGGAGGGAACACCGTCTTACATTTTTGTCTTCTTCGGGAACGCATATACGGAGAGCAAAATGGGAGGAGATATGACCCACTCTATGCTCGGTTTCCGTGGTTTATTGATTATCACGTGCGCCTTACACGCGCAAGGTCTCTGGTTTGATCCCGGAAGGGAACACTGTCTTACATTTTTGTCTTCTTCGGGAACGCATATACGGAGAGCCAAATGGGAGCAGAAATAACCGACTCTATGCTCGGTTTCCATGGTTTAGTGATTATCACGTGCGCCTTACACGCGCAAGGTATCCGGTTCGATCCCGGGAGGGAACACTGTCTTACATTTTTGTCTTCTTCGGGAACGCATATACGGAGAGCAAAATGGGAAGAGACATGACCCACTCTATGCTCGGTTTCCGTGGTTTACTGATTATCACGTGCGCCTTACACGCGCAAGGTCTCCGGTTCGATCCCGGGAGGGAACACTCTCTTACATTTTTGTCTTCTTCGGTAACGCATATACGGAGAGCAAAATGGGAGGAGAAATGACCCACTCTATGCTCGGTTTCCATGGTTTAGTGATTATCACGTGCGTCTTACACGCGCAAGGTATCCGGTTCGATCCCGGGAGGGAACACTGTCTTACATTTTTGTCTTCTTCGGGAACGCATATACGCAGAGCAAAATTGGAGGAGAAATAACCCACTCTATGCTCGGTTTCCGGGGTTTAGTGATTATGACGTGCGCCTTACACGCGCAAGGTATCCGGTTCGATCCCGGGAGGGAACACTGTCTTACATTTTTGTCTTCTTCGGGAACGCATTCACGGAGAGCAAAATGGGAGGAGAAATGACCCACTCTATGCTCGGTTTCCATGGTTTGGTGATTATCACGTGCGCCTTACACGCGCAAGGTCTCCGGTTCGATCCCGGGAGGGAACACTGTCTTACATTTTTGTCTTCTTCGGGAACGTATATACGGAGAGCAAAATGGGAGGAGAAATGACCCAATCTATGCTCGGTTTCCGTGGTTTTGTGATTATCACGTGCGCCTTACACGCGCAAGGTCTCCGGTTCGATCCCGGGAGGGAACACTGTCTTACATTTTTGTCTTCTTCGGGAACGCATATACGGAGAGCAAAATTGGAGGAGAAATGACCCACTCTATGCTCGGTTTCCGTGGTTTAGTGATTATCACGTGCGCCTTACACGCGCAAGGTATCCGGTTCGATCCCGGGAGGGAATACTGTCTTACATTTTTGTCTTCTTCGGGAACGCATATATGGAGAGCAAAAGGGGAGGAGAAATGACCCACTCTATGCTCGCTTTCCGTGGTTTAGTGATTATCACGTGTGCCTTACACGCGCAAGATATCCGCTTCGATCCCGGGAGGGAACACTGTCTTACATTTTTGTCTTCTTCGGGAACGCATATACGGAGAGCAAACTAGGAGGAGAAATGAACCACTCTATGCTCGGTTTCCATGGTTTAGTGATTATCACGTGCGCCTTACACGCGCAAGGTCTCCGGTTCGATCACGGGAGGGAACACTGGCTTACATTTTTGTCTTTTTCGGGAACGCATATACGGAGAGCAAAATGGGAGGAGAAAAGACCCACTCTATGCCTGGTTTCTGTGGTTTAGTGATTATCACGTGCGCCTTACACGCGCAAGGTCTCCGGTTCGATCCCGGGAGGGAACACTGTCTGACATTTTGGTCTTCTTCGGGAACGCATATACGGTGAGCAAAATAGGAGGAGAAAAGACCCACTCTATGCCTGGTTTCCGTGGTTTAGTGATTATCACGAGCGTCTTACACGCGCAACGTCTCCGGTTCGATCCCGGGAGGGAACACCGTCTTACATTTTGGCTTCTTCGGGAACGCATATACGGAGAGCAAAATGGGAGGAGAAATGACCCACTCTATGCACGGTTTCCGTGGTTTATTGATTATCACGTGCGCCTTACACGCGCAAGGTCTCTGGTTTGATCCCGGAAGGGAACACTGTCTTACATTTTTGTCTTCTTCGGGAACGCATATACGGAGAGCAAAATGGGAGGAGAAATGACCCACTCTATGCTCGGTTTCCATGGTTTAGTGATTATCACGTGCGCCTTACACGCGCAAGGTATCCGGTTCGATCCCGGGAGGGAATACTGTCTTACATTTTTGTCTTCTTCGGGAACGCATATATGGAGAGCAAAAGGGGAGGAGAAATGACCCACTCTATGCTCGCTTTCCGTGGTTTAGTGATTATCACGTGTGCCTTACACGCGCAAGATATCCGCTTCGATCCCGGGAGGGAACACTGTCTTACATTTTTGTCTTCTTCGGGAACGCATATACGGAGAGCAAACTAGGAGGAGAAATGAACCACTCTATGCTCGGTTTCCATGGTTTAGTGATTATCACGTGCGCCTTACACGCGCAAGGTCTCTGGTTAGATCACGGGAGTGAACACTGACTTACATTTTTGTCTTTTTCGGGAACGCATATACGGAGAGCAAAATGGGAGGAGAAAAGACCCACTCTATGCCTGGTTTCTGTGGTTTAGTGATTATCACGTGCGCCTTACACGCGCAAGGTCTCCGGTTCGATCCCGGGAGGGAACACTGTCTGACATTTTGGTCTTCTTCGGGAACGCATATACGGTGAGCAAAATAGGAGGAGAAAAGACCCACTCTATGCCTGGTTTCCGTGGTTTAGTGATTATCACGAGCGTCTTACACGCGCAACGTCTCCGGTTCGATCCCGGGAGGGAACACCGTCTTACATTTTGGCTTCTTCGGGAACGCATATACGGAGAGCAAAATGGGAGGAGAAATGACCCACTCTATGCACGGTTTCCGTGGTTTATTGATTATCACGTGCGCCTTACACGCGCAAGGTCTCTGGTTTGATCCCGGAAGGGAACACTGTCTTACATTTTTGTCTTCTTCGGGAACGCATATACGGAGAGCAAAATGGGAGGAGAAATGACCCACTCTATGCTCGGTTTCCATGGTTTAGTGATTATCACGTGCGCCTTACACGCGCAAGGTATCCGGTTCGATCCCGGGAGGGAGCACTGTCTTACATTTTTGTCTTCTTCGGGAACGCAGATACGGAGAGCAAAATAGGAGGAGAAATTACCCACTCTATGCTCGGTTTCCGTGGTTTAGTGATTATCACGTGCGCCTTACACGCGCAAGGTCTCCGGTTCGATCCCGGGAGGGAACACTGTCTTACATTTTTGTCTTCTTCGGGAACGCATATACGGAGAGCAAAATGGGAGGAGAAATGACCCAGTCTATGCTCGGTATCCGTGGTTTAGTGATTATCACGTGCGCCTTACACGCGCAAGGTCTCCGGTTCGATCCCTTAAGGGAACACTGGCTTACATTTTTGTCTTCTTCGGGAACGCATATACGGAGAGCAAAATGGGAGGAGAAAAGACCCACTCTATGCCTGGTTTCCGTGGTTTAGTGATTATCACGTGCGCCTTACACGCTCAAGGTCTCCGGTTCGGTCCCGGGAGGGAACACTGTCTGACATTTGTTCTTCTTCGGGAACGCATATACGGTGAGCAAAATAGGAGGAGAAAAGACCCACTCAATGCCTGGTTTCCGTGGTTTAGTGATTATCACGGGCGTCTTACACGCACAACGTCTCCGGTTCGATCCTGGGAGGGAACACCGTCTTACATTTTTGTCTTCTTCGGGAACGCATATACGGAGAGCAAAATGGGAGGAGAAATGACCCACTCTATGCTCGGTTTCCGTGGTTTATTGATTATCACGTGCGCCTTACACGCGCAAGGTCTCTGGTTTGATCCCGGAAGGGAACACTGTCTTACATTTTTGTCTTCTTCGGGAACGCATATACGGAGAGCCAAATGGGAGGAGAAATGACCCACTCTATGCTCGGTTTCCATGGTTTAGTGATTATCACGTGCGCCTTACTCGCGCAAGGTATCCGGTTCGATCCCGGGAGGGAACACTGTCTTACATTTTTGTCTTCTTCGGGAACGCATATACGGAGAGCAAAATGGGAAGAGACATGACCCACTCTATGCTCGGTTTCCGTGGTTTACTGATTATCACGTGCGCCTTACACGCGCAAGGTCTCCGGTTCGATCCCGGGAGGGAACACTCTCTTACATTTTTGTCTTCTTCGGTAACGCATATACGGAGAGCAAAATGGGAGGAGAAATGACCCACTCTATGCTCGGTTTCCGTGGTTTAGTGATTATCACGTGCGCCTTACACGCGCAAGGAATCCTGTTCGATCCCGGGAGGGAACACTGTCTTACATTTTTGTCTTCTTCGGGAACGCATATACGGAGAGCAAAATTGGAGGAGAAATAACCCACTCTATGCTCGGTTTCCGGGGTTTAGTGATTATGACGTGCGCCTTACACGCGCAAGGTATCCGGTTCGATCCCGGGAGGGAACACTGTCTTACATTTTTGTCTTCTTCGGGAACGCATTCACGGAGAGCAAAATGGGAGGAGAAATGACCCACTCTATGCTCGGTTTCCATGGTTTGGTGATTATCACGTGCGCCTTACACGCGCAAGGTCTCCGGTTCGATCCCGGGAGGGAACACTGTCTTACATTTTTGTCTTCTTCGGGAACGTATATACGGAGAGCAAAATGGGAGGAGAAATGACCCACTCTATGCTCGGTTTCCGTGGTTTTGTGATTATCACGTGCGCCTTACACGCGCAAGGTCTCCGGTTCGATCCCGGGAGGGAACACTGTCTTACATTTTTGTCTTCTTCGGGAACGCATATACGGAGAGCAAAATTGGAGGAGAAATGACCCACTCTATGCTCGGTTTCCGTGGTTTAGTGATTATCACGTGCGCCTTACACGCGCAAGGTATCCGGTTCGATCCCGGGAGGGAATACTGTCTTACATTTTTGTCTTCTTCGGGAACGCATATAAGGGGAGAAATGGGAGGAGAAATGAACCACTCTATGCTCGATTTCAGTGGTTTAGTGATTATCACGTGCGCCTTACACGCGCAAGGTATCCGGTTCGATCCCTGGAGGGAACACTGTCTTACATTTTTGTCTTCTTCGGGAACGCATATATGGAGAGCAAAAGGGGAGGAGAAATGACCCACTCTATGCTCGCTTTCCGTGGTTTAGTGATTATCACGTGTGCCTTACACGCGCAAGATATCCGCTTCGATCCCGGGAGGGAACACTGTCTTACATTTTTGTCTTCTTCGGGAACGCATATACGGAGAGCGAAATGGGAGGAGAAATGACCCACTCTATGCTCGGTTTCCATGGTTTAGTGATTATCACGTGCGCCTTACACGCGCAAGGTATCCGGTTCGATCCCGGGAGGGAGCACTGTCTTACATTTTTGTCTTCTTCGGGAACGCATATACGGAGAGCAAAATAGGAGGAGAAATGAACCACTCTATGCTCGGTTTCCGTGGTTTAGTGATTATCACGTGCGCCTTACACGCACAAGGTCTCAGGTTCGATCACGGGAGGGAACACTGGCTTACATTTTTGTCTTCTTCGGGAACGCATATACGGAGAGCAAAATGGGAGGAGAAAAGACCCACTCTATGCCTGGTTTCCGTGGTTTAGTGATTATCACGTGCGCCTTACACGCGCAAGGTCTCCGGTTCGATCCCGGGAGGGAACACTGTCTGACATTTTGGTCTTCTTCGGGAACGCATATACGGTGAGCAAAATAGGAGGAGAAAAGACCCACTCTATGCCTGGTTTCCATGGTTTAGTGATTATCACGGGCGTCTTACACGCGCAACGTCTCTGGTTCGATCCCGGGAGGGAACACCGTCTTACATTTTTGTCTTCTTCGGGAACGCATATACGGAGAGCAAAATGGGAGGAGACATGACCCACTCTATGCTCGGTTTCCTTGGTTTATTGATTATCACGTGCGCCTTACACGCGCAAGGTCTCTGGTTTGATCCCGGAAGGGAACACTGTCTTACATTTTTGTCTTCTTCGGGAACGCATATACGGAGAGCAAAATGGGAGGAGAAATGACCCACTCTGTGCTCGGTTTCCATGGTTTAGTGATTATCACGTGCGCCTTACACGCGCAAGGTATCCGGTTCGATCCCGGGAGGGAACACTGTCTTACATTTTTGTCTTCTTCGGGAACGCATACACGGAGAGCAAAATGGGAGGAGAAATGACCCAGTTTATGCTCGGTTTCCGTGGTTTAGTGATTATCACGTGCGCCTTACACGAGCAAGGTATCCGGTTCGATCCCGGGAGGGAACACTGTCTTACATTTTTGTCTTCTTCGGGAACGCATATACGGAGAGCAAAATGGGAAGAGACATGACCCACTCTATGCTCGGTTTCCGTGGTTTAGTGATTATCACGTGCGCCTTACACGCGCAAGGTCTCCGGTTCGATCCCGGGAGGGAACACTGTCTTACATTTTTGTCTTCTTCGGGAACGCATATACGGAGAGCAAAATGGGAGGAGAAATGACCCACTCTAGGCTCAGTTTCCGTGGTTTAGTGATTATCACGTGCGCCTTACACGCGCAAGGTCGCCGGTTGGATCCCGGGAGGCAACACTGTCTTAGATTTTTGTCTTCTTCGGGAACGCATATACGGAGAGCAAAATGGGAGGAGAAATGACCCATTCTATGCTCGGTTTCCGTGGTTTAGTGATTATCACGTGCGCCTTACACGCGCAAGGTATCCGGTTCGATCCCGGGAGGGAACACTGTCTTACATTTTTGCCTTCTTCGGGAACGCATATGCGGAGAGCAAAATTGGAGGAGAAATAACCCACTCTATGCTCGGTTTCCGGGGTTTAGTGATTATCACGTGCGCCTTACACGCGCAAGGTATCCGGTTCGATCCCGGGAGGGAACACTGTCTTACATTTTTGTCTTCTTCGGGAACGCATTCACGGAGAGCAAAATGGGAGGAGAAATGACCCACTCCATGCTCGGTTTCCGTGGTTTAGTGATTATCACGTGCGCCTTACACGAGCAAGGTATCCGGTTCGATCCCGGGAGGGAACACTGTCTTACATTTTTGTCTTCTTCGGGAACGCATATACGGAGAGCAAAATGGGAGGAGAAATGAAACACTCTATGCACAGTTTCCGTGGTTTAGTGATTATCACGTGCGCCTTACACGCGCAAGGTCTCCAGTTCGATCCCGGGAGGGAACACTGTCTTACATATTTGTCTTCTTCGGGAACGCATATACGGAGAGCAAAATGGGAGTAGAAATGACCCACTCCATCTCGGTTTCCGTGGTTTAGTGATTATCACGTGCGCCTTACACGCGCAAGGTATCCGGTTCGATCCCGAGAGGGAACACTGTCTTACATTTTTGTGTTCTTCGGGAACGCATATACAGAGAGCAAAATGGGTGGAGAAATGACCCACTCTATGCTCGGTATCCATGGTTTGGTGATTATCACGTGCGCCTTACACGCGCAAGGTCTCGGGTTCGATCCCGGGAGGGAACACTGTCTTACATTTTTGTCTTCTTGGGGAACGTATATACGGAGAGCAAAATGGGAGGAGAAATGACCCACTCTATGCTCGGTTTCCGTGGTTTTGTGATTATCACGTGCGCCTTACATGCGCAAGGTCTCCGGTTCGATCCCGGGAGGGAACACTGTCTTACATTTTTGTCTTCTTCGGGAACGCATATACGGAGAGCAAAATGGGAGGAGAAATGACCCACTCTATGCTCGGTTTCCGTGGTTTAGTGATTATCACGTGCGCCTTACACGCGCAAGATATCCGGTTCGATCCCGGGAGGGAATACTGTCTTACATTTTTGTCTTCTTCGGGAACGCATATAAGGGGAGCAAAATGGGAGGAGAAATGAACCACTCTATGCTCGATTTCAGTGGTTTAGTGATTATCACGTGCGCCTTACACGCGCAAGGTATCCGGTTCGATCCCGGGAGGGAACACTGTCTTACATTTTTGTCTTCTTAGGGAACGCATATATGGAGAGCAAAAGGGGAGGAGAAATGACCCACTCTATGCTCGCTTTCCGTGGTTTAGTGATTATCACGTGCGCCTTACACGCGCAAGATATCCGCTTCGATCCCGGGAGGGAACACTGTCTTACATTTTTGTCTTCTTCGGGAACGCATATACGGAGAGCAAACTAGGAGGAGAAATGAACCACTCTATGCTCGGTTTCCGTGGTTTAGTGATTATCACGTGCGCCTTACACGCGCAAGGTCTCCGGTTCGATCACGGGAGGGAACACTGGCTTACATTTTTGTCTTCTTCGGGAACGCATATACGGAGAGCAAAATGGGAGGAGAAAAGACCCACTCTATGCCTGGTTTCTGTGGTTTAGTGATTATCACGTGCGCCTTACACGCGCAAGGTCTCCGGTTCGATCCCGGGAGGGAACACTGTCTGACATTTTGGTCTTCTTCGGGAACGCATATACGGTGAGCAAAATAGGAGGAGAAAAGACCCACTCTATGCCTGGTTTCCGTGGTTTAGTGATTATCACGGGCGTCTTACACGCGCAACGTCTCCGGTTCGATCCCGGGAGGGAACACTGTCTGACATTTTGGTCTTCTTCGGGAACGCATATACGGAGAGCAAAATGGGAGGAGAAATGACCCACTCTATGCTCGGTTTCCGTGGTTTATTGATTATCACGTGCGCCTTACACGCGCAAGGTCTCTGGTTTGATCCCGGAAGGGAACACTGTCTTACATTTTTGTCTTCTTCGGGCACGCATATACGGAGAGCAAAATGGGAGGAGAAATGACCCACTCTATGCTCGGTTTCCATGGTTTAGTGATTATCACGTGCGCCTTACACGCGCAAGGTATCCGGTTCGATCCCGGGAGGGAACATTGTCTTACATTTTTGTCTTCTTCGGGAACGCATACACGGAGAGCAAAATGGGAGGAGAAATGACCAACTCTATGCTCGGTTTCCGTGGTTTAGTGATTATCACGTGCGCCTTACACGAGCAAGGTATCCGGTTCGATCCCGGGAGGGAACACTGTCTTACATTTTTGTCTTCTTCGGGAACGCATATACGGAGAGCAAAATGGGAGGAGAAATGACCCACTCTATGCTCGGTTTCCGTGGTTTAGTGATTATCACGTGCGCCTTACACGCGCAAGGTCTCCGGTTTGATCCCGGAAGGGAACACTGTCTTACATTTTTGTCTTCTTCGGGAACGCATATACGGAGAGCAAAATGGGAGTAGAAATGACCCACTCCATCTCGGTTTCCGTGGTTTAGTGATTATCACGTGCGCCTTACACGCGCAAGGTATCCGGTTCGATCCCGAGAGGGAACACTGTCTTACATTTTTGTGTTCTTCGGGAACGCATATACAGAGAGCAAAATGGGTGGAGAAATGACCCACTCTATGCTCGGTATCCATGGTTTGGTGATTATCACGTGCGCCTTACACGCGCAAGGTCTCGGGTTCGATCCCGGGAGGGAACACTGTCTTACATTTTTGTCTTCTTGGGGAACGTATATACGGAGAGCAAAATGGGAGGAGAAATGACCCACTCTATGCTCGGTTTCCGTGGTTTTGTGATTATCACGTGCGCCTTACATGCGCAAGGTCTCCGGTTCGATCCCGGGAGGGAACACTGTCTTACATTTTTGTCTTCTTCGGGAACGCATATACGGAGAGCAAAATGGGAGGAGAAATGTCCCACTCTATGCTCGGTTTCCGTGGTTTAGTGATTATCACGTGCGCCTTACACGCGCAAGATATCCGGTTCGATCCCGGGAGGGAATACTGTCTTACATTTTTGTCTTCTTCGGGAACGCATATAAGGGGAGCAAAATGGGAGGAGAAATGAACCACTCTATGCACGGTTTCCGTGGTTTATTGATTATCACGTGCGCCTTACACGCGCAAGGTCTCTGGTTTGATCCCGGAAGGGAACACTGTCTTACATTTTTGTCTTCTTCGGGAACGCATATACGGAGAGCAAAATGGGAGGAGAAATGACCCAGTCTATGCTCGGTATCCGTGGTTTAGTGATTATCACGTGCGCCTTACACGCGCAAGGTCTCCGGTTCGATCCCTTAAGGGAACACTGGCTTACATTTTTGTCTTCTTCGGGAACGCATATACGGAGAGCAAAATGGGAGGAGAAAAGACCCACTCTATGCCTGGTTTCCGTGGTTTAGTGATTATCACGTGCGCCTTACACGCGCAAGGTCTCCGGTTCGGTCCCGGGAGGGAACACTGTCTGACATTTTGGTCTTCTTCGGGAACGCATATACGGAGAGCAAAATGGGAGGAGAAATGACCCACTCTATGCTCGGTTTCCGTGGTTTATTGATTATCACGTGCGCCTTACACGCGCAAGGTCTCTGGTTTGATCCCGGAAGGGAACACTGTCTTACATTTTTGTCTTCTTCGGGAACGCATATACGGAGAGCAAAATGGGAGGAGAAATGACCCACTCTATGCTCGGTTTCCATGGTTTAGTGATTATCACGTGCGCCTTACACGCGCAAGGTATCCGGTTCGATCCCGGGAGGGAACATTGTCTTACATTTTTGTCTTCTTCGGGAACGCATACACGGAGAGCAAAATGGGAGGAGAAATGACCAACTCTATGCTCGGTTTCCGTGGTTTAGTGATTATCACGTGCGCCTTACACGAGCAAGGTATCCGGTTCGATCCCGGGAGGGAACACTGTCTTACATTTTTGTCTTCTTCGGGAACGCATATACGGAGAGCAAAATGGGAGGAGAAATGACCCACTCTATGCTCGGTTTCCGTGGTTTAGTGATTATCACGTGCGCCTTACACGCGCAAGGTCTCCGGTTTGATCCCGGAAGGGAACACTGTCTTACATTTTTGTCTTCTTCGGGAACGCATATACGGAGAGCAAAATGGGAGGAGAAATGACCCACTCTAGGCTCAGTTTCCGTGGTTTAGTGATTATCACGTGCGCCTTACACGCGCAAGGTCGCCAGTTGGATCCCGGGAGGCAACACTGTCTTAGATTTTTGTCTTCTTCGGGAATGCATATACGGAGAGCAAAATGGGAGGAGAAATGACCCACTCTATGCTCGGTTTCCGTGGTTTAGTGATTATCACGTGCGCCTTACACGCGCAAGGTATCCGGTTCGATCCCGGGAGGGAACACTGTCTTACATTTTTGTCTTCTTCGAGAACGCATATACGGAGAGCAAAATTGGAGGAGAAATAACCCACTCTATGCTCGGTTTTCGGGGTTTAGTAATTATCACGTGCGCCTTACACGCGCAAGGTATCCGGTTCGATCCCGGGAGGGAACACTGTCTTACATTTTTGTCTTCTTCGGGAACGCATTCACGGAGAGCAAAATGGGAGGAGAAATGACCCACTCTATGCTCGGTTTCCGTGCTTTAGTGATTATCACGTGCGCCTTACACGAGCAAGGTATCCGGTTCGATCCCGGGAGGGAACACTGTCTTACATTTTTGTCTTCTTCGGGAACGCATATACGAAGAGCAAAATGGGAGGAGAAATGAAACACTCTATGCACAGTTTCCGTGGTTTAGTGATTATCACGTGCGCCTTACACGCGCAAGGTCTACGGTTCGATCCCGGGAGGGAACACTGTCTTACATATTTGTCTTCTTCGGGAACGCATATACGGAGAGCAAATTGGGAGTAGAAATGACCCACTCTATGCTCGGTTTCCGTGGTTTAGTGATTATCACGTGCACCTTACACGCGCAAGGTATCCGGTTCGATCCCGAGAGGGAACACTGTCTTACATTTTTGTGTTCTTCGGGAACGCATATACAGAGAGCAAAATGGGTGGAGAAATGACCCACTCTATGCTCGGTATCCGTGTTTTGGTGATTATCACGTGCGCCTTACACGCGCAAGGTCTCCGGTTCGATCCCGGGAGGGAACACTGTCTTACATTTTTGTCTTCTTCGGGAACGTATATACGGAGAGCAAAATGGGAGGAGAAATGACCCACTCTATGCTCGGTTTCCGTGGTTTTGTGATTATCACGTGCGCCTTACACGCGCAAGGTCTCCGGTTCGATCCCGGGAGGGAACACTGTCTTACATTTTTGGCTTCTTCGGGAACGCATATACGGAGAGCAAAATGGGAGGAGAAATGACCCACTCTATGCTCGGTTTCCGTGGTTTAGTGATTATCACGTGCGCCTTACACGCGCAAGGTCTCCGGTTCGATCCCGGGAGGGAACACTGTCTTACATTTTTGTCTTCTTCGGGAACGCATATACGGAGAGCAAAATGGGAGGAGAAATGACCCACTCTATGCTCGGTTTCCGTGGTTTAGTGATTACCACGTGCGCCTTACACGCGCAAGGTCTCCGGTTCGATCCCGGGAGGGACCACTGTCTTGCATTTTTGTCTTCTTCGGGAACGCATATACGGAGACTAAAAGGGGAGGAGAAATGACCCACTCTATGCTCGGTATCCGTGGTTTAGTGATTATCACGTGCGCCTTACACGCGCAAGGTCTCCGGTTCGATCCCGGAAGGGAACACTGTCTTACATTTTTGTCTTCTTCGGGAACGCATATACGGAGAGCAAAATGGGAGGAGAAATGACCCACTCTATGCTCGGTTTCCGTGGTTTAGTGATTATCACGTGCGCCTTACACGCGCAAGGTATCCGGTTCGATCCCGGGAGGGAATACTGTCTTACATTTTTGTCTTCTTCGGGAACGCATATAAGGGGAGCAAAATGGGAGGAGAAATGAACCACTCTATGCTCGATTTCAGTGGTTTAGTGATTATCACGTGCGCCTTACACGAGCAAGGTATCCGGTTCGATCCCGGGAGGGAACACTGTCTTACATTTTTGTCTTCTTCGGGAACGCATATAGGAAGAGCAAAATGGGAGGAGAAATGAAACACTCTATGCACAGTTTCCGTGGTTTAGTGATTATCACGTGCGCCTTACACGCGCAAGGTCTACGGTTCGATCCCGGGAGGGAACACTGTCTTACATATTTGTCTTCTTCGGGAACGCATATACGGAGAGCAAATTGGAAGTAGAAATGACCCACTCTATGCTCGGTTTCCGTGGTTTAGTGATTATCACGTGCGCCTTACACGCGCAAGGTATCCGGTTCGATCCCGAGAGGGAACACTGTCTTACATTTTTGTTTTCTTCGGGAACGCATATACAGAGAGCAAAATGGGTGGAGAAATGACCCACTCTATGCTCGGTATCCGTGTTTTGGTGATTATCACGTGCGCCTTACACGCGCAAGGTCTCCGGTTCGATCCCGGGAGGGAACACTGTCTTACATTTTTGTCTTCTTCGGGAACGTATATACGGAGAGCAAAATGGGAGGAGAAATGACCCACTCTATGCTCGGTTTCCGTGGTTTTGTGATTATCACGTGCGCCTTACACGCGCAAGGTCTCCGGTTCGATCCCGGGAGGGAACACTGTCTTACATTTTTGGCTTCTTCGGGAACGCATATACGGAGAGCAAAATGGGAGGAGAAATGACCCACTCTATGCTCGGTTTCCGTGGTTTAGTGATTATCACGTGCGCCTTACACGCGCAAGGTCTCCGGTTCGATCCCGGGAGGGAACACTGTCTTACATTTTTGTCTTCTTCGGGAACGCATATACGGAGAGCAAAATGGGAGGAGAAATGACCCACTCTATGCTCGGTTTCCGTGGTTTAGTGATTATCACGTGCGCCTTACACGCGCAAGGTCTCCGGTTCGATCCCGGGAGGGACCACTGTCTTGCATTTTTGTCTTCTTCGGGAACGCATATACGGAGAGTAAAAGGGGAGGAGAAATGACCCACTCTATGCTCGGTATCCGTGGTTTAGTGATTATCACGTGCGCCTTACACGCGCAAGGTCTCCGGTTCGATCCCGGAAGGGAACACTGTCTTACATTTTTGTCTTCTTCGGGAACGCATATACGGAGAGCAAAAGGGGAGGAGAAATGACCCACTCTATGCTCGGTTTCCGTGGTTTAGTGATTATCACGTGCGCCTTACACGCGCAAGGTATCCGGTTCGATCCCGGGAGGGAATACTGTCTTACATTTTTGTCTTCTTCGGGAACGCATATAAGGGGAGCAAAATGGGAGGAGAAATGAACCACTCTATGCTCGATTTCAGTGGTTTAGTGATTATCACGTGCGCCTTACACGCGCAAGGTATCCGGTTCGATCCCGGGAGGGAACACTGTCTTACATTTTTGTCTTCTTCGGGAACGCATATATGGAGAGCAAAAGGGGAGGAGAAATGACCCACTCTATGCTCGCTTTCCGTGGTTTAGTGATTATCACGTGCGCCTTACACGCGCAAGGTATCCGGTTCGATCCCGGGAGGGAATACTGTCTTACATTTTTGTCTTCTTCGGGAACGCATATAAGGGGAGCAAAATGGGAGGAGAAATGAACCACTCTATGCTCGATTTCAGTGGTTTAGTGATTATCACGTGCGCCTTACACGCGCAAGGTATCCGGTTCGATCCCGGGAGGGAACACTGTCTTACATTTTTGTCTTCTTCGGGAACGCATATATGGAGAGCAAACTAGGAGGAGGAATGAACCACTCTATGCTCGGTTTCCGTGGTTTAGTGATTATCACGTGCGCCTTACACGCGCAAGGTCTCCGGTTCGATCACGGGAGGGAACACTGGCTTACATTTTTGTCTTCTTCGGGAACGCATATACGGAGAGCAAAATGGGAGGAGAAAAGACCCACTCTATGCCTGGTTTCCGTGGTTTAGTGATTATCACGTGCGCCTTACACGCGCAAGGTCTCCGGTTCGATCCCGGGAGGGAACACTTTCTGACATTTTGGTCTTCTTCGGGAACGCATATACGGTGAGCAAAATAGGAGGAGAAAAGACCCACTCTATGCCTGGTTTCCGTGGTTTAGTGATTATCACGGGCGTCTTACACGCGCAACGTCTCTGGTTCGATCCCGGGAGGGAACACCCTCTTACATTTTTGTCTTCTTCGGGAACGCATATACGGAGAGCAAAATGGGAGGAGAAATGACCCAATCTATGCTCGGTTTCCGTGGTTTATTGATTATCACGTGCGCCTTACACGCGCAAGGTCTCTGGTTTGATCCCGGAAGGGAACACTGTCTTACATTTTTGTCTTCTTCGGGAACGCATATACGGAGAGCAAAATGGGAGGAGAAATGGCCCACTCTATGCTCGGTTTCCATGGTTTAGTGATTATCACGTGCGCCTTACACGCGCAAGGTATCCGGTTCGATCCCGGGAGGGAACACTGTCTTACATTTTTGTCTTCTTCGGGAACGCATACACGGAGAGCAAAATGGGAGGAGAAATGACCCACTCTATGCTCGGTTTCCGTGGTTTAGTGATTATCACGTGCGCCTTACACGAGCAAGGTATCCGGTTCGATCCCGGGAGGGAACAGTGTCTTACATTTTTGTCTTCTTCGGGAACGCATATACGGAGAGCAAAATGGGAGGAGAAATGACCCACTCTATGCTCGGTTTCCGTGGTTTAGTGATTATCACGTGCGCCTTACACGCGCAAGGTCTCCGGTTTGATCCCGGAAGGGAACACTGTCTTACATTTTTGTCTTCTTCGGGAACGCATATACGGAGAGCAAAATGGGAAGAGACATGACCCACTCTATGCTCGGTTTCCGTGGTTTAGTGATTATCACGTGCGCCTTACACGCGCAAGGTCTCCGGTTCGATCCCGGGAGGGAACACTGTCTTACATTTTTGTCTTCTTCGGGAACGCATATACGGAGAGCAAAATGGGAGGAGAAATGACCCACTCTAGGCTCAGTTTCCGTGGTTTAGTGATTATCACGTGCGCCTTACACGCGCAAGGTCGCCCGTAGGATCCCGGGAGGCAACACTGTCTTAGATTTTTGTCTTCTTCGGGAACGCATATACGGAGAGCAAAATGGGAGGAGAAATGACCCACTCTATGCTCGGTTTCCGTGGTTTAGTGATTATCACGTGCGCCTTACACGCGCAAGGTATCCGGTTCGATCCCGGGAGGGAACACTGTCTTACATTTTTGTCTTCTTCGGGAACGCATATACGGAGAGCAAAATTGGAGGAGAAATAACCCACTCTATGCTCGGTTTCCGGGGTTTAGTGATTATCACGTGCGCCTTACACGCGCAAGGTATCCGGTTCGATCCCGGGAGGGAACACTGTCTTACATTTTTGTCTTCTTCGGGAACGCATTCACGGAGAGCAAAATGGGAGGAGAAATGACCCACTCTATGCTCGGTTTCCGTGGTTTAGTGATTATCACGTGCGCCTTACACGAGCAAGGTATCCGGTTCGATCCGGGGAGGGAACACTGTCTTACATTTTTGTCTTCTTCGGGAACGCATATACGGAGAGCAAAATGGGATGAGAAATGAAACACTCTATGCACAGTTTCCGTGGTTTAGTGATTATCACGTGCGCCTTACACGCGCAAGGTCTACGGTTCGATCCCGGGAGGGAACACTGTCTTACATATTTGTCTTCTTCGGGAACGCATATACGGAGAGCAAATTGGGAGTAGAAATGACCCACTCTATGCTGGGTTTCCGTGGTTTAGTGATTATCACGTGCGCCTTACACGCGCAAGGTATCCGGTTCGATCCCGAGAGGGAACACTGTCTTACATTTTTGTGTTCTTCGGGAACGCATATACAGAGAGCAAAATGGGTGCAGAAATGACCCACTCTATGCTCGGTATCCGTGTTTTGGTGATTATCACGTGCGCCTTACACGCGCAAGGTCTCCGGTTCGATCCCGGGAGGGAACACTGTCTTACATTTTTGTCTTCTTCGGGAACGTATATACGGAGAGCAAAATGGGAGGAGAAATGACCCACTCTATGCTCGGTTTCCGTGGTTTTGTGATTATCACGTGCGCCTTACACGCGCAAGGTCTCCGGTTCGATCCCGGGAGGGAACACTGTCTTACATTTTTGGCTTCTTCGGGAACGCATATACGGAGAGCAAAATGGGAGGAGAAATGACCCACTCTATGCTCGGTTTCCGTGGTTTAGTGATTATCACGTGCGCCTTACACGCGCAAGGTCTCCGGTTCGATCCCGGGAGGGAACACTGTCTTACATTTTTGTCTTCTTCGGGAACGCATATACGGAGAGCAAAATGGGAGGAGAAATGACCCACTCTATGCTCGGTTTCCGTGGTTTAGTGATTATCACGTGCGCCTTACACGCGCAAGGTCTCCGGTTCGATCCCGGGAGGGACCACTGTCTTGCATTTTTGTCTTCTTCGGGAACGCATATACGGAGAGTAAAAGGGGAGGAGAAATGACCCACTCTATGCTCGGTATCCGTGGTTTTGTGATTATCACGTGCGCCTTACACGCGCAAGGTCTCCGGTTCGATCCCGGAAGGGAACACTGTCTTACATTTTTGTCTTCTTCGGGAACGCATATACGGAGAGCGAAATGGGAGGAGAAATGACCCACTCTATGCTCGGTTTCCGTGGTTTAGTGATTATCACGTGCGCCTTACAGGCGCAAGGTATCCGGTTCGATCCTGGGAGGGAATACTGTCTTACATTTTTGTCTTCTTCGGGAACGCATATAAGGGGAGCAAAATGGGAGGAGAAATGAACCACTCTATGCTCGATTTCAGTGGTTTAGTGATTATCACGTGCGCCTTACACGCGCAAGGTATCCGGTTCGATCCCGGGAGGGAACACTGTCTTACATTTTTGTCTTCTTCGGGAACGCATATATGGAGAGCAAAAGGGGAGGAGAAATGACCCACTCTATGCTCGCTTTCCGTGGTTTAGTGATTATCACGTGCGCCTTACACGCGCAAGATATCCGCTTCGATCCCGGGAGGGAACACTGTCTTACATTTTTGTCTTCTTCGGGAACGCATATACGGAGAGCAAACTAGGAGGAGGAATGAACCACTCTATGCTCGGTTTCCGTGGTTTATTGATTATCACGTGCGCCTTACACGCGCAAGGTCTCCGGTTCGATCACGGGAGGGAACACTGGCTTACATTTTTGTCTTCTTCGGGAACGCATATACGGAGAGCAAAATGGGAGGAGAAAAGTCCCACTCTATGCCTGGTTTCCGTGGTTTAGTGATTATCACGTGCGCCTTACACGCGCAAGGTCTCCGGTTCGATCCCGGGAGGGAACACTTTCTGACATTTTGGTCTTCTTCGGGAACGCATATACGGTGAGCAAAATAGGAGGAGAAAAGACCCACTCTATGCCTGGTTTCCGTGGTTTAGTGATTATCACGGGCGTCTTACACGCGCAACGTCTCTGGTTCGATCCCGGGAGGGAACACCGTCTTACATTTTTGTCTTCTTCGGGAACGCATATACGGAGAGCAAAATGGGAGGAGAAATGACCCAATCTATGCTCGGTTTCCGTGGTTTATTGATTATCACGTGCGCCTTACACGCGCAAGATCTCTGGTTTGATCCCGGAAGGGAACACTGTCTTACATTTTTGTCTTCTTCGGGAACGCATATACGGAGAGCAAAATGGGAGGAGAAATGGCCCACTCTATGCTCGGTTTCCATGGTTTAGTGATTATCACGTGCGCCTTACACGCGCAAGGTATCCGGTTCGATCCCGGGAGGGAACACTGTCTTACATTTTTGTCTTCTTCGGGAACGCATACACGGAGAGCAAAATGGGAGGAGAAATGACCCACTCTATGCTCGGTTTCCGTGGTTTAGTGATTATCACGTGCGCCTTACACGAGCAAGGTATCCGGTTCGATCCCGGGAGGGAACAGTGTCTTACATTTTTGTCTTCTTCGGGAACGCATATACGGAGAGCAAAATGGGAGGAGAAATGACCCACTCTATGCTCGGTTTCCGTGGTTTAGTGATTATCACGTGCGCCTTACACGCGCAAGGTCTCCGGTTTGATCCCGGAAGGGAACACTGTCTTACATTTTTGTCTTCTTCGGGAACGCATATACGGAGAGCAAAATGGGAAGAGACATGACCCACTCTATGCTCGGTTTCCGTGGTTTAGTGATTATCACGTGCGCCTTACACGCGCAAGGTCTCCGGTTCGATCCCGGGAGGGAACACTGTCTTACATTTTTGTCTTCTTCGGGAACGCATATACGGAGAGCAAAATGGGAGGAGAAATGACCCACTCTAGGCTCAGTTTCCGTGGTTTAGTGATTATCACGTGCGCCTTACACGCGCAAGGTCGCCCGTAGGATCCCGGGAGGCAACACTGTCTTAGATTTTTGTCTTCTTCGGGAACGCATATACGTAGAGCAAAATGGGAGGAGAAATGACCCACTCTATGCTCGGTTTCCGTGGTTTAGTGATTATCACGTGCGCCTTACACGCGCAAGGTATCCGGTTCGATCCCGGGAGGGAACACTGTCTTACATTTTTGTCTTCTTCGGGAACGCATATACGGAGAGCAAAATTGGAGGAGAAATAACCCACTCTATGCTCGGTTTCCGGGGTTTAGTGATTATCACGTGCGCCTTACACGCGCAAGGTATCCGGTTCGATCCCGGGAGGGAACACTGTCTTACATTTTTGTCTTCTTCGGGAACGCATTCACGGAGAGCAAAATGGGAGGAGAAATGACCCACTCTATGCTCGGTTTCCGTGGTTTAGTGATTATCACGTGCGCCTTACACGAGCAAGGTATCCGGTTCGATCCGGGGAGGGAACACTGTCTTACATTTTTGTCTTCTTCGGGAACGCATATACGGAGAGCAAAATGGGATGAGAAATGAAACACTCTATGCACAGTTTCCGTGGTTTAGTGATTATCACGTGCGCCTTACACGCGCAAGGTCTACGGTTCGATCCCGGGAGGGAACACTGTCTTACATATTTGTCTTCTTCGGGAACGCATATACGGAGAGCAAATTGGGAGTAGAAATGACCCACTCTATGCTCGGTTTCCGTGGTTTAGTGATTATCACGTGCGCCTTACACGCGCAAGGTATCCGGTTCGATCCCGAGAGGGAACACTGTCTTACATTTTTGTGTTCTTCGGGAACGCATATACAGAGAGCAAAATGGGTGGAGAAATGACCCACTCTATGCTCGGTATCCGTGTTTTGGTGATTATCACGTGCGCCTTACACGCGCAAGGTCTCCGGTTCGATCCCGGGAGGGAACACTGTCTTACATTTTTGTCTTCTTCGGGAACGTATATACGGAGAGCAAAATGGGAGGAGAAATGACCCACTCTATGCTCGGTTTCCGTGGTTTTGTGATTATCACGTGCGCCTTACACGCGCAAGGTCTCCGGTTCGATCCCGGGAGGGAACACTGTCTTACATTTTTGGCTTCTTCGGGAACGCATATACGGAGAGCAAAATGGGAGGAGAAATGACCCACTCTATGCTCGGTTTCCGTGGTTTAGTGATTATCACGTGCGCCTTACACGCGCAAGGTCTCCGGTTCGATCCCGGGAGGGAACACTGTCTTACATTTTTGTCTTCTTCGGGAACGCATATACGGAGAGCAAAATGGGAGGAGAAATGACCCACTCTATGCTCGGTTTCCGTGGTTTAGTGATTATCACGTGCGCCTTACACGCGCAAGGTCTCCGGTTCGATCCCGGGAGGGACCACTTTCTTGCATTTTTGTCTTCTTCGGGAACGCATATACGGAGAGTAAAAGGGGAGGAGAAATGACCCACTCTATGCTCGGTATCCGTGGTTTTGTGATTATCACGTGCGCCTTACACGCGCAAGGTCTCCGGTTCGATCCCGGAAGGGAACACTGTCTTACATTTTTGTCTTCTTCGGGAACGCATATACGGAGAGCGAAATGGGAGGAGAAATGACCCACTCTATGCTCGGTTTCCGTGGTTTAGTGATTATCACGTGCGCCTTACACGCGCAAGGTATCCGGTTCGATCCCGGGAGGGAATACTGTCTTACATTTTTGTCTTCTTCGGGAACGCATATAAGGGGAGCAAAATGGGAGGAGAAATGAACCACTCTATGCTCGATTTCAGTGGTTTAGTGATTATCACGTGCGCCTTACACGCGCAAGGTATCCGGTTCGATCCCGGGAGGGAACACTGTCTTACATTTTTGTCTTCTTCGGGAACGCATATATGGAGAGCAAAAGGGGAGGAGAAATGACCCACTCTATGCTCGCTTTCCGTGGTTTAGTGATTATCACGTGCGCCTTACACGCGCAAGATATCCGCTTCGAACCCGGGAGGGAACACAGTCTTACATTTTTGTCTTCTTCGGGAACGCATATACGGAGAGCAAACTAGGAGGAGGAATGAACCACTCTATGCTCGGTTTCCGTGGTTTATTGATTATCACGTGCGCCTTACACGCGCAAGGTCTCCGGTTCGATCACGGGAGGGAACACTGGCTTACATTTTTGTCTTCTTCGGGAACGCATATACGGAGAGCAAAATGGGAGGAGAAAAGTCCCACTCTATGCCTGGTTTCCGTGGTTTAGTGATTATCACGTGCGCCTTACACGCGCAAGGTCTCCGGTTCGATCCCGGGAGGGAACACTTTCTGACATTTTGGTCTTCTTCGGGAACGCATATACGGTGAGCAAAATAGGAGGAGAAAAGACCCACTCTATGCCTGGTTTCCGTGGTTTAGTGATTATCACGGGCGTTTTACACGCGCAACGTCTCTGGTTCGATCCCGGGAGGGAACACCGTCTTACATTTTTGTCTTCTTCGGGTACGCATATACGGAGAGCAAAATGGGAGGAGAAATGACCCAATCTATGCTCGGTTTCCGTGGTTTATTGATTATCACGTGCGCCTTACACGCGCAAGGTCTCTGGTTTGATCCCGGAAGGGAACACTGTCTTACATTTTTGTCTTCTTCGGGAACGCATATACGGAGAGCAAAATGGGAGGAGAAATGGCCCACTCTATGCTCGGTTTCCATGGTTTAGTGATTATCACGTGCGCCTTACACGCGCAAGGTATCCGGTTCGATCCCGGGAGGGAACACTGTCTTACATTTTTGTCTTCTTCGGGAACGCACACACGGAGAGCAAAATGGGAGGAGAAATGACCCACTCTATGCTCGGTTTCCGTGGTTTAGTGATTATCACGTTCGCCTTACACGAGCAAGGTCTCCGGTTCGATCCCGGGAGGGAACACTGTCTTACATTTTTGTCTTCTTCGGGAACGCATATACGGAGAGCAAAATGGGAGGAGAATTGACCCACTCTAGGCTCAGTTTCCGTGGTTTAGTGATTATCACGTGCGCCTTACACGCGCAAGGTCGCCGGTTGGATCCCGGGAGGCAACACTGTCTTAGATTTTTGTCTTCTTCGGGAACGCATATACGGAGAGCAAAGTGGGAGGAGAAATGACCCACTCTATGCTCGGTTTCCGTGGTTTAGTGATTATCACGTGCGCCTTACACGCGCAAGGTATCCGGTTCGATCCCGGGAGGGAACACTGTCTTACATTTTTGTCTTCTTCGGGAACGCATTCACGGAGAGCAAAATTGGAGGAGAAATGACCCACTCTATGCTCGGTTTCCGTGGTTTAGTGATTATCACGTGCACCTTACACGAGCAAGGTATCCGGTTCGATCCCGGGAGGGAACACTGTCTGACATTTTTGTCTTCTTCGGGAACGCATATACGGAGAGCAAAATTGGAGGAGAAATAACCCACTCTATGCTCGGTTTCCGGGGTTTAGTGATTATCACGTGCGCCTTACACGCGCAAGGTATCCGGTTCGATCCCGGGAGGGAACACTGTCTGACATTTTTGTCTTCTTCGGGAACGCATATACGGAGAGCAAAATGGGAGGAGAAATGAAACACTCTATGCACAGTTTCCGTGGTTTAGTGATTATCACGTGCGCCTTACACGCGCAAGGTATCCGGTTCGATCCCGGGAGGGAACACTGTCTTACATTTTTGTCTTCTTCGGGAACGCATGCACGGAGAGCAAAATGGGAGGAGAAATGACCCACTCTATGCTCGGTTTCCGTGGTTTAGTGATTATCACGTGCGCCTTACACGAGCAAGGTATCCGGTTCGATCCCGGGAGGGAACAGTGTCTTACATTTTTGTCTTCTTCGGGAACGCATATACGGAGAGCAAAATGGGAGGAGAAATGACCCACTCTATGCTCGGTTTCCGTGGTTTAGTGATTATCACGTGCGCCTTACACGCGCAAGGTCTCCGGTTTGATCCCGGAAGGGAACACTGTCTTACATTTTTGTCTTCTTCGGGAACGCATATACGGAGAGCAAAATGGGAAGAGACATGACCCACTCTATGCTCGGTTTCCGTGGTTTAGTGATTATCACGTGCGCCTTACACGCGCAAGGTCTCCGGTTCGATCCCGGGAGGGAACACTGTCTTACATTTTTGTCTTCTTCGGGAACGCATATACGGAGAGCAAAATGGGAGGAGAAATGACCCACTCTAGGCTCAGTTTCCGTGGTTTAGTGATTATCACGTGCGCCTTACACGCGCAAGGTCGCCCGTAGGATCCCGGGAGGCAACACTGTCTTAGATTTTTGTCTTCTTCGGGAACGCATATACGGAGAGCAAAATGGGAGGAGAAATGACCCACTCTATGCTCGGTTTCCGTGGTTTAGTGATTATCACGTGCGCCTTACACGCGCAAGGTATCCGGTTCGATCCCGGGAGGGAACACTGTCTTACATTTTTGTCTTCTTCGGGAACGCATATACGGAGAGCAAAATTGGAGGAGAAATAACCCACTCTATGCTCGGTTTCCGGGGTTTAGTGATTATCACGTGCGCCTTACACGCGCAAGGTATCCGGTTCGATCCCGGGAGGGAACACTGTCTTACATTTTTGTCTTCTTCGGGAACGCATATACGGAGAGCAAAATTGGAGGAGAAATAACCCACTCTATGCTCGGTTTCCGGGGTTTAGTGATTATCACGTGCGCCTTACACGCGCAAGGTATCCGGTTCGATCCGGGGAGGGAACACTGTCTTACATTTTTGTCTTCTTCGGGAACGCATATACGGAGAGCAAAATGGGATGAGAAATGAAACACTCTATGCACAGTTTCCGTGGTTTAGTGATTATCACGTGCGCCTTACACGCGCAAGGTCTACGGTTCGATCCCGGGAGGGAACACTGTCTTACATATTTGTCTTCTTCGGGAACGCATATACGGAGAGCAAATTGGGAGTAGAAATGACCCACTCTATGCTCGGTTTCCGTGGTTTAGTGATTATCACGTGCGCCTTACACGCGCAAGGTATCCGGTTCGATCCCGAGAGGGAACACTGTCTTACATTTTTGTGTTCTTCGGGAACGCATATACAGAGAGCAAAATGGGTGGAGAAATGACCCACTCTATGCTCGGTATCCGTGTTTTGGTGATTATCACGTGCGCCTTACACGCGCAAGGTCTCCGGTTCGATCCCGGGAGGGAACACTGTCTTACATTTTTGTCTTCTTCGGGAACGTATATACGGAGAGCAAAATGGGAGGAGAAATGACCCACTCTATGCTCGGTTTCCGTGGTTTTGTGATTATCACGTGCGCCTTACACGCGCAAGGTCTCCGGTTCGATCCCGGGAGGGAACACTGTCTTACATTTTTGGCTTCTTCGGGAACGCATATACGGAGAGCAAAATGGGAGGAGAAATGACCCACTCTATGCTCGGTTTCCGTGGTTTAGTGATTATCACGTGCGCCTTACACGCGCAAGGTCTCCGGTTCGATCCCGGGAGGGAACACTGTCTTACATTTTTGTCTTCTTCGGGAACGCATATACGGAGAGCAAAATGGGAGGAGAAATGACCCACTCTATGCTCGGTTTCCGTGGTTTAGTGATTATCACGTGCGCCTTACACGCGCAAGGTCTCCGGTTCGATCCCGGGAGGGACCACTGTCTTGCATTTTTGTCTTCTTCGGGAACGCATATACGGAGAGTAAAAGGGGAGGAGAAATGACCCACTCTATGCTCGGTATCCGTGGTTTTGTGATTATCACGTGCGCCTTACACGCGCAAGGTCTCCGGTTCGATCCCGGAAGGGAACACTGTCTTACATTTTTGTCTTCTTCGGGAACGCATATACGGAGAGCGAAATGGGAGGAGAAATGACCCACTCTATGCTCGGTTTCCGTGGTTTAGTGATTATCACGTGCGCCTTACACGCTCAAGGTATCCGGTTCGATCCCGGGAGGGAATACTGTCTTACATTTTTGTCTTCTTCGGGAACGCATATAAGGGGAGCAAAAGGGGAGGAGAAATGACCCACTCTATGCTCGCTTTCCGTGGTTTAGTGATTATCACGTGCGCCTTACACGCGCAAGATATCCGCTTCGATCCCGGGAGGGAACACTGTCTTACATTTTTGTCTTCTTCGGGAACGCATATACGGAGAGCAAACTAGGAGGAGGAATGAACCACTCTATGCTCGGTTTCCGTGGTTTATTGATTATCACGTGCGCCTTACACGCGCAAGGTCTCCGGTTCGATCACGGGAGGGAACACTGGCTTACATTTTTGTTTTCTTCGGGAACGCATATACGGAGAGCAAAATGGGAGGAGAAAAGTCCCACTCTATGCCTGGTTTCCGTGGTTTAGTGATTATCACGTGCGCCTTACACGCGCAAGGTCTCCGGTTCGATCCCGGGAGGGAACACTTTCTGACATTTTGGTCTTCTTCGGGAACGCATATACGGTGAGCAAAATAGGAGGAGAAAAGACCCACTCTATGCCTGGTTTCCGTGGTTTAGTGATTATCACGGGCGTTTTACACGCGCAACGTCTCTGGTTCGATCCCGGGAGGGAACACCGTCTTACATTTTTGTCTTCTTCGGGTACGCATATACGGAGAGCAAAATGGGAGGAGAAATGACCCAATCTATGCTCGGTTTCCGTGGTTTATTGATTATCACGTGCGCCTTACACGCGCAAGGTCTCTGGTTTGATCCCGGAAGGGAACACTGTCTTACATTTTTGTCTTCTTCGGGAACGCATATACGGAGAGCAAAATGGGAGGAGAAATGGCCCACTCTATGCTCGGTTTCCATGGTTTAGTGATTATCACGTGCGCCTTACACGCGCAAGGTATCCGGTTCGATCCCGGGAGGGAACACTGTCTTACATTTTTGTCTTCTTCGGGAACGCACACACGGAGAGCAAAATGGGAGGAGAAATGACCCACTCTATGCTCGGTTTCCGTGGTTTAGTGATTATCACGTTCGCCTTACACGAGCAAGGTCTCCGGTTCGATCCCGGGAGGGAACACTGTCTTACATTTTTGTCTTCTTCGGGAACGCATATACGGAGAGCAAAATGGGAGGAGAATTGACCCACTCTAGGCTCAGTTTCCGTGGTTTAGTGATTATCACGTGCGCCTTACACGCGCAAGGTCGCCGGTTGGATCCCGGGAGGCAACACTGTCTTAGATTTTTGTCTTCTTCGGGAACGCATATACGGAGAGCAAAGTGGGAGGAGAAATGACCCACTCTATGCTCGGTTTCCGTGGTTTAGTGATTATCACGTGCGCCTTACACGCGCAAGGTATCCGGTTCGATCCCGGGAGGGAACACTGTCTTACATTTTTGTCTTCTTCGGGAACGCATTCACGGAGAGCAAAATTGGAGGAGAAATGACCCACTCTATGCTCGGTTTCCGTGGTTTAGTGATTATCACGTGCACCTTACACGAGCAAGGTATCCGGTTCGATCCCGGGAGGGAACACTGTCTGACATTTTTGTCTTCTTCGGGAACGCATATACGGAGAGCAAAATTGGAGGAGAAATAACCCACTCTATGCTCGGTTTCCGGGGTTTAGTGATTATCACGTGCGCCTTACACGCGCAAGGTATCCGGTTCGATCCCGGGAGGGAACACTGTCTGACATTTTTGTCTTCTTCGGGAACGCATATACGGAGAGCAAAATGGGAGGAGAAATGAAACACTCTATGCACAGTTTCCGTGGTTTAGTGATTATCACGTGCGCCTTACACGCGCAAGGTATCCGGTTCGATCCCGGGAGGGAACACTGTCTTACATTTTTGTCTTCTTCGGGAACGCATACACGGAGAGCAAAATGGGAGGAGAAATGACCCACTCTATGCTCGGTTTCCGTGGTTTAGTGATTATCACGTGCGCCTTACACGAGCAAGGTATCCGGTTCGATCCCGGGAGGGAACACTGTCTTACATTTTTGTGTTCTTCGGGAACGCATATACAGAGAGCAAAATGGGTGGAGAAATGACCCACTCTATGCTCGGTATCCATGGTTTGGTGATTATCACGTGCGCCTTACACGCGCAAGGTCTCGGGTTCGATCCCGGGAGGGAACACTGTCTTACATTTTTGTCTTCTTCGGGAACGTATATACGGAGAGCAAAATGGGAGGAGAAATGACCCACTCTATGCTCGGTTTCCGTGGTTTTGTGATTATCACGTGCGCCTTACACGCGCAAGGTCTCCGGTTCGATCCCGGGAGGGAACACTGTCTTACATTTTTGTCTTCTTCGGGAACGCATATACGGAGAGCAAAATGGGAGGAGAAATGACCCACTCTATGCTCGGTTTCCGTGGTTTAGTGATTATCACGTGCGCCTTACACGCGCAAGGTATCCGGTTCGATCCCGGGAGGGAATACTGTCTTACATTTTTGTCTTCTTCGGGAACGCATATAAGGGGAGCAAAATGGGAGGAGAAATGACCCACTCTATGCTCGGTTTCCGTGGTTTAGTGATTATTACGTGCGCCTTACACGCGCAAGGTATCCGGTTCGATCCCGGGAGGGAACACTGTCTGACATTTTGGTCTTCTTCGGGAACGCATATACGGTGAGCAAAATAGGAGGAGAAAAGACCCACTCTATGCCTGGTTTCCGTGGTTTAGTGATTATCACGGGCGTCTTACACGCACAACGTCTCTGGTTCGATCCCGGGAGGGAACACCGTCTTACATTTTTGTCTTCTTCGGGAACGCATATACAGAGAGCAAAATGGGAGGAGAAATGACCCACTCTATGCTCGCTTTCCGTGGTTTATTGATTATCACGTGCGCCTTACACGCGCAAGGTCTCTGGTTTGATCCCGGAAGGGAACACTGTCTTACATTTTTGTCTTCTTCGGGAACGCATATACGGAGAGCAAAATGGGAGGAGAAATGACCCACTCTATGCTCGGTTTCCATGGTTTAGTGATTATCACGAGCGCCTTTCACGAGCAAGGTATCCGGTTCGATCCCGGGAGGGAACACTGTCTTACATTTTTGTCTTCTTCGGGAACGCATATACGGAGAGCAAAATGGGATGAGAAATGAAACACTCTATGCACAGTTTCCGTGGTTTAGTGATTATCACGTGCGCCTTACACGCGCAAGGTCTACGGTTCGATCCCAGGAGGGAACACTGTCTTACATATTTGTCTTCTTCGGGAACGCATATACGGAGAGCAAATTGGGAGTAGAAATGACCCACTCTATGCTCGGTTTCCGTGGTTTAGTGATTATCACGTGCGCCTTACACGCGCAAGGTATCCGGTTCGATCGCGAGAGGGAACACTGTCTTACATTTTTGTGTTCTTCGGGAACGCATATACGGAGAGCAAAATGGGAGGAGAAATGACCCACTCTAGGCTCAGTTTCCGTGGTTTAGTGATTATCACGTGCGCCTTACACGCGCAAGGTCGCCGGTTGGATCCCGGGAGGCAACACTGTCTTAGATTTTTGTCTTCTTCGGGAACGCATATACGGAGAGCAAAATGGGAGGAGAAATGACCCACTCTATGCTCGGTTTCCGTGGTTTAGTGATTATCACGTGCGCCTTACACGCGCAAGGTCTCCGGTTCGATCCCGGGAGGGAACACTGTCTTACATTTTTGTCTTCTTCGGGAACGTATATACGGAGAGCAAAATGGGAGGAGAAATGACCCACTCTATGCTCGGTTTCCGTGGTTTTGTGATTATCACGTGCGCCTTACACGCGCAAGGTCTCCGGTTCGATCCCGGGAGGGAACACTGTCTTACATTTTTGTCTTCTTCGGGAACGCATATACGGAGAGCAAAATGGGAGGAGAAATGACCCACTCTATGCTCGGTTTCCGTGGTTTAGTGATTATCACGTGCGCCTTACACGCGCAAGGTCTCCGGTTAGATCCCGGGAGGGACCACTGTCTTGCATTTTTGTCCTCTTCGGGAACGCATATACGGAGAGTAAAAGGGGAGGAGAAATGACCCACTCTATGCTCGGTATCCGTGGTTTTGTGATTATCACGTGCGCCTTACACGCGCAAGGTCTCCAGTTCGATCCCGGAAGGGAACACTGTCTTACATTTTTGTCTTCTTCGGGAACGCATATACGGAGAGCGAAATGGGAGGAGAAATGACCCACTCTATGCTCGCTTTCCGTGGTTTAGTGATTATCACGTGCGCCTTACACGCGCAAGATATCCGCTTCGATCCCGGGAGGGAACACTGTCTTACATTTTTGTCTTCTTCGGGAACGCATATACGGAGAGCAAACTAGGAGGAGGAATGAACCACTCTATGCTCGGTTTCCGTGGTTTAGTGATTATCACGTGCGCCTTACACGCGCAAGGTCTCCGGTTCGATCACGGGAGGGAACACTGGCTTACATTTTTGTCTTCTTCGGGAACGCATATACGGAGAGCAAAATGGGAGGAGAAAAGACCCACTCTATGCCTGGTTTCCGTGGTTTAGTGATTATCACGTGCGCCTTACACGCGCAAGGTCTCCGGTTCGATCCCGGGAGGGAACACTTTCTGACATTTTGGTCTTCTTCGGGAACGCATATACGGTGAGCAAAATAGGAGGAGAAAAGACCCACTCTATGCCTGGTTTCCGTGGTTTAGTGATTATCACGGGCGTCTTACACGCGCGACGTCTCTGGTTCGATCCCGGGAGGGAACACCGTCTTACATTTTTGTCTTCTTCGGGAACGCATATACGGAGAGCAAAATGGGAGGAGAAATGACCCAATCTATGCTCGGTTTCCGTGGTTTATTGATTATCACGTGCGCCTTACACGCGCAAGGTCTCTGGTTTGATCCCGGAAGGGAACACTGTCTTACATTTTTGTCTTCTTCGGGAACGCATATACGGAGAGCAAAATGGGAGGAGAAATGGCCCACTCTATGCTCGGTTTCCATGGTTTAGTGATTATCACGTGCGCCTTACACGCGCAAGGTATCCGGTTCGATCCCGGGAGGGAACACTGTCTTACATTTTTGTCTTCTTCGGGAACGCACACACGGAGAGCAAAATGGGAGGAGAAATGACCCACTCTATGCTCGGTTTCCGTGGTTTAGTGATTATCACGTTCGCCTTACACGAGCAAGGTATCCGGTTCGATCCCGGGAGGGAACACTGTCTTACAATTTTGTCTTCTTCGGGAACGCATATACGGAGAGCAAAATGGGAGGAGAAATGACCCACTCTATGCTCGGTTTCCGTGGTTTAGTGATTATGACGTGCGCCTTACACGCGCAAGGTCTACGGTTTGATCCCGGAAGGGAACACTGTCTTACATTTTTGTCTTCTTCGGGAACGCATATACGGAGAGCAAAATGGGAAGAGACATGACCCACTCTATGCTCGGTTTCCGTGGTTTAGTGATTATCACGTGCGCCTTACACGCGCAAAGTCTCCGGTTCGATCCCGGGAGGGAACTCTGTCTTACATTTTTGTCTTCTTCGGGAACGCATATACGGAGAGCAAAATGGGAGGAGAAATGACCCACTCTAGGCTCAGTTTCCGTGGTTTAGTGATTATCACGTGCGCCTTACACGCGCAAGGTCGCCGGTTGGATCCCGGGAGGCAACACTGTCTTAGATTTTTGTCTTCTTCGGGAACGCATATACGGAGAGCAAAATGGGAGGAGAAATGACCCACTCTATGCTCGGTTTCCGTGGTTTAGTGATTATCACGTGCGCCTTACACGCGCAAGGTATCCGGTTCGATCCCGGGAGGGAACACTGTCTTACATTTTTGTCTTCTTCGGGAACGCATTCACGGAGAGCAAAATGGGAGGAGAAATGACCCACTCTATGCTCGGTTTCCGTGGTTTAGTGATTATCACGTGCACCTTACACGAGCAAGGTATCCGGTTCGATCCCGGGAGGGAACACTGTCTGACATTTTTGTCTTCTTCGGGAACGCATATACGGAGAGCAAAATTGGAGGAGAAATAACCCACTCTATGCTCGGTTTCCGGGGTTTAGTGATTATCACGTGCGCCTTACACGCGCAAGGTATCCGGTTCGATCCCGGGAGGGAACACTGTCTTACATTTTTGTCTTCTTCGGGAACGCATTCACGGAGAGCAAAATGGGAGGAGAAATGACCCACTCTATGCTCGGTTTGCGTGGTTTAGTGATTATCACGTGCACCTTACACGAGCAAGGTATCCGGTTCGATCCCGGGAGGGAACACTGTCTGACATTTTTGTCTTCTTCGGGAACGCATATACGGAGAGCAAAATGGGAGGAGAAATGAAACACTCTATGCACAGTTTCCGTGGTTTAGTGATTATCACGTGCGCCTTACACGCGCAAGGTATCCGGTTCGATCCCGGGAGGGAACACTGTCTTACATTTTTGTCTTCTTCGGGAACGTATATACGGAGAGCAAAATGGGAGGAGAAATGACCCACTCTATGCTCGGTTTCCGTGGTTTTGTGATTATCACGTGCGCCTTACACGCGCAAGGTCTCCGGTTCGATCCCGGGAGGGAACACTGCCTTACCTTTTTGTCTTCTTCGGGAACGCATATACGGAGAGCAAAATGGGAGGAGAAATGACCCACTCTATGCTCGGTTTCCGTGGTTTAGTGATTATCACGTGCGCCTTACACGCGCAAGGTATCCGGTTCGATCCCGGGAGGGAATACTGTCTTACATTTTTGTCTTCTTCGGGAACGCATATAAGGGGAGCAAAATGGGAGGAGAAATGACCCACTCTATGCTCGGTTTCCGTGGTTTAGTGATTATCACGTGCGCCTTACACGCGCAAGGTATCCGGTTCGATCCCGGGAGGGAACACTGTCTGACATTTTGGTCTTCTTCGGGAACGCATATACGGTGAGCAAAATAGGAGGATAAAAGACCCACTCTATGCCTGGTTTCCGTGGTTTAGTGATTATCACGGGCGTCTTACACGCACAACGTCTCTGGTTCGATCCCGGGAGGGAACACCGTCTTACATTTTTGTCTTCTTCGGGAACGCATATACAGAGAGCAAAATGGGAGGAGAAATGACCCACTCTATGCTCGCTTTCCGTGGTTTATTGATTATCACGTGCGCCTTACACGCGCAAGGTCTCTGGTTTGATCCTGGAAGGGAACACTGTCTTACATTTTTGTCTTCTTCGGGAACGCATATACGGAGAGCAAAATGGGAGGAGAAATGACCCACTCTATGCTCGGTTTCCATGGTTTAGTGATTATCACGTGCGCCTTACACGCGCAAGGTATCCGGTTCGATCCCGGGAGGGAACACTGTCTTACATTTTTGTCTTCTTCGGGAACGCATACACGGAGAGCAAAATGGGAGGAGAAATGACCCACTCTATGCTCGGTTTCCGTGGTTTAGTGATTATCACGTGCGCCTTACACGAGCAAGGTATCCGGTTCGATCCCGGGAGGGAACACTGTCTTACATTTTTGTCTTCTTCGGGAACGCATATACGGAGAGCAAAATGGGAGGAGAAATGACCCACTCTATGCTCGGTTTCCGTGGTTTAGTGATTATCACGTGCGCCTTACACGCGCAAGGTCTCCGGTTTGATCCCGGAAGGGAACACTGTCTTACATTTTTGTCTTCTTCGGGAACGCATATACGGAGAGCAAAATGGGAGGAGAAATGACCCACTCTAGGCTCAGTTTCCGTGGTTTAGTGATTATCACGTGCGCCTTACACGCGCAAGGTCGCCGGTTGGATCCCGGGAGGCAACACTGTCTTAGATTTTTGTCTTCTTCGGGAATGCATATACGGAGAGCAAAATGGGAGGAGAAATGACCCACTCTATGCTCGGTTTCCGTGGTATATGGATTATCACGTGCGCCTCACACGCGCAAGGTATCCGGTTCGATCCCGGGAGGGAACACTGTCTTACATTTTTGTCTTCTTCGAGAACGCATATACGGAGAGCAAAATTGGAGGAGAAATAACCCACTCTATGCTCGGTATCCATGGTTTGGTGATTATCACGTGCGCCTTACACGCGCAAGGTCTCGGGTTCGATCCCGGGAGGGAACACTGTCTTACATTTTTGTCTTCTTCGGGAACGTATATACGGAGAGCAAAATGGGAGGAGACATGACCCACTCTATGCTCGGTTTCCGTGGTTTTGTGATTATCACGTGCGCCTTACACGCGCAAGGTCTCCGGTTCGATCCCGGGAGGGAACACTGTCTTACATTTTTGTCTTCTTCGGGAACGCATATACGGAGAGCAAAATGGGAGGAGAAATGACCCACTCTATGCTCGGTTTTCGTGGTTTAGTGATTATCACGTGCGCCTTACACGCGCAAGGTATCCGGTTCGATCCCGGGAGGGAATACTGTCTTACATTTTTGTGTTCTTCGGGAACGCATATAAGGGGAGCAAAATTCGTGGAGAAATGACCCACTCTATGCTCGGTTTCCGTGGTTTAGTGATTATCACGTGCGCCTTACACGCGCAAGGTATCCGGTTCGATCCCGGGAGGGAACACTGTCTGACATTTTGGTCTTCTTCGGGAACGCATATACCGTGAGCAAAATAGGAGGAGAAAAGACCCACTCTATGCCTGGTTTCCGTGGTTTAGTGATTATCACGGGCGTCTTACACGCGCAACGTCTCTGGTTCGATCCCGGGAGGGAACACCGTCTTACATTTTTGTCTTCTTCGGGAAAGCATATACGGAGAGCAAAATGGGAGGAGAAATGACCCACTCTATGCTCGGTTTCCGTGGTTTATTGATTATCACGTGCGCCTTACACGCGCAAGGTCTCTGGTTTGATCCCGGAAGGGAACACTGTCTTACATTTTTGTCTTCTTCGGGAACGCATATACGGAGAGCAAAATGGGAGGAGAAATGACCCACTCTATGCTCGGTTTCCATGGTTTAGTGATTATCACGTGCGCCTTACACGCGCAAGGTATCCGGTTCGATCCCGGGAGGGAACACTGTCTTACATTTTTGTCTTCTTCGGGAACGCATACACGGAGAGCAAAATGGGAGGAGAAATGACCCACTCTATGCTCGGTTTCCGTGGTTTAGTGATTATCACGTGCGCCTTACACGAGCAAGGTATCCGGTTCGATCCCGGGAGGGAACACTGTCTTACATTTTTGTCTTCTTCGGGAACGCATATACGGAGAGCAAAATGGGAGGAGAAATGAAACGCTCTATGCACAGTTTCCGTGGTTTAGTGATTATCACGTGCACCTTACACGCGCAAGGTCTCCGGTTCGATCCCGGGAGGGAACACTGTCTTACATATTTGTCTTCTTCGGGAACGCATATACGGAGAGCAAAATGGGAGTAGAAATGACCCACTCTATGCTCGGTTTCCGTGGTTTAGTGATTATCACGTGCGCCTTACACGCGCAAGGTATGCGGTTCGATCCCGGGAGGGAACACTGTCTTACATTTTGTCTTCTTCGCGAACGCATATACGGAGAGCAAAATGGGAGGAGAAATTACCACTCTATGCTTGGTTTCCGTGGTTTAGTGATTTTCACTTGCGCCTTACACGCGCAAGGTATCCAGTTCTATCCCGGGAGGGAACACTGTCTTACATTTTTGTCTTCTTCGGAACGCATATAAGGAGAGCAAAATGGGAGGAGAAATGACCCACTCTATGCTCGGTTTCCGTGGTTTAGTGATTATCACGTGCGCCTTACACGCGCAAGGTATCCGTTTCGATCCGGGAGTGAACACTGTCTTAGATTTTTGTTTTCTTCGGGAACGCATATACGGAGAGCAAAATGGGAGGAGAAATGAAACACTCTATGCACAGTTTCCGTGGTTTAGTGATTATCACGTGCGCCACACGCGCAAGTTCTCCGGTTCGATCCCGGAGGGAACACTGTCTTACATTTTTGTGTTCTTCGGGAACGCATATACGGAGAGCAAATGGGTGGAGAAATGACCCACTCTATGCTCGGTATCCATGGTTTGGTGATTATCACGTGCGCCTTACACGCGCAAGGTCTCCGGTTCGATCCCGGGAGGGAACACTGTCTTACATTTTTGTCTTCTTCGGGAACGTATACACGGAGAGCAAAATGGGAGAAGAAATGACCCACTCTATGCTCGGTTTCCGTGGTTTTATGATTATCACGTGCGCCTTACACGCGCAAGGTCTCCGGTTCGATCCCGGGAGGGAACACTGTCTTACATTTTTGTCTTTCTTCGGGAACGCATATACGGAGAGCAAAATGGGAGGAGAAATGACCCACTCTATGCTCGGTTTCCGTGGTTTAGTGATTATCACGTGCGCCTTACACGCGCAAGGTCTCCGGTTCGATCCCGGAGGGAACACTGTCTTACATTTTTGTCTTCTTCGGGAACGCATATACGGAGAGCAAAATGGGAGGAGAAATGTCCCACTCTATGCTCGGTTTCCGTGGTTTAGTGATTATCACGTGCGCCCTACACGCGCAAGGTCTCCGGTTCGATCGCGGGAGGGACCACTGTCTAGCATATTTGTCTTCTTTGAGAACGCATATACGGAGAGTAAAATGGGAGGAGAAATGACCCACTCGATGCTCGGTATCCGTGGTTTAGTGATTATCACCGTGCGCCTTACACGCGCAAGGTCTCCGGTTCGATCCTGGGAGGGAACACTGTCTTACATTTTGTCTTCTTCGGGAACGCATATACGGAGAGCAAAAATGGAGGAGAAATGACCCACTCTATGCTCGGTATCCGTGGTTTAGTGATTATCACGTGCGCCTTACACGCGCAAGGTCTCCGGTTCGATCCCGGAGGGAACACTGTGTTA